>NW_027042664.1:0-1200000 GCF_036370985.1 Arxiozyma heterogenica | reverse complement strand
GTAATCAGTGTAATAATAATAATATATATGTTTTCTTGAATAATGGAGCTAAATAGAATCAATCAGAAAATAAAAAGAAATAAAACAACAAAAGAAGGCAAGAATGTTCTTATTATCGCCTCATTTCAGTGTTTTCGTGTTTGTGAAATTATTTTTAACTACTTGGAAAACAAAAAAACGAGCAACTGAACTGAAAAAGGAAACATCCGCTATAGTGGTCAATTATATATTTTCACTATGAACCCTAGAAAAATATTCGTTTAAGTAGGTTTTTTTTGGAGAAACCCTGAATGGAGCCAATCGAGAACTGTTTTGTCATATAGCCACTTTTTGTATTATTTTTTTCGTTTGCAGAAATAAAAAAAGAAAAAAAAAAACCAAAGAATAAACCCTATTTTGCGAAGTAGTACGAAAAAAAAAATATCGAGCAACTGTTGAAACCCAAAATAAACCAATGATTTTGATACTTTTAATCAGATTATGTAAGTAAAAAAATCTACTTCAAATGCAGTTTTCTATTATTTTTTTTTTGTTTACCATCCTTTCGAAATCCCATTTTTTCCATTTTCTCTCTTCTTTTTGTTAATGCTTTGTTCTCCCGTCCAGTATCCATTGCCAACTATTCTATTATTTTGTGATGGCTTTTATCTGTACTGTCATTTTTGCCTCTATAATTTCACCCGGTTCTATTGTAATGAGACTATATGATAGTCCCTTTTATTTTCTTTTGTTTTTTTTTTCTTTGGAAGTGAACTGGAAAAATTAAATGGAAATGATTCGACGAAATAAAGATAAAACTGCGAACTAACTTTAACTTTAAGAAACATTAAAGGGAGAATTGCTGAATAAGCAGATATGCTAAGATATTAATTAAAAACAACTTAATTAAAGCATTTGAGCAAATTATGAGTATTATTAGATTCAACAGCTTGTGAATCTTGATGATCTCTATCGCAACCGTTATTATTATCTATCCTTTAATTCTGCTTACCTACCCCGGTTTCTTCGATTTATAGCACTATATTGAATACTAGAAACAACTATTATTTTTTTTTTCATTCTCTGTAATCTTATTTGTTTATTTACGTTTTTTCTGTCTTTACTTAGTAAAGCAAGAGTGCTAAAAGTAATTGAGGGATAAGACAATATCTATTAACGGTATTTACTGATAATAGTATACAAATAAATATATATCATTCATTCATAATTACATATATATATATCTATAATATACACGCATATATACATGGGGGGTGCAATAAAATTAAAGAAAAGTAAAAAGTTATCTTAGTCATAATTTTTCGTTGCTTATGTGAATTTCTTGCTTGATTGCATTTTTTTTTTTACTTTTTATTACAGAAGCAAAAAGAACAAAAGAAAAGAAAGGTGCAATGATAATAAACGAGAAAAAATATTGCATATATGTGGTTAACTATAGTACTTACATTGTGGAATTATCATTTGTATTATCATGATGTTTCCTGTGTTTTCTTTTCTTTTCTATTCTTTTATTTTGATGAATGATTTGTTAAGTTACGTTTTTCTTATTGTACATGATTCATTCACCCAAGCAAGGAATTCTTTATTCCGCACCAAATTGCACATGCTCCTGCCATTAACCCTGATGCATAACCCATAGGCTTTAAACCTTTACTTGATTTAAATATAGCTCCAGTTAAAGCACCAGCTACAATAGAACCGACCGTATCATGTTTCCCGCGTAATGCATCAATAGAGGAATTAATAATATTGTAACTTAATGCAAGAACACCTGCACTATTACCTAAGAATGGCCCTCTCTTAGTAATATTATTTAAAATTGTATTTAACTGTAATTTACTAGAAGCGTTGGGTGGTATAGCTTTAATACCTTGAATTAAACCAGAGAAGCCACCAATACCTAAACCTAATAAATAGACAGCCCCTGTCCCATAACAAAGATCATCTGACCAGCCACGAGATGGAATCAAACCTTGTGATCCTTCCATGGTAGACAATTGTTCGTCTTCTAGATCCATATATTCAACACCCTTGTCAAGACCAGCTAAAGGATGCAATCTAGCTGTATCAAAGGCCATTGGGTTAGTTAGCAATGTGGTAACACTAGTCAATTGTGTAGTGTCTGTACCATGGTTGATACTATTATTATGTTCGTTATTACTCGTCATTAAAGACATTTTAGAAACGTATTTGAAATTATATGAAAAATATGATTTCCTTTATTTTTATATTAATACAGATAAAAAAAATGGTGCTAAGTAAAGTACAATATAAGTATTCTTTTCCTTTTCCTTTCGATTACTCCGTTTTATTTTTTTTCTCTAACTGTTATGCTTTCTTTATGAATGAAAATATACTACCCTTTTGTTTGTCTTCCGGTTTTCACTAAATAATATGTTAAGCACTACACGGGCAAACCATAAATACTCCGTAGATATAGAGATAGGGTTTTATGAAAGTTGTGGATGCTACAAAATCTAACTCTCTTTGTGGGTCCCTTCTATCGCTCTTGTGTTTATGCAACAACAGTTAGTCATTTTATTCGAAGTTGAGAAATTTATTCTCAATCTTTCTCCAAAAGAAAAACAAAACGGACAAAATTTTTGAAAATAATCACAAAAAGGACAGTTTAACCATTAATACATCATCTTGTACGGTAGAAAGACTTATAGAGGAGGTACATGGTATAGTAAGTAATATATAAAATCATTGAACAAAATACTGTTAGTATCTATATAGGAAGAGAAATTGTTTTAGTGCAGTTTTACTCGTCTTGCTCCTTTCACTTGTTTTATTGTATTCTGATTTACAATTTTTCAAACTTATAAGGAAAATTTATGCATTATTGTTGAATGAACTAGTGCAGTAAAGAATAAAAAGATGCCTAAGTTTTAACAAGTCTCTAGGACAATATAGTTGGAGTTGACATTATATTTTAACTTTCTTAGTCGTAGTTTTGGTGTCTCTACTTGTCATATTAATGCCGTTAGCACTTCTCTTTTTTTTCTTATTCTTATTATCTTTCTTCCCTTTATTTTGTAAGGATTCAATAAAATCCTTGGGATCTCTTAATAAAGTTCCACTTTCAGGATTTATTAATTTTGTTTGGACATATTTAATTTGTTCATAATCATGACAACGGAGTATTATTTGAAAAACAGGACTCTTGCCTGGTATAATTCTGCTTAGCATATACTTTGTATTGCCAAAATTGTTTTCCCATTGAGTAGCTAATTTTATATATTCATCCATTATAGCCCACCATTTTTCGTTAGGCCCATTACAATTAAAAACAGTTGGATTAACTTCTGCAGCATCTGCTATCATCCCACCCACTTCCTCAGGTAATCCACATTGATCTCTAACTTCAAGGAAATTAGAACGTGTCTGTAAGTCGCCGTTAATAATCAAGGAAACATCATGTTTTTTGCACATTTTATAAATATCAATCAAATAATCTCTTATTGGCGACTCTCTATTTCTCATTTCACGAGTACGGCAATGAACAGTCAGATTTGTTATCCCTGTGTTGCATAACTTTTCAATTAAATCGATTGTATCTTTTTGTTCAGGTAACAATCTAATCTTAGCAGAGATTGGTTTTTTATTGGGAACACCGACCTTCTTTACCAAATTTTCTAGTATTGAGCAAAGTAATTCCGGGGTAGATAATAGAGCAGCACCCATTCCAGAGTGGATAGAGAAATGCTTAGGACAACCGGCATTTAGATCAATCCCGTCCACATCATTAATCACTTTGGACGCTGCCTGGACAGCTAAGTCTGGATCAGCAGAGCCTATTTGTAAGATCAATTTACCTGCTTCCAGTTTCGGTATCGTGCGGAAAACTATATTCCCATTTGGTAAGATATAGTCTATTGAGTTCAGCTTTTCATTAATTAGTCTATTTGTCTGTAATAGCTTCTTATCAACTAACTCTGGTGACCATACTAGATCGCAGTTATTTTTTAATGCAAGTAAACGGGTAGGTAATTCACCAGCTCTAACCATTGGAGCCAAACATAACTTACCTTTAAACATTATATTCTTGGCCTTAGTTGTTGTTGTTGCTGTTTTTAGCTTTTATGTTAAGGTATGATTATATGTATATATATATATATATATATATATATATGTGTGTGTGTGTGTGTGTGTGTGGGATAATATAAGTGTATGGAATAAGATCAAAAGTGGTGAGCTTTAATGACTAAGTGAAATATGCGTCTATTTACCAACAATTATACTGTTCATCATCGATACCCCAGCAAATAATCAAAAATTTTTATTTTCACTTAATTCTCCAGTATCTCAATTGTTCTATGATGATATCCAAAATTGAAAACAAAAAAAAATAAAAAAATAAAAACAAAAAGAAACCAACAAAAAAAAATAAATAAAATACGAGAAAGTTATTTTAAAACATAGAACCTCATAATCAGTAAAGAAGTATAAATTAACATGATATAGATCCACATAATATAATATACACAACCATATATACAGCTATATCCAATTGAGTAATAAAGATAAGAAGAATTCATTCGCTCATTCAATATATGCAGCCTTATTAAATTTTATAGGGATAGAATTCTTTCTACTATGCCTTTTAATCCTAAAGATATTATCATATGACAATAATAATAATTTATTAAAAGTCATATCAATACTATTAATATCAATATGCATGTTGTGTGGATGAAAAATCCTTATGACATCAACTGAATTGGTAGATTTTTTGACAACCAATTGGACTGATACAGGTTCATTAACGGGCATGATGTATATTTAATATAATAGATGGAAAGTCAATAACATGAATATATAAGAAACAGTGATAATGCAAAGAATGATATTAATAATGATGATAAATATTAGTGAGTATATTTACCTTTTTTTCTTTCCTTTTTTGTTGAAAAAAAATTAAACAGAACTGTAAAGTGATGATCACAGCACACTTATTACAGGATGTGTATTTGTGTATTTCTATTCAACAAACAGCTGAAATAGTTCTGGTGTACACACACACACATACGTATATATATATATTTATATATATTTATATTTATATTTACTGATTGTTTTTACAGATTATCTTAGAAATTTACAACTGCTGTCAAATCTTTTTTTTCTTAACAATACCCCACAATATTTTTTTCAAGATATATATATATATATATATAATAGGCAGTAGTAAATATGCAACTGGTAAGTAAACAATAACTAATGAAAACATATTTTCTCTCTCGTTCCAATTGTTTTTTCACAATAATTTTCAATAGGTACTTCAAAAAAACAATTAAATGCAAAAAATAAAAACTGTGATAAACAGAATAGAAAAAATTTCCTCTTTTAGAAACAATAGAAAGTGTCTTTTGGTGTATCTGTGAGCATGTAAACATTTTGATAATACTGAGACGGTTGGGCTAATTTATATCATATATACAGATATATAGATATATGGATATATATTATCGTTTTGTTTACTTTCATGTACTGTCATATAAGGTAAAAAAGTTTACACAAGAAAAGAATATAGTGTGTTGACAAAAGATTACTATGTGGATAAAGAAAAGATTGTGAAATAGTCGAACCAATATTGAATGGCTCATAGAGTGTTTGCATCTATTTTCAGTGTGTTTTCCTTGTTATGGTATGTTGTGCTCTGGTTTTATCTTTTTATATAATCAAAAAAACATAAGAAGTCAGAATTTCTAATAAATGGTGTTGAGTCTCATATTTAGAGTAGACTCACTATTAGTTTTTATTTATGTAGATATAAGAATATTTAATAGCAAATGACTGTTCAATACTTGGCTCATAGAGATGGTGATATTTGGAACAGTAAATCAGAAATATAAACGACAAAAAAAGAAAAGAAAGAAAGAAAAAAAAGGAGAACAGTAATTATTTTCACTATTGTTAAAAGGTTTGTTGCATTGAGAAAAAAATCCTTTCCTTAATACTTCTTTTTTTAGTTTGAGCGAGCTTTTTGTGATATGGCTGCAAGGTTAATTAATTAAAATAAAAAGCCAAAACCGAAAATGAAAAAAAAAAAAAATAAAAATAAAAAAAGGCCTCTAATAGGTATCTCCCAAAAAGGAAAACGACATACAATATATCTTAAGGGGAATTATAATCTTTACATGAGATAAAAGAAAATCAAATTTACTGATGAAAAACAACATACGAAGTGCTTTCAGGGGGAAAAACAAATTTAATCAAAACAATAGAATCGCGGAGTTTTCATATATTCCGGATTTTTACATCTCTGTTTTGTTCCGATTTCAAATAGGTTGTGTCTTGTTTTCGGACCGCTGTTCGATTCTTCACAGCAGCTCTTTTTTTTTCTTTTTTTTCTTTATTTTACTTTTTTTTTCTACAGTTCCAAATGCTTTAATTTTTTTTTTCTTATGTGATAGAAAGATAGGTAGGCAAGTGATCTCTCGATGCTGATTGATTACACGCAGTAATAATGATGGAAAAGATGAAAACAATACAATATTTTTTAAGAACTTAAATATTATTTATATCTTTTCATCAAATAAAAAGTATTTTTGTTTTTTCTCCACATTGCTACCAAATAGAATCGGGGTTAGACCTTTAGATACAATATTGCAAACACAAAAATAGAGAGGAGAGGAGGGTGAAAGAAAGAAAATTTTGTTGAATTACTTTCAAAATTTTTTATTCTTTTTGTTTTGCTGCTTGTTTGTTTTTTTTCTTTTTTTTTTGATATTATTATAATTTGAATATGAAGTTTTCACATTCTTTGAAGTTTAATTCTGTCCCTGAATGGGCTTCTAAATATATTGCTTATTCTCATTTGAAAAAAATAATTTATACTCTACAGAGGGAAAAACTGTATAATAATAAACTTCCTATAACTACTTTCATAACACAAAATGGAAACATCACTCATGTAGACACTGAATCTACACCTTTATTAGCTACCTCATCATCGTCTAATAAGAAGGATTCTGTCGATGTTGATGTTTTAAATTCAGAAGATCCCTATGTGAACCAGTTCATTCAAGCTTTAAATCATGAGTTGTTCAAAATTGAAAAATTTTATAATTCTCAAGAAACCGGATTACTAGCAAATTATAATGAACTAAAAGATGACATCACTGAATTTAATACTAATTTACAAAAAAATAGAACTCCTTCTTTTACTGATATATCACCTAACATATCTTCTATTTCACATAATGACAATCGTAATAATAATATTAATAATATTAATATAAACGATAACATCGAAGCTGAAGATTCAGAAAGTGTTAATTCTCGTGGATCTTTATCTTTAGAATCAATACCAATTCAAGAACAATTATCCCGTATTTCCTGGGCTAATTTGTTTCACCCATGGGCACAAGATGCTGATTTTGATAATATTAATAATGCTGGTGATACTTTATCTCCATTGGCTCAATACAAATTGTCATTACGTAAACGGTTAATTGCTATGTTTACACAATTATCTGAATTAAAGGATTATATAGATTTGAATCATACTGGGTTTTCTAAGATTTGTAAGAAATTTGATAAATCCTTGGATACAAAATTAAGAAGCCAATATTTGAAATATATTGAATCACAATCTCATGTTTTTGACTCTGTAACATTGAAGAAGTTGAACCAAATCATTAATGAAACTGTAGTGGAATATGCTAAGTTATCTCAAAATATCAATATTTCTGATTCAAACGATGAGTTAATTAATTATGATGAGGCTTTAGATGAATTATCATCCCATTTAAGGGATCATATTGCATGGGAAAGAAATACAGTTTGGAAAGACATGATGAATATTGAAAGGCTATCTAATAATGCAAAGAGACAAGACTTAATCGAAAATCAAACATCTTCTTTAGAAAAGCCTTTACAGCAAGTTCGTCATTGGGATACTTTGCCACAAGGTTTATGGCTATTATTGAGAACGCCATCAATTATTAAATTTATCGTTATCTCAGTGATATTCGGATTGTTACTCTTTTCTGGTGCATTTACCTTTTTCAATGATCCCTTGGAACAAAATTGTTTTGCTATATTAGTCTATGCTTCATTATTATGGGCCACTGAAACTTTGCCACTTTTTGTTACTTCATTATTTATCCCCTTTCTAATTGTAATTATCCCAGTATTAAAGGATCCAATGGATGGGGTTACACCTTTAAGTCCTCCTGAATCTTCTAAGTTGATTTTATCTACAATGTGGTCAAGTGTAATTATGTTGCTGTTAGGTGGGTTTACCTTAGCAGCAGCTTTATCTAAATATAATATTGCTAAGATTTTATCAAGTTATATTCTGGCTTCTGCAGGTACCAACCCAGCAATCGTTTTATTGATAAATATGTTTGTGGCTTTGTTTGTCTCCATGTGGGTCTCAAATGTAGCATCACCAGTTTTATGCTATTCAATGATCCAACCTATCTTAAGAACATTACCTTCATCCTGTGGATATTCAAAAGCTTTGATTTTAGGGATTGCATTAGCTTCTAATGTTGGTGGAATGGCATCCCCAATTGCATCCCCACAAAATATTTTTGCATTTGGTAGTATGGAACCTAATCCTTCTTGGGGTGAGTGGTTTATTGTCTCTATCCCAGTTAGTGTTCTTTGTATTTTAACTATATGGATCTTGCTTATTGTTACGTTTCCTCCAGATAAGAAAGTCAAAATATTACAATTACATCCATCAAAAGATTCATTTACCGCCACTCAATGGTTTGTGACAATAACTTCCATATTTACTATTTTTCTGTGGTGTCTATCGAACCAGCTGGCTGGTGTATTTGGTGAAATGGGGATAATTTCAATTATTCCAATTTTACTATTTTTTGGTACTGGTATACTATCAACAGAAGATTTTAATAATTTTATGTGGACTATTGTGATTTTGGCTATGGGTGGGTCCACTTTGGGTAAGGCAGTTAGCAACTGTGGTCTATTATACACAATTGCAGAATATATCAAGTCCCATATAGAGGGAAAAGCACTGTTTTCAATAGTGTTAATTTTTGGTGCTGGTATTATTACAATAGCTACATTTGTTTCTCATACTGTAGCAGCAATGATTTTGGTTCCTCTAATGGGAGAAATTGGACAACAGTTACCAGAAGATCATTCACGTCTTTTAATTATGATTACAGCCTTGTTGAGTTCTGCAGCAATGGGATTACCAACAAGTGGGTTTCCAAATGTTACTGCTATATCAATGACTGATGAAGTAGGAGTTAGGTATTTAAATGTTGGTAATTTCATTAGTCGTGGGGTACCTGCAAGTTTATTTTGTTATATGATCGTTGTAACTCTGGGATATTTGTTATTACGGTTAATATTATTTTGAGTCAAGTTCAAGTTATTTACTTACATATGCATATATCTGTGCATGTTATATGTAAATGACTATGTAGATACTCTGTGTGTATTCTAATACTATTCAGACCCAAAATATTTAGTATCAATAAATCTCGTTAAACACCATGAATTACGTCCCATTCTTAAATCTTTTTCTGAGATCATTATAGCAACATAAATATGTATTTCTTCATTAAATGCATTCAATATTCTACGTAACCCTGTTTCCGTAGCTGCGTATACAACTACATCAATATTAGATAGTTTGGCACCATTATCTAATAATACTTGAACTGCCATAATTAGTGAAGCTCCATTAATCACTTGAGCTTCCATCAACAAAATCTTTTTATATTGAGTTAGATTGGGCGGTAACAACTCACAATGCAACTGGGGTTCACCAGTGAACGAATCAGATTGAATTAGTAATTTACCTATGGGTACGTTTGGTAAAGTCATTTTCAGAGATTTTATGAAGCAGTCTCCGGATCGAATTACAGTGATTCCACAAATCATATTGAAATCAATATTTGTACAGTGAGTGATCTCACAGTTGGAACCGGTTATTATTGTCTTATAATTAGCAACTGGGATATTATCTAAGACACGTGACAACAAAATAGTAGTAATTCTATCAAAATAAAAAATAAAATCGTTCAATTTTGTTCTTTTATTTAACAATATTGTTTGTATGGATTCTGTTTGGTTTGTTTTGGGTAGAATATATACCATAGGGTGGTCCATCAAACTTCTAATCTTTTCTGTTTTGCCTAGTCGAATCAATTCTTGGACATGTTCCATAGATTTTCTTTTTAATTTAGAAGTAATATAATCAACTAATAATTTTATGGCTATTCTATTGTCATTAAAGGATGGGATGATAGCATTTGCATTATTCATTGTAGGAAGTACGTATTTCACTGAATTTGGTTTGACAAACTTTTCCCATTGACGTATACAACCATTTAGGTTTCTACCACGAGACACAATATCTCTTGATAATCTTCTAGCAAGACATATATCTAAATCTGCATCTACATAGACCTTTAAATCCATTATCTCTAATAATCTAGGATCGTATAGTGTATATAACCCCTCGATGATAATTACGCTGGCACCATATATTGTGATTTTCTTATTTGATATTCTATTGTGATTGACAAAACTATAAACAGGAATTTCACATTTTTTGCCAGCCCTTAAATCACATACACATTTGTATACCAAATCTAAATCGATGGCATCAGGTTCATCAAAATCATAATCATTATTAAATGCTTTTTTCCTTTCAGCGTCTGTTAAAGGTTTGTAAAAGTTGTCTGTGGATATCAAAACAGTCCATGGAACATTTATTAACGAGACAATTTTAGAAGCAATACTAGTTTTACCAGAACCTGATGGCCCACCAATCCCAATAATATAGGGAGTAGTCCAAGGTGGGGTGTATTTTGAATTTGAACTAATTGTTAATAGTTTGTGTCCACCTTTTTTATCTTTCAATTCTGGTGGCTTGTTATTTAGTTGTTGTTCTGTTGGATTATCTTTACATTTATTATTCATTTATAATTAGATATTTATTGTAATTAAAAATCCTGGATTTTCTGATGCTGATATATATACATGAGAAGTGTTACCTTTGCTATGTAAAACTATTTCAGTAGAATTCTAGGGTTAAAGCGCTTGAAAGGTCAAAAATGGTATGAAACATTGTTCTCTATGTTGATGGATTTAACGATGTATAATATTTTTTGATCTCGAGAGATTTTACCTTCCTATCTCAGAAAAAAGGTAAAAAAAGATGTTCTGATGGTCTGTAAATTTTTGAGATGCTCATTTTAAGTTTCGGTATTTGATTTCGTGATGTAGACTTATTGACTGTGTATGTTGTATTGCTGTTCCATGGGATCAGTACATTAACTTGCAGCTAGAATATTTGCAGATTGAGAAGGAACAAGTTGTGAATAATACAACTTGATGTGAATTTTGGTGGGTGTTAATATAGAAGCACACGATAAAAAGAAACCTCTTGACAACAATAGAACAAAAAATGTGTAATGATGGTATTAGTGGGACTGGTAAAAGAAGAATTAGAAGTGGATATGAATTTATGAAACAAAATAAAGAGAATGTAACCGATCAATCACCACCTCCTTTATTATCATTTGATAGGAAGCCAGAGATCAAAGCAGCATCCCCTAAAAGCTATACGGGAGATAAAGAGCGGTTAATTTCAACGAATAATAGTCATGGTAAATTACCATTCAAAAGTCAAACATCATATAATTCAAATACAGCAATGAAAAAAAGTAGATTTAATAATGAGCCAGTAGAAGTTCAGAAATATAAAAGATTGAAAAAGGATTTGGGTTATTTAGAAAGAAAGATTTCCCAAAAAGGTTGGAATAAAATAAATGAAAGAGATAGAAAAGAGTATAATTTGAAAAAGGAATTAATAAAACTAATGGAATCAAAAAAGGATCTAATGGAGCAAGTGAATAGTCTCATTTTCTCTGGAGTATCTCCGCAAAATAATAAAATTGAAAAGCAAACTATATTGAAACTTACATCTGAGGAAGATAAAAAATCAAGACAGCAATTATGGGAAGAGCGTGTACTAAAATCAGCTGTGTCAAATCAAGATGTTGACGAAATTCGTATTCCTAATTCTAAAGAATATGAGTATGTGTTTGATAATAAGGCTTTAGTGGCCTTTACAGAGGACAATGAGAACGTTATATCAGGAGAAGATGATGAAGAAGTAAATATAAGTCAAGAAATTCTCCGTGAAGAACAAGTTCAGCAAGAATATAGAAATAGTGGTTTGAAAGATGGAGAAATTGAGAAATTGAAAGATTTAAAAACTATCGAACAAGCCAGAAGGAACTTACCAGTATATCGATACAGATCTAAACTAATGAATTCTATAAAAGAAAATCAAGTGTTAATTATTGTAGGTGAAACTGGTTCAGGTAAGACTACTCAACTACCGCAATATTTAGTTGAGGATGGATATACTCAAAACGGGAAATATCAAATAGTAGTTACGCAACCAAGAAGAGTTGCTGCAACATCTGTAGCGGCTCATGTTGCTGAAGAAATGAACGTTAAGTTAGGACAAGAAGTTGGTTATTCCATACGTTTTGATGATAGAACAACCGCAGGTAAGACCATTCTAAAGTATGCTACAGATGGGATGCTATTACGTGAATGTTTAACAGATTCTCAGTTCTCCAAATATTCTTGTATTATGATTGATGAAGCACACGAACGTACACTAGCAACAGATATTTTATTGGGTTTGTTAAAAGGCATTATTGATAAGAGAAGTGATTTAAAGATTCTCATTTCATCTGCTACGATGAATGCAGAAAAATTTTCAAACTTTTTTGATAATTGTCCTATTTTGAAAATTCCTGGAAGAAGATATCCAGTGGATATCCATTATACCTTGCAACCAGAGGGTAATTACCTTAATGCCTCGATAACAACTGTTTTCCAGATACACACTACCCAACCTTTGAAAGGAGACATTCTATTATTTTTAACTGGACAAGAAGAGATTGAAAATACAAGAGACAAGATCGAAGAGATCTGCAGTAAATTAGGTTCCAGAATACCGCAATTGTTAATTACACCGATATATGCAAATCTACCGCAGGACCAACAGACATTAATTTTCCAACCAACTCCAGAGAATTGTAGAAAACTAGTACTAGCTACAAATATTGCCGAAACTTCGTTGACTATTGATGGGATTAAATATGTTATAGATCCAGGGTTTGTTAAGGTAAATTCGTATGTTGCTTCTACAGGTATGACACAATTATTAACTGTTCCGTGTTCGAAGGCATCAGTAGATCAAAGAGCTGGTAGAGCTGGCCGTGTTGGTCCTGGAAAATGTTTCAGGATATTTACGAAGTGGTCTTATGAAAATGAATTGGAACTTCTTCCAAAACCAGAAATATTAAGGACTAATTTGTCTAATACGGTATTGTTGTTATTATCTCTAGGAGTCAAAGACCTTTTAAATTTTGCCTTTCTGGATAAACCTACCGTGCCAACTTTAATTAAGTCACTAGAAAATCTGTATATGTTAGGTGCATTAAACAGTAAAGGGCAAATAACAGAATTAGGTAGAATGATGTGTGAATTTCCATGTGAACCAGAATTTACAAAAGTTCTTCATACTTCTGCAATACATCCATTATGTCAAGGGGTGTTAAATGAGTGTTTAACAATAGTTGCTATGCTACATGAAACTACATCTCTGTTTGTTGGGAATAAAAGAGAAGCAACATCAAGAATTGTGAGTAGCATTGAGAGTGATCATTTACTGTATTTAGAGGTATACAATCAATGGCAAGAATCTAATTTTTCTAGAGCATGGTGTCAGGATCATAAAGTTCAATTTAAGACAATGTGTCGTGTTAGAAATGTAAGAAATCAATTATATCAATGTTGCCAAAGATTTAAATTAATGGAATTGTCGAATACTAATGAATTACAAAATGATAATCGAATAGAAAGAATAACCAGAAGTTTCATAGCAGGGTTCCCAAGTAGTGTTATACAATTGGGTAATTCTGGCTATCATACAATAGGTAAGAAAAATGGTGGTTTGAGCGTCTTTATTCACCCTTCTAGTGTTGTATTTAAAAACTACAAGGAACTTGGTATGAAACCCAATAAATATGTTTTATATCAATTGCTAATATTAACATCTAAGGAATATGTAAGAGATTGTATTCCCATCCCAAATGAAAAATGGTTACTCGAAATGGTACCACAACTTTTTCAAAAACTATTACAGTCAGATAACAAAAGGAGATAGTGAAAACACGAATAAAAATAGTATGTTTGGTCCTCTCATGGTGTTACGATTTTTAATTAATTGAATAATTCAGATTACCCTCTTCCTTTCTCGCATGTCACTATTAATCTTTCATCCCCTCAGTTAAATAAATGAGATTGCCAACCCTTCAAAAAAGAAGAAAAGAGGGTTGGTAATAACAATAGGATCTAGATGAAAAATAAAAACATATTATGCATCTGTTCTATTCTGTTTATGCAGATCCTTTATGTAGATACAGGCATGTGTTGGTTTCCGTTAAGACCTACAAGGATTTAATATAAAATGGGTGAAAGACATCAGTGGATGAAAGAATATAGATATATAAAGATATATGAAAAGATAAGATATGTCTGTAAATGCAGATACATATAATTTAAGGTTGTTGTAAGTTATGGTTGAAGTTTTACTTATGATCATAAGTCCTGAAGTTAATAAAATAAGGTTATATTTTGTAGTAGACGTATAATAAAAATGTCTTCTATAAGTGATCCTATATTACCCATTGTCAATGGCACATCTTATTGTACCATCACAGTTTTCTCAGAATCGAAGTATGATGTGATGGTTCTTTTTTATAGTAAAATTTTAGGTTTGGAAAAAGTAGCTGCTGAGGTATCCCCTATTCAGAGTGTTCTTTTATCTAATGAGCAGTTGTCTCTGAAGATTAATTTAGTTATCGATATCACAAAGAATAAGGATTTTGAAGTTCAAAGACAGGTGTTTGTAGAAAAGCAAAAGAGTTCAGATTGGAGAAGTATGATGGATGAATATGTATCGTATACAGTATCAGATTTTTTAGTACTGCAAGATAACCTAATTGAGTTTAGTGTTCCTTATCAGTGTCAGCCTAATGATATTTCGCCATCTCAAATTTTTTCCTTGGATCCAGAAGGAAATTTGGTTGGTTTTGTTTCGACAAAAAATAGTGTCAGTACTATGATACCTAAATCTACTACACTCTCTTCCGTTATGTCATCAAAGACCATATCAAGGGTTCATTCCTCTACTAGTCTTGACTATTCTGTTGAAACAGGAACAACTTATCCATCACTACCAATTGGAAATTTAAATCAACCAAATAAAAAGAAATGTATAGCAGTGTTGACATCTGGTGGGGATGCACCAGGCATGAATTCTGTTGTTCGGGCAGTTGTGAGGACATCGATATTTAAGAATTGTCAACCATTTATTATAATGGAGGGTTATGAAGGGCTTGTAAGAGGTGGAGCGGACTATATTCGTCCCTTATACTGGGAAGATGTCAGTGGGTGGAATTCAATTGGTGGTACTAACATTGGTACTGCGCGTTGTAGTAAATTCAAAGAAAGAGAGGGCAGGATGCTAGGTTGTTTACATCTACTTGAAGCAGGTATTGATTCCCTTATAGTCTGTGGTGGTGATGGTTCTTTGACAGGTGCAGATCTTTTCAGGTCTGAGTGGCCCTCGTTAATATCAGAATTATTAAATACTAATAAGATTTCAAGAGAACAAGCCGAAAGTCATGCAACATTAAATATCTGTGGTCTAGTAGGTTCTATAGATAATGATATGTCAACTACAGATACAACTATTGGGGCTTATTCAGCATTGAATAGAATTTGTGAAGCAGTCGATTATGTGGAATCTACAGCAGCATCACACTCAAGGGCTTTTGTAGTCGAGGTTATGGGGCGCAATTGTGGATGGTTAGCATTAATGTCAGGAATTTCTGTTTCAGCTGATTATATTTTTATTCCTGAGGAAGCTGTTGATCCACAAACTTGGAGAGAAGATATGTGTACGACTATTCTAAATCATAGAAGTCATAATAAAAGAACCACTATTGTCATTGTTGCAGAAGGTGCTATCGATAAAGATTTGAATCCAGTATCGGCAACGGATATTTATCAGACTCTAGTTGACAGATTAAAATTGGATACAAGAATAACTACATTAGGACATGTTCAAAGGGGTGGTTCTGCAGTTGCATACGACAGAGTACTTGCCACTTTGCAAGGCGTAGAAGCTGTTAAGGCTGTATTAGATAGTAAACTTGGATCCGATTCACCTATCATAACAATCAGTGAAAACAAAATATTACGAAAGTCATTGGTTGAATCTGTTAAATTGACTAAATCTGTATCAGCTGCTGTTTCTAGAAAAGATTTTAAGAAAGTATTATCGTTGAGAGATTCTGAGTTTATCGAGCATTATCAAAATTATTTAGCTATTAATGCAGCAGATCAGCATGAGCCAAAACTAGCAAAAAATGAAAGATTGAAAATTGCCATTATTAATGTTGGTGCACCAGCTGGAGGAATCAATTCGGTGGTATATTCCATGGCGTCATTTTGTCTTTCGCAAGGGCATAAACCATACGGCATATATAATGGATGGAGTGGACTAAGTCGTCACGAAAGCATTCGTTCTTTATCTTGGGATATGATTTTAGGTTGGCAAACACGTGGTGGTTCAGAATTAGGCACTAATCGTGACACACCTTGTTCAACCGATATAGGTATGATCGCTTATTATTTCCAGAAGTATCAACTTGATGGGTTAATTATTGTGGGTGGATTTGAAGGTTTAATTTCATTGAATGAATTAGAAAGGGCAAGAGATGTATATCCTGGTTTCAGAATACCGATGATATTGATTCCAGCCACGTTATCAAACAATGTTCCTGGAACAGAATACACATTAGGGAGTGATACAGCCCTAAATTCTTTGACTAGTTACTGTGATATATTAAAAAGAACAGCATCATCAACTAAGGGACGTGTTTTTGTTGTAGAATGCCAAGGTGGAAATTCAGGTTATCTGACAACTGTTGCGAGTATTGCAGTGGGAGCACATGCATCTTATGTCCCAGAGGAAGGAATTTCAATAGATCAATTAATACAGGACATCAATAATATTTCAGAAGCTTATAAAAAAATAGATGATCAAAATTCTACAAATAGAGAGACTGGAAAATTGGTACTAATGACGACAAATGCATCGAAGGCATTAACTGTGGAAAATTTGAGTCAAGTAATGACACTGGAAGCATGCGGTACATTTGACGTTCGAGCTGCTATTCCAGGTCATATCCAACAAGGAGGTAAGCCATCACCAATTGATAGGACAAGAGCTACTAGATTTGCCATAAGAGCAGTTACATTTATTGAGGATAGCCAGGCGATAACTTTCAACAAACGTAGTAGTGATCAACTCTACGACGATACATTTGACAAAAGAATGCGTTCAACAGCTGCAATTCTTGGTATTAAAGGTTCTAGGATTATCTTTCCATCTGTCAGAAAAGTGTATGATAGTGAGACGAATGTTAATAAAAGAATGCCAAAAGTTCTTCACTGGCAATCTTTGCGTTCCATTGCAGATCACTTATCTGGTAGAAAACGCATTGTTGAATCATATTAATGAGTACGATATATGGATGATGAGTTTTTTTGTTTATATCCTTTATGTTTATTTGTTTATTTAATTTGTTTGGTACATATCATATATAGTAATAATAAGAATAATAATAATAACAGATATGTGTAATTAGGAAATATTTTATTTTTATTAAAGTTTTTAATATTTGAATAGACTAAACAGTGACAAACTACTTTTTTACAATGTAGTAGTTTCACTCATATCTTTGATCTTCTGGCTTAGATTTTTCAAAACATTTCTTTTCATAGCTAATTCACGTTCCTTTAATTGAATAAAATTCTCCCAGGTGGGTATCGATTTATTCAGTAAAATTCTGGTATCATCATGTTCCATTAATATTTGTTTTGAGGATCTTAGTTTATGCCTGATAACCCCAGTAGATGTTTCCAATTGATTAGAGATATTTGGATTTTTCATTATATTATGCAAACCATAAAAGATTTGGGGTATGAACTCAGTGTTGGTTGTTGAAGAAGATATGTTGGTAGCCTTAATGATTTTTTGAGTATTATTTTCAGTAAACTGATCTTTATCAGAACCCTCAGTTATTGAATTATTATCACTCTCGTGTTTGATTTCAGTATCTTGTGCAATATTATTTGGACATAGAATTTCTTGAATGGCTTGCAAACCTTGATTATTATATGCCATGTGTCTTTAAGATTAATATAAATATTTTTAAAAATGTTAGTATATATATTCTATGATGTAAATTAAGAATAGTTAATAGTGGTGTCAATAGATAGTATATTAGATGTTCGGGGATATGTAATTATATTTAGATATACAGGTTTGCAATATACATTATCAGTTTTAGCAGTCTTTTTTTTTCTTTAGGTTTTATTTTATCGTTTTTTAAACATTTTAGAAAGGTAAAAGTACACTCGAAGAGTCTGAAATGGAATTCTATTAAATGGCGAGAAGGGGTGAACTGCTGATTATTCAAGTAGAAAACTAAAATATATATGGACATGTCTTAGTTCGATGGTAACGAATAGTGAATGTATTTAGATAAAAACATTATGATTAATGAGATACTAACAGATTTTAAAAGGAGAGATTTTTTTTACTTAAATTAACATATATTACATTATGATGTTCACATGCCTATATAATTATATATTTAAATGTATGTGAACAATGATATTGTTGTTTATAAGATTATGCTAGTTAAATAATGAATTCTGTATATACATTTTTTGATGAATTTTTTATGATCATCATAACGTGCAAAGAGGTGATGAATTTTTATATTTATTCATACAATCTTTGTAAACGTGATCACTTCACTTGGCAATTAGATAGAATAAAAATTAAACCAATTTTATTTAGAAATACTTGAGAATAATTGTATTAATGACTTGGCAGCCTTGACTCTCATTGGCGTTTCTTGTATGGAAACAGAGTTAGTACTAGGTAGGACATGTTCAACATGGGTTTTTGATAGCTGTTTTAATGAACCTCGGATTGGTGTTGTATGGCAATCCAGTAGAGTTGTGTTATTATTTGGAGATAATGTGTTAATATCAATAGGTATATTCTTATTGGTGTCAGTGTCATCATTATTTTTTACTACGGTTTTAGTGGTAGCAGTTGTTGTTTCTGCTGTGCTGATTATCTGTGGAACTAAAATTCCAGTTCTATTAGAATCAGCTGAGATAGTTTGTGTTGTTGTATTATTAGCCATAGTTGAAGGAGTTGAGATTACTGTATCGCTAGACGTAACTTCATCGATAATGATTTTAGGGTGATTCTTAGCAGGAGTTTTATAGTTACCATGTGAGACAACAAGTTTTCTTCTTTTAGTTCTAATGTTATTGGATTCTTTAATTATTTTATTAGCACTGTTTGAAGATATATTGTGTTTAGAAAAGTTATTAATTGTTTGAGAGTTTCTATTAACCATATTATGTTTCAAATCTGAGAATGACTTATCAATCTGTTTTGTTCGTAACTTATAATATGCAAATTGTAATCTAATTTGTAGCCGTTTGGACAGTTCAGTATAATTAGTTTTTACCTTATCGGAACTGTGTAAATCATTGATATCTTCAGTGGTTTTATTAGTTGCTATGTTGTTATTATTATTACTGGTGGTGATGCTAGCAGTAGAATTATACAAAGATATATTTGGAATAAGTGTTTTTAGAATTCTATTCGTGGGAGACTCATTCAAAAGAATACTCATCTGGGTGTTTTTATTTGCAGGAGAGGCAACAGTTGAAGGGTTTGAATTTGTTTTAAGCTTAGTGTTTAAATCAATTGGTTGTGAATTTTCATTTAAATTGTCAGTTAATTGTGGAATTTCATTGCGATCAAATTTTTGGATGGTGTTGTTTCCATTGGATAGTAGCGGCATCCTATTCAATTTTATGTTAGAATATTCACGTAATGGAACTCTTTGATTTTGTACAGACATACCAGCTGTTTTTAAATATTAGTCTATTTTTCGTATTTTGTTATTTCAAAAGATATAGAATTTAAGTAATGGTCATGAATAGTGGAATGGTTATGCCTTTTCTTATAGTGGTAGAATAAGAAGACAAGTTACGTGTCTATGCTGTATATTCTTTCTTCACACTTCACTTGTTTTTATTGTGCTTGTTATTGTTTTATTCAATCGTTTCTCTCCCTTATAGCTATCAGAGGTTAAACATACATTAAAATGTTGTCAGACAACAAGTTGAAACGTTTTTTGATGGTAGCTCTCTGCTCAAATAGTGACACACACGTTACCAAGACTAAGAAAACTATAACTATATTTCTTAGTAGGTATGGAATGAAGAATCTCTACAAAGCAAAATATTCTGCCTATGTTGAAATGATTTTTGCTTTCGTTTCTTGTTTTTGTTTTTAGTTTTTATTTTTTTTTTGCTTTGTTGTCGTGTTTGTCTAAAAGAGGAAATTGTGTCAACAAAAAGATGCTGTTTTTTTCTTTCTTTTTCTTGAAGTTTTAAAACTTTTTCCTGTTTCGACATCAACGCGTAAATACAAGCTTAAATGTAAAGCTGACGCATCAGTTGGATAATAATAGTATAAACAAAACTAATAATATAAACAGTAGACTGCTATTATCAAGATAATGAATTGCTTCATTCACGAACATCATTAGAGTCGTAAAATGCATCACATTATGATATGCAGTTAGTTCTAAAAACGTGGAATGGTGACGTTTACAGAATCATATATATAAAAAATAAAAAGAAAAAAAAGGAAAGAGATATCTCTGTGAATTTTTGTAATTGTTAGATTCAGCAATAAAAATACTTCAAGGTTTAAATATATCTATGTATGGGATATGTATATTTTTTGTGATTCTTTTTACTCATTATTTTTTACACCCTTACTGATTATCTTTGTGTTCAATATATTCATGTTTCATCTATTAGAAAGGCCAATCCATGTTTTGAACCCATTGGGTCATATTTGTAATCTTTTTATCTTTTATCATGTCACCATTTCCACTGACAATTTTAAGTATATACTCATTTAACTCTGAACTACCAAGAATATCAACATGGTCTGCACTGATCCCACCACCACGTAGATCCCAGGCATCAGGTCTATGTTTAATTTCAACAATAGTAACATTGCTACCTGCTGGGTTGTATGGCGATTCGCCTTCTGCCCATTTATAACACATGGAATGACTTAATAATGGCACAGTACCATCACCATCAGTTAATAAAACAGGCGTCTCAGCTTCATAATCAATAATTAAATTTAAAGAGTGATTGCTTTTCTTAGCATATTCTTGATATACATAAGCTCTTTCAGTTGGATTATTAACACCATATATACAATATATTTTCATATTTGGTGCATTCGGTAAGGGGACTTCTAATGGATTACTCCAATGTGAATGATGTTTTTTGTTTAATTCTAGTTCTTCTTTTATCTTTGAAAATCCAAAAGTATATTGATCTTTGATTCTTTCTTGTAGCCATTCAGGAGATAGACTCATGACAAGTTCAAGTGAATCATCCATTGATAATACCTTTTTAGTCTTTGTTTCTGTAGGTATTGTATCATTTTCTTTTCTTTTATCATATTGAATATGGTTATTATTGCTATACCTTTCAGAAAATCTGATAAAACCACCAAACGTATCAGTATTATTTAATAGTTGATCTTCTGGAGAATACGATCTATTACCCCAAATTAAATTACCTCCCTTTGGTAACATAGATGGAATTCCACCCCATGTTTGTAACATTTCTAATCTTTCTCTACGACTGAAGAATTTTTCTAATCCATACATGGCAAACGTGTTTAAATTAATAGTATCTTTCATTTCACCACTAATTAATGCGGGAACAGCTTTTGGTGCGCCTAACAGTGTTCCAGCTACGTTGATAAACGCACCAATATATTTATCGACCCACCCAGGACCACTATTACCATAATATGGACCCTCAGCTTCTACCCATTGTAAAAAATAGAAAACCACTTGAGCACCCATTGAATGACCAATTAATACACTCTTTTCACCGGTAAGATCATAAAAAGTTTCAATCTGTGATTTTAATTTGGAAAAATATTTGTCCCTCTTCTCTAGATCTAGATATGCCAATCTCCAATCATAAGCAGCAGTTGACATTTTATTCGGATTATACCCAATGGCACCTAAATTTTCTATCACCTTATTCCAAATCCAATACCCTGCCACAAAAAAATCAGACGATTCAAAGCCTTGTGCTGCTCTTAGAGTAAAATTTTCTGGATCTAAACCAGTAATTGGATCCAATTTGATATGTTTTAACCAACATACCTTATCCAAAAACATGGTTCTTAACATATAGAACGAGCCCCACAATCTTTTCCTGAAATGTGGTGTACTATCACATTCTTCATCACCATTTACACCCCAACTCTCTATACCTGTGGAGATTACACCAGGGACCATCAATACAGGATGTTTAGGGCCAATTCCGTGAATATCTTTAATCAATTGTTTTCCTACAGCAAAACTGTATTTCAAATTTTTTTCCATAGTTTGTTCCGGTATAACTCTTCTTTGAATATCTGAAAGAAATGTTTGAAATCCAGGCGGAATAGAGTCGGTCCATTCGTCGAAATATCCCCTGACGTTATCAAAAGTTAAGTACTTGTCCAGCAGATCTCTATTGTTACTATGTAAATGAGACACGCCGAAATATCCAGGAACAAACAATCCAAATAAGATACCCAAGAAAAAGATGAACCGTTTGGAATCTCTCCATCTTTTCTTCTGATGCATATGATGATTATCTGACCGACCTGTTAAATAGGGATTAGAATTTGGATCATTACTGGGACTGTATTTTTTGGAGTTATATAAAGAACTTCTTCTGCTTATAGTCGGTTTATAACTTGAAACAGATGTTATATCTGAATCCTCCTTATGGCTTGAACCACTATGAATGCTAACGTTGTCATCCCAATGGAGGTCAGTGAAAGGTTCTGTGGAGTGACGTTTGAATGAATTTTTTGGGATCTCTTCTGCCTCTTGTGATCTTCTTAGACTTTCTCTTCTTCTCCGTCTCATTTCCTGGACCGAATTTCCAGTCGACATTTTGGTTTAAATAAAAAGAAATATCAGATATATAGATGAAATTATTTTAACAGCTATGCCTGGCTTTTCTGTGTACTCTCTACATAAGTAATAAAAGTGATGGTCAAGATAAAGAAGGGCTTGTATATAATAGAGGAATGTTTCCCAATTTTAATCCGTTACAAAAACACAGATCCCCAAAATGAGAAAATGTATCTGGACATGAGAAGTACTTAGAATGGATAATTGATGTTTGAATATCTACTAGAAGAGATAACGGAGTTGGGTTAGTCTCTCGGTGACTAATGCTTTCTTTACTCTTGTGACACAACAAAATCTGGATCAAAAACCCAAAAACCCAGAACAATTCATTTTTCACTTGGAAGATTTTTCCTCGAAGGAAAGAAAGAAAAAAAAAAAAAAAGAATAAAGAATGCGGAGATAATGTGTTGCGGCATTTGTGGCATTTGCGGGTTCTTTTTTTCCGTATTCTTACCGAAATGGCATTTTTATTTAAAAGAATGTGGGGAATGTGTCAAAACAGAATGTGAAAGATGATTGTACCCAACAATATTCAAAGAAAGTGACTGTTGATACTGCGGTGAAAACTCTTAGAAATTGGAAGGGGACTTTTTTTCGGTTTGACTATTCAGAAATAGATCAGGTCATAAACTACTATTAATTAACAAAAAAAATAAATTAGAGAGTATACATGCTGCGGTCTGCAATCAGTAATTGGAGGGAATATTTAACACCTATATCACATAAGTCCAATTTTCTATCAAAAGGACAAATTACTCCAGAAGAATTTGTGCAAGCTGGAGATTATTTGGTCCATATGTTTCCAACATGGAAATGGAACGGAGTTGAAAACTTAGATAATGTCAATTGTCGTGATTTTTTACCTTCCGGAAAACAATTCTTGGTTTGTAGAAAAGTTCCATGTTCTTTGAGGGCTAATGATTTTTTTAATTTACATGATGCTTTCGATGATGCTTTTGATGAAGATGATTTTCAAATGCTTAAAAATGATGATATAAATAATAATAATAATAATAATAATAATAATAATAATAATAATAATAATAGTCGGCAAGATGTTCAAGCATCAGATTCAAAGATAGGTAAAGATGAAAATTCTATAGATGTTGACGATATTGATGATCTGATTGATAATATGCATATTAAAGAAGTTGATGAAGACAGTAAGCTGGGAAAATTTTTTATACAGGATGAAGATGAAGATGAGATAATAATTACAAGTGATCCAAAGATACGATATTATGACCTTTACATTACATATTCTACTTCTTATAGAGTCCCAAAGATGTACATTGTAGGGTTCAATGTTGAAGGTAAACCGTTGACATCAAAGGAGATGTTTGAAGATATTACCACTGAATATAGAGATAAAACAGTTACTATAGAAAAATTGCCTTTTTTTAAGACTCCTGTTACTTCAATTTCAATACATCCATGCAAACATGCAAACGTCATGAAAATTCTGTTAGAAAAAGTACGTTTAGTAAAAAAACGTAGACGTGAACAGATTAAGAAACAAGAGGAGACTCTTTTAACGTCGAATGATAACGATATTAATGATTGGGAGGACTTACATGATGATATTTCTGATTCTCTACAGGTTGATCAATATTTGATTGTGTTTTTGAAATTTATAACAAGTATAACACCCTCTATCGAACATGACTATACCATGGAAGGTTGGTAAAAATTGTAATGAAGCTTTTATTGTTTTTTTTGGAGAGTGGTATTGCATAATACTGAAAAAAGTAAAATAAATAAAAAGCAAATATATATATATATATATAATGGCTTCAATACTTTGCATATTTATTAAATTTATATATATATGTGTGTGTGTATGTATATATATATATATATATCAAGTACATAATTGGATGTCATTCAATTTTTTAACATAGTTAAAAAGAAAAGTATAAAAGTGTAACTGATTTAACATTAAATAAATCAGTAGTCGTACTTGTATTTATACTTTTGATTACTAAAGCTCTAATAATATAGGTTCTTCCTTTTGTGGTTGATCTTCTTTTTCCTTATCAGCTTCAATAGTATTTGGTTGTTCAGGAATTTTCTGTATTGGTACTGTAGGAAAGTCATAATGAGTTATTTTAGTTTTATTGGTTAGATGGGTTGTATCCTGGTCATTCAATATACTATTTTTTTCATTGGTCTCTTTCTCCTTCTGTGAAACTTGTTTTTCTTTATCTTCCTCTGGATAAACTGGTTCAGATGGCTCTAATTTTTCGTCCAATGACTCTTGTGATTCTGTTGGATATGGCAACTGGTTAGATGAGATTACAGAGGCAGAATCTTGAGGTGGTATATTTACATCACGTAGTTGATCTAATGTTGATGACTGTTTTATTTGTGTAGGTGCTGCTATTGAGGGTTGCTTCATTGATTGTTCTGTTGGAACTTTACTGATGGTTGCTTGGTAATATGTAGATGGGTTAGAAATCAAATTAGAGTTCTGTAAGTTAGGATGAACTTGTACTTGTGGTTGTGGTTGTGGTTGTGGTTGTGGTCGTTCTATAATTGGTAAGGGGGATGGGATCGTATATTGAGAAGACAAATTAATATTCTGTAATTGTTTTTCTAAGAAGTAATCGTAAATATTCATTATATTAGATATCTTTCCATTCATTTCAAGTAACGAATTATATTGTTGGTTTGTGTTTGCTAAGGTGTGATTTAATTTAGGTTTAGCAGATAAAATTTGTTGATATAACTTTTGAACAGCATCATTTTGTAAAATTTCTGCACCAGTCTGAGTCTTCATCTTTTCAACCATTGCAGCAAACAAATATATGGCATCTTCATCTTCAGGGGAAAGTTCAAACGACGAAACGGAAGGTTCATTTATAGAAGTTTCTACATAAGATTGTTGTTTTCTTTCCTGTTTAATCTTTTCCTTTTCTGCCTCTTTTAAACTTGCCTCAATAGCAGCTTTTAAATCAGGATCGTCTTCTTCTTCATATTCCCGATATTTATTTGAATCTTGTTCAGTGGAAGATTTAGTATTATTAAATTGTGTGTTTACTATTGGAACAATTGGTTCAATAGGCTGACCTCTGGATTCCCTTAATGATAATTCAATAGCTCTTCTTATTTGTTCCTCTTCGTCTTCATCATTATTATAATCTGTATGACGTGGATGTTTCTTTTCTTTTCTTTTCGTTTTCTTGTGTTTATTGCTACTATTACTACTACCACTACCACTGAAATGTTTCTTTGAATCATAATCATTATAGCAATTATCACAAACTCTAACATTTTCGTATATACCTAAATCAGGTAAAGCAATGAAATGGGAACTATGTTCTTGACAGAATATTCCCCCACATGATCTACAATGATGCCTTCTGTTCAAAAAGGAGAATTTATTGGAACAAATCATGCATGCATCGGAATCCATCCACTCTGCAGGAATCTTAGACTCAAACATTGCTTTTGCATCGGTAATATTACTTGTTAAATCATTTGAAAATGTTATCCCTTTATTGATCAATCGTCCATATACAGTACTAACGTACCTTAGTTGTGAATCATTCTCGAAAGCAATATATAATTCATAAAAGATTTTTTTAGTAAGGTTTTCCAGTTCATTATTCTCATTATTGTATTTAATTATTGTGTTCTCCAAAAAATCCATGAATTCTCTACAACAAATTTCCACAATGAATGGTATCCCACCATTTTTAATACAAATCTCTACTAACCTCCAACTAGATAACTGTCTATTAGGGTTGTTATTACTAGAAATGATTCTTTTCTTTAACAGTCTCATGCATTCGCGTGGAGCTATTTTTTTGGATCTAATGATGTCGGATACTTCCAAAGAGACAGGTAGATCTATCTCACCGTTTGGTATAGTTTCACTAGTAGCTCTATCTACCAACTCCTCAAATTCAGATATTATAGTGGATGACATTTTATACCCAGGAACTTTGCAATGGGATTTGGTTATTGTACTAGTAGTTTTGCGTTTTCGTTGTACTTTTTCTAATGGAATGGAAGGGAATATATAATTTTATAATTTTCTATGGTCTTCTAATCAAATATGTTCTTAGTATTCTTATATAGGAGTGAGTAGAGTAAAAAAATGTTTTCCTTGTACTTATGTCTATCCAGATGACTATAGGATATATAAATTAACACAGCCTATCTTCAGTATCTCTTATGGGAGATAAGCAGAAAATACGGAATTGTAGAGTCTTCAGTAGCTGTTTTTTCTTTTTTTGTCCTATAAAACAGTAAAAAAGAAAAAAGGTAGAAAAAAAAGAAAAGCCTTTTTAATTTCTTTAGGCGGAATCTGAAAACCGTAGGATAACATATTGCGGAATTTATTAAAATCCTCCTCACCAATTTGTTTATTCGTGATAAAGAAGCAAAACAAGAAAACAAGAGCAAAGACTCATCAACAACATGAGGCTATTTTACTGATGGTGATTTCAGTAAAAATTGTTTGTTGATATACTAGATTACAAACTCTTTAAACATTATTTATATGTCAAATAAAAGATAAAGTTCTTCTTTTTTATACTTTAATGTTTTGTATGTGAAAACCAACGTTTCATGTTTTCACAAAACGAAAAGAAAAATATAAAACGATATCTGATTTGAAAAATATTCAGGTTTGGAAGCTCGTATTATGAAAAGGACGGAGTATTTTCTACATTTTTTTCTTCTCTTTTAGTAATAACCATATCCATATTAATATTTATAAGTATATTTATAATTATATGTACATTTTGTATATATTTATCATCTATATATATGTATTGTTATTGGCCTACAGTTAATGAAATTAAAGACGTTCGGCTGCTGTGATTAGACTTATCAATAGACAACCCTGTATTCAAAAATTTAGATCTTGGAGGAACAATCATATTGTCACTGTCATTAAAGCTTCTTTCTTGGTATGATCTCTTTCCCAGTGATAATGAAGAATTGTTTGCGGAGGACCAGTCCGTTGATTTGTTATATATCGATGGAGTCAATGGGGAATGATTTCCCTGTATAGTATGTTGACTGTTATTAATGTCACGTAATGAGCTAAATATGGAGTTTTCTGACACACCACTCACGTTCCTCAATGGAGTAGAACTGTGGGTAGAATATACGGGAGATGGAATAGATTGTGGAGATAGAGTGGAAGTGACGGAAGGTGTGTTGATGGATAATTTAGATAATGATGATTGTCTTGATTGTAGATAAAATAATTTAATGTTGTTAATAAATTGAAACACGCCTATGTAATCCTTGTATGTGTTGTGTAATAGATCAGGAACACTGTTTATTGTGGTAACGAATATATTAAATAGTGCGACTTGTTTATTTTGTGATGGGATAGGTAAATCCAATAGAGAAGACTGATCAATTTCATTAGTGAAGCGATTAATCAAATAGAAGATTGAATTGGTTATTTCAAATAATTCAAAGTTTAAAAAATCCAAATTCCAAGTAACCAAATCCATTAAGAAATTTTTCAAATAGATTAATTGTATTTTATCATATAATTCATCATCATTAGAGATATGTGCCTGCCTCTGATACAATTCATATTGAATGAGACAATTTTCATCAACATTAAGGATATAATCATTGAAAGTAGGTTCAGAGATCTCCCAATTAAGTGTATCCAAAATATGCATCTCCATTTGTAAAAACATTGATTCATCCAGTATGATTGGATTTTCTGAAGAAAGACCTGAAGATGCTTGTTGACAGTAATATACCAATTCGTTCAACCTTGGGATTCTGGCCCTTGGATTTGGTCCATAGAATCTGCCACCAGGTGGGATGACTACATTATTAATAATATGGTTGCAACCACCATATGTTTTTGCAGATAGCCAAAGACAAGTACCTAGAATCAAATGGATTTGATCCTTTAAGACGATTCTTTTGGAACAATATTTATCAAATAATCTCATTGCTTGGAAATATATCCCATTTGTGACACGAGTCAATTTGGACAACTTATATAGGAATTCACAGACCAAAGGTCTAATGGAATATGGTTTGATTTCTGGTTGTTGATTTATTAATTTTAAAGATGGTTTGCAATTAGAATTTTTTTGGATCATATCCGATACTATATCATATTGGTATTCTTGAATAGTCTCAAAATGGGACAATAATTCACTGTTGGATAATTCGATTGGATAATGCATTTGTTTTGCTTTCACTATAAGGCCCATGGAATATTGAATATTATTTTTTGTTGTTGTATTGATATTGCTGCAATTTCTTAGCTTATCCATATTAAATGGCTCAATATTACTGCTAATATTGACATCTTTCTGATTATTATTAACATTATTAATATTATTTGAATTATGACATATCTTTCTATTGGAATAAATATTAGATTTATTATTAGAGGAATGAGCGGATATAGTTGAATAATTTGAAGAAGTAGATGAGGAGGTAATAGAACTAGTCATGATAGATAAATGAAAGTGAATGGAATACAAATACTAAACACTAAAAACCAAAGACCAAAAATTAAAAATTAAAAAGTAAAAATAAAATTGTGCACGTGTGTATCTATATGTTATCTATATAATAATAATAGATATAAAAATGAATGACTATAGCGACCGGATTAGTTAATAAAAATGATTATGAGTTATAATAAACTATTAATATTATTATTGATTTGTATTATATTCTCCCTTGAATCATTCAATAAGATATCATAGAAACCACTCTTGATTGAATCGTCTCATTGAATGATGTATCTCTTTAAAAAAGGAGAAAGGAAATAAAGAAAGAGAGGGATAGAAAGGATTGAGTGGAGGTATGTGTTTTCTTAGTAGAAAAAGATAGAATACATGATAGACAATTATATATATGATCTTATATTTACTGGATCTAGAGGAAATAAAAAAAGAAAAAGAAAGAGAGAGAGAGAGAGAAGAGAAGAACCAGAACAAAACGAAGAAGTTCTTGAAATAGTATTTGACACAGAATCAAACAACTTAGTATTGTTAATGATACACATTTGGCGTCAGGACAAAGGGTTATTTAATGATTTATGTCTTTGAATGAAGAAGCACAAAAAAGCAAAATTCAAGCATCTTCATGGAAGCAACCTTGATTTACTAGTCATATTATTATTATTATTATCCATATCATATCAAATCAAATCAAATCAAATCAACTCTACGAAATCTGCGAAATCAACGAGTTCACAAATCAAGGAAATAGTATAATTTTATCCAACTTGGTCCATCCACCACTTTGGGTTTATAGCATTTCCTTCCTGTAATTGAATATTATTATTAGGAATGAAACGAGATCGCGAAATCACGAAATCTTCACTAAATAAATATACAAATACAGATATAGATAAATAAATAAAGGTTTTGTGTCTGTTTCAAAAAAAACGGGGGGAAAAAAATATTCGTGGAATCTTTCTACGAAAAAGTACAAAACAAAAAAGATCACCCCTATTTCGTGACAAACACGAAAAGTTTCATTTATATTTTTATTTATTTATTTTGTCTTTTCGTATCACTACAATTTCGCATTTCTCTGTGTGAATTACTCACTTGGGTAATTTGCATCGAATTGGGTAACCATCATCATAAAACTTAAAAATAAAAAAAAAAAAAAAAAAAAAAAAAAACAGAGATATTCTGATATATAATATCCACCCTATAAGGGAAATTTATCTGTGGAGGGAAGAAAAAAGGCACAACGAAAAACATTTCTTTCCAACCCTAAGTGTCAAATAGATTATTGTACCACTGACTTTTCCCATTTTTAGAATAACCCTTCTTTCTTTCTTCAAAAGGAAAAACAAGCCGTAAGCCCTAAGATATCAAATGTGTGGGTCCAACTAGTGATATTGTAATGTGACAAGTATATGAACACTGATACTTGTAACACCACACATACATCGTTATTAAACACTACTATAGACTAGAGAAATAAATACTAAATACAATATCCAACAAAACATAATGGTTCCTTATTCATGTTTTCTTACTATTTTTTAAATAAAAAAATATATATATATTTACTGATAAAAATACTACACACACTCTTAGTTATAAAATTGCTGTAAAGGTTTTTCCATTTGTATACCACTTGTTATCTATATATGCAATAATTCATTATTTAAGCAATGATGTAAAATTGTTTCCACATATGTTCAGCATGTGAATAGCTATACTTTCACTGCGTTCAATGCAAGCAAATAGTAAAAGTTTGACATAATTATTTATTAATATCATGTGAAAAAAAATATTTCCAATATTGAAAAAAAAAAATAAAATAAAATAAAATAATTACACAAAGAGATAATCCAAAATAAATTGAATAAAGCATTAGAAAACAATGTTATTCAAACTTAATCAACTTTAAAATTATATAGCATGTACATGCGTATCCTTGGACTCAATTTACTAAATGGTAAGAATGTTCACAGGGAAATACAATAATAATGATAATATGTCGGAGAATAACACCACTATGTCTAGTGGTTTATGGAAATGGACAGCAGATTCAGTTTTTAGACTGATATCACCTTCTCAAAAATATAAGGAGAGTAATAATAATACTAATAATAATGTTAAAAACAGTATCAATAATAATAATAGTAATGTTATTAATGATTCTACAACAATGACTGATAAGATAAACATAGAAGAAACAACTGGTAGAAATAGATCGATATCATTAGATGGATTGGATCCTTCCTTTTATAAAAAATATGAACTTTTATATAATGATGATGCTACTACTACTAATTATAATAATATCAATAATAGTAATAGCAACAATACCAGTAGTAAATTCCCATATTTCTCTTCTAATGGTGGATTGATGTCTCCAGTCAAATTACGAAATGACAAAGATTTACCAACAGATACTTTCCTTAATAAAAAATATTCTTTACCAAGTAATTATAATAATCGAAATAATAAGAATAATAATAATAATGATAATGATAAGTTAAATGATACTGATACATCATTACTAAATAAATTATTTAATAAAGAAATGAGAAAAATCAATAATTTAAATTTAAATAATATTGAAAGTAATAATTTGACTAAAAATGGCACGATACCTATCCCCGGAAAATTTCCTAAAAATAAGCAAAAATTAAAGGTAAATAGTATCAATACAACTAGTAGTAACGATAATTGTAAACCTAATTCTAATTTTAATTCTAATGATAATGATAATGATTCTAATAATAATAACAATAAATATGGGTTAGATTATTCTAGTATGAATGAATTGTCTAACGAATTGGAGATTAATAAAAAACTTTTAATACAAATTAACGAATATGTAAATGATTTATTGGAAGAGAATTCAAAAATTAAAGTAGATTATAATCAAATTAAATTGGAGTTGATCCACGAAATGAAACAATGTAAAATAATAGTAGATAAATATCTATTATTGAATGATAAGTATAAAGAATTGAAAATAATGTCAAATGATATCTTTAAAATTAATAATGATTTAACTAATATAAATAAAGATCAAGAAATCCAGATTAGAGATAAACAACAAAGAATTAATCAATTAGAGATACAGATTAATAAAATGAATATAAGATTAGATGAAAAAATTATTCAAATTGATGAATTGAGAAACGAGGTGGCATTATTGAGAGACCAAATGAACGATGAAAGAGATTATTACCATTTAGAGATATCGAAACTTCAAAACTCTTTAAATATGATAGATTCGAGGAATGTTATCAACCAAAATCCAACTTATATTTAATTGTTACGCAAAATATCTTCTCTGCATATGTTAATTTTAATTTTTATTTCTATATGTATTTATTTAAATATTCTTAATTCTTTAGATCAAATAAGACAAAGAAAAATATAAACAATGAAGAAAAAAAAAAAAGACACTGTCCTTTTTACCAGAAATTACACAGTTTAAGCTCAACTAATAATCATCACATATAATGTATATAAAATATAAACAAAGAGTTATACAGATTTATCTACGATGTACATAGATATTAATATGCATAAATAAGGATCTTTCTTTTTTGTATCTTCTTATATCTTTTTTTTTTTTTGTATTTCTTTATTTTCGATATTGATTATTTGAAAAAAAAAAATAAAAGAATAAAGAAAAAAAAATCAAAGATGAAAAAGCACTTTTAAAGATGTACTGAACAGATAAAAAAAAAAAAAAAAAAAAAAAAAAAAAAAAAAAAAACAGAACGATATTACTCTGAATGGGAGAACTAAGTGAAGGACAAGGTGAATGATCTTTTAACATACTATAGATACCCGATTAATTGGGATTGTTGAAGGGAGTTAAGTAAAAAAAGGAAAAACAAAAGAATAAGAAAAGGCATTGAGCAATCTAGAGATATGTCGTTACTCCATAAAGGAAAACCACAGACTTCTTTAGGTACTTCTTCTTTGATGAAGAGAACGCTAAGTTCCAATAGCATATTATCAAAACACCAGTTAAATAATAAACATATATCGTCAACAGGTTCTTTATCACATCTAAGTAATATTAATTTGCATACTAATTCTGGTGTCAATGTAACTTTATCCCCACTGATTAAGAAAGAATTGAATTTGACTAATCAAAGATTAGATTTAGGTATTTGGATAGAAGAATTTATAGCTATATTAGGAAAGGAAAGTTGGATTAAATATGCACAAGTGATAAGTTTCTTCATATTAGGTAAATTGTCTCGAATGGAATTGGTTAAACAACTGGATCAAATATTTGAAGAAAATCTAGCAGACGATAATGCTCGTAATAGTAATAATGATAACACGAATAATAATGGCAATAAAGAGTCCCGATTATTGCATGAACAACGGCATAAATTAACCCGGTTACATAATCAATTATTATTAGGTATATTTGCTAATTCATTGAGGGATTCTCCAATGAATAAGTCCGATAAAGCATGGGGATTTCAAAATGGAGATCGTTCCACGAATAGGAATGTGAGAAGGGTTAATAAACATAATTCACAGATTGAAATGTATAAAAAAATCGTTATGTCATTACCTAAAAATGATAGAAATAGATTGAAAACAATAACTAGAGAAGCAGGGAAAAGAGGATTTATATATTGCACCGTCTTACAAAATAGACTTCATAATGTACCAAAAATTCCTATTGTTACTAACCAAGAGACTTTAAAACGAGTGAAAAAAAATAATTTAAAGACCCCGTTGGAGTGGTCTCAAGATATAGTTAATGGGTTTAATGCTCCATTATCCATTGATAGTTATTCCCTACCCGATAACGATACTTTGACTTTAAGAATGACTGGTATTGCTCGTGAGCATGGACTTGTTGGTTTTGTGGATTCAAAATGTGTTGATATGGTATCAATAGCGTTGGATCATTATTTAAAAAAAGTCATTGAACTTGCCATTGATTCAGTTAGATATAGAAGGAAGAAATATTCAGAATATTATGATTTAAACGATGAAGGTGTATATGTTCCAGTGTCGGGTCTTGGAATGGATTTTGGTTTAACTGAGAACGTATTGACTATTAGTAATGAAAAGAATGAAAATAACGGTGAACAAGAAAATCTAGAGAATAATCAACCCAAAATATCACTAACAAATGAAGATATTCAGGCAGCATTGACTATTTTTCCTAATTTGGTGGAACCAAGTACAGGTATCTTTCAAACACTGACATCAATAAGTTTATATAATGAAGATGAATTAGTAGAAACAAGAAGTAGCATAGATGATTTACCACAATTTAAAGGCGAGCGGCCTTCCTCTAAACCTATAGATGATAGAAATATCGGAACTAGGGAAGAATTAAATTGGCTAATCAAAGATATTCTTAGTGACGAGTGACAACTTATATATATATATATATATTTATATATTGGTATGATTATAAAGAAATGGGAGGGTAGATGCTTAATTTTGTTTTTTTCTCTGTATATTTGGTATTTTACCAATATTGGTACCAATTTCAAGTAACGTTTGAATATCATTGCGTGAAATTTGTTGTCCACCATTCAAAGCAGTACAAATTGAACTCAAATTAAATAAGAAACATGATTTAAGGTTTTTCATTAATCTATTGATCATATAGCCAACATGGCTAGGTTGAATGGATTTTCGGGATAACATATAATTTGATAGCTTATTTATGAAATTTATATTTTCGAATTGGACTAAATAAAAATTGATAACATCAAATTCATTCGAATCATTAAGATATAATTCTCTTTTTTTGAATTGAAACTTGTACATATTAATACCATTGGTAGAATCATAATTTATTGATATCTGTTTGTTTTTTTTATTGAAAACATATTCAGTTAATGGAGATGATATAGTATTTAGTAAAAGATTATTTTCATTATCAAACTTGATATTGATACATGATGTAGTAGTTGTTGAGACAGTTTCTTCATCTTTCACAGTTAATAGATCTTTAGATATGTTATCATCCGACAAAAATACATTTTGGAAGTTAATTTCATAGTCCTTACTATATTCATGAATCAGAAATTCAATAAATTGGGTTTGAAATTCAAGCCAAGGTTCAATTGAAATTGAAAATAAAGTAAAATTTTGTTTTCCACTAATACACATATCATGGTAAGGTTTATATTCTCTAAAGATTAACTGTGGAACAGATAATGCATTAGATGGAATAATTCTACTAAATAGATAAATTTCCTCATCTTTAATTTCATCGATAGATTCTTCATAATTACTGTTGTTGTTATTATTATTATTACTATTATCGATATGTTTGGAATTTTCTAATAAAACAACATTATCTAAATAATCAATGGTGAAACCTGGTAAATTTGAATCCTCAGTATATAAAAAACATCTAATCAAACCTTTCAATTCATCTATTGAGTTTTCTAATTTCTTTCTTTTAGTTAATTCCAATTCCATCTTATTATAGTAATCGTTGTATTTTTCATCTTGCAAACGAGCTTTTTCTTGTGTTGCCTGTAAATTGTAATATGCTAGATTGAATCTATCTTCTAAAGTCCTTTCACTTTCATGTAAAGTATCATACTGATTATTTATCTCGAGTAATTCATTTTCAATATCATTTAATTTTGACTGGATGCTTTGGAAATTTTCGTTTAGGCTAGAAATCACATCATTTAATTTATCTCTTTGATTGTTTTGATAGGATATATCATTTATTAAAACATCACTTTGCTTTATGAAATGTTCCAACTCATTTTCTTTCAAAATTTTAAAATCTTCGAGCTTTTGTTTAATTATATTTTCCTCGTCTTTCAATTTTTGTTTATTTGATAATTTAATGCTATCTGATTGCTCTAGGTAATCTAGTAATTTGTCTCTAAGATCATTAATCTCCTTTTCCAATGGTTCACCTGGAGATAAATTGTTCAGCTTTTTAATATCATTTTCAAAAGATATTTTTAACTGGTTTATTTTATTTTTATACTCAATTGATTGTTTAGTCTCTAAATCTTCATATTTCAATAATAACTCTTTTTCAGCATTCTTTTTAGTGGTCTCTATATTACCTATTTGTTCATCAATAGTGTCAATTTCTTTTTGAAAAGAATCATATTGGTTTTGTAATTTTTTACACATTACTTGTCTCTTAGATATTTCATATTTTATATCAGGAACATACCTAGTTTGGTATCTAACAATCTCAGAATCCATCTTAGAAATTTCTTTTTTCAAATTATGTGTTTCTTTTGATATTTCCTTTTTGATCCTAATATCTCGAGCGATTTGGTTGACCATTTCTTTACTTAAATATGTGACATTTTTCTTTTTACTACCAGTGTTACGATACTTTCTAATAATAGGGGAATTATTACTGTTGTTTATATTAGTAAGTTTCTTGACTTTCATATTTGTATTAAAAGTGTTGTATTGGTTACTATTGTTGTTGTCATTATTTGTTATATCATTAAAAAGTTCGTGGGTTTTAAACCTTCGTGACATTATTCGTTCGTAATATTCAACAGGTACAAATGAATGTACACATATATATATATATGTACAAGTATAAATTATGCCTAAAATAAAAGCATATATCAATCTTTGTTTTATATCAAACTAATATTTTCTGTTTTTTTGTGATTAATGTTCTGTGAATATAATGTCTACAAACATATACATTCATGTTTATACACATTTTAAAGTTTTCGTTTTTTTTTTTTTGGACTTCTCGAAAGTAAAAAAAAAACAATACGAATCGAAAAATAAAAAAAAAAGACTACTGATTTACTTGGAATTTGATCTGGATTGTAGAGAAGAGATCACATGTATACATGTATATACATAGATATAGATAGATGGATAGATAAATATATGGGTGTGGGTGTGGGTGAGTGACTATGTATATGTATGTATGTATGTATACCTGCATGTACACCATTCGTGTGACTTACATCTGTATGTTTTTACAAGGGATCCTAGAGGTTAACTCTTAAATAATATAAAGTCTCAGTATTAACTAAACATTTTTTTATAGAAGTATAGACAAGGTTTTTGTGTATTTATTTATTAAAATCATTATTACTGACATTTCTCGTCATTTGAGGTAAGGCAACTCTTATACCATCGATATCCTTAGACATCTTGATTTGACACCCTAATCTGCTTGTTTCAGTCAAGCCATATGCTAAATCCAGCATATCATCTTCCTCGTCAGTTGCTTCAGGCAAAGCGTCATAGTATTCGGGATCCACTATGACATGGCAAGTAGAACAAGCACAAGAACCACCACATGCACCCTCCATATCTAGATTGTGGCCTTGTGCGATATCTAGAAGGGTGTCACCCTCTGCCACTTCATAGGTTCTTTGTTCACCGTCTTTTAGGACAAATGTTATCTTTAACTCTTCACCGGGTTTTGGTTTAGTCAAGTGACCATGTTGTAGTTTAGTAAAATTCGAAAATTCACGCTTAAAAGAAGTACTATTAGTGGTAGCAGTGGTAACAGTGGTATTAGTAATGCTAGTGGTATCTAAGGGGAGTGATCTTGTAAGGCATATAGAATTTATTCTGGGATGGTGTATAGAGTATTGTCTTTTATTTAGAAATCTTGTTTGGTTATTTTTGGCTAAAGAAATTATGTTTTTTTTAAGATTGGGATTCCATTGTAATTTAAACATCTTTTTTTTATTAGTGGTAGTGGAGGTAATAATATCTTGTTTTGGGTGACTATTTACAGAGGAAAAAAATAAAGTAAAAGGAAAAGATAAATAAATATCAATGGATGTAAAAATAAAATGGGTGTATGACTTGTTCTGTTTTTATTCTATAGACATTAAAATACGGGTAATCAAGTCTATAAGAATATAAAAATATAAATGTATATATATATATATGTGTGTGTGTATGTACGTGTGTACGTATGTATGGTTGAAATATATGGGATACTCTAGATATACAATGATTGTATCACACTAATTGCTTATTAATATGCATGTCTAATGTGTTCATGCTAATAATATTACATTATATAATAACAAATGAGAAGTTGCGAAAAGAAAAAGAAAATAAAAAAAAGCATAATAGAAATTTAGAAATTCTTTAGATTGCTTTTTCCTGGGTGAGTTTTTTTTTGTTTCTTTTTTATGATTTTTTTCTTTTTTGACTTCTTTCGGATTTTTCTCTTTCTTTGGAAATTTTAATGTTTGATCTCAGTTGCTCGAGAGATGAGGAATTAGATGAGGGACTGGAGAAGGAATGAGGTAAAAATATAGAAGTTTAGATGTTGGAGAAGAAGAAAAGAGAAAGGGTTGTGGTGACAAGAAACGTTCTTTTATATACAATTTAGTATATATTATATATAAAAAGAACAGACTATTATTATTATTATTATTATTATTATTATTATTAAAGTTGTAAAAATAGTCGCATACAAAGTTATACGTAGAGATAAAATTATATAGAATCAGATATTTGTCATTTTAATAATTATATTTTTTTAATGTAATAATTATAGTAAAAAAAAAAAAATCGAAAAAAAAAAAAATAGGTTTGGAGATTAAGAATTAAATAATGATAGTAGTTAAAATGCTAAAAAACAATTTGTTTTATTATAGAATGCTAATATTTTGGTAATTTTTTTTTCTAAGAATATACAAAAGGAGGGAGGGGACGAAAGATTAATGCTAATAATGCTAAAAATATTGGAAATGGCAAAGAGGCATAGAGAAAAAGGATGTATGAAAAGCTTCTGTTTTGTTATTCATCTGATTTCATTTTAAACTGTAGATAGCCATAATTTATAATTTTGTTGAGCAATATTAGCGAAGGAATCTGGTATATTCTTAGAAGTACCCATAGGTATTTGATTTAAATTTGTTGCCGTGGATGTTTGTTGTTTAATCGAAGAAATGAAATCATTATCCAACTCAAATACTAAATGATCATTTTTATTTAGAGTGCTGTCATTGTTACTGTTGTCACTGTTATCGTTATCACTTATTGTTAAATCATTTTTGTTATAATTTCTTGAATTCAAATAATCATTGATATTATAATGATTTAGTAATAATTCGTCTTTGTACGAAGAAATTGGAGAGTTTTCTATACTTGAAGATGAACCATATGATAAGATTGGTGCATCTTGTGTGAATGTTAAAGAGAATAAATCTTCTTCTTGTGGATTAGAATAAAAATCGTGATAATTGTTGTTGTTGTTGTTGTTGGTATATGACATTGTTATTTGTTAAAATATTCTTTTGTTGTATGAGTTTTGTTTTTATTATTGTTGTCTTTTTCTTGTTATAGCAAAGAAAGAAAAGAGAAAACTATTATATATGTGTATGTATGTTTATAATCTTTTAAGATTGTTTGTATGGTTTATTTTTGGTTTTCTAAAGTATACTAATAAAGGATTTTTTTGTATCAACCACGGACACAAGAAGTTATTTGATTTGCAATATACATTCTCTACCTTTCATTTATATATAATCTATTTGGTTTGATTGAAGTTAAGAAGAAAAAAATAAGATAGAATAAATGATAATCAAAAGATAGCGAAAATATCATTTACTATTATTGTTATTGTTGCAAAAGAGTCATTTTCTATCATTATGACACATTTCCCAAGAAAAACAAAAATTATTAGTAGGAAAATAACAGAGTATTAGTAACCAACAATCATCTTTTTTTTTTTTTTCATAACTCCACCACAATTACAACAATAAAAAAGAGAATACCCAAGTCTCACAATCACTTGTAGCTGACAAACCTGTAGTTACTGCCGTTAGGTTACTAACCTTTCTATTACTTTCCATGATTTTCTTCTATTTTCTTTTGTTTTCTCCTCTTACTTGGATTAATTAAAATTATAATCAAATTAGTCAAGTACACCATGATTTTTTTTATTTTTTTTTTCTGGTTTATTTTTTTTTACACAGTTTTTTTTTGTGTCTTTTGTTTTTTGATTAATCTGACTAATAATCCGTGGAACAATGAAAAAAAAAAAAGACCAACCAGAAAGCCGCCGTTGAGGACTTCCCGGAATTATTTGTGGAAAGTCATAGAAAAAGAAAAATTTTTTTTATTTCCGTTTCGATTGCTCCTCTTGCTTCACCCCTTTTTTTTTTCCGCTGGCTTCTGTTTTTTTCTATATCCTTCCATTTGTTGTTCTCTTTTTTTTTTCCTGTTTCTTTTGCTCCCTTGGCGGGGAAAAGAAAGAGAGGAAGAGAAGAAGGCTGCTCATTTTCTTTGGAGACCACGAGGGTTGTTGGTTGTTTCCACAGGCCACGAGGACAACAATTTTAATTTCTCCATCTCTTTTCATTTCCATTTTCCTTCCCTCTTTCTCTCTCTCTCTCTCTTTGACTCTTTGACTCTTCTTACTTTCTTTCATTTATTCTCACACTCTCGACTCGGTTTCCCCCTGTTCGTTTTGTTTTCCCTGTTTCTTTCACTTTCCTCTTTTTTACAGGGGAGAAGAAAAAGAGACTTTTTTTATTTTTTACTCTTGCACCCCTTCCTCCTCCCTTCCCCTCTTTTCCTCTTGATGTCGTGTTGGTCCCACGGTTTCTGATTCCGCAACTGATTCCGTCTCAAACATGGAAATATCCGTCTTGTTCTATAATTTTATTTTTCGCTTTTTTTTTTTTTGTTTCTTTTTCTTTTTTTATTGTATGTTTTCATCTAAGAGATCGTATATTAACCACCGAACACCATAAAAATAAATGAGAAATAAGAAAATCATAAGTACTCATACATAAAAGTAAGAAATACTATCTGGAAGACAAGAAAATGTGAAGATAAGAAATAAGCATGTGGACAAACTCGCCTGTACAACAGCTAACTACACAATTATTTCTGTTATCTGATATAAAGTTTACTTCCCTTTCCCCCTGAAACTGATAGCAATATGGAAAATAAATGAGATATAGTCCAGTGAGATGGTGTGAGAAATAAGTGATTTGTCTCAAACTTCTTTAGGGGGAAATCAATGGGTTTCTTCTAAGTTTGCCTTTTTTTTGATTTCTGTGAAACTGACTACTACTTGAAGTACATTAATATTTGAATTAGTGTGGGTGAGGGTATTGTTATCATTGGATTGTATAGTAAGCTTGTTCCCCAACCTCCCTCCTCCGTCACATATCTCTATGTTTTCTTTTCTGTTTTTTCTTGTTTTTTTATGTAGCTGGAACAGAGTAGTAACTATCTGGTGAAGCACATACACACATATCGCATCAGTCTTTCCACAATAAAAGCAAAACACGCAGGTGTGAATAATGGATGTAATAATATATTACTATTGAATCTTGTATTATATATATACACTTTTCATACTATATTGTATTATACTATATTATGTTAATATTAAGATTATGTTATATCATATACCTTTCCTCAATGTATATATTATTAAATTTAGTGACGACGAGAAGCAGTAATGATTTCGTTCATTTCTTCAACCTTAGCCTTGGCTCTCTTTAAAGAACCTAATCTCTTCTTGGCAACCTTTCTGGCTCTCTTTTCACCAGCGTTTCTGATTAAATCAATTAATCTTCTTTCGTATGGAGCTAAACCAGCAATTTCTCTGACCAAAGAACGGACAAAGACAGTTCTCTTAGAAGAAGCACCCTTCTTGTAAGAAATCTTAGCAACTGGGGCAATAGCAGTAACTTGCTTACCTTTGTTTAAACCAACAGCAATACCTATTTTAAAAAAAAAAGAAAAGAAAACAAAGAAAATCAATAAAATAACATTAAACCATAGTAAATGAATCTTTTTTTTAAGAAAAAAAAAGAAAAAAAGAAAGAAAGAAGGAGAAAATAAGAAATTAATTAAGTAGTAGCATGCCAAAGGAAAAAATTATTCATAGCTCCCTCCTCTTTTTTTTTCATTCAATGTTAATGTAAAATTTTTGTTTTGTTTGTTAGTAAAATCAAAGCTCAGGTGAATAAAAAAGATTGGAATATTAATACGAGGATATATCAATGTCCAAAATACTATTTAGGAAATTGTTTTTTATCTTCTTCTTTTAATTGATCCCTATTCGGAACCACAGTCACTAATATTAACTTCGTTATATGCCATAATATTATAGTCCCTTGTGTTTTTTTAATTTTTTTTTTACTCCAGCATAATATATATCTTTCAACAAAGTGTCTAACTATATATAAAATATCTTAAAGTAATCGTTCACAATGGTTGTCTACACTTATGTCGTAGTTAAATTCCTACATATCTCCTAAAACTTATTTTAATATCATTTTAATATACGTGCAATATATGCAATATTAAATTAAATCAACTGTTGGCATAATGTTTCTATGTTCTTATACTTTTCCTCATCAGATAATCACGTCCTCAATCATATTTTCGACTTTAAAACAATCCATTCGTATCTTCTTTCCTTTTCTCTGTTGTAAATAGTAGGTTTAGTAACATACCAGTCTTAGCAGCCATTTTTGTATTTGTGTTTCTCGTTGTACGGTCTTTTCAAAGAAGAATCTGTCTTATATAGTGAAACACGTCTGCAATACGCACCTACAATACCGCCGAGTAGTACTACTAATAACAGTAAGCACTATTATTGTATACATTTAAAATTGGGTTTACTCGAGAGAAAGGGACTAAGTAGTTGTTACCATCTAGGAAGGTCCATAGTAGTAAAAGGTAAGGCACTGTATCCATCATACTACCATTTAGGATAACATGGATTCTTGCAGTCTATCCCTCTCTCCCACTCACTAGAACAAAAGACATGGCCTCTCTGCCTAACTCTTCTCCTTCGCCTCCCTCTCCTTCTCTCTATTTCCTATCATTCCTCCCAACAGTGAAAGCCAGGCATCATTTCTTCCTACCTGCCCTTCTCCAGTGAATCAGGCCATGGTAGATGAGGTGGGTATTAAAGAGAGCAGTGGACTTACTGATGTTACTATTTTGGGTATACAAACTTCCTGCCTCTCACAAGGGAAGAAAGACTTACAGTCTCTCGTCCTTCCCTTGACTCTCTTCCTATTGGTTTTTTTCCTGTCTTCCCGTTGATTCCTTCTAAGACTATGTATTTCTTTACAAGGAGTACCGCATGTTCTATTCCAAGTGTCTTTATTCTTTTTCCTTTTCTCTGTTAATAAGGAAGTCTACCCTTCTCATTAGTTTTGGTGTAGTTAAAATACCTTGTAATTTTTTTTCCTTTTTTAGAAAAGTAAAAAAAACATGCCTTTTCGTAAAAATAAAATTACGAGTGTACTGATGTATTTGAAGCCGTTCACAGTCCTGGAAATGATATGTATTCAGAGTGAAAACATTAATTTTTGCATACTACTACTTACGTAATTTTCAAAAAATAATATGAGTGAATATAGATGTATTTGGCATTTATGTATTATGCAATAAACCTTACTTAATAAAGATAATTTAAGCTCTATTTCTTAAACACTTTTTTGAAACCAGACCACCCATGACTAAATGTGTTGCCAACATTTGGCGTGCTACTTGATTGTGTACCATTTGAATAGGTTGGAAGAGATGTTAACTGTGGTTGTGCTGATGATTGGTTATCGCTTTGTTCAGACTTTGACAGATCGATATTGTCTGAATTTAATTGATTTATGGGTGATAATGCAGCAAAGCCCTTATTAATGGATTTTAATTCCTTGATGTTATTTTCCAACTCTGTTATCTTACTTTGTAATAATTTATTTAATGCAGTGACTTCACTATTACGTTTTATTGTCCTTTCCAAATCTTGTTTCAAATCAACAGGTAATTTTGAATCTGGATTTGGCACTTGTGATTTGTTTATTTCTTCTTCTATCTGCTCATTTATTGCTTTCAAGTTGTCTTTTAAATCGTTATTTTCATCCAATAGCGTTTCATTGTCTAATCTATATTTAATTAATTCTTTGGCTATAGCAAAATGTTCTTCGTTCAATACCTTATAATCATGTTTCAATTTTTTTCTTTCTCTTTGTAATTGGAAATTTTTGATCTTCAATGAATCATACTCTGTTTCTTTCCTTTTCTCTATTTGATTGAGACTATCATATTCGGCCCTATACCTATGTAGAGATATTGGTGTAATAGCAATATTTTCCATAGCATCTTTAACAAATAAATGTGCGTTATAATTGGTATCAATGATAGAGTTTAAACAAGCTTGTATGCTTGGTTCTCTTGATATGTTCTGTATTTCGATTGGTTTGTTTTCAAAATCAGGTTCAGATCCTTCCTCATTGCTACTGTTAAGGCTCTTATGTTCTTGATCCAAATATACATTAAAAAGTTTATTCTTTAGAAAATTCAATAATTGATCAAATTTTAAAAACATCAAGGATTTTTCATTTTTCATTATCAAATTGACTGCAAATTTTAATAAAGACTCAATACCTTCAAAGAATAGAATGTCAAAGATTTTTAACACAAACTCTAATGGAAATTTATATGCAAATATTGTTAAAAACCATTGCGTAGCATACATAGAAGAACGGATACCTTCCCTAACCAAATGGTTAGCTAATGTAGGAGTGTTTTCTTCTAATAATCTATCGAATTGATATAACATTAGCATTAGCCCAGGCATTCCGGGTAAGTAAAATTCTCTAAGGTTGTAATATTTCATTAAGGATACTAATAAGCCGAATGACTCAGCTTCAGAGTTGCAATTTAATAATAATGGTGTTGTAATAAATGCCATACCTTGGGTGTATCCAACATCTGGATCATAAACAGAATAAACTTTTAAAACACGGAATAACTCTTCACACCTCTCCTTAGGGATGAAATTGGTCCTATTTATGTCTCTCCTGATAACTGCCTCATGTGGACTCTCTGTTTCCAAAAGAGTTTCATAAATATCTTCCATTTCTTGTGATTTTGAATTAGCTATTAATTGCCATATGATACCACGAATCTGTCTCGGAATTCCTTTAGTAATCTCGCATTCTAATTGTTCTAATTCTTTGTTTGCAACAGTAGCAAAATCATTAACGACTCGAGTCCAAAAAGTCCAATTAGTTCCGGTAACCTCTCTGAATTCTCTTTCTTCTTCGGCGCTCAATTTGTCTGAGGGTATAGTATTGTTTAACAATCCTTCTTTCAAATCTTCACCATGTGTCATAAGCGCGTCAAATGAAGATTTTAATATATTTTGACCGACTTCAATACCCTCTCTAACTGAAGGATTTATTTCATCGATTTGAAAACTTGACACTCTAAATCTGTTGACAATTAAATTGATATCGGCTGCACTTGGTTCCTTAGAATTCAATGGCATTGAAGATATATTTGAAACAAGATGTTGTTTCAGCTGTCCATATTTATGATGAGGCATTGGTTCTTGATTAAACATTTTCATATTCTTTCTAAATGTAGGCGATTTCAATTCTTCTGATAAAGGTGGTGGGACAGGATTCTTGGGAGGTATTTTCTCCTCAAATGATGGCTTTCTTGGAGGTAATCTTGGGGACAATTCAGTCCTTGAGACATAATCATTATTTGTTAGTGAGATATCTTCCATATCTGCGAGGTCAGAGGTTTCATGAAATAGATTTCTTCTTGGTAGTGGTGGGGGAGATGTCGATGATGTTTCAACTTGTGTATTATTGGCAGTAATAAACGGTTGGCTTTCGGTTTCACTAGTTATGTTGGAAGGTTCAGGATTGATATCATTGTGTGTATTTTCATCAATTTTGTTAGAGTCTTCAGGGATAGTGGGGTCATCAGTTTCTATTAAAGGAGAGTTAATTGATTGGACATCAGAAGTCTTGAAATTAAGTTCTGATCTCGAAGGAATCTCCATTTCTGTTTCTGCGGATTCATTTGACATTTTTTTATTAGATTTAGTCTCAGTATAATAATTAATTTGGGTTTTTTCGCTTGGCTGGTCTGTTTTTGGAGAAGTTTGAATATTTTCTATATTTTTGGATTCATTGATATCTAAGAAATCGTTATTTTTGTCTGAAGATAGATCTTTTAAAGGTTCAATATTTTCAATATTATTGGATACTTCCCTAGGTACTCCATTAGTACTATCAATAGTTTGTGTCAAAAGTTCAAATGGTGGTTCTTTGTCTTGGGGTTTAATATTTATCATTGAATTTGAGTTTTCAAGGGGACCGTTAGTTTGATCATTATTAATATCAAGGTTTACGTTTGATTCTATACTTATATGTGTGTCATTTTCTTGTAGTTGGTTATTTTCATTAGTTTTGCTGATGTCACTTTCATTATTGTTATCTAGGGGACTGCTATTAAAATCAAGTTCATCTTTTTCGTTTATAATTGTGTTTTTCTCCTCCAAATTATTAGTTAAAGAATCAGTACTATCATTTGTACTTGTATTATTTAAGGGTATATTGCTTTCCTTAGTTTGATCGAGATCATTTGGGTCTTTTGCGGCTTTTACAACAGTCGAGTTTTGAGTCCTTTTATTATTTTTACTCTTTTTACTTTTTCTTTTGGCCATATCTTAAAGTATAATAGTGTTCAATTTATAATCTAAACAGTTATGTATATACACCTGTATATGTGTGGAGGGATGGAGGTGGTGAAGAGTAGTGTATGTACGTAAAAGGTTGTCCCTTAAAACTAAAATGATACCTCTGTGTTGAGTTTTTATGTATTCTTCCTTATTTCTCCTCCAATTTCTCTTGTTTCCGGATTTTTGAAGTTTTGAATTTTTTTATAACATCTTTCTAAGCATATTTAATTACGTTACATGTTCAGAAAAATTCGTCATTTATCTTACTAATAATAGGCACTCTTTTATTGGAAAGCTGTTGGTCTGTGTTAAAAATACTTTACAAGTAATTTACTGCACCTTTCTGAGACTTTGTTGACTGACATGTTATTATAATTGTAGTGGTTTAATATAGGATAATACAGGACTAAGAAGTGGTAGAGGATGAAGAGAGGGGAGGCAAGAGGAAAAAAGTGACTATAATAACAGGATAACAACTATCTGAGCCAAAAAAATTAAAAAAAGAAGAAGAAGAAGAAGAAGAACATATTCAGTAATCTGAATTCTTAATCAATATATCAAGAGAAGTAATTTGTATTATGTTCTGTAAAGATGATAATCTTGAAATAAGAAGTAGTCTTGTTGATAATAGCAAAGTAAGAATAGACAATCTAGATTCTGTAAAAGTGTTATATCAAAATGCTACATAGATATTTGCTTAAAAAATATCTGTAATGGAATAGACAGATTTTAGTTCGTCATCCTTTGAATATAATAATAGTAAGGATCATGCAGCAGGAGTTCGAAAAGATAAGTGCTGGTATATTTGACATTTTTACAAGTATATTGGAATACAGATCAAATTTCGTTTTCAATAACTATTATTGATTGGGATATCTAATGGTCGATTCAAGTATCATTCAGTTTATGAACCACCTTTTTCTGACGATCGATATATATTATTTACAAATTTTGCCTGTCCTTCCTTCACTCTTTGGGTTTATTTACCCAGAGTTTCTAGTGAATCTTTTTTGTTTTATCTTTAGTTGTTTTTTTTTCCCGCTAAAAGAATGTAAAATATTAGTTAGATTTTAATCAGAGGTAGTAAAGATCTTGACAAGAGGTATCACTAGATCTTAAACGCAACTGTAGTCTGGGACTAAGAAAACATATCATTTCTTACAGGTACTAATTAGTTACTTATATTCTTATCATGTTCTTTCCATTCGGCACGTTCTAAGTATTGGTGAACGCTAAACTTGAAGTAATGTTGGTTAATGGGGCCAACGATGATGCGAAGTTTTCAAACGATGGATCCATTATGCAAGATCAGATACTTGCTAATCAAGCAAGGTTAATCAAGGAAATGAAAAACTACATAAGCCAATTGAATAAAAAATATGATATATTTAAATCGACGAATATTTCAAAGGATGAAAAGGCTATTATTTTAAATCAAAGTATTGATCCAGAGTTATTGAGATCGCAGAATAAGATTTATAATTTACAAAAACTGATTGCTGATACTCTAAGCGAGTCCGAATCAATTGAAAATCCTTTTCTTTTTGAAGAGATACTTTTAGAATCGAATGAAAAAATTAAAACGTACATTAATACGGAGATCAATGAAGATGATATTGTTACAGATAGTGAAGGATTGGTGAAAGATAGCAGTCTGGATGAGGATGATGAGGAATACATAAATGAAAGCAAAGATGAAGATGAAGATGAAGATGAAGATGAGACTTTTGTTAGTGAACTGGATGAATCAAGACATTTTGTAACTAGTAGTGAAAACTCACATGATATGTTTCAATATAATATGGAAGATAATATCGATGACAGTTTAATATCTGAAAGTAGCAGAAACAATAGTAGACACATTGAATATGATAAGATTAGTAACATGAATGATAGTATTATATTGGATAATGAAACTGATAGTGATTTTGAAATAATTAAAGATACGCCTTTAGAGGTTATCGATCTTTTAGAAAAATATACAGATTCTAAACCTGAACAAATTGAAATACTAGATGATGAACATAAAAATAAGTTGACAATCATCAATACAACTCAATCAAATAACAACAAAAATGGCATTAACTCTATGGACATACTTCGGTTGAAGCCTATATCTGACGATATAATAGAAATTGAACCGTTATTAGATGATAAAAATTTGAAATGTCAATCTAGTTTAGTTACTCAATTAACCCCTATAAAAAGATATCCTTGGACAGAGGAATTATTTTGTAAATTGAATAACATATTCCATTTACAAAGCTTCAGGAAAAATCAATTAGATGCAATAAATTCTACATTACAAGGGAAGGATGTTTTTGTTTTGATGCCTACTGGTGGAGGCAAATCTCTTTGTTACCAGTTACCTGCTATAATGAAATCAGGTAAAACACGTGGCACTACAATAGTTATATCTCCATTAATCTCTTTGATGCAAGATCAAGTGGAAAATCTGTTATCATTGAATATTAAAGCAAGCATGTTTAGTTCCAAACATTCTCTTCAACAAAGGAAAGCTACATCTAACCTTTTATTAAATGATAAATTGGATCTGATCTATATATCTCCGGAAATGATTAGCAGTTCTAAACAATGTCAACGAGTTATTGAAACATTATATCAAAAAGGCCATTTAGCAAGAATCGTAATCGATGAAGCACATTGTGTCTCTAGTTGGGGTCATGATTTTAGACCAGATTATAAGAAATTATATGTTTTTAAACGGGATTATCCAGATATACCTGTAATGGCATTGACAGCTACAGCAAATGAGTACGTCCAAAACGATATTACTAAAAATTTACAATTAACAAATCCCGTCATGTATAAGCAAAGTTTTAATAGAGATAATTTATATTATCAGATAATTTCAAAGGATAAAAATACAGTTCCCTTGATAGCCACTTTTATTAAGAAATTATTTCCGAATCAAGCTGGTATTATTTACTGTCATTCTAAAACCTCATGTGAAAACTTATGTATCATCCTACAAAAAGAGAATATTCCTTGTCGATTTTATCATGCTGGTATGAATCAGGATGATAGAATTACAGTTCAAGAAGAATGGCAAAATAATCAAGTACAAGTCATAATTGCGACCATCGCATTCGGTATGGGTATCGATAAATCTGATGTTAGATTTGTTTTCCATTACACAGTACCAAGAACTTTAGAGAATTATTATCAGGAGACAGGGCGTGCTGGTAGGGATGGTTTTTATTCCTATTGTGTAACATTTTATTCGTTAGGTGATGTTAGAACCTTACAGAAAATGATTCAAAGAGATAGAAGTCTTGATAAAGAAAACAAGTTGAGACATTTAGATAAATTGAAAGAAGTTATGCAATATTGTGATGATAAAATCCATTGTAGAAGAAAATTAGTCCTATCCTACTTTGGTGAAACATTTGATTCTAAAAATTGTCATAATAATTGTGATAATTGTTCTAGAAAAGAAAATTTGCAATCAACATTAACTGGAGAAAGTATCAGTGATAGTATTGAACAAGAAGAGAAGAATATTACATCAATTGCTAAGGATATTGTCGGTCTAGTGTCATCAATTCAAAAAGAAAGAGTCACTGTAAGTTATTGTCAGGATATAATGAGAGGATCAAAGATGTCTAAGATTGTTCGAGCTGGACATGATATTTTGACCCAACATGGTAAGGGGAAAGAATTTACTAAATTAGACATGGAAAGAATTTTTTTTCATTTAATTACATTAAGAATTCTTCAAGAATATTCTATTACAAACAATATGGGTTTTGCATCAAATTATGTGAAAGTTGGACCGAATGCAAAAAATTTAGCAAATCCAGCATATTCTATTTCTTTGACTTTTTTTAAGGAAAAAGGGAAGAAGTCATCTTTCACAAATTTGTTATCATGTGATACAGTATTTTCGGCGGCCAGTGGATTTGCTTTCATTGATGTACTTAAATTAAGAAAATCTAAAAATATTTTGAGGCCTGTGAATAAAAAGGATATGCTTTCCGAGAACAATGAATCAATATATAAATCCACTTATGTTCTTGACACTAATGAATTATTAGAAAATAAAAAAATAGTTCAAGAAATAAGAATGAATCATTTAACTAATATGGCAGGGCAAAGAACCACACCTAAAAAAAGCACAACAATGGGTAGAAGAACAAAAAGAACTTCCAGAAAGAAGAGGGGAAGGTACCGGTCTAAGAGTCGTACTAAAAAAATTACTTAATTTTCGTTATAAATATCTAAATATTCCAGTAATAGCATTATCATTATATAGCATAATAGTCTTATAATAAGTTTTAATCATTTAAGTATTAATTTTTAAAAGGATAGGACAAAGTAAAACATGTTTTGGTATTTTGTTTGTTTTTTATACGAGAATTTTATGTTTTGCACCGTTTCCCACTTCTCCCCCAAAAAAATTAAAAAAAACTAAAGAGACAAAAAAACATAAAATAAGAAGAAAACATATAGAAAACAATTTAATGAAAATAATAATTATATAAATGATAACATCAACGAAAGCTATCAATTGATAAGAATGAACACTTATATTATCCCTAACAATGGACGTTTTTAATGAAAAATTATTAATTATATCTACTAATGTTCTTTTCCGTTGTCTTTGCATTCAATGATATTGTTCAATTATTTAAATATAAAAAGGTCCTTAAAAATAGAGTTCGGATGAAGTATTCAACATCGCCGAACTTTTAATTTTTATATATTAGAAGCTAATTATTGGTTTTTTGATGCATATCTATTGCAAGAGTAAGTTTTATTAGGCTTGAAACAGGAAACCAACGTTATTACTTCCTTATTCGTTTAGCTGTTACTCTAATAAATATCATTAATTTAGCTGTACTAATATGTTAATCGGTATTAATTATTTTCAATGTTCATCATATTCCATCGTAAATATCATTACAGTAAAATAAATTTTTATCATTAAAGTTCGAATAAATTCTTATTAGCTTATTTTTATATTTTTAAAAAATTCCACTCCAGAACAAACATAAAACAAAAGTAAACCATAAAAAAATAAATGAAATATATTGAGCTAAGTAAAGGAGAAGGCATCATAAGTATCACTCTTGGAAATAATAATTTTTTCTTTCTAGTGCAAGATCAAACCATTGTACTAACTACCTTTGATGTCATCAAGAATTGTAAAAATATAAAACTTACAAATTAAATGATATATAAAAATAATATAGCATAAACATTTTCATAATAATGTGCCAACAAAAAAATAAAACATTAAGTAATAACCATTAATATAAACCATACCACACTTAGTATTCAAGTAAATCCTTATAGCATTACAAACATATGCAAATTCGATAAATATTATGTTATGATGCCTTTTTGAAAATAAATTCTCACATTCCTTACATATTATTTACTAACATCTTGTATATTATTTTTTTTTTTTGATCTAACATAAAAAATAAAAAATTTTAAGTAATACACTTTAGGATAAACACATCTCATTCACTTCAAAAGCTTTCCTAGCGGTTGCTCCTTATTCTATATGAAACATATACATAAACCTGATTCTAATGTACTATCCACACCTGATAATACTAGAAAACTGATTACTTTTTGGCCTATCTTTTATTGAAAAAATTACGAATTCATAATTAAATCACCTATAAACATATCCATTCATACACAATTATATATATATATATATAATTATATAAAAAAAATAAACTCATCATTCCATCAAAAAACAAATTATATTTTGACATTTTGGAATTTTTTTCCACTTACGTAGCCAAACCAATCACCTCTGTGAGGTTTCCAAACAATATTATTGATCTCTTGAGAATCATCAGAATAAAATAGATTCGGTGTATCTAAAACTTCATTACCTGGAACTTTCATATTTTTATCTCCATTACTTATAATACTTGATTCAGGAATAGGCTTATGTATGGTATTTGGCGAACCTAAATATAGATTTAAATCCCAATATAAAACTTGGCAATCGTCACCACATGATAATAAAACATTCCTCTTTGTTGGGTGCCATTTAATCTGATTCACTGCAGATAAATGTCCTTCCAAAATCAATACAGGAGATTCTGGGTTTCTCATATCCAAAATTAAAATCCTGTTAGTATCACCCACAAAAGTGGCCAAAATATTAGGATCAAAGGAAGATGGTTCCAGTCTTAATAATGCATTTTTCTGTTGGGTCATATCTGAGATATCTTCTAGATTTGATAATGAAGAGAGTGAAGGTTCATAAATAATAGTACTGTGGGCCAAAGATCTTAAATCAAAGACTCTAACAGAGCCGTCACCACCACAACTAGCAAAAAGATGAATTGATTTAGTCAAAAATCTAACATCATAAACTTCACTATCATGTGCGATCAATTGTGTCTTTACATAATTTGTACTTTGTAAATCCCAAACAATGCATGTAGTATCAATAGAACTTGATACCAGCATATTTGTATCAATAGGATTCCAATGAAACGAACTAACAGGTGGAAGTTCACCTAATAATCTATCGTCACTGCTAACTCTAGATGGAAAAGAAGATTTAAAAGGGGAAGTGGATGAGGAATTATTAGAAGTGTTTGCTGTGACAGTGCTAAAATTTTGTTTATTACCAATACTATAATTATGTTGCTTTTTATATTTATATAAAGATAGATTAATCTGTTCTTGTAAAACGCCAATATCATCATTTAAGGACCAAATTCTTAATGAATCAGAACCTGTAGCCAGTTGTCTTGAATGCATATGACTAGGTAACCATTGAATATTGCTAATAGGATAAATGACGTCAGCTTGTACCACTGATTTCCATGAAAACAAGTCATTTGATTTAATGATCTCCAATTTATTCTTACTATCTTCTTTGTATGAACTCACACAGACAAAATCATCAGTACTCCAATCTAAACCAAATAGTGGGTAATGGAATTTGTAATTACAAAGGGATCCGTTATTATTGTTATTGGTGATACTATTGTTATAATTAACATTAGATGAGGAAAATAGATTTGGATCATTTTTAGTATAATTAACGTTTTTATTGCCTATCTGTTGTGAAAATCCATTTAAATTATTGCTATTACTATTATTATTATTTGAAATATTACCAGCTGTGATATTATTTATAGGGTGAGTATAATCTAACGGGGAATACATCGGTGAGCGATTTACATATATGCTACTATTACTACTTGTGATATTATCTTCAATGGCCTCATCTAAATTAGATAGGTTACTATAACTAGAATATGCAGACATATTATTGTTGGTTTTATTGTTATTATTATTATTTATGAACATAATTTTACCCCCCCTTTTTCTTTCCATAAGATGAATATAAATAAACTCCAATAAATTTTCTAAAACCTATAGACTGGATAAAATGTACAATTTGTCAGACCCGACTAGCATAAACCAAAACCTATTTTTAATAACTATACATCTACATAGTCATTAATCTATTTGCTTGACAGTTTTGTTCGAGGAATCTCAAAACATTTTTTGACACAATTAAAGGGAAAATAAAAACCGAAGATGAGAATCACGACGTCAAAAAGTTAAAAACAAAAAAAAAAGAAAACAACCTTTCAAACGAGTTCATACAAATAACGCATTATTCTACTATATATATATACATATATACAATATAACAACAGATATCCTACTTTGATTATACATCTACATATCTTTTATAGGGGTATCAGATAGTTGCTTATTTCTTAGAGGATTTAAGTTTTCCCTTTTTGCCATTCTTTGACTTCAATTTCGATTTTAATTTCGATTTTGATTTAGGCAAGCCCGGATACTCACTAAATAATGATTTGTATTTCTTGCCCTTCTTAACGGAAACCTCAGGATAATATTTAATATGATGATAAAATAAGATACTGCTACCACTAATGTCATTTCCAAAAATTTTGTTTTCTATGAATCTTAATATAAAAGAAGGTGGAAGCAAAAGATCCAATATTGGTGTCTTGATCAATAATAACAAATATCCCATCATCAAACTAATAACGGCTGGTACAACACTGATATCATTAAATAACAATGAGGATATTAAACAAATGAACAGTGGGATCCAGGTAATTGGGATTCTCCACTTTCTGTTGACAAATAAATTTAAAGTGGCACCATGCTTGCTCTCTTGTGCAATGAAATATCCCCAAATAACACAATTCCAAAGATAAATACCATAAATAGGTTTATCCGGACAGAAAATTAGTCCAATAACAAAATATGTAACACCAATAATTGGTGAAATCAATCCTAAGAAACAAAAAGTATGAATAGTACCATATATCTTCTCAAATTGTGATAACCCTGGCAACAAAACTATTATATTTAATAAATCCCATAACAAATAACTAGTACAATTATTAGTCCCATCACTACTATAGTGTTGTCTTGTATCTAAAGGAAAATTAGTCACTTTTGTAATAATCAAACGAATATTGCCAGATAACAAATTCTCATAAAAATTATTTGGTGTAAAAGAAGTATCAATAAACCATGAATCTGCCCAATAAGACCAGATAAATACGAATACAATAGCTATTAAATAAGCACTTGAAAACGCACCAAATGATTTTTTATACAGTTTAAAGAATTTAATAGGTTTCGCCATTCTTACATATGCAACAGGCCTCTTTCATATATTAATATTCACCTTTTTCTTTTTCTTGTTTTATTATTATTATTATTATTTTTTTTTTTTTTTTTTTTTTGCTTATACGTTTGCAATTCTATCAATCAATCTACCTATTATGCACCTAATTGCGAGACAAAATTAATTCACATGTAGAACAAGCAACATACATCCATTAAAACACAATGTTGCAATAATAAAGTTACAATGAAATATGAAACCTCGAAAGTTTCTTTCAAATTATCTTTATTCTATTTCATTCCACCTTTTTGCTTGCTTGTTTGCTCGTTTGTTTTGTTTTGTTTTGTTTTGTTTAGTTCTTTTTAAGGATTTTCCATTCCCGTATTTTTCCCACCACCGTGAAACAAATATTTCTATACGGAATGAAAAACCAGAATAACGAATTAACAATTCCGCCAAGAGTAAAATTTTAGTTACTATGGATTTACATATTTCCCATACCCTAATAGAAAATTATAATAACGTTCATTTATAACTGCACAATTTAGAAAAACCCTAACTTCAGATTTTTTTATTTTTCACACAAAAAAACAAAAGAAAGAAACAAACGTCATTATGTTTTTTGATCTTTTAAGAGAAAAATTGGAAAATCGATGAGGAAAAAAAAAGTTTGATGGGGCCTATCCAACTACATCAATTCCAACAACTATATCTATTATGTAACCATGATTGTCACAACCATTTAATGACGAAGTAAATAATAATTCTATACAAATGACTTTTTTTTAGACAATATTATGTATTTTTACATGAACCAATGATATAAACCGTTTTCGCTCATCCTACCTATCAATTGATAAGATGACTTGGTCACATCCAAAACAACGTGCTCGTTTTAAAAGAGCCAAGACAAATAGAAATGAACAATTACACGAATCCAATTCTATGGATAAGTTAAGTAATGTCACTTTATCCGACGAACAATTGCAATTGAAAAATAACATTATACAATTCATTGAAAAACATTTACTCAAATATAATAATAATAATAATAATAATAATAATAATAATAATAATAATAATAATAATAATAATAATAATAATAATAATAATAATAATAATAATAATAATAATGCAAACTTTCCTGCAATGTTTGTTATTCAAGGTGATGCAGGCACAGGCAAATCTGTAGTTTTAAATTCTTTGTTTAATGAAATTCAAAAATTATCAATTGTAAAAAACCACGAAGATAATGAAGAATCTCATTCTGTCTTATATGGTTCGACTAATTATTTAGTAGTAAATCATCCAGAGATGTTAAAACTATATCATAGAATTAGTCAAAAATTCAAATATATTAAAAAATCATCATTGGAAAGACCAACCTCTTTAGTTAATAAATTAAATAAAAATAATGTCAAATCTGAAAAAGTTGTAGATGTAATTATTGTAGATGAAGGCCATTTATTAGCTACTTCAAAAGATCCATTTAAAAAATTCTATGGTGAGAATCACTTAAAAGAGTTAATGTCATTAACAAAAGTTATCATTATTGTTTATGATGATAAACAATCTTTGAGAATGGGGTCATATTGGGAAGATGATTTAGATACTCACAATACAAAGACTACTAATACTAATGGCGCAAGTTTAAATCATATTTATAATTTAATTCCTCAAGATATGAAGGAATGGTATACATTAAAGCAACAATTTAGGGTTGCTGCTCCCAATGATGTTCTTAACTGGATTAACAAAATCAGCATTGATGGGGTCATTCCTAAGCATCCAGTTGATTGTGAAGAATTTGATTTCAAAATATGGGATGACTGTGGTGAAATGTATTCAACTTTAAAACTTTTAAACGAAAAATATGGCCAATGTAGAATGTTATCAACATATGATTTCCCATATAGATTAGATGGAAAAGATTATTTTGTCTCTTGTGGGACAAACTTTAAATTGAGATGGGACAGATATCAACCAAGAGCAATACTACCATGGAGTGAAAGAGCTGATAGTATAGATGAAGTTGGTAGTGTATATACTATACAAGGGTTTGATTTAAATTATGCTGGTGTAATCTTGGGTAGATCGATAGGATATAATAAAAAAAAGGATTGTTTGGAATTAAAACCTGAATATTATGACGACCACGCAGGTTTCACCAAAAAAAAGAATATATCAAATCCTGAACATGTTAAAAGAAAGATTATTATGAATAGTCTAAATGTTCTATTAACTAGAGGTACAAAAGGGTTATATGTTTATGCATATGATGATGAATTAAGGAAAAGACTTATGCAATCAACTTTGTCCAAATAAAAGAAAGACCATAAATAAAAGAATATAGATATTGGTGCAGTAATAATCCTTTCTTCTATTATTTCTCTTTTTTACCATCTTTTATAAAATTATGTACGTACACACACACACACACACATATATATATATATATATATATTGATAGATAAATATAATTATCTTAATTTCCTATCCATACCAAAACCACTATTATTGTTCGTTTCACTTTTATTGGAATTGATTGCTCTTCTTTTATTAACTGCTTCCCAACAAATACCACCAAAGACAATAAAGATGCCAATCCATTGAGTTAGATTAATTTTTTTATTAAATACCACAATACTTAATAACATAGAGATCATCTTTCTAGTGACAGTAATCATAATTAAGACTAGAGATCCGTATTTTTCCAGTGTAAAAAAGATAAAACATTGTCCAATGGCACCACATAAAGAATATGCTAATAAATACGAACCAATCTGAGGATCTAATTGAATCAACCTTATTGCTTTATTAAATTGTTCTTTATGGAAAATACAAAGGTATGGTATATTCCAAAGAATAATAAATAAATTTAAAGCAAACATTAGATGAGCACCAGTTATTTTTTTGTTCTTTTTATCAGTTGGATTAGTATGACTTTTCTCATCATTTTCATCTTTATTTGTGTCATTTTTAGAGCTCTTGTTGGCACTTTTTAATAAATGATCTTGTGTAGCATTTGTCAATCCATCTAAAAATAAACTAATTAATAATAACATAAAACCAAACCAAATAGGTGAAAAACTTAAACTGAATCGAGTAGCAAAAGTAGTAATATTTATAGCTACAGATTTTCTAGTAGATTTACTCCCACCTATAGTGAATATTGTGACTCCTAATGTGACTAATATAGCTACAATTTTTTTCTCTTTATTAATATGGGACCTATAAATTAATAAATGAATCAATAATACAGGTATCATCTTACATGATTTTGCTAACATATAAGTCAAGTAATCTACGTAATTTAGTGCATAAGTAGCCAATGGTGTAGAAGTACTTTGAGTAAAGGAAATCAAAATCAGTTGCTTTGAATAATCTTTAATTAGGTCCAAAGGATCATATTCACTCCGTTGCCACTTCAAATAAACATATCCCATGATCATAGCCACAATAGCTTGAGATACAGCAATGATGTTAGGACATTGGAACTTTTCATTTGAATTAGTCCAAACTTTAGTATTTAAGGGTTCTTGTACTAGGGCCCAAGTCAAAAAACTGGTATAAATACCAATCACACAAAAGGATAGGATATAAATGTTTGTATTTTGTAATTCATTATCTTTCCCTCTGTCCTTCCCAGTTCCCTTTGAAAGCCTTGTCATATTAATAAATTAAACAATAAAAACAACAGAAAAAAAGATAAGTAATAAGTATTTATCTATCTACTTATAAAATATATATATATATATATATATATTTTATAATATTATAGACTAATCAATATAATTTTTGTCCCTTGGGAATGAAAAAGTCACAAATTCAAACTGCAATCCTATACTACTTACTCTTTTTGTGACATACACACGAACAAACAACTAAACCCAACTATAGTATAACAATGCTCATAAATGACCCAGAGTGTTATCCAGTCTTATGGCTATTATTATCATCGTCATCCATTGTTTTGGCAACATATATTACCAACTTTGCAATCCTGACATACCACTCTCAATTATCATCACACCACCATTAGACAACCATAGTAATAGTAATAATAACAGTAATAGTAATCAATAATCAATAACCAATAACATACGACTCGACGGCTCAAGAATTTTTTTTTTCTTCGACCAACACTCAGATTCTTTTTCGCGTAGACGCTACCAAATAAAACAGCCTTTCTAATGGATAGAGAAAAACAAAAAAAGGTCAGCCAAAAAACAAAAAATCGACAAATTTTTTTTACTTTTAAATAAAACTTGTTTTGAAAAGATTGATTAACCACTGCTATTTCAAACATTAGAAAAAATAGGTACCTGTTTACCAATTGACCATCATTTCCTGCTCAACTACCCATAGAGACTTTTTTAACACAGCCCTTAATTGCTTGTTTTTATATTATTCTTTATAGAAGAAATCAAAAAATAAAGGTAACAATTACTAAATCAATTATTATTTTTCAGCTACTGCCAGTTTCTTTTTTTCTTTTTTTTTTTAGTGATTGAGCCATGGTGAGACCTAAATATTCTCCAATCAACGCCACATTCGGTGTTCGTATGGAACAATTTATGGAATCTCAAGAAGATTATATCAAATATCATTCTAAGTTAAATAGAAAATTGCAGAAGTTAAGACGAAAGCTTAATTTAACTACAAGAGATACCAAGCATTACTCTTTAAAGGAAAAATTCTCTAAGTTGACCTTTGAAGACTATGACAATAAAAATAAGCTTTTTGGTGTGCTTTTACTGCTATACATTGAAAGAGATTTATCTATCTGTGAATTATATAAGTTAAGAGCAAGAAATCGTGGAAAGTTTAAAAAATCTGAAAGAAAATTGGTCACTGAAAGATTGAGAAAATCTGTCAAATCTGTTAACCGTTTATTGGATTTATCTAAAAATGAAGAGGATTGGATTATACGTCTCCAATATTTAATCTTTAGTAAATTGATTGTTGTGGAAAATCTATTATATGGGAAAACCGCTAAGAGAAAAGAAAATGATAACATCTCTCAGGGCTTGGCTACCTGTTTTGCTGCTTTACAATTCTTAGTATCTAAGGAAATCATCAATCAAGATTTATTTGATTTTATTCGTTCTAAATACGAATATACTTTAATGCAATATGCTGGTGGGTTATTGTCCTCGATTGATTTACATAATTTTATTACCAACACTATAATCCAAATAAAAGAAAACAAAGAAACCCCAAGAAATCAATATACGGATGAATTAATCAATTTGTTATATAACAATGGCTTCACTATTGATTTTCAAGACGTTGAAATGAGTAAGAAGGAAAATGAAACCACTATTAAACATATCAATTGGAGAGCATTTAAATGTACTATTAATGATAACCATTTAGCTCAAATGATTGAAGAAGCTAGAAACGCTCCGAAGGAACATATATCAGATTACAGTAATAAAATTGCTAAGTGGGAAGCATGTGTGTCTTACCAAGAAAACTATATTAATCATAACAACAGTAATAATGATGAGGAGATTGAAGACGAAGAAAATGAACAAATCTTATTAGCATATCTTAAATATCAAACAATCCTTACCTCATTTTCTCGTGAAAATGATTTATTTAAGCAACTATGGAATGAATGGTTACAAATTGGTCCTCTATTAACAAATAAAATCCTAAAATACAAAGAATTAGATAGAATAGTGAAAAATAAAAAGAAATATTTACAAGATTTAATGGAGTTGCCAGGTGTTTACTCTGATGATGATTTGTTATCACAGTTGGAATTAACTCAAATATACTTTACGTTACATGTTAATGCTGTTTGTTTAGGCCATCTTTACCAATTAAAACATCTCAATATTGAAGCTTTAGCTTTATATACAGATGCATACCAAAAGATTACTGAAACTTATTATCAATCTGGAATTATTTCAAATGATGACATCTTACTTCCTCACAAAATCATAAATAAAGAGGCTTTAGGAAACTTTATTGCAGATTTAAAAGCAAAATTATCAAGCATCATTGCATTAGCAGAATTTGAGAGTGAATTCCGTAATGTAGAAAAATCAAAATACGATTTTAGTACTATAGATAAATTGACTTTGGGTGGAACTATTACTTTAAATGATGCAAAATTGGATAATTTATTCCCATTAAGACCTCAGTTAATTCCTGTTGGTGCTAAACCATCACTTTTTGATGTTGCATTTAATTATATTCAATATGATAATAGCTCAAAGACCATTACAAATAAGTCACAAGAAAATCCTATACAACCTGAATCAACTTTAAATCAAGTTGATAACAAATCCACTTCTACAGATAATAAACAAAATACACCACCTAAGAGAAGGGGTTTTCTTGGTTTATTTGGACGTTAAATACCTTGATGAATTAGAATGTATTATTAAGTTTATAATATTTATCTTCTATAATTAAATAATTCAACATATTATAAATAAGTGTAAAAAAATAAAAAAAATACATTTTCACTAACAAAAAAGCAGAATGCACAATCAAATACATTAGGACTCTAACCCATTTTTTAGATTAAAATAATAATATACCTCTCAAATTAACAACAACCAACAATTCTGCTTTAGATAGTTCTAGTGAATATTAATCTGTTAAAAGTCCAATCTTAATATGTTATTATTCTTATCTACACATATTACAAAAATTATTTAAAAAATGTCTGAATGATTAATTGTAATAATTTAGAAGTGTTGAATGTTACTTTGGAATTTAATAGTTGTAATTTCTTTTTCTCTTCATCAACTTGACTAGAAACCAAATTTTCTAGAGTAAATGAATCAACTGTATCCGAATGTCTCTTTTCAGGACCTTTACGTTTATCTAATAATTGAATCCCAAAAACTGAACCATTAGATGAGGATATTTTGATTATAATATCAGGGTATTTGGGGCCACTTGATCCAAACACTTTTACTGTCTGCTGTCCAAGTCTTTCGCCAACAATCTTCTCAATTACACCATTCTCGTATAACTGTCTCACTGTCCATTTGAATTTTAATCCATTTAATTCTGGTATATCCTTATTACCTACTTTTCTAACTGCATTTTTAATATTACCAAATGTACTTCTATTATGAGGAACAAAATTCCTTGATTTTTGTAAACTTTTAATCGTTTTGTTAATCAATTCTTTAATTTCTCTTAAATAAATTTCTAATTCTTTGTTTAAGTGCGACAATTTACTTAATGTAACTCGAGTTACTTCTAATTCTTGCTTCACATAATTGATAGCATAGTATGGATTTTTAATTGTATTAGCAATATCATTAAGAATATTTTGCAGTTTGTTATCAGTGGCACAAATTATATTTGCATTTTCTAATTCATGGATTTTGCGTAAGGTTGATTGCTTTAAGTTGAAATAACTGACTTTATCTAGTGTTTTAATGACAGAATCCTCAGATACTTGCTTATTCTCACTCAAAAAATGCTGAAAAACAACCTCATCTTCTGGAAGAATACAACTAACAACTAAATCAAACAAATTTGTTGATACATCCTCTATTTGTGTCATATATACCAATGAACGCTTGGTTTGATCATAAAGCTTCCTCATTTTATCATCTGACACAAGAAAGCAATATACGGATGGATTCAATTCTAAAAATAAACGCCCTTCATTAGATATTGTTAAGTCTTCTTTACTGTTTGACAACAATTCGTGTATTACATCTTCCTGTGGATATTGATACAAATTGTCCTTAAACATCTTGAAGATATCTTTAGCCTTTTGAGATAAGATTTCAAGCTTTGGTGTCTCTGATGACATATCATAATATATCATTTTATCACCATCTTGTTCATATTCTGGTCCAATCATGAGAGAATATAAAATATCCTTAATATGTGGCATTATTTCATTACTATATTGATTTAATGGTTCAAAATACCCTTCAAATGATACAAATCCAAATAATGTTGATAACGAAGAGATTAAAACCTCAATTTTATCCCTTACAATCGTGTCTTGATATTTCTCAAATCCAAATAGTTCGCTTTTTGATAAATATAAATTAACAAAAGTACCTATTAATATCCTTGAAACACATCTTAATGAATCAATTTCATTTGAATTGTGATCTGCCGCCCAACCAAACATTTTGGTACAAACATATTTCAATTCGATTGGAATATATTGGTATTTTCTTGTAAATATTTCAGCAATTATTTCAATTCCATGCCATAAATTCCGTAAATTTACGATAAATGTTTCTTTAACACGGGAATCTTCAATTGGAACCACATTACCGGATGGAGGCTGACCGTAAATATTTTGATATATAATACCTGGATCACTTTCAAAACTAATTGTAGTATTCGAAATATATTCTAATACAGGAATGAACAGTGTGTATGAAGCTGAGCATTCCTTTTCAAAAAAACATTTTAATAGAAAGTCCCAAAATTCTCCTGAGGTCACCAGGAATTTATTAATTGTGTGACATTTATTTAGTGAATATTGCAAAAACTCACAAATTTGCCTAGTAAAATAAATTTTTTCTCTATTCCCCATTTTTTGATTAAAAGTAGTAAACGAAAGATATATACTATCTTTAACAAATTGTGGATGACTAATATACATTTGTCTCCAGTATATTGGGTTTACTTGCAATAAAAAGAATAGCTTTCTCATTGTTGGATACTTTGAATTTGGAATAGAACATGCATGAGAAAAATGGTAATCGTCATCAGCAAATATTCCATATTTTTCCAACACTTTTAATGTGTCTAGCTGTTTTCTAATTTGTTTTTGCAACTTTTCTTTCTTCATATTCTCCGCATCCAAAGATGCTTGGCAACTTTCTAAGTCATTCTGGACATCTTCGATGGTTCCTATATTATTCAAAAGATAGGTGAATTTTCTTACAGTATATAGCGATGGATTTGGAGATTCAATTAGCTCTATGTAGGCTTTTCTTTGAAGATACATTTTTATTTTACTTTGAATCATCATAATAGATCTTTCATTCCTTCTGAAGAGATTATTTCTTTCATTGAGTGATGATCGTATTAAAAAACCCTTTATACTTGCTTGAAGATTAATTAGATTGTTATTCTCAATAATATTATCCACTAAATCAAGTGCATATCTTACTAGCAAACCTCTTATGATACCCTGAAATTTATCCAATCGATCAAAAGTATCATTACTTTCGATTTGTATTTGGTTAAATATTTGACGAACATACATCCCTCTAATTCTTGTGGATAGATTTATAATCTGTTTATTGCATGTTCTCGCTCCTATTACTTGTTTTAAAATATCCTTTCTTATGAATATTGCTCTAATTCTTGCTTGAAATAAAGGCAGTTCATCAGCAAATTTTTGAGTTAAAGTTTTTCTAAGAATCGATATTTGTTTCCTAATAATGGATGCTCTCAACCTATTTTGCAAACAAATAATATCTCTTTTTAATGAATCATTGATTGATGATTTTCTTATTAAATGACCTCTTATACATGATTGGAAAAATATTACTGGCTGTTTTATTGATTTCATGCCATTTAAGGCCTTATTACATCTTCTCCTTATTATTACTGATCTAGTAATAGCTTGTAATCTAGTAAATATCTTCTCTTCTCTTAAACATTTCATTCCTGCTCTATCCAAATCTTTTCTAGTATGATTACCTAATACAAAAGCCTTCAATTTATTTTGTAACATGATCTCCTCCTGTGATAATGATAGTCGTTTGCCAATGTTTAATGACTTCCTTACCCTGTAACCTTGACATATAGATTGAAATGAACAAATGTCATTATAAAATAAATCAATAAGTCTTCCTTGCATGTAAAGATCAAATCTAATGTTGGAGCCTCTACAATAACTTTGCAACTTAATAATTTTATCTAAGTATTCATCTTCTGTCATCTTTTCTCTGCGTACAGGAGAATATCTTGAAGGACTGTAATTAAAACTTCTATAATACTCCAAATCTTCTTTCCTTATTTGACTTCTTCTTTTAAAAAAATCAGTATCATATGACAAATGTTTGGATATTGAAGGTGAATAATATGAAAGACTTGTATTTTTGATAGGACTGTAACTTAGTTGTGGTGTTTTCTCAAAAATATTTCTATCTCTAAAAGTCGGTGTTGGAAGATAAAGTGATGAAGGTTTATATGCATCAGAATCGGCTGATGGAGATGCAATATTCTTACTAATAAATACTGGCGATTTCAATTTTGGCATACTTCGAAGGATATATTCATCTGTACTCCTCTTGCCTTTTTTTTCATTCTCACTATTACTGTAAAGAATCTTTTTTGTTGGTGTGGTAAATAATTCATTTGTTGGTCCATTAACATGTACCTCTGGTTTAGCATATTTTTGGAAATCACTAATTAATCCTGATGGTTTCTCCTTGAAAGGGGAAGAGACCACTGAATTAGAGGAAGGTGATACTCCTAAAGATTTAAAATCCCGAATTCTAGGCCACGTTCTTTTACACTTTTTTATATCTTCCATCTCAAAGTCTATTTGTCCAGATAAATTTGTCAAAGTAGGGGTTTTGCCTGGCCATTTCTTTGTAATAATAGTAATTAAGATATGTAATGTCTCAAATACCTGAGGTAAATCTTTTTTATTATACAAATCTTGAGCTTCAAATCTAAAAGAATCGGGAACGCCCACATTTTCCACAAGAAGGAAGAAAGCATTAATATTTTGAGTATGCCTAAATTGTAATTTGTTGCCTGCAGGTACAATTGTAAGAACTAAATCAGGATTGATTGCTTGTGCCATTTGGGCTAAATACACACCATTTCTCAAAGCATCTCCAGCACACAAGTCGATTTCTGATGGTAAATCTTCTTTAATTAAATTTTCAATCCATCTTTTCACTTCTGCTACACGACACAGAAACTCATAATATCTGAGATCTTCCTTAGAATATTTTGACAAATCTACTGATTCACCAGTGGAATTTAGTTTATATTTAGAAAAAGAAATATTAGAGGGTGTTTTGATAGAACTTCTAGAATTGTAAATTAATGGATTTTCTTTATTACTAGAAAGATTTTTGGTACTAGACAAATAATTAGATGATTTAATAGGCTTTATTGGAGTTGAAATATCCTTCTGAAAATTCAACTTATTGGGGGATACACTTTTCAATGGCGTAATTGCTTCAGATGAGGTGTTTAAATTACCAATATACCGATCAATGAAGGGATTATTTTTATTCTTAGAATTAGGGGAAGCTCGCAACTCAATCATTTTAATATACCTGGTATATATGAAGATATTATTACAACTGGAGTATCTATTTGAATTATGAAGTTACTGTGATTTTAGCTTTTGTTTTTTGTTAATCTTCAGTTTCAAGGAGTACTAGGCTAATTAATAAATAAGAGAGATTCTCTTAGAAGACTATGAGTTCAACAGGATTTACTTCATCATTATTCTTAATTGCTCCAACAATATTCCAATTTCTTTACTTTATTGCATATTTCTATTAAGTTTTTATTTTTCTCAAACCTCATTTATTACTTTATTTACATTTTTCCCAAATTGGAAAACATAATTGCATCAGACTACTTGTATTTTATTCTATTTTATTTATTTTTGGCAAGAAACGAGACCAAACAAAGGTAGAAAAAAAAAGAAGAAGAACCATAGTAATTGTGATACATAAGTTATCCATCTATTTCCTATATTTTAAAAGATAATATCATACATAACTGATCCCCAATCTCTCTTTTTTGTACACACACATGTACATCGTGCTACGACAACGGATCTAATCCTGCGCTAAAATTAAATTCTCCAAAGAAATAATCTTTATCTTCTTTGTTGCGTTGATCAATATTACTGAAGTTTTCGATAGTAATAATAGATTTGGATGTTATATCAAATAAACAGTCTTTAATATTTTCAATAACAACAGTCTGTTTATCGGGTTTTGAAGTTATTGGTTCTTTCAAAGAAATCTTAATTTTGCAATTTAGTAAATTATGTAATCTTAACTGAACTGTGTCTTTAGAAGGAACCTGTATAATCATTATACAATCGATACAATCTGTAATGAAAATATTACCTTTTGTGAACGGAAGATCAAGCAGTATAATACGAGTTTCACTTATTTGTGAAAGGGTAAGGGAACCGGATATATCCCTTAAGTCGTTACATCTTATCGAACTTGAGGAGATTTGACAATGCTTCAAATTCTGTAAAATTGAGACATTATCTGATACTACAATTTTTTCATTCACAGTTTTAGTAGTTATTGAATTAAGTGGGGTCATACTTGACAATTTCCTATTATTTATAGTATCACAAAACTTTGGTTTTCTTTTTAAATGCAATATCTTCTTATTACTATTATTTGGTTGATCATTAAAAGTCAACATTTGTTTTTGTACAATTTTCAGTAGTGATCTTATATCTTCTGAATAATGTTCTAAGTCATACTTAGATAATTTATTTGACATTTGATTGATCTTTTGTTTCAACCGAATAATTTCATCTCGAAGTCGTATAAAAGCTTCGTGATCAGTCTTGTCATTTTCCGAACCACCTATAAATTCTACTTCATTTTGTAACCTTTTTATCTCTAGTCTAATTCTATTTCCATTCATGACCAATTATCTAACACAAAAATACACCATTAAGTCCTGCCCTCTTTCTTCGAGACTAGATACAAATACGCCTACAGATATATGCAATGTCACTTTTGATCTCATCTCAAATTTCTATCCTCCTTTGAGCCCTCCCTTTCTCTCTCTGTCAAAAAAAAAACGTTTCTTTTTTCATTTTTTCTCATTTTTTTCAAAGACAAAGATTTTTATTTCACATATCGAAAAACCAAACCAAACCAAAAAAAAAAAATTTAAAATAAAATAAATTACTAACATATTTGAAGACATATACACTCAATCACCAATATAGAGGTGACTAACATTTATACATATTCATTTTCAATTAAACAAATCCAACCATAGAGGTGATATATATTTGTTTGACTGTGAAACTATACTTATAAAACTGATACTACAGGACATAAAAGATGTGTTTACATAAAGAACCACTGGACCAAGAAGATCAAGATGCCATTATTTTAGATGCCAGAGCTGGAGATTTAGATTCTTTAAAAGAAATATTCACTACGTTGATTGATCCATGTATGCTGCAAACGTGTAGAGACTCCATTTCCAAATCTACTGCATTACACATGGCATGTGGTAATGGACACTTAGAGACTACTAAATATATACTATCTCTAATACCAAAGGACCAACTGAAAGAATATGTCAATTTACAAAATGAAACAGGTAATACCGCATTGCATTGGGCTGCATTAAATGGACATCAGCCAATTGTTGAACTTTTATGTGATGAATTTGAAGCCGATCCGTTTATCAAAAACTGTTTTGGCCATGATGCTATTTTTGAAGCAGAAAATAATAATAAAGAAGAAGTTGAAACTTATTTCTTAAAGAAGTACGATGTGGAGCCAGCAAGCGAGGAAGAGGATGATAATAATGCAGGAGATGTACAAGTATCAAAAGGTACAGAAATCGAAGATGTCACTAAAGAAGCTACTGAAGTATTAAGTGAAGCCACTAAAAACTTAAATATTGAATAATAATAATAGTAATAATAACATTTATAGAAGGAAAAAAATATTAAGAATCTAAAAAAAATCTTTTCTCCTTGTACATTAAATTTGCGATAAAATTCAAAAGCCCCGAGATAAGAAGAAGATAGAACCAGAAGATACACACTATACCTGTACCCACACCTATATCAATACCTATATACTATACATTTATATGCAAAAGAGAAAGCCTAATTAATAGAAAACATTCAGAGACATTGCATGTTCTACCCCTGCCCCTGTCTTTTTTCTTCATATTGACCAACGTTATATATACATATACATATACATGCATGTACATATAATATGCACACGTAATTGTGTTTTATATATATGCTCACATAAAAATACTAGAGGTAAAGTAAAATATTCAACTGTTCACAAGGCAGAAACACCCACACACCGCACACAACCATTGTCTGGTCAACAATCTTCTCTGTCCTTTTTTCTGTGTTTTCTCTTTTCTTTCTTTTTCACGATGGAAAGGACAAAAAAAAACATAAAAACAAAAAAAGAAAGAAAGAAGAAAAGAAAGGAAATACTCTCAACTGAAAAATTTTTCAAGAAATTTCAATTGGAAACCTTCTATTTTTTTTTTTCATTCTGGCAGTAGAATATTGTAGATAAGCTATAATGGATTTAAAACTTATACAAACTATTAATAAAAGTAGCTATCTGTACAATAATCTTATTAGTCATTGACATCTCTTTTGATAGTGGGGAGCAACTACTTGTATTGACGTGTACCTATATTACACATATTTGGAAGAGATAAATAAATAAATAGATATATTGTATTATATTTATAAATATATCATTAACTAAAAAATAACAAATAGATAGAAATAAAACATGTCTGATTTAGCTGCAGAATTAGGATTTGACCCTGCTTTAAAGAAAAAGAAAAAGTCCAAGAAAGTCACCCCAGAAGATTTTGATGCCGAAATCAAAAAAGATGATTCCACTTCCACCAATGGCGGTGATGAAGAAGATATCTTTGCTGGCTTAAAAAAGAAAAAGAAGAAGTCTAAGAACAGTTCTTCCAAGGATTCCACTTCCTCCACCGATTTAGATGAGGTCTCTGAAGCCCTTGGTGAATTAACTTTGAAGAAGAAAAAGAAGAAGTCCAAGGAAGCAAGTCTTGACGATTTCGAAAAAGAATTGGCCAAGGCTGGTGTCACTGAAGAAACTAAAACTCCAAATAATGAACCTGCCGCTAACGAACAGGTTGGCTTACCATACAACGAATTATTGTCTCGTTTTTTTAATATCTTAAGAACTAATAACCCAGAGTTGGCTGGTGATCGTTCTGGTCCCAAGTTCAGAATCCCACCTCCAGTTTGTTTGCGTGATGGTAAAAAGACTATTTTCTCTAATATCCAAGATATCTCTGAAAAACTACAAAGATCTCCAGACCATTTAATCCAATATCTATTCGCTGAATTGGGTACATCCGGCTCCGTGGACGGGCAGAAGAGGCTAGTTATTAAAGGTAAATTCCAATCTAAACAAATGGAAAATGTTTTAAGAAGATACATTTTAGAATATGTCACTTGTAAAACATGTAAGAGTATCAACACTGAATTAAAGAAAGAACAATCAAATAGATTATTTTTCATGGTTTGTAAGAGTTGTGGTTCCACAAGATCTGTTTCTTCTATTAAAACAGGTTTCCAAGCCACTGTCGGTAAGAGAAAAAAAATGTAAACAACTAATAGAAATATTTTTACATAATAGTAATAAAAAAAACAATCATACTAATAACTACTACTACTACTACTAATGAGAATACTTTTAATGAATATTATATAGTATTAAAAGAAGAAAAAAAAAATAGAAAATGACAAACTTTATTATTCGTATATAATTATTTCCATCTGTCATAAAATTAATTTATAAAAACCAAATTGTAGTATAATAATCAAATTACGATTAAACCGAACCTATATAGATGTATATATCAAATACATATCAATAAAATAAAATAAAATAGAACAAAACAAAACAAAACTGGAAAGGTTAACGCTTCTTATAAGAGTATAATTTTTTTGTGTTATTTTCTTAAAACTCTATCTCAGTTAGAAGGCAAATCATAGTTATATACATAATGATTTTTTGTAAGGATATTACTTTTTTTTTTTAAATTAAATGAAATAACCTACCATAAATCTTATCTTGAAAATTCTTGCTATAATTGAAACATTAAATAAAAGGTTTAAGTTAGTTTATGCTTTTCCCTAACCAGTCTTCCACCGATATTTTGGTTTTAAAGATTAACAACAAATCATTTTAATGATAAATGTATCAAAAAAAAGTCCATATTCTTCGACGACATAAATTTCCCATCACAAAAGGTATTATATCATAAGTATGTATTTCATTCTAGTACTTTTCTATCCAATAAATTCAAATTGATATAGTTTGTAATTGAGTCAGTAACTCATTAGTTGTTGGTCTTAAAATTGCATCAATTTTCAAACAAGATTTTATAATGTCTACTAAAGCCTGTGAATATGGGGCATCTTGAGGGATACTATACAGCCCATTAGAGATATTATGCTGCAAAGACAGACCATTTATCTGTTCTTCTCTATCAAATGGCGAGATTCCAAACATCAGTGTGTACAAAACACAACCAAGAGACCAAATGTCCACTGAACAATCAATCATCGAATTCTTCTTTATATTAATCACTTCAGGTGCAGTATAATATATATTACAATGACACGATACCCATTCTTTGAATCTAGCAACATCAACATCAGATTTAAACTCCATATCATTAGAAAATATAGATACTAACTGTGATATAATAGGAGTACCTTCATTTGAGAGTAAAATAGAAGAAGGCTCGATATCCAAATGTATCAAAGAACCAAAGCTACTCCTTGGAGATGATAACAAACCCATCTCCAAAGGAGTATCAATTAAATATGAAGCTGCATCTCGATCGATTTCCATAAAAACTGAACTTGTTTCATCTTCCTCATCTTGAAACTCCTCATTTGTAGTTGGATCATGTAATATGAGTAATCCTTTACATATACCAATCATCAACCTTACTATTTCTTTCTCTGACATACTACTTACTCCATTTAAAATATTAAGACTAAGTAAGTCTTTGAGAGGCCCTCTGGGATAATAAGGTAAAAGAATTACAACGGTTTTAGAACCATCATAACTTTGCAGAACTTCAGAATCAATGTATTTTATAATATATTTAGAATTATAAGTCTTATAATTCTTAATCTCTGTCAAGGCATCTGATATATTCTCAATATTTCCAAATGGACAAATGATCTGTTTTAATACCAATCTATTAGTGTCGAAATCCTGATCTATCAGTACACTACTTGATGCATTTTGAATAGAAACCATATATGTGAAAGATAGAGTATTTTCACTTAACAATCCGTTTAATCTGTATTTCCTCCCATTAACTGTTATATATGAATTTGAATGATCCCAAATTGGGTAGCAACAACTGCATATTGTATCAATAATTGACTCCAGCATACTATAAATGCTGATATAAATTTAAATTTCAAATTAAAAAAAGGACAAATAGACATTTCAACCCTTCTCCCATTTTTAAATGATAAATATAACCAACAGTTCATTCTAAAACAAAATATGCTTGCTAGTTCTAGCATATCACAGACATCAATTTCTTCCTTCTTTTATCGGAACCTATTTATTTTTGATAAACTTTAGACACAAGTGATTTTTTCGGAGTAACTTTTTCCTTTAACACGTTCAAAAGAATGAACTTTTTCCTTCAAGATACTGATACAAGAAGATGTCTTGAATAATTACCAGAATTGTTCCATACTACTGATTTCTATAGATGGATATATTTGTGCTATTTCAAGTCTTATTTGAAGCAAATTCTTTATATAAAGTTTTAGGATAATCCATTTTACAACCTTAACCAAGAAAGTAAGACATAATGGAAAATTTTCTTATTGACACTTTAAAATCGCACAAAAGCAAGCTTTTTTGATAAATTAATATATTATATATATATATTAATTTATCTATATATACATGCACACAATGGACCATGTAATCATCTTAGTACATAAAAACGATACATAATTACTCATCAGTTGTGCTTCTTTGTTTGTGTTATTTATGACAGATTGCTTACTTATACGGTTCAAAAAATCATTTAAAATAGCAAATTCTTTGTCTTTACATTTTTTTATGTTATTGAACTAGGGCTTTGAAGGACAAAGTAATTTAATTTTTTGTTTTAACCATAAAATGCTTAGGGTATTTTAATAATTCATTAATCCTAATGTGAAATCTTCCATAAAATTTAAGGGCCCATCCATCCCTCAATGTGGAAACTCGAAAAATAAATTGAATTCTAAAATAAAAAAAAAAATATTAAATAAAAATTTACAATCCATTAGAAATAAAAGTAAGAATGTAATGTGTTTATTCAACTTGATGTTAATATACACGCTTGGGTTTCTACACAGAACTAACTCAGACCTCATCTTACTTCCCTTTATCTTCTGTATTTTTATCCGAAGTGTTTTTTATGATAATAACAAGGACGAACATTTCTGTTAGCCTTTAGATAATCGAACACTACATAATACTAATTAATAATTCACTAAATGTCCATTCAAACTAGTGATAACTCAGAAAACTCAGACTCCTTAAAATCACTTTCTTTGATTGCATCTCATTCCCATATTACTGGGTTGGGTTTAGATGACAACCTACAACCAAGAGAGTCTGCCGAAGGTATGGTTGGCCAACTACAAGCTAGACGTGCTGCCGGTATAATATTGAAGATGGTTCAAAATGGTACAATTGCTGGTAGAGCTGTTTTAGTAGCTGGTCCACCTTCCACTGGTAAGACTGCTTTGGCCATGGGTCTTGCCCAATCTTTAGGCAAAGATGTTCCATTTACCACCATTGCTGGCTCTGAAGTATTCTCTTTGGAATTGAGTAAGACTGAAGCATTAACTCAAGCTTTTAGAAAATCTATTGGTATCAAAATCAAGGAAGAAACTGAATTAATTGAAGGTGAGGTTGTTGAGATTCAAATCGACAGATCGATTACTGGTGGCCATAAACAAGGAAAATTGACCATCAAGACCACTGATATGGAGACTATTTATGAGCTAGGGAATAAAATGATTGATGGACTAACGAAAGAAAAAGTCTTAGCTGGTGATGTTATTTCTATTGATAAAGCTAGTGGGAAAATTACTAAATTAGGTAGATCCTTTGCTAGGTCAAGAGATTACGATGCAATGGGAGCTGACACGAGATTTGTTCAATGTCCAGAGGGTGAGTTGCAAAAAAGAAAATCTGTAGTTCATACAGTATCATTACATGAAATTGATGTTATCAATTCTAGGACTCAAGGATTCCTTGCTTTATTCACTGGTGACACTGGTGAAATAAGATCTGAAGTAAGAGACCAAATCAATTCTAAAGTAGCAGAATGGAAAGAAGAAGGGAAAGCAGAGATAGTTCCTGGTGTGTTGTTTATTGATGAAGTTCACATGCTAGACATTGAATGTTTTTCGTTCATCAATAGAGCTTTAGAAGACGAATTTGCTCCAATTATTATTATGGCTACGAATAGAGGTATCTCAACAACCAGAGGAACCAATTACAAATCTCCACACGGGTTACCATTAGATTTACTTGACAGATCCATTATCATTACCACATCGAATTACAATGAACAGGAAATTAAAGCTATTTTATCAATCAGAGCGCAGGAGGAAGAAGTTGAATTATCCCCAGATGCATTAGATTTATTAACTAAGACAGGGGTAGAGACAAGTTTACGCTATAGTAGTAATTTGATTTCGGTTGCTCAACAAATTTCATTAAAGAGGAAGAGCAATATTGTAGAAGTGGAAGATGTTAAGAGATCCTATTTGTTATTCTTAGATAGTGCCAGATCAGTGAAATATGTCCAAGAAAATGAATCACAATATATTGACGATAAGGGGAAAGTAACCATATCAACAAGCACTGCAACTGCACCAATTACTGACGACAGTGCTATGGACACAACTGAATAAATATAAGCTTAGATGAAAAAAAAAAATAAAAAAAGAAAGAAAAAAAGGGGTAAATTCATCTCTATTTATGTCATTTGTATATTACAAAATTAGTGAGTGTCCTATTATCTTGGAAACTATCGTCATCATCATCTTTTTAATATTACTTTATAATTTTTAAAAAGAGATAGTAAGCGAAAGATAATGTATTCACATCTGTTTATATTTATATGTACACTTATATATATATATATGTATATCTGATACTCCTACGTGTTTACTTACTGAGGAGCAGAACCTCTAGTATTTAAGATCAATGCGACAATCATACCATACAAACCAAGGACTTCAGAAAAGATAAGAATCAAAACGATCCCAACGAATAATCTTGGCTGATGCATATATTTCCTAACCCCAATATCACCAACAATACCTATGGCGTACCCACTACTCAAACAAGCAAACCCAACACACAAACCACAACTTAAATGCATGAATCCATTGAAAAGAGTATATTCATTCTGAGGGTTAATATTGCCTGCTATCAAAACAGCAACCACTAGACCATAGATAGCTAAGATCCCACTCATGACTACGGGTATTAAAGATTTCATAATCAATTCTGGTTTAAAAGTACCTATACCAGAGATACCTATACCAGATTTAGCGGTACCTATAGCCGCACCCAAATTTGATAGGATCATGGCAATTGCACAACCAGCGAACCCAAAAAATGGGGCATAAAGTGGTGCATACGGATTAGTCATGACTTCAGATGACATTATTAATCTTAGCCTATGTAGAAATGTATTTGTATATCTTCGGGGATATATATGTTGTGTATTATTCTTAGCTTAGAGGAAAGGGATCAAAACAGGACAGAAAAAACTGCTTTTTTTTCTATACTTTTAAAAAGAGTATTAGTGCTAGTTTAAATATTTTTGAAAAATGTATGATTATTTAATTATATGTAAGGTTGCCCACCATATCAGATCATTGTAATAATCATAGTAACAAGACTTTCCAATATGATTCTTTTTAACATTTGTCTTTTTATGCCTTTGAAATAAAAAAAGAAAAAAAAAAGTATCTATTCTATGTATTTTTTTTTATTTTTTTTATTTTTCTTTGACCTTTTTGTTTTGTTTTGATGTAACATGGAAGAAATAGAAACATATACAGATAATTATTAGAACAGTAAGTTCTAATGCAAAAAAATGGAGAAGATAAAAAAAGAATCAAACTAATAGAGTAAATATTAAGACATTAAATATTTTTAAAAAAAGAATAAAAAGAAAGGGAAAGCAAAATATAATAAAAGTAGACAAGAAATATATATATATATATATATATATATATATATTCAAGAAATAAAACATGAGTTCATCACATAGAGCCGACAAAGTGTATGTACCTATTGAACAAGTTAGGTATATCAGTGACCAATTGTTGGAGCAATTAGAATTTAAAATTCAAACGATATTGCCAGCAAATAAAAATAAAAATAAAAATAAAAACAAAGGGAGTGATAATGACAATGAGATATCGTTACAAGATGATCCCATTCGTAGAGAAATATCATTAAATTTACAAGAATATTTGAAATTAGTTGTTGATCAGGCAGCATATTCATTAGTAATAAGTAACATGGATATATCAGGAAGAAAACTGGGGGATGTGATTGGAGAATCACAAGCCAAATATTTAGAACCGTTTGATGTAAAGTTAAATGAAGAGGTTAGACAAAAATACCAAGAATGGGAAGATTATAGTGTACAAGTATCTCAGATCCGCCAACGAGCGCCTGATTTAATGAATGAGATATATCGTAAAGGAGAGACGGAATACTTGAATCAATTAGATAAAAGAATCAATAAGATAACTAATAGTGACACTAGCGTTCGTGCCATTGACGAAAATATAGTAGATACAAACTTTGACGCTTTGAATGAAACAGAACTATGTGAGTCACTAGAGGAGTCAATTAAACAGTTGCACGAGAGTATAGACAAACTACCACAGCTAAGAGAAGATGTGACAACATTAAATAAGTGGGCCAAATATTATACTCGTCACAAATGAGCAAAACAATTCCTGCATTATGATAACTTCAACAATTTATGATAAATATCACTAAATCTTTTATTTTTATTTTTATTTTTTTTTTTTTTTTTAAGCTCCATTTCTCCCGCTCTGTTTAGGTCTTTATTCCTTTTTCATTTTTTTTGTTGTTGTTGTTGTTTTCAATATTCCGTTTGTGGAAATCTGTTGTCTTTGCTTCCTGCGTTTTCTTTATTTAATTTTTTATTTTATTTTATTTTTGTTTTTTCGCTTTTGTCTACCAACACAAATTACACTTGAAAAAGCAAAAGGGGGGGAAAGAGTCCTTTATAACCGTGAATGGTGTATGGGTGTTTGGAGTATTTCACTTTCGCCGTTTTGCGGGCCCCACAATCTTCGCTGCTGTTATCGTGTTATATATTCTTTTTCAGATTTCATTTTATTTCATTTTATTTCATTTTATTCTTCGTTTTGAGGAACTTTGAAGTCTTGAAATTCGTCCAGTTTATCTGGCTGATTGATTGTTTTTGCAATTAGCTTATCAACCAATTAATTAGTTATTATCATTATCGTTACAATTATCGTCATTATTATCCCTATAACTTGCCATGTAGAGTTGTGTGTACCTTTCTGTCTTCTTTCTTAATAACAATTTGTGGTCTAACGATTCTTCGACTTTTCAACTTTTTTTTTTCCTTTTCTTTTCTTTTTTTTTTTTTTTTTTTTTTTTTTTCTCTCTCTTTTATTTTGTTTTACCATTTTTGTGTATATTTTATTTTTCTCCAGCTATATATTTTCCTATATACTTTTTACGTTCAAATGGCTTCTTACACACAGCCCTCTTTCTTTAAATATATACATACGTCTTGCTTTAAAAAGTTACATACTTGCAGGTACTATTATAATAAAACAAAACACAAAGATAAAAAAGATAGATATCATTCAATTAACCAAACCAAAACCATAATCCTCTTTTCAATTTAATTTAATTTAATTTAATTTTATTTTTATTCATTTTGTTTGTTTGTTTGTTTTGATTAATTGATAAATAACTGATATAAGGACTATAGAATCACGTGCAATTTGTTGCAAAACACAGATAGAATGAGTTACAATAATAATAATAATAATAATAATAACACAAACACCACGAATCCATATGGAAATACAAATCCATATGAAGAAGACCAATATGAAATGAACGAAGATCTCAATAGAGCTCCAGTTACCGTTGCAACTAACCAAGATACGTCCACTTCCCAACAGCAGGATGGTACTGATTTTGTCTCGTTTATGAATAAAATTAATAACATCAATAACAACTTGAGTAATTATGAATCAATCATCAACCAAATCGATAATCTACATAAACAGTTGCTGACTGAAATCAGTGAGGAGAACGAAATGAACTTAAGACATTCTCTTGACAATTTCATATCGCAAGCCTCAGATTTACAGTACACTCTAAAAACCGATATTAAAAATGCGCAAAGGTTGGCTTTGAATGATCCCAATAAGCATGCCCAGGCAGAGAATTCTAGACAAAAATTTTTAAAATTGATTCAGGACTATAGAATTATCGATTCCAACTATAAAGACGAAAATAAAGAACAAGCAAAGAGACAGTATAAGATTATTCAACCCGATGCTACTGACGAGGAAGTCGAGGCTGCAATCAACGATGTTGGCGGACAACAAATCTTTTCTCAGGCTCTATTGAACGCAAATAGACGTGGTGAGGCTAAGACTGCATTAGCAGAAGTGCAAGCCAGACATCAAGAACTATTAAAGTTGGAGAAGACCATGGCTGAATTAAACCAATTGTTCAATGATATGGAAGAATTAGTCATTGAACAACAAGAAAATATCGAAGTTATAGATAAGAATGTGGAGGACGCACAACAAGATGTAGAACAAGGTGTAGGCCATACTAATAAAGCTGTTAAGAGTGCCAAAAGGGCAAGAAGAAACAAGATGAGATGTTACATTATTTGTTTCTTGATTTTTGCAGTGGTTGTTGTCGTTGTTGTTGTTCCATCTGTTGTTAAGACTCGTTGATATTTCATTTGTCTATATTACATATTGATTAACTTTTTGTTTCATTATTACCAGTATTATTACGACTATTTTTATTAACCCTTTTTCCATTGTCATCATTATTACTGATACTAATATGTATTCACCCATCCATTCATTCATCCACTTTTTTCTTCTTTTTCTTTTGTCCATCACATTCTGAATTATAAACTCAGTATAATGTAATTTATAATCCATAATTTAGTTTCGTTTAATGAATACTTCTGTAAACTGATTGTATTTTGTTTTGTTTTATTTCTTTTATTGAACAGATAAAAAAAAACAAAAAAAAAAACCAAAAATAAAGCGTTCATTTCTTTCTTTTATTGTATATTATAAATAATAATATTAATAACAATAACAATAGTAATATGTAACATCATTAAATATAATAATTTGTGTGAATATGTCCAAGTTTCCAATTATCTTCATTCTTCTCAACTACAAAATGTACAAGAGTCGATGCGATAAAAAACTTTACTAGATTGCAAAATAAACATCAAGAGAACATTTACATACAAATATATTCCTAATATTTTAGTCCCAACACTGTAACCAAATTAATATATATATATATATATATATATATATATATATATACAAGTCAGGGTGGAAGAAGGAAATAATCACATCGATCTACCAAAAACTAGTTTCCAGGAAATATAGCAAAAACAAACAAATAAATGAATAAATAAACAAAATAATTTATCATTCTTATTTGTTCATGATGACTACATAACTGTGGGGTTGTGAATACATTTGGTGTAGTCGCAACTACGGTAAATGATCCTAAAGAAAAAAAAACTATAGGTAGTTAGAATTGAGTTAACCAGCTATAGCTAATTTATACAGTTACCTGAAAGGCTTTTTTTCTATACGTTTTTGGGAAATTCAATAGGAAATAAACAACACTTGCTTGTTATTATTCTTCTGGGTACAATATTCTGAATACTGTTCCGTACAGAACCAAGCCAAACAAAAACTCTTACAGTAATTGACCAAGCAAATACCGTTAAATGTAAGGAAGACACAAACCAACGAAGTGGCAGAAGAAAAAAAAAAGAAATGTCTCTTTTTATAGTAATCGAGTTATAATAACACAAGACCAAACAGCAAAAAAGAAGAGAAACGGTGCACTCACGAAAAGTTTTCTCTTTATTTTTTTTTTTTTTGTTATTTTTGTTTTTTTTTTTTTTTTTTTTTTTTAATTTTTTTGCAGAGGAAAGGGAATTTAGTATTTTCACATGCATAGTTGTTGAGTGAATATTTGCACATGCAAAAAAAGACAAAATAATTGACAGCACTATTTTATTTTTTTATTTTTTTTCCCACAAAAGTTTTTGACTGTGGTATAATGTCCTAAAATTATGTAGAATTGGAAATGGTATATTTAAACAACTAACATATCCATCGATCTATCTATAGCTATATATATTTGTGTACTTGCATTTTTGAGTCGAGAACAGGTCCTTCTCGGTCGCACTCGTCTCCTCTTTGTTCCTGCCAATTTTACCCAATTGCTTTTTTTTTGTCGACCTTAATAACTTGTTTAGCTCATAAACTCAATCCACTTCGAAACCGCTTCATCAGACAGCAGTGGTGGAAAGAAAATAAAATAAAGAAACAAAAATACAGAAAAAGATGGTTATGAAACCTGAAGTTGAGCAAGAATTAGCTCATGTCTTATTGACTGAATTGTTAGCTTACCAATTCGCATCTCCAGTTAGATGGATTGAAACCCAGGATGTCTTTTTAAAGGATTTAAACACCGAAAGAGTAGTTGAAATCGGTCCTTCTCCAACTTTGGCTGGGATGGCCCAGAGAACTTTAAAAAATAATTATGAATCTTATGATGCTGCTTTATCCTTGCAAAGACAAGTTCTTTGTTACGCTAAAGATGCTAAAGAAATTTATTACACTCCAGATCTTTCTGAATTAGCTGCAGACTCTAAGGAAAAACAACCAGAACAACAACAAGAGATTTCTGCTCCAACTCTAGCTCCGGTACCGGCACTAGCACCAGCACCAATTGCTGCTGCCCCTGCTCCAACTGTTGCTGTTGAAATACCAGATGAACCAGCTACTGCTGCTTTAGTATTACATACTCTAGTGGCTCAAAAACTAAAAAAATCTTTGGACGCAGTTCCAATGTCCAAAACCATCAAAGATTTAGTTGGTGGTAAATCTACTGTCCAAAATGAAATTCTTGGTGATCTAGGTAAAGAATTCGGCACTACTCCAGAAAAACCAGAAGAGACTCCATTAGATGAGTTAGCTGAAACTTTCCAAGATTCTTTCTCTGGTTCTTTAGGTAAACAGTCTTCATCTTTAATCTCCAGATTAATATCCTCAAAGATGCCTGGTGGTTTCACAATCACCGTAGCCAGAAAATACTTACAAACTCGTTGGGGTTTATCCAGTGGTAGACAGGATTCTGTTCTTTTGGTAGCCTTGACTAACGAACCCGCTTCTCGTCTTGGCTCTGAAGCTGATGCAAAGGCTTTCTTGGATGAACAAGCCCAAAAGTATGCAAGTATGGTCGGTATCAATTTAGCTGTTGTTGCTTCCTCTTCTACAGCTGCTAATGGTGCTGGTGCTGGTGGTGCTACGATCGATGCTGCCGCTCTAGATGAATTGACTAAGGACAACAAGGTTTTAGCACGCCAACAATTAGAAGTACTAGCCCGTTACTTGAAAATGGATCTAAATAATGGGGAAAGAAAATACTTAAAGGAAAAGGATACCGTTACTTCTTTACAAGAGCAACTAGATTTCTTGACTGAAGAAATGGGAGAATTCTATATCAGTTCCTTGACCACCAACTTTTCTAGGAAGAAGGCTAGAGTCTTTGATTCCTCCTGGAACTGGGCTAAACAATCCTTATTACAATTATACTTTGAAATCATTCATGGTGTTCTAAAGAACGTAGACAGAGAAGTAGTCTCTGAAGCTATTAACATTATGAACAGATCTAATGAGGCTTTGATCAGATTTATGGAATATCATATTACTCATACAGATGTCTCTAAGGGTGAAAATTATGAATTAGCTAAGTCTTTAGGTGAACAATTAATCGAAAATTGTAAACAGGTCTTGGATGTTGATCCTGTTTACAGAGATATTTCTAAGCCAACTGGTCCCAAAACCACTATTGACAAGAATGGTAACATCAAATATGAAGAGGCTCCAAGGGAAAAAGTCAGAAAATTCTCCCAATATGTTCAAGAAATGGCCCTTGGTGGTCCATTATCCAAAGAAGATCAACCAACTATTGAACAAGATTTAACTCGTGTCTACAAGGCTATTAATGCCCAAGCTTCAGAACACAATATTTCTGATTCAACTAAATTGGAGTTTGAAAAGTTATATGGAGAATTAATCAAATTCTTATCCAATTCCAAGGAAATTGATGCAACCCAAACTACTGCCGGTATTAACGATGATGATGATTTGGATAAGGACTCTACCAAGGAAGTTGCATCTCTATCAAATAAACCAAAGGCCACTGGTGCTATATCTTCTACCATTCCAAGAGCTACTGTTCCATTCCTACATATTAAGAAGAAGTTAGCTGACGGCTCCTGGAAATACGATAGAACATCGTCTAAAATATTTATTGACGGTTTGGAAAACGCTGCCATCAACGGTACCACTTTCAAGGATAAATATATCTTGGTTACTGGTGCTGGTAAAGGTTCCATTGCTGGTGAAATCTTGCAAGGTTTATTACAAGGTGGTGCCAAAGTTGTTGTTACTACCTTCTCCTTTAATAAGACAACTTTAGACTATTTCCAAAGATTATACGCCAAATATGGTGCTAAAGGATCTACTTTAATTGTTGTTCCATTTAACCAAGGTTCCAAGAAAGATTGTGAAGCTCTTATTGACTACATTTATGATGATGAAAAGAATGGTGGTTTAGGTTGGGATTTAGATGCTATTATTCCATTCGCCGCTATTCCAGAAAATGGTATTGAATTGCAAAATATTGATTCCAAATCTGAATTTGCTCATAGAATCATGTTAACCAACATCTATAGAATCATGGGTTATGTTACAAAACATAAATCAGCCAAGGATATTGAAACCAGACCAGCTCAAGTTATCTTACCAATGTCTCCAAATCACGGTACTTTTGGTGCCGACGGTTTATACTCTGAATCTAAGTTATCTTTAGAAACATTATTTAATAGATGGCATTCCGAATCCTGGGCTAATCAATTAACTGTCTGTGGTGCTATCATTGGTTGGACCAGAGGTACTGGTTTGATGAGTGCTAACAACATCATTGCTGAAGGTATTGAAAAGATGGGTGTTCGTACTTTCTCCCAGAAAGAAATGGCATTCAACTTACTTGGTTTATTGACCCCAGAAGTTACCCAATTATGTCAGAAGGCTCCTGTCATGGCTGATTTAAATGGTGGTTTACAATATTTGAAGGACTTAAAGGACTTTACTGCTAAGTTACGTAGGGACTTAATTGAAACTTCTGAAATTAGAAAAGCTGTTTCTATTGAGACTGCACTAGAACACAAAGCTGTTAATGGTGATAAAGCTGATGCTGCCTATACAGAAGTTGAAATTCAACCAAGAGCTAACATCCAATTAGGCTTCCCAGAATTGAGATCTTACAAAGATATTAAGAAAATTGCTGCCCCAGAATTAGAAGGTATGTTAGATTTGGAGAAGATCGTTGTCATTACTGGTTTCTCTGAAGTTGGTCCATGGGGTTCTTCTAGAACTAGATGGCAGATGGAAGCCTTTGGTGAATTCTCTCTTGAAGGTTGTGTTGAAATGGCCTGGATTATGAATTTAATTAAGTATCATAATGGTAATTTGAAGGGTCGTCCATACACTGGTTGGGTAGATGCCAAGACCGAGGAACCTATTGAGGATAAGGATATCAAGACTAAGTACGAAAAGCAGATCTTAGAACATGCTGGTATCAGATTAATCGAGCCTGAATTATTTAACGGTTATGACCCAAATAAAAAGCAATTGATTCAAGAAGTTATTGTCGAAGAAGATATGGAACCATTTGAAACTTCTAAAGAAACTGCCGAACAATTCAAACTTGAACATGGCGACAAGGTTGATATCTTCCAAATTCCAGAGACTGGTGAGTATTCTGTTAGATTATTAAAGGGTGCTACTTTGTTGATTCCAAAAGCTTTAAGATTCGACCGTTTAGTTGCTGGTCAAATTCCAACTGGATGGGATGCCAAAACTTATGGTGTTTCTGAAGATATTATTTCTCAAGTTGATCCAATTACTTTATTTGTCCTAGTATCTGTCGCTGAAGCCTTTATTGCTTCTGGGATTACTGATCCATACGAGATGTACAAATATGTTCATGTTTCTGAAGTTGGTAACTGTTCTGGTTCTGGTATGGGTGGTGTCTCTGCTTTACGTGGTATGTTTAAAGACCGTTATAAAGATATGCCAGTTCAAAACGATATCTTACAAGAGTCCTTCATTAATACCATGTCTGCCTGGGTTAATATGTTATTAATTTCTTCTTCCGGTCCAATCAAAACACCTGTTGGTGCCTGTGCAACTGCTGTTGAATCTGTTGATATTGGTGCTGAAACAATTTTATCTGGTAAGGCTAAGATTTGTATTGTTGGTGGTTACGATGATTTCCAAGAAGAAGGTTCTTACGAATTCGCTAATATGAAAGCGACTTCCAACTCACTTGAAGAATTTGAACATGGCCGTACCCCTGGAGAAATGTCAAGACCTGCCACCACCACTCGTTCTGGTTTCATGGAAGCTCAAGGTTCTGGTATCCAAGTTATTATGACTGCTGAATTAGCTTTGAAAATGGGTGTTCCAATATATGGTATTGTTGCTTTAACTGCTACAGCTACTGACAAAATTGGTAGATCTGTTCCAGCCCCAGGTAAGGGTATTTTAACCACTGCTAGAGAACACCATGGTTCTTTGAAATATGCTTCTCCATTATTAGATATTAAATACAGAAAACGTCAATTATCTAACCGCAAAAGTCAAATTAAACAATGGGTAGAAGATGAATTAGAATTATTACAGGCTGAAATGGAAGAAATCCCAGAAAACGATAAATCTGAATTTATTGAAGAACGTACTAAGGAGATTAAACTCGAAGGGGAAAAGCAATTAAAGGCTGCTCAAGCCCAATGGGGTAATGAATTCTATAAGAGATATCCACGTATTGCGCCATTAAGAGGTGCATTAGCTACTTATGGCTTAACTATAGATGATTTAGGTGTTGCTTCTTTCCATGGTACTTCTACTAAGGCCAATGATAAGAATGAATCTGCTACTATCAACGAAATGATGAAACACTTGGGTAGATCTGAAGGTAACCCAGTCTTTGGTGTCTTCCAGAAGTTTTTAACTGGTCATCCAAAGGGTGCTGCAGGTGCATGGATGTTAAATGGTGCTTTGCAAATCTTAAACACCGGTATTGTTCCAGGTAATCGTAATGCAGACAATATTGATAAAGTTCTTGAACAATATGAATATGTCTTATATCCATCTAAGACAATCAAGACAGATGGTATTAAGGCTGTTTCTGTTACTTCATTTGGTTTTGGTCAAAAGGGTGGTCAAATCATTGTTATTCATCCAGATTACTTATATGGTGCTATCGATGAGTTAACATACGAAGAATATGTCAAGAAAGTTTCTATCAGGGAAAAAGCTGCTTATCAATTCTTCCACACTGGTATGACACAAAACAAGATCTTCATCAGTAAGGAACATGCCCCATACACTGAAGATCTAGAACAATCTGTCTACTTAGACCCATTGGCTCGTGTCTCAACCGATCCAAAATCTGGTAGTGAGTTAGTTTTCAATAAGAAGTCTATTCAAAATGATACCAGTTATGAAAGGAATGCTGCAACTGCTGCCATGATTAAAACTTTAACCAAAGATGTTACTGACTCTGATAATGGTGTTGGTGTTGATGTTGAATTGATTCAAAGTATTAACATTGAAAATGAAACTTTTATTGAACGTAATTTCACACCAGCAGAAATTGCTTATTGTCAAAAACAACCTTCAGTCCAAAGTTCGTTTGCTGGTACCTGGTCTGCTAAAGAAGCTGTATTCAAATCATTAGGTGTTAAGTCTCAAGGCGCTGGGGCTTCTTTAAAAGACATTGAAATTGTTAGGGTAAATGGTACTGCTCCAGAAGTTGTATTACATGGAAATGCCAAACAAATTGCTACTGAAGCTGGTGTCAAATCTGTTAAGGTTTCTATTTCTCATGATGATTTCCAATCTGTTGCAGTTGCCATTTCTTCTAAGAACTAGTGTAACAGTATATAGTATACGTACACAGAGCTATATAGTTTAATTTTTTTTTGTTATCATCGAGAAACCATTCCAATACGATACTTGTTAAAAATTTCTGGTGCAATTACTAATTTGAAACAGCGTAAAGATTCTGTATTCTAAGAAAAAATGGATTCCAATAATACTAAAAATATTAATACTAAAAGTATGTCATCGAAGAAAAACAATACAACAATTAACATGGTTCCTGATGGTAATACTACCAATTATGAAGGTAGTGTTAAGCAAACCAAGATAATAATGATCCATCTTAATATGATACCCTCAAAAAAAGCTAAAATACATCACATGTGAGACTTAATACATTCAGACAAAAAGAGTCAATTGACAGGTGTTACTGTCTTTAACACTACAGATAACCATAAATTTCCGCTCAACACCAGGATACGTAATATAACCGTCAATACCACACTAACTACCCCTTCACCATTAACAATTTAATACAGGGGTTCCTTCAAAAAGAAAGAAAATAGGTATTTTGAATTGAGTAGTATTTAAGGAAAGACATTTCAATAATCATCAATCAATAGGGACAATCCATATTGTAATTAATGAATCTAACTTATTACATTAAAAAAGAGGTGGGATCAAGCAGAAACTCAAACACTAACCATGCTTTATTTAAAAAGCAAATACCAAATGATAATGGGATATCGATATCAGAGAATACTGAACATAACTCAAGAATAAGTGTTGAACATTTGGTTAGTTGATAGATATTAGATGTGATACAAAAAAATATGCAAACATTATATCAATGCTCGAATATTATCTTAATTTAATTTAATCAGGCTATAGTATTTATGCCATTTTTACCACAAAATATGTTTGTAGGAAATAATACAATTATATTTTGGGAGCACGTCATTTTTACAGTTCTTTTTCAATATGTTAGTATCAAAATTGTCCTTTTTTTTCAAGTTAATTGTACATTATGCACTTTTTTATATTCGTATATAGCTTCTCAGTCGACTACTTTGTTTTTAACTAAATATTCGTAACTTCCTTGCTAATACATGTACATAATATTCTTATAAAAGAGCATCTGATTTAAAGATATGATTACCCGCACAAAATGCAACTTTTCTTTTATTTTCTACTTATTTGAATTTAATAGACAAAACGAATATTTTTAGAAATCTAAAGGTAAAGACGGATAAGTTCAGACTGCATTAAAAACGGGTATTCATGGATTAAAAAAATGTAGTTAAAAATAACATTAAGCAGTGAGTTGGGTATTATCACCAAAAGAATAATATTAGTAATCTATTCAAATAAATATAATTAACAATTAGACTTAACCAATGAGTAAGCGTGCACTATCTCTCGATGATTTAGTTAATCACGATGAGAATGACAAGAATAAATTACAAAAGCTAAGTGAAGAGGTAGAAGAACAGAAGGGTAGTAATGCTCAACTGTCGTTACAATCCAGAATAGATAATTCAACAGAAAAGGAATTATTGAAGCAGTCACTAGAAAATTTTGAACAACCTTCACAACAAGAACAATCTAAAAATATTTCTAATGTTTCAGAGATATCAAATGATAATGCCAATGATGATTATGATAAGTTCAAAAATGGTTCTGATATAATATCAGGATCTGTGTCCTCTAATGATTTTGACATAGATAGTGATGAAACTGATACAGATGACGAATTCGTTGGTAATGGAGAGGTAAATTTTGATGCAGGGATGACATTTAACTATGACAAGCAAGATAGAGATTCTCCTAAAAAAAAGTCATCATCTCCGATATCTGCTAATAAAATTACCTCAAGTAAATCTATTTCTACAAAGCAAGATGAGAAGGTAAAAGAGATACCAATTTCACCAAAGGAGCAGACATCAATTACATTCCAAGCAGAACTAAAAAAAGATAGCATAACTGATAATAAAGAAACTTTAAGTAATGAAGTTGAAACACCCCATATCAAAACTGAAACTATGAATGATAAACTCCAAGAAATCAAGCCAATAGATAAGGAGAAAAAAGAAAAGAATAACCTAAAACAGGATAATGGTGAATCACCCAATGATAAAATATCTGAAAACACAAGGAAAAAAGGACTTGAAAATTCCATTCAGCCTGTTAAGGTAAATAATATATTTGAAGAAAAATCATCCTCCACTTTAAAGAAAAATACAATAAAGAAGGATTTACAAATGCTTCAAGAAATTGCCTCAGCCTCCAAACCAAATAAATATAAAAATGTTCCAATTTGGGCGCAAAAATGGAAACCGACACTGAATGCTTTACAACAAATTAATAGTGGTAACTTTAAATTAGATCCATCCTTTTTGAATATTATACCAGATGATGATTTAACCAAATCTGTACAGGATTGGGTTTATGCAACAATATTTTCAATCGACCCTGAAGTGAGACAATTTATAGAATTAGAAATGAAATTTGGTATTATTAGGGAAGGTGGTTTGCCTGACCGTATTAATCCACCAATTTCTTCTCAAGCTATCTATACAGAGTTAGATGCTCATATGACACCAAACATCGATGAAGTATTATTTAAGGAATTAAATAAGTATATTCGTGGTATAGGAGAAATGACTGAAAATAGTGGTAAATTTAGTGTAATTGAATCGACTACCAAGGATTCAGTCTATAGAGTAGGAATTGCTACTCAAAGACCTCGATTTTTAAGAATGAGTACAGATACTAGAACAGGTCGTATTGGACAATTTATAGAGAAAAGGCATATTGCTCAATTACTTTTGTACTCACCAAAAGACAGTTATGATGTGAAAATATCATTGAACTTGGAATTGCCAGTACCAGATAATGATCCACCAGAAAAATATCAATCACAAACTCCTACTAGTATCAGAACTAAAGAAAGGGTGAGTTATATACATAATGATTCATGTACTAGGATTGACGTTACTAGAGTCGTAACTCATAGTCAAAATCCATCAAGAAATAGTAATGAAATCTCACATGAGGTGGAATTAGAAATTAACACGCCTGCACTAATAACAGCCTTTGATAATATTACTAATGATAGTAGGCAATATGCAGAACTAATTAGAACATTTTTAAATAATGGAACTATCATAAGGAGAAAGTTGACATCTTTATCAGCAGAGATTTTCGAAGGTACTAAGAAATAACATAATCGAATAAAAACGTGTATTTAGATTACATATAAATTAGTGGTATTGATGAAAATTTCAGTTTTTTTGTAGTTGTAGGTTTAAATATTAAAATAGAATTCTATCTTATGTATAAGAGATAATATATGCATCTATTTGAATACCATTCGTGTACAGATCTATTTACATTTTTGCTTATTTTCTGTTCGTAGACCGCATTTCTAGTTTGTTGATCTACAAACATTAACTAATGGCTAAATTTTATGTGTAGGCTTATAGATTCCCAGCATATATGCAAGACGAATAATCACTAAATCTTTAGCCATCATTAAACTGTCAACCTTTAAATCCATTTTAGATCCACCAACTTCATGCCATGAAATTGGGATTTCTTTGATAGATATTTTCTTCTTAATAGCCAAAATCAAAATTTCTACGTCAAAGATCCAACCTTCAGTGTGCAAAAATGGGAAAATCATTTCAATTGCCTCTCTATTGAACAATTTAAACCCACATTGAGTATCTTTAATTGATCTGATACCAAATACATAAACTAATCCGTGAAATCCATACATCAATATATTCCTAACTAACGATCTTTTTATAACAGCTTCAGTATTGACCATATGTGCCCTGGAACCTAGAACAACAGCAGCGGGATTTGCATTAGTTTTGGCCTTATTAGTCTCGATAGCTTTTATGTTTGAGAGTAATTTTGAGATATCACTAAATTTACTTGCGCCATCAGCATCTGCAAAAAGACCGTACTTACCACGAATGTGAAGCATACCTTGTCTTACTGCACCACCTTTACCTCTATTTTGAGTAAATTTAATAACCCGAAGTTGACCAGGTTTCAAATGAAACTGTTCTCGGGATAGTTTTAAGCAATATCCTGTAGTTCCATCTGAAGACCCGTCATCTACAATTATTATTTCCCATCTGTCCCTTAGATTTGTTTGTAGATATTCAATGGCCTCCTTTAACATAACTAGGATTCGAGAAGTTTCATTATAACTTGGAACTACCACAGACAAGTCGATAGCTTCATCTCTTGAAGTCGGTAATTTATGCCTCTTTATACCATCTTTTTCATCAATAGTAATATATTCTAATTCTTCTGGAAAGGGATCCCGTGGTGTATGTGATAATAAAAATATCAACAGGTAAATACCAACAACTTTAGCAATTAGAGCTGTAAAAATGAATATATGAAAATGTGGATGTTTTAGGACAGATAGTAATGACATGTTGAAACGCGCAAAAAGTCGTTGTTATTTATAGTTCTTACTCACTAATGCTTAATAACACAGAATCTAGCTAAAGATAGGATTAAAATGCGGAAGAAAAAAAAGAAGAAGAATACTGGAAGATTGTAATTTGAGAAATACGATTGATTGAGTCAATTGTATGTATTTCCCTTTGTATTTTTAAATTTAGAGGTTTAAACTTAAAACAACATGATACATCTTGCAAGGATTGTTTGGCTTTTCTGAAAGTGTTTTTTTTTTCATTTTTTGTTTATTTATTTTTTTTGTATTCTTGAGATTCTTTAACCTTCCGACGTCACAAAATGAAAATTTCCATTTATATACAAGATAAAAAAAGATAGATAAATAAAAAATAGATTAGTTATCTTAAATATAGTGTGATACTAATGTGGCATAATGGGGAATAGTTCATCACATAGGGTAAGCATAACAAGGTGACCTTGTAATCTAGTTATATTTTGAATGCAGACATTAATGATTGAAAATACAAATGTAAAAGCTTTAAAAAATAAATATTATCAGGACGTATATATTGACATTTGATGTTATATATATCTGTATATATACGCGAGTATTTATTTACTCAATTTATGCAATCAACCACAATTAATGTTTATGTGTATGAGTACTGTTATTCAAAGTTGTATGGGTATGTATATGGTTATGTGAATTATGAATACTATCATCATGGCTAGAATGATTATCGAAAGTGGATTCATGCCCGTTTTCTTCATTTTCTTTCGATGGATCTATTTCTTCTATGAAATCGATATTAATTTTTGTTACATGTGGTATATTATGTTTTATCATAGTTCTTAAATATATAGTCACATTTTCTAATTCTTTAATATCTAAGACGTTATTCCATCTCTGCAAAGGTGCTTCTAAAACTGTACTTATTCTGATATTTCTACCTGATAGCAATACAGTCAAGTCTTTGATCTTATAGGGTTTATCCGAATTATTGTTAGAGATCAATTTAGATAAGCTTTCTTTTATGATAGTCTCGATTTCGATATACCTTTCATCTGTGTGAGGTAAAGATTTATCTATCAGTTCATTCACCGAGTCAACAATACCTGAAGTGCCTGCTTTAATGACTAAACCAGAGACCAATAATCCACCAATTGAATCTAATGATTGAATACCAAAGAAATAGCTTGATGTAATAGCTACTAATGCGACGAAAGAAGTCAAGGAATCTACCCTATGATGCCATGCATTGGCTAATAAAACATTTGATTTAGTATCGAGAGCAATTTTTTTAGTGGCTTGAAAGATCCATTCTTTCATGACAATAGACCCGGCAGCTATCCACGCGGCGTTAATATTGGTAACACCTTCTGTGGTAACGCCATGAGAATGTCCTACATGTGCGTGTGAATGGCCCATGAATGCAGTGACTGTTTCCAAAATGGTGTGTGGAATAATAGGACCTACAATAGCACAGATTGAACTCCAACCTATAGACACACCAGCCATAGTTAGAATTGTGGACACAGCCAGGGATCCTAGAGTTTCTACCTTCCCATAACCATATGGGAAGTTTTCTGTTGGTCTCTGTTCTGCCCAATTGACAGAGAACAAAGTTAAGACATCTGAAATAAGATCACTTGCTGCATGGACTGAATCTGCTAGAAGAGCTTGAGAATGGAAGACTACACCACCAACAAATTTGCCTAATGCTATCCCTATATTCATTGCTAGACCAATCCATGTAATTCTAACAGCAGGATTCCTTTTGATTTCATTTGAACTTAGTACAAGCAAAGGGTTCGGTTGAGAATGAGAATGAGAATGGGAATGGGAATGACATGATATATGATTATGGTTATGATCATCTAGTGTTGTTTTATTTTGTTTCAAAGAAGACATATATGCTATATTCTTTGCATGTTGTTTCGCGTCGAGTGTAAAAGAGTCATTAAATTCTGTCTCTGATTCTTTTAAATGAATATGCTCATTAGGCGAGAAGTCTTCGGCCAATTTCTGCAAACAAGGGTCCTTGTCAAATAATTTTCTTCTTTGTTTTTCCAGTTCTATATCTTTTTTTAAACCTTTTAAACCTTGGGACATTTCATTAATTTGATTTTGATTATGATCAAATGAAACATTTGTGGTGGATAGCAGGAATCTTTGAGTCATCATAAAATTAGATATGAAACCATATCTAGAAATGTTTGATTTCGTGGCAACCGACCTAAACATATTTGTCGGTATAAATAGAATTGAAGTTCTTAACATTGTAAATTTTTATGATTGTATATATCTATATATGTGATCGGTTTAAAAGATAGTGACTAGATTGACATTTCATAAACAAATAAAAAAGAGTTACTTTTTTTTTTTTATTTTACCTTGTTAATAGACAATTCCTTGGATTCTCTATTATGGAGACATAACCACTAATAGAGAAGAGGTAGGTATATAGGTGTACAAATATGTATATATAGATAAATATGCATGTATATATATTTATATGTATGTGTGTGTGTATATGTGCATATGTGTGTGTGTTTATATTTATATTTATATTTATATTTATACTTATACATTTATCTACATATGTATACGATTATTAAGCAAATCCTGGTTCTCGAGGGGAACGAACAAAGGAAAAATAAAGAGAAGAAAAAAGAAAAAGGAAAAAGCCAGAAAAAGAAACGAGATAAATATGGCACACAAACGACGAAAACCCACAATAAAATAAAATAAAAAAATAAAAAAATGACACCCTCAAGAATCTGCTTCCCCCCAGAGTTTTATTCATTTTTTTTTTTGTATTTTATTAGTTTGGTGAGGTCAGAAAGAGAGAGAGAAAAAAAAAAAGAAAAGAAAAGCAATCTTATATTTTAGAAGGAATATATAATTATAATAATAATAATAAGAGTAATATAATTAAACTAATTAAAATGTGTATCGAATTATATATAACTGAGACATAAACAAACAAACAGATGAATGAATTAAAAAAAAAAACACATAGAGTATTAGCTTATGATTGATATATAATCATGTTGAACTAATCAAGAAACCGAAACGTGATAAGAGAAAGTATGAAAAAAAATAAAATAAAATAAAAAACGGATAATAATTATCTACCAAGGTTGGTCACCATACATTTCTTGATATCCTTGAGACCTGTTCCCATCACTTTGGTTTCTTCTTGATCTTCTATCCCCACTAGACATATTTCTACCGAAAGACTGATTTTTGTCTGCTTCGATTTGCTCTTCTTCGTCATTTAAACCTGAGTCATTAAAATCGTCATCATCACGGTCACCGCCCATGTTTTGACCCATTGCATTTCTTGTATAACCACCACTCTGTTGTTGAGACAAATTACCTGAATTATAACCTTGGCCGGTGGTGGTTGAAGCAGCGGTACCAAAAGTTTCGGTATTAAAATTGTCGTCATTATCATCATCATCATTGTAATCATTGTAACCTTGACCACTTTGATTCCCACCACGCCATGATTCAGACTGCATAGAGTTGTTCTTTTGTTGTTGTTGCTCTCTCCGTTGATGAGACATTCTTGATTGGTCGTCGTCGTTATCACCGTGCAACTTTTCAGCGAATTTATTAAATAGATTAGACATCTTCTTTTATTTTTTATTTTATTGTTCTTGTAATGTGAGGGATTAGTAAAAAAAATAACAAAGCAAAATTGACTAGTGAAATTTTTTCTATGTAGGTACTTCTTCTGTCTACTTTTTTTTTAAATATCTCTCTTTCTTTCTATATATATATATATATATATTTAAAAATATTAGTATTAAAAACATGTGTAAATGAACTAAGAGAATCTATTTTAAAGGGATACATATTAATGATATTCTTTTTTTTTTTTCAGTTACTTATATATAAATGTTAATTTTTAGTCTGCATGAAAATATATTAATACACACATGTGCATATATCTTCATATTAATTGGCATTTAGAATCAAAAATTAAGATGATGATTATAATTATAATAGGAACAAAAAGATATAATTTAAAGGATTGCTTGGATAGAGATAATGAATGGTTACATTGAGGGGAGATTATAAATTCCCAACTTTAGTATTTGTCTGATTATTAAAAAGAAAACAAAGTTATGATATGTTAGTTACTACAAAGAACTGTTAACTAAACAGTGGACGTTAGATAATAAGATACAATCCTTGTTATCCCTTAGATTCTTATAAACGTGTAGATACAAACAATTAATAACAATACTGATGAAAAGAGGACGACAAAAAAGAGGGAGAAAAAGAGTCAGTAGTATCTTTAGCAATCTTTTTTTTTTAAAATTTTATTATTGCATTGTTTCAATATTTTTAATATTTGCTGTATTCAATCTACTTTAAGTTTTGTAGATCTGGTTGGTTATGACACAAAAAAAGAAAAAAAGAAAAAGGTTGAAAAGGGATTGTCAATAGCGATGTAATATGTCCACACATCAGTGTTAAACAATAAAAATTTGTCGTTAATTAGTATTGTATATACCTTTCTGCTACCTTTATTTTTTGGTTTTTTTCCTCCCTTATTGTGCCAGACAATTAATGATTTTTCATTGTCTAATGTGGTCCTTTTTTTCTTTTTACCATTATCAACTTCTTCTGTTTCCCTTCTTTTACCGCTATTGTCTAAGCATTAATTTTAAAAAAGAGGGAGAGGAAAGACGAAGAGAAATAGAAAATACCAATAAGTGATAACTTTCTTCTTGCGTTTTGATATAGAAGAATATTAAAAGCTTAAGTTCAATGAGCAAGAACTCTTCAAATCTTATTAGGAATATTCATTTAGTTTCATTCATTTCTTTTTTTTTTTTTTTATTTTTTGATTTTGGTTTTAATTTTGATTTTATAATTGCTATGAAAAAAAACAAAAAAAAGAAAAAATTTTTTTAGAACTAACGTGATAGAATTTATTTTAATCAGATCATTGAAAGAGCTCATTATGTGCTTAAATGTTGTTTAAAAGAAGTAAATAAGGATTTTTGATTTTATATTTTTTTTCTTTTTTTAAATTTAGTAATTAGGGTTTGATTAATATTATTTACAAAGAAGGAAGATCGATGATAACAAATATTCTGTTGATTTTTAAATATTATAAAGATAAAACAATGATTGATGTCGAATCCCTTACAGCTTTTTTTATTTATTATCTAATAATATATATTTAAAGTTATTTTCTGCAAAAGAAGAAATAACTAGGTTACAACAGCAAAAAAGCTCAAACTTGAGATATTAACCGTTTATTAGTACAGATTCCAAAGTCTCAATATATAAACGCGATTTCCCCAATTATTCATTATCCCAAGCCGCAATACTGTATATCTAAACCTTTACTTCACTGGAGAACAAATTCAACAACGAAATTAAGTATAAAATAACGTTTTAGCCTTAAAAAAAGAAAAATAACTTAAATAATAAACCCTAATTTTTCAATTACGTCATTCCTTTTCCTTCCTCCCTCCCCCCGCAGAAAAAAAAATTAAAAAAACAGGGATGTCTCACTTTACCCGTCCGATGATTTTTACTCATGCCACAACATATCATAGATTCAGTTTAGAAAATAGCATACAGAAAATAAAAGAGGTAAAGAAGAAGGAGAGAGGGCCTAAATACCACGTAACATAAAAAGCAGAAAAAAGACACTTTTTTTCTCCTTAACTCATTCTCTTTTTTTTTTTTTTTTTTTTTTTTTTTTTTTTTTTTAATTTTTGGTTTGGCTTGGTTTGGTTTGCTTTACTCGTAGGCACTGTTCATATATTTATATTCATGTATATCAAAGAATTCACTGTTTTGATTTGGAACTTCTGTTTAGTACAGTAATGTATAATTACAATCTGAAACATAAACATACCCATTTTTATTTTTCTTGTTTTTTTTTTTTTAAACAAAATGTTTTATCGCAAAAAGAACCAAGAAAAGATGTCTAAACTAACTTTACCCTGTTTAATATTATATGATACTCCATCTCTGGTCATTCTACCAGGTGTAAGATATGATATAACATTTAATAAAACAGATAGTGATAATATCATTGAGTATTTTAAGAAGAACTCCAAACAGAATCTAAATGCTTTTAAAGAAATCGAATCCAACCTGAATCCCAACAATGCTACACCTGCTTCAACACTGGTGTCTACAAAATTTAATGAAGTTGTTCATAAACCTACTGTTACGACATATCCAAATTATTTACTTTTAAGTAAATACATTTGTTTAATACCTGAAGAAAGCACTGATTACACTATTGGTTGTATCTGTAAAATCTATAGTGTAATTACTGAACATCCTGATTCCTACATAATATCCTTTAAAGCCTTGACTAGAGGCAGTGTAGCAACACCAAACTATAATTCTGAAAGGAAAATATGGGAATCTAAACTTATCATACCCAGCGATTGGGATAAATTAAATATGCTACAAAGAGAACAAATAAGGTTAGGAACAATAAAAATTATGGAATGTGTTGAAAAGGTACAATCATATATTTCAGATTTTAACAACAGATACAAAAAAGCGCTTAAATCTACCTCCACAGAGCATATGCTTTTGTTGACTCCATTATCAAATACCTTGTATTTCCAGTTAAATAAAGAACAATTTAAGTTTTCATGGGGATTAATCTTTAATGAATATCAAACATTGAAAAATGCATGTTCAAAGGATGTGCCAATAGAAGTCTCGTTTAAGTTTCTAAAATTATTAGATTTTATAGTCACTATCCTTCCAACTACACCTTTACAGAAATTAAAATTTCTATCTGCACTGGATTTAAATAGTCGTGTTGAATTATTTTTTAAAATAATATGCGATTTTAATCAAATGTTTGATCAATTATTTTTTTCTCTGCAGTATATTAATAGATATTATAATAATGCATCTACTTTGGAAAAGGCTCATCTTATTGCAAATCAATTAAGATCATTGAAAGTATTTATCCAAGACGTTAAAAATTCAAATAGAAAGAAAATTAATACATACAAACCAATTACACCGGCTTCAAATGATGCTATGAAAAATGCACACTTCAAGGAAAGAAGAAATATTGATCATAATACCAATGAAAAGTCCAGTGAGGATTCTACACATGACAGCCAAGAAGATGAAAATATTGAGGAAAGTGAAGAAAAATATGAAGATACCAACGAGACCTCACAAATCAAAAAATTTATTTATTCGATGAAACGTTTAGGTGTACATAAAGATGGTCAGAAAATGCTAAAGAAAGATTTCAAAAGACTTTCTAATATGTCACACACAAGTGCTGAATATCAAGTGATTCGAAATTACTTCGATATTATTTTAGATATCCCTTTCAATACATATTCAAAGCAGGTAAAGATAGATATTTTAGATTCAAAGGGACAATTAGACAAGAATCATTTTGGTTTATATTCGGTAAAGAAGAGACTATTAGAATATTTATGTGTATTAAAACTAAATGCACAATTAGGTGATAAGGGAAGACCACCTATTATTTTGTTAGTAGGACCACCTGGAGTAGGAAAAACATCAATAGCAAAATCAGTGGCTACCGTATTGAATAAGAATTATCAAAAAATTTCACTAGGGGGTGTGTGTGATGAATCCGATTTACGAGGACATAGAAGAACTTATGTTGGATCTATGTGTGGTAATATCGTTAATTCATTAAGAAAAAGTAGGACAATGAATCCTTTAATTCTTTTGGATGAAATTGATAAAATAGCAAGTACCATGAACAACAACGGAGGAACTAGTACTCGTGGTGGTGGTCACGGCGATCCTGCTGCCGCCTTATTAGAAATTTTGGACCCAGAACAAAATTCTTTGTTTACAGACCACTATATTGGATTTCCTATTGACCTTTCCCAAGTATTATTTATCTGTACAGCCAACGATATTTCGTCGCTTCCAAGACCTCTATTAGACCGTATGGAAGTTATCACTGTATCTGGATATACGTTAGAAGAAAAAATTCAAATTGCAGACAAGTTTTTATTACCAAAACAGATTAAATTAAATGGGTTAGACAAATGTGAAAATGGTACATTCAAAGTCGACTATCGAACATGGGAATCAATCATTAACGAGTATACAAGAGAAGCTGGTGTTCGTGAATTAGAGAGAAAAATATCAAAAATCGTTAGAGGGAAAGTAGTGGAATTTGTGGAAAATGGAAATAAATTTCCTGTTGATAATGGAATCAAATCAAATCAAATAGTTAAATATTTAGGTTTCCCATTACATCCAATTACAAAAGAGTTATTATCTAGTATGCCATATTTTCCAAATTATGGGACAGTTAATGGTTTATCATATAATTCAGATGGTAGTGGAGGCGTATTAGTCTTTGAAATCATTCAAATTGGTGAAGATAAATCAATGGATGGACCAAAAATGAAATCAACAGGTAATCTCGGCACCACTTTACAAGAATCAATAGATATTGGACTTAGTGTGGTAAAATCTATTTTAAAACGTACCTCAATAACCTCAGTTATAAACATGGATGTATATAACCAGTTTGTACGTAAAAAGTTTCATTTGCATGTCCCTATGGGAGGTGTATCAAAAGATGGCCCTAGTGCAGGTGTTGCAATCACTGTGGGGTTGACGTCTGTTGCATTAAGAAGAACTATAGATCCTCTTCTATGTATGACTGGAGAAATCACATTACGTGGTAAGATCTTACCCATTGGTGGTGTAAAAGAAAAATTGTTAGGTGCTAAATTGTATGGTATGAAAAGAGTACTGATTCCACAAGGAAATCGTAACGATGTTATTGAATGTGTTACAAATTTTGATGAAGAGTTGTTACCAAGCAGTCAAACAGATGACTTAAAAAAAATCGATGAGCTGACGCTCATTAAAGAGAAATTTGGACTAGAGCTAATGTATATCAATGACATATATGATGCTCTCACATTGGTGTGGCCCGACATCCAATTCAAGAAATATAGTAAAAGAGAAAATTTTATTGAGAACCACCAAAGGAGTTTACAGACCACCACAGAATCTTCCAATTCTAAATTAAAAAATATGCATCCAAAAAATATGCTAGACTCCAAACAGGCTGAGCCAATGGTTGTTGCTAGTTGTTGTAAATTATAGAACGAGACAAGTTAGGTGTGCAAAATAGCGATGCACCTCGGAAAACCTAACAATAGTTTATGGCACTGAGACAAACGCCAACTTGCTATACAGATTCGATCTTATTATTTGTCGTAAATATACTTATATATTGTGAAGTGTTTTTGTACTCATCATAATAATATTCATTAGATAAAAGCTAAAATTAGAAGTTTAAAAAAGAAAAGAAAAACGTGTAGAATAGAATGAATGTGGCACAAAAGAAAAAAGAAAGAAAATGACGCGAAAAATATATAACAAAAGAAAAACAATGCTGCACTCCCATAACAAAAGAATCAAAATAAATTCAGACACCACATTGAATTCCACGTTTGTTATGCGGGATTTCCCCCACAATCCGTTGCAGTCGAGAAAGAATCAATTTTAGAAGTTGTGTTAAAATAAGTAACCAGAAAAAAAAAAAAGAAAAAGAAAATTTCCAGGATCTGTGCAGATCAAAAAGAAAACTTTCACTACTTATTTTATTTTGTTTTCTTTTTATTGATGATGAAGTTCTTGTCTGCGACACAGGCTAAAAGTAAACACACTAGCATTTGCTGCTTTTTACAATCATTTTTTGTGTATCGAGACAGGTTATATTATAGACATATTTTGACTTTTATTACAAAAGAACAAAAGTGGAAAATATTTATCAAAAATCTTTTCTTTACATATTAGAAATCCTTTAAATGAATTAAAGGTGCGCAACCCTTTCCATCTTTTACAATAATATTTGCGTTAGTGAATATTTGATATTTTGTTGATATTTAAATATATATACATATAATTTTAGATAGCATCCTAACCACATTAGTACCAATATTCTTTTCCCATTTGAAACTATACTGAACTCCTTTTTTGCTACTTTTTAATTTTATTTTTTCACTATATTAAGCTTCTTTTCCTCCATAAAATAACTTATAGTCATCAGTATGAATGTTCTTATTAACTGGTGGATATATTCTAGTCTTTTTGTTCAATCAATAGTCTGGGCAAAGAGAAATTTAATTGCTACTTCATTGGTCACATGTATGGAAAATTCACAAATTTCTGCAAACACTATTGATATCGTGTTCAACCCAGATGATAGATCTTTACATTACTCCTTAGATGTTCTTACTACTGTTGATACCTTTGTCTTTGTTGATATTGACGTCTATGCATATGGGTTTAAAGTTATCACTAAGAGCTTTGATGTATGTTCGCTAAATTGGAAACAGTTTTGTCCCTTACATCCAGGTACTATCCAAATTGATTCTGTGGAATATGTGTCAAAAGAATATGTAGATATGATTCCAGGAATTGCATATCAAGTTCCAGATATTGATGCTTATGCTAGAATAAACGTCTTCAACAATGTTAGTCAACCTGTGGCATGTTTGCAGATATTCTTCTCCAATGGTAAATCTGTCGCCCAAACAGGTGTCAAATGGGCAACCGCGGTGGTTGCAGGGATAGGTCTGTTAGTATCCGCTGTCTTATCTACGTTTGGTAATTCCATTGCCGCCTCGCACATTTCCGCCAACACTATGTCCCTTTTTCTTTATTTCCAATCTGTCGCAGTTATCTCCATGGAACATGTTCATTCAGTGCCCCCTATTGCTTCATCTTGGTCTGAAAATCTAGTTTGGTCAATGGGGTTGATCAAAATTCATTTCATGCAAAAGATTTTCCGTTGGTATGTTGATTCTACAGGTGGTACTGCATCTCTATATTTAACAGCTACAACGATGAGTGTGCTAACACAGAGATCATTAGACTATCTTGAAAATACGGAATTATATAAACGAGCAGCAAACATCCTATATGGGAATCAAAACACGTTGATTTTTAGAGGTATTAAGAGAGTTGCATATGATATGGGGATTGAAAATACTTCGGTTGTCTGTACAGGCTTTACATTCTTTGTATTATGTGGGTATGTATTAGCTGGTGTTATCATGGTATGCAAATACAGTGTTGAAGTGTGCATAAGAGCTGGATGGGTTCAACCAAATAAATTTTTAGAATTTAGAAACAATTGGAGAATCATTCTAAAAGGTGCATTACTAAGATATATTTATATAGGTTTTACTCAGTTGACTATATTAAGTTTCTGGGAATTTACTGAAAGAGATTCTGCTGCAGTCATTGTGATTGCATGCTTGTTTTTGATATTATCTATTGGATTAATGATTTGGGCTGCCTATAGATCTTGGTATTTTGCCCAAAGGTCTATCAAAATTTATAATAACCCTGCTGCTCTACTTTACGGTGACGAAAAAGTGCTTCATAAATACGGTTTTTTCTACACTATGTTTAAAGCTGATTTCTATTGGTGGAATTTTGTTTTATTATCCTATATTTTAATAAAGGCTGCATTTATAGGGTTTGCTCAAGCTTCTGGTAAGACCCAAGCTTTAGCTACATGGATACTTGATATGGGGTATTTAGGTGCTATCATCCATTATCAGCCATATTTAGATCGTTTAACAAATATTCTGAACATTTGTATTAACGTAGTAATCACCATTAACTCGTTTTTATTTTTATTTTTTTCGGATCTGTTTGGTCAACCATATAGTGTTTCTGCTGTTATGGCATGGATTTTCTTCATTATGAATGCTGCATTCTCCTTTATATTGTTAATGATGATTTTAACATTCACGGCTATTGCTATATTCTCTAAGAATCCAGATTTAAGATTTAAACCTGCCAAGGACGACAGAACTTCATTCCAGAGATGTTCATTAATTACTGCTAAAAATGGCAATGATGTTCCAGATTCTATTGCTAATGAATTATTAGCATTAGGTAATGTTGCTAAAGATCATGAAGCAGATTGGGAAGCTCAACTACGAGAATCTTCACCAGAGAATATCTTTTTAGGATCTGATGAGGAAGATGAGAAAAAAGGATATTTGGTTAATGTTGATTCTGCTGTAAATCATTTAAGTAGAAAACCAACTTTAAAGGAAAGAATCTTTGGTAAATTTTTCCCTTCAAATAATGAAGGAGGCAGTATAATAAGTCACACTGATGTCGTAGATGTTTCCCCTAATGTGACAAATGAACCAACTGGTTCATCATCACAAACACCCTCAGCTTCAATGACATCAACTTCTTCTTCTCCGTCCAGCGAAAATAAGGTTTACCCTGGAGCCAATAATCACACAAGGATGCATTCAATGTCTAATAATGGATTAATAGATTCGTTTGATGATGATGAACAGAATATGTTGCATGCACCCCTTTCAAATCCATTTAATTCCACAGATAAATTCTCGGTAAGTTCAAACAATGAACTACCTCGTGATTTCAGCTTAGATAGTGTTAATCATAACCCTCAAGCTATGCGGTCAAGAGATATATTACATGAAAATTATTTATAATAGACAATTTAGCCGATAAAACATAAAAATATAAACGTTATAAAACAAATACCAAAAGAGTTGTATCTTTACTATATTATAGGAAATAATTTCTTATCACTCTATATCTTTCGTTTTTTGTAAACATTGCAAATTTTAGTCGCTGGTGATATTTCACTTCATATAGGGATTTTTAAAATAACTTTTATAATACAAAGATTATACATTGCACAATTTATACTTTCTAAATGAACAACATATACATATACATACATATATATATTACATCATATCTAATAGTCTTACTATACAAGATTATTCATTCAATATTATAAATAATGCAAGAAAGTATCTTTACAATACAAAATTTATAGATTTAGCTCCTATAAAAGTTGCTCTAAAAGTCAAACTTTGAGACGGTTCAAAAACATCTGGACACCAAACATTAACTTATTCTATATATACTTGAGTATTGTATTGTGTAATACTTAAATAGGAAAATATTTATTTTTTCTTTTTCAAAAGCACGTGTTCTTAGAAAAAGTGGAAATAGCAAGAGCAAAAAAATAAATAAAAATATCGAAAAACTAAAAAAAATACGAAATTCTAAAAGTCTTGATTATTGTGGAAATTTCGCAGCAATCGTTTTTCTAAAAAGAAAATTCAAACTAATATTAGCAAACTCATCCACTGATAACAACGCTTACAACTATTATTTTTACATTCACTCGCTTGATAGATTAAGACTAATCTTTAGTCTTCTTGTAGAAGCTTCTTGTTCTCTCATTCTTTTTGTCGTACTTCAATCTTGGCTTTTCTTCAAGTTCAAAAGAACCGTTCAAGTCGAAAGCCTCTAGGAATACCAAATCTTTTGGAAGACTAACAAACCAAATTATACATAGATAAAGATGTCTAAGATTTCTTCCTCTCAAGTTAGAGAACACGTCAGAGAATTATTGAAATATTCCACTGAAACTAAGAAGAGAAACTTCTTGGAAACTGTCGAATTACAAGTTGGTCTAAAGAACTATGACCCACAAAGAGACAAGCGTTTCTCTGGTTCTTTGAAGTTACCAAACTGTCCAAGACCAAACATGTCTATCTGTATCTTTGGTGATGCTTTCGATGTCGACAGAGCTAAGTCCATTGGTGTTGATGCCATGTCTGTTGATGACTTGAAAAAGTTGAACAAGAATAAGAAGTTAATTAAGAAATTATCCAAGAAGTACAGTGCTTTCATTGCTTCTGAAGTTTTAATTAAGCAAGTTCCAAGACTTTTAGGTCCACAATTATCTAAGGCCGGTAAGTTCCCAACCCCAGTTTCCCACAATGATGATTTACTTGGTAAGGTCACTGATGTCAGATCTACCATCAAGTTCCAATTGAAGAAGGTCCTATGTTTAGCTGTCGCTGTTGGTAACGTTGAAATGGAAGAATCCGTTTTAGTTAACCAAATTTTAATGGCTGTTAACTTCTTAGTCTCTTTATTAAAGAAGCACTGGCAAAACGTTGGTTCCTTAGTTATTAAGTCTACTATGGGTCCAGCTTTCAGATTATACTAAGTGTATTGGAAATATGTAGATATATTTATAATTAGTTTTTCTATAATATTTTTAATCTAGGTATTGCCATATATGTATATTTTGTCTGAATTGATCAATATACGTTTGAATTGTCTAATTCAAAGTGGAAGCGTTCTATGCTGTATACTGCTGACTGGATGTCAAACAACAAACAGATTTTAGGTGACATTAACAAACATTGCATTTAGCAAACTTTGGGTCACTTTGTTTGTAACTCTTTTTATCTATTCCTTGTAAGTTCCCTTATACGATCTTTTTACATGTTGTAGGTATATTAAATGAATAGTTAGGCCTGTGTTATATTGATGTTTTTTCTAAAAAAATAATTATCTCTACTCCTTACCTAATATTAAGTCTTTTTGATTAACTTTAAACAATTATTTTTTTCATTCTTTAATCTCCAGTATGCAAAAAAAAATATTGAAGGAACAATTCAGAAAGAATGCTTTAAACAAAAAAAAAAAACTAGCTAATACAATTGCAAATTTAGGATTATTCAGCTAAAGTATCAAGAATAAATATTTTGGAAAGTTATAATAATAAAACATTGGTTATAGAAACCTCATCTCGAGGAAAACAGATAGCTTTCTGATTTTAATTGAATCTTTATAGCTTCAACAGAAAAATTCCGAGTTGACGAGAATATAAAAAATATTAAAAAGATAAGGATAAAGGTATTTTGCTTAATTTTGTTTAAAGAAGTATTTATACAGTAAAATAATAAGGTTAATATATTGAAACAGTTCTAGTTTTTTTTTTTTATTTTGAAGGTATCTTTCATTATAATATAACATCTTTCATTTTAATTATTAGGATATTGTGGGTAAATATTCAAATATCAAATATCACTCATATCAAAGTTTCCTTTTGACTTTAAAGATTTGCATTATCTCTTCAATTTATAAATTTTGTAAAAACTTTTGAAAAAAATGATCGAACAATCAAAGAATTTGTTATACAAAACTATCCTTACTGGGAGTTTATCTGAATTAGATGAAGATGAAGATACAAGTGAAATTAATGATTTTGAATTACCTATCAAGGTCAGTTTGGTTAATCATGATACAAATTTTCCCGATTTATTATTAACAGAAACCAACACTACTCTTCAAGAGAATAGTAGTAACGATGATATTAATAGTAAAAGTAATAACACAAATAGCGAAATTAAGGCTATTAATGATTCTGTAAATAATGATAAAAGAGTCAGATTTGATACTGAGTCAGATAAAAATAATAATAATATGTATAAAAGTAAACGTGGTATTGAGGATCTTTTACAAAATGCATCTGAGGTAAATGATTTTATTGGAGATAATTTAGATAGATTAAATACCTTCAATTCAGACAGTAATCCAAGTATAAGAAATAGTCTTTATAAAATGTTAAGTGATGCTGGCACAAATAGAACTGAATCTTTATCAAATTTCGATTTAAGTGAAGATGAATTAGACACAATTCGAAGTCATAGTTTCGAAAACATAAATGCCACATTAGATAATGTATTACATGACGGAGAATCATGCCAATCTGAAGAATATAGTGCTACTATTGACAATAAGATTAGTAATATGGAGCACACGTATTTGGATACTGAGAATTCTACATCAAGCAATCAATCATCCGTTTCCACTCCTTCTTTTGATCTTTCAGAGATGAGTTGTAGAAATTCTATTCAAAATTATATATTCAATAAAAAAGAAAATTATATACAAAATATGAATGAACATAATGACAATTTTCCAATTAAATTACTTTATGATCCAAAAAATATCAATGGTGAAAATGTGACTATTTCAGTAGAGCAAGCAATAGCCAACTTTGAAGAAACAATACACCTGATTAGTGAGTTGTCACATAGAAATAATATGTTGGGCAATCAAATGATTGATACAAATAAATTTCATATATTTTGTATGAAAAATATGCCATCAATAAGCTATCATGCTTTGTTACAAAGAATCCAATCAAAATGTGTGTTTGGATCGATTATCTATCAAACTGCAACATATTTGTTTCAAATTCTTTTATTAAGAAGAAGTCAACCGGAGGAAAATCTAAGATGTACGCACATATTACACCATGACGAAATACATAGAATGATAATTGCAACAATTAGAGTAGGTGCAAAGTTGACAGAAGACTTCGTTCATTCACATCAGTATTTTTGCAAAGTTTGTGGAATATCGAAAAAATTACTGAGTAAATTGGAAGTTTCTCTTTTAATTTGTTTGAAACAAAATAGATTGATGATAACATGTGAAAGACTAGCTGCATCTGTAAATATTTTAGAAGAATTACGTGGATATATGTGAAAATAATGGTCATATTTTTATTTCTTTTTTTCTTAGTGATATAGTTGTAAGCTACATAATGTGAGCATTAGATTGGTAATAGAGAAGATATATCTGTAGTATTTATGATAAGAAGAAAAAATGAGGCTTTTGTTGTGACATTTTTATATACCACACATGGCATTATATTGTATCACTGATTGCATTTATAGACAACAAAATGTTCATATTATGTTAGTACTTTTTATGTATCCACTAATACAAGAGATTTGATTCACTCTGATACTTTGTAATCTTAAAAATAGCATGTGTAAATTTAATTCATTATTCTAGCATATAATGGGTAATATTCTTGCCTTTCAAATAATATTCTTTATCGTTTGTTAAAAAATATGTCTTATGCTAAAATGATTTAGATATTCCTATAAAATACACAGTTAATCGTTCTATTAAATAATACAATATAGAGATACGATTATTTTACCTCTAATACTATTTTACTGGAAATAATATTGTTAAGATAGACTGTTTGACTATTAAACTCAGGAAAGGATCTTTAGATCAATTAATAATTTATTCCTTGAATAAGAATATTATAGTTTCTACCAATATATGCACAATGATTTTACTTTCATATTTTAAGTATCTTTATACTTAATGTGCTTTTGAAAGTTTCTCACTATTATTTCTTTTCTTCACTAATATGTTAACTTTCTTTAATGAATAAGTGGAAATAAATTTAGAGAAAAAAAAGTAAAAATTGGCATCTTTTAAAAATATTTATATATGTGTGACATTTTTTATGCTTGGTTAAATGTTAATGACTTCATTTTGGATTTATTGTGAATTGATTAAGGTAATTATCACGAGTGTAGAGAATATAGAAAAAAAGGAAATCACAGTATTACGTACAAAGGAGAACCTATTCTGTGGGAAAATTTTGATTCATCATATTAATTTTTTTATGTCATGATTGAGAAATATCAATATCTATGTGTGTCGATACTTAGTTACTTTTTTTTCATTCTTTTGAAGAAAACATATGCTATTATCAAATGCTAGTTTTGCTTGGTTTACAGTGTCCTATTAAAAACAAACTATAGTAGTTCCCGGCAAAATGAGAGCAAACATACTAAAGAGTGAAGTATACTTCTTAAATGATTCAATCCTCTTCATTTATCACATCAAATAATTTTTACTCAGAGGAGAATAGAATGTTACCAGATAAAATATATGCGATTTATGGGTCATATTAATTCACATATTACTGTATGGTAAAATTGTGTGTACAAATATATACGTATATTTATATGTTACAAAACTAAAAAATAATAGATGTAACAGATGTATCTATGAAACATTAACAATGAGAAAAATGAATCAGAAAAAGAAGAAAATGGAAAAGTAAGATGGATATAGACCATCAATAGATATCTCATTTATCATCTCAACATGTCTATAATAAGTTCAATAATAAGCTTCTTATTACCTAAAACAATTAAAGTAACAGAACGACCTGTAAATTAGATTTCAAATCTTCCACTCACAAATTCATCATCCATATGTTGATCACCATCGAAATCCATATGTGAAACATTATGAACACCTTTTGATGAACCCATGTATATATCATCGTCTTGATCCTCAATGACATCTTCATCAGGTGGAAGGTTTGGATTACCTGGAATAAATGAACCAGGTTCCATGTAATATGAGTTTTGCAAAAATTTTCTGTTATTATAAGTGTTATTATAATGTTCATCCATAGCTGATTCGTCTACAAACGTAAAACCTGCAAATTTTGCCTGTACTCCTGGAGATAGTGGGGTGGCGGCTATTTGTGGTTTATTCATAAAAGATGTTGATGTTTGAGTAAATTCTGGGTCGAAATTTGATGTATCTGTTTCTGAAGTCAAGTGAGGCTTAAATGGTGGGGGCACCTTTTTTTGTCGTAATGCTTCCCAGTCGATATCGGCAAAGAATGGATGTGCCCTTAATTCTCTACCATCATCAATAGCACCCAATCTATGTTTGGGATTTCTATTCAAAAGACCTTTAACAAATGAACGACCTTCCGGAGATAGTACATCTCTAGGAAATTTCACCTTCCCAAAAGCAATCTTTTGATACATTTTCTGGTTATCTTCAGCAAAAAATGGGGACCATCCACAACACATTTCAAAAATTAACACACCAAGCGACCAAAAATCGACCATTTTTGTATATCCTGTTTCATCCAATAACAATTCTGGAGCTAAATATTCAGTAGTACCACAAAATGTATTTGTACGACCCTTTAAATCAGCTTTAGAAAGACCAAAATCGCATAATGCAATATTACCATTTGCATCCAACATGATATTTTCTGGTTTTAAATCTCTGTAAACAATATCATTATCATGTAAATATTCTAATGCCAATACCAATTCAGCAATATAGAACTTTGCACGATCTTCACTAAATCTACCCTCTTTTTGCAAATGCCAAAATAATTCACCCCCACTCATAAAATCAGTGACCAGATATAAATCAGTTGGTGTTTGGAATGAAAATTTTAACGACACAATAAACGGACATGAATTTGTAGCAGTACTAACAAGAATATTTCTCTCCCCTATTGTGTGGGCGACTTCATTTTTCTTAACAATAAGTTTCTTAGATAAAACTTTCATTGCATAAACTCTTTTAGTATCCTTCTTTCTGACTTGATAAACTTGACCAAATGTACCCTTACCTAATAGTCTTAATACTTCAAAATCTTGTGGACCATAATGCCTTTTTTTAGTAGCTTTATAATGCCATTTAACTAGAATTTCACCACTGACAGCCTCATCAAGGACACGACTTTGTAAAGAATACCACTGTTCATGTTTAATGTTTTGCGAAGAATGAATATTTGGATATAATCTGACTTGACCTAAGAACTTATCATCCTGAGCAGCATCGTAAACAGATATATCTAGTTCTGAATGAGCTCCAAGAACGTCAAAAGTGGTTGTATGATGCCATATCGGATTAGAACAATTCTCAGAACTGTCATCAGATCCAAGAGTTGTAATCATATCAGAATTATCCATTAACTTATTCAATTGAGAAGACGAGCTATGTGTGTAAAGTTGTTTTTTAATTAAATTTTCTTTTATTACTGGTAGACCAGTGCGGTTGCCAGATTGATGATGATAGTTGAACGATGGTTTATTATCCATGGATTCGGGGCCATTTGATATAAATTCCGAACTTTCGAAAGTGCAAACAACGTATGGTTGTGAGTAAGATTTTCTTGTAGATAAATTCTTGGCTTCAACAATAGTAACTTCTAACTTCCCTCTTGGGATACCACTAGAAGGACCTCCTGTAGTAGTAGTAGCAGTGGTCATTGGGTTAGGTTTTGTTACACTTAAATGAGATTGAGATTCTTGAGTTGTGGTAGGCATATCATTTTGTTGATAGCCGTATGTGGCGTTAGCAAGAGATTGCTTGGCAGAGTATCTTCCATTCGGTGAATCTGTTGGATTAAAGTGATTGCTACCTGAATTAGATTGAGTATTTGTCTCATAAGTGCTGTCACCATGAATAAATTGTGAATTGTGATTATTATTCTGAATGGTCTCTTGTATATTCATTTGTGACATAACAGGTTCAGTGTTAATACCGGTTGTACCTATAGCATAAGAATTTGAACTCAGGGCAATAGTTGGTATGGCACGTTGAGAGGTAAATTTGGGATAAAATCCGCTACTACTACTCGAAGTAGATGAAGTAGGGTTTCCATGTTGTTGTGGTTTATTACTAGCACCAAAAAAGTTCATATTGATATTGGATTAGATAAAGGCTGTGAAATATTAAATGATGCAGGAATATAAGGTAATATCAATAAGTCTATAATATTGAGAAGTTAAAGTGAAATTAATAAATAAGCAGATCAATAAATTGATAAAATATGAATAAAATCTTTCGCTGTTTTGTTTTTTTTTTTTGTAAGGTAATGACAATCAATAATAAAGGTTGAGTAATTTAATGATAAATATCGTATGCACTTTCACTATTTAGTGCAGATAAGTAATAAAAAAATGTTATTTATTTGAGAAGAAATGATAAATCAAAATAAAAATTGCAGCTTCAAAACACACAATGCAGTATATGTTGTTAACTGTCTTGAATTTTTGAATATTTATTAATGATACACAATATGGATAGTTATTAAATAAATAATGGATAAATATATTTATAGAGACCGAGACGAGGTTGAATGATGATAAAGCAAATAAGCTAGTAAAAAAAAAGAAGCAGGATGATATATCAATAGTTTTGAATATCAACTATATCAAACTAGCTGATATGTTAATTCCAACGCACAAGAATGATGATTAAATTTTCTATTTTATTGTTGGCTTATGTTATTTTCCCATATAATATTGAGACTGGCTGCTTAGGTTTGGAATGACTAAGCAGAAATTATACTAAATTGGAAAAAATATGATAGTATTATTCTAATACTCTGTGATTGATAGAATATAAAAATATAGTTTAATATTAAGCCTATAACTCTCTTTCCCCCGTCTATCGAAAATAAAAAGCGTTCGAAAACAATTTGTGGGGAATTACTGGAGTTCACAGAGAATGCTTTGAGTTCACCTAAGAACTTTTGGTATATTGCAATATCCTTTTGACTCTATATATCTTTCCTCCCCTCTGTCTCTCTTTTTTCCTTTCCACAGTGTAAATTGACAAAAAGAAAAAATAAACATTTTATCTTTGGAATTTCTTTTTTTTTTTTTAGTACTTTTCTTTTCTTTTTTTTCTGTAATCTATTGTCTTTGGACCGAACAAGACAGAAACATCATGAGCAAAAAAACAGATATAATAAATAAATAAATGAATAGATTAAAATCTGTTCGGATTTAAACTATAAATATGTTTACTAATGCAATAGAAGTATTTTGATAATTATAATTACAAGCCTTAAGGCATTTGACATATAAATTTTCTGTGTGTTATATTAAATAAACATTGACTACAGGAACACAACCCAGAATCAATTGGTTATCACGATTATAGCCCAGTTGAAATTGATCTATTTCAGATTTTCTTCTCTGAAAAAAGGAGGAGAAAGAGGAACGCTGCTGATCAATCTGTGATTTAATCTTAGTACCATTCAATATTATTATATCATTTTCTTCTAATCTTAGTCCATCTACAACACTAGCTCTGTATACCATACTTAAAGATTTCTTCCCATTATCTCCACTTCTTCTTTTGCCGCAGAATTTTTCATCAGGTACGTTAAAATGGTCTGTCTTAGTTATAAAATCTGTATCTAACACATTATTATATGTGTCAATTTGTCCAGGCACTATTTTTTCCAGTCTAAACTTTTTTATACCAGAGGTAAAACTAAAGTTGAAAATTTTGTTATAATGATTCTTGTTAATTATGGGTGGAGTATAGTTATTATCAAATGATAATAATATCTCAAAACTTTCTGTAGTCGGGGTTCTTCTTGACTTGCTATAAATTGGATCAGACCATTGATAATAAAATGATGGATTCAATTCGATTGATTTTGAATAATTCCATGAATTTGGGAAGGAAATCTTGTACCTAGTTTCTACTTCAAAAAGGTCAGGTGTCCTACTAAGGATAAAAGAATATGGTAACGATCTCTTAGTGTTCTGCCAGTATTTTTCAATATTTTTACAGGTTCCTTGAATATAAAAAGTATCTGATTTCATATACTTTTCTGATTTAAATCTTAGATACAGAAATTCAAATTTTCCAGTGTCAATATTTTTCACTTGTCTATCATATTCATGGCAGTGTCTCAAATGATTAATATACAGAGTGTCATTAAAATATTTGTTCTTATTATATAATTGTTTCATTTTTTTTGTCAACCATACAGGGTGTGCTTCGGTGCTAAAAATGACATTATCTCTACTGCTATGAATTTCATTGGATTCATCAAATAAAAGATACAAATATTTTAATGTTTCACTAATTACAAAAGTTTCCATTCTATCTTGTTTCTCACCAGTTTCAATATTTTGAATACCAGCAAAGCCACAATTTGCTTTAAATTTATTTTGTAGGTCATCTAATATTTGATAACCAATATTTAAGTAAAATGGATCTTTTGTAGCTTTATATAAAAAATAGGTGGATTCAACAAATTCTGGTCTTAACGGATACCATTCTAAAGGTATAATTGATTTCCATCCATATACATACTCTTCATAGCTCTTATATGGTATCTTTTTTTCATGTTTAATAACTTGATCGGGAGTAGGATTGAAAGCCCATCTTTCTGGGATAGCACCAAACACATTCCAAAGTTTATTAAATAACAAATGTTTTCGTACTGAATCTTCTATATCACCATCTAATACCAGTAAACCAGGCCAAAATGCACTTAAGGAATCAATCCAACCATTAGCTAGAAATCCTGTATCAACCATGATATTTGAATAGAACCAATCATTGCGTGAGTAGAGTTTTAGTGCGTTATAAGATTGTTGCCATATTTGATATAATTCAGGATCGTCAAAAAGGATGCTTCCCTTTAAAGCATATTCATAAAATGAATCAATTGACGCACCAATTCCTGTTATCATACTGCGAATAAGTCCATCTTGAGGATTTATCGAGGAAATCAATAAATCTAAATTGGTTCTCGTGGCCCAAAGTTTTGTGTATGCATACCGTGTGACTAATTCATATTTTGAATCATAGGTAAGATACGATAATAAAGTAAATTCAAACATTGGCGATGCCATTCCTGCAATATTATTTTCGTCTAGATATTCCTCAGGTATTCCTTTAATTCCATTTTTTAAATTGATTCTTGGATACGGTAGTCCAGTTTCTGTTAAGTAAGCTGGTAATAGCTTATCTGCCATATTCCTTGCTAAAGTTAAAAGGAAAGGATTATTCAAGTATTCACTTCCTAAATATACTTTTTTTCTTGGATCACTGGCATACAGATGAGCAGAAATTAAAGACCCAATTATCCGTATTGTAGTTTCAAAAATCTGAATTGTCACATCACTATCAAAAGAGTAGTCATGGGGTCTGTATATAGAATTAATTAATTGAACCATTGATTTAAATCTATCTACATCACCAATAACTGCCAGAGTGGTTAGGGAGTCAAATAATGTTATGGTAAAATTCCCTAAAACATCGTTTTTATTGATATCTGTAGAATCATCCCAATTTCTCTGATTTGGAATGCATGAGATGGGTTTAACTTCATCAAATGGCCAACCGTAATCCAAGTAACTATCCAATGCGAAAGTGATCAAATCTTTTACTTCATTACGTTTCTTTAGTATTTCAGAATTAGTAAAGGAGTAAGAAAAATCTGTCAATTTTGGATTTTCATGATGTGATATATTCTGTTCAAAGGATAATCCTAACTTAAAATAAGACAGAAGTAGAAAGATAATGGGAAAAATTAAATATTCTTTAAATGCCATTCGGGGTGAGACTAGGATTCATAAACAGAATATATGATTTAGGATCTGTTGATAAATATGCTGATTTGTGTTATGGGTTGAGTGTAATACGTTTTTGTTTTCATTCGTTAAGACACACTGATGATTTTTTATTAATTTCTGTTCAATGAAAAATTGTTTTTTTTTTTTCAGGAGAGAAAACAAGTAAATATTGAGATAGTCTTGAAATCCATATATATGGCAAATATAAACGATGTGAAGGAAAGATTTTAAATATTATTAATATAGGATGTTTTATTTGTTTTTTTTTATTTTACCGATATGTTAATTATTACCAAGTGACAGAAATGAATGGCATACGATTTATTAATATAAGGAAAACGGTTATTCAATGTAGGATAAATCAGAACTTGGCTGTGTTATTAAAAATAGCTTGATACAAACTGGTTATAATCTAAAAATTCGTTACCAAACCTACCATTTTGTTATTACAGAGATGCTAAACTTTTTTAAAATTGTCAGCCCCTTTCATGGTGGAATATTCTTATCCTTCCTAGTCAAATTCTGTAACTGAGAAAAGTATTGGCGGTTATTTTTATAAAGGTTTTTTTGCTAAAACATCCTGTGTTTTCCATCTGACAGGTATAAATAGCTTTAATATAGTTATATGACTGTTTTTATTACATCCGTACATTACATATATCTAAAGATAAGAAATTTTTTTAAAAATTTTTTTTTTTTTGGATTTTTTCAAAAGAGTTTGCTTTTAGGAAAAAAAGGAAACCAAGTATTAAGAAAAAGTTCCTGTTTTCGATTGGCATGTCTTCATTAACATAGAAGCAGTCCTCTTCCGAAGGAAAATTAGTCTCCAGATGCAAAATTACTTAGTCTATCCTTTAGTTCATGAAAATTTGGTCAGATCACCAACTGTTAGGAAGAAGATGCTCCCAAATGTGTAAACAGTAAACATCCTGTGTGAACAGAGATTCCTCCTACCAGTTGTTACTGTTGTACTCTCTAAGTCAGAACAAACCTCTGGAATAGGTATCTCTCATCTTATCAGTAATACCTTGCATATACGTAAAAGATAGGTGATATTTGAAAGGCAATGATACCTGAAATTATATATATGGCTGTTACAGTAACTCCCTACTTTCGTCAGCCCCCTTATAAACATACCGTTGATATCAAACCGATTAAGAAAAGATGGCTAGAGGACCGTATGTTGAATTTGGATTTTTAGGATAGAATCAATGAGACATGGAATATCTTTGGACTTCTTTTGTGCAATATGTGGGATATTTGAATAAAGAATGTGATTAATAATGTGAGAAAAGGTAATTTAATAAGTTTTATAATCAAGTAAATTTGTATAGTAGAAGTTATACGTTGTTAAGGAATGAGAATCATTGCCAAGGTTAATAGTGGTTAAAAAATGAATGATTAGTAAGTCAGGATAATTGGTAATGGTAACATTTAGCCCGATAAACTAAATTTCTTCCAATCCCTTTCTCAGAAAACAAAATAGTATTTTTTAAAGTTAAATAATAACAGAAATTTTTACTAACAAATTGATATTTGCTGACCATGATCTTTTTTATGTTGGCATGCCCTTTTATTTTTATATTTTTGTTACAGAAAGAAGCATCTTAAGAGATTAGCAGCTCCACATCACTGGTTATTAGACAAATTATCCGGTTGTTACGCTCCAAGACCATCTGCTGGTCCACACAAATTGCGTGAATCTTTACCATTAATTGTTTTCTTAAGAAACAGATTAAAGTATGCCTTAAACGGTCGTGAAGTTAAAGCTATTTTAATGCAACGTCACGTTAAGGTCGATGGTAAGGTCAGAACTGACACCACTTTCCCAGCCGGTTTTATGGATGTCATCACTTTAGAAGCCACTAACGAAAACTTCAGATTAGTTTACGACGTTAAGGGTAGATTCGCTGTCCACAGAATCACTGACGAAGAAGCTACTTACAAGTTAGGTAAGGTCAAGAGAGTCCAATTGGGTAAGAAGGGTATTCCATACGTTGTTACTCATGACGGTAGAACCATCAGATACCCGGATCCAAACATCAAGGTTAACGACACTGTTAAAATTGACTTAGCTACTGGTAAGATCACTGATTTCATCAAGTTCGACACCGGTAAATTAGTTTACGTTACTGGTGGTCGTAACTTGGGTCGTGTTGGTACAATTGTCCACAAGGAAAGACACGATGGTGGTTTCGATTTGGTCCACATCAAGGACTCCTTAGACAACACCTTCGTTACCAGATTGAACAACGTTTTCATCATTGGTGAACAAGGTAAGCCATACATCTCTTTACCAAAGGGTAAGGGTATCAAGTTGACCATTGCTGAAGAACGTGACAGAAGAAGAGCTCAACAAGGTTTGTAAATTAATTAATATTATATATTAATAATCTTTGTTAAAAAAAATTTGAATATATTATGGCAGACTTCACATTTTAATTATAACAACAATCATATAAAATTTAAGTAGAATACTTTAGCATTACGGATTTGATTGTGTATATATTTACATCTATATATTAAAGTGAGATCTTGTTTTTTCGAGGTTGAGTGTATTGGCAAAAGCAATTTTCTATAAAAAAAAAAGCTATGTTACATACATGTCTAATTTTATCAGGTAAGTCATAAATTTGAATACTTAAAAAGAATATAATCACATATCAGAAAAGGAATTCCTTCCATTCTTCTTAAAGGTGTCTCAGGTGTTAGTTTCAACAATGTAATCACGGAGTAATTGTTTAAGAGGTTTACCTCCATAATCCCTGACTTCACTTTCATCGTAACTCTTTGATGGATCAATATAGCGTAGTGCATGCAAAATATCTTTCTTCAAATAGCTGAAAAATATAAAATCAATAATTTCATTTCTATTATTCTCTCCTTTTTCTGGTGAGAAAGTATTTGATTGAATCACATTTGGCATAGGATATATCCTTTGAGAACTGTGAGGTGTGTCATCCCCATCACAACCATAATCATCATTAGTTGTGTAACCTTCACTTAGTTTAGGATTATTGATGAAAGGACAATGTTGAAGTTTATTTGGGTTGTATCTGTCACTTTGGATATAAGCTTCCGTATCAGATACTATATCATGTAAAAAGTGTTGTTCCGGAGAATTTAGCATGGAAATAACAGGTCGGTGATTTAAGAAATCTTCAATTTGGATAGCTACCCATTTCTCCAACTTCAAATAATTCCAATTATTGTCAAAGGGTAAAATACTGAATTCTGTATCTCTTGTAAAGGGACCTTTATAAAGGTCAAATCTTATAGCACCAGTGTTTAACATAACTATTCTATTAAACGATAATTCATCAGCAGGAACTGAGGTGGATTTCAATTTTGGTAACACTTTATGTTTTATTAGATGATAAATATTTTCTTCAGATTCAATAGGTCGTGTCATCATATAGTAATTTTGAGGAACCATACCAAATTGTTCGTCTAATTGTAAGCTTTTTTTCAATAGATTTATCTCTTGAATGACATTGGAACCTCTCTTTGTATATAAATGAGAACTATTACTGTGGAATTTGAAAGATTGTTTGTTAAAATCAATGTAACTTCTGGAAAAATTTGGTTGATTATCAGTCACATTATCTATAGATAAGAAGCCTACAGTTTCTGAAAATCTTCCACTTTGCAAGCACGTGCTTTTGGAATCGAATTCAACAAAATCACGAATATGAGTATGGCCACTAAAATATTGAATTACAATATTTGGATAGTACTGTCTAAGGAAGTCATGTAAATCTTTAAGTTCATGATTTTCCTTATCTCTAGCAGGAATATGGCCAAATATAACAATCATGTCTAATTTACACTCTGGATATTGGGTAAGAATATTTTGAAACCACCCAGATTGTAAAGATTGCAATACTGGAGTTACTTTGGCCCTTGGATTATTATTCTGAAAATTAAAGATAAAAGACAGAGCTATAATTCTTAAATGATTTACAGGGGTCTCCATATAAACGTATTTATTTCCAAAGGGTACTAGTGTTTCATTTTTCAAAATAAAATCAACATTACTGGCTACATATTTATCCTTGAATTTAGAAGATAAAGCAGTAGTATAGTATTCTAAGACAACTCTTTCTTTATTATATAATTCATGATTTCCTAAAGTCAATAAGTCATAGTCCATTTCATTAAAAATTTTAGTGCTCGCTATTCCATTAGGTGCAGTTGCATCACTAAGCCCACTACCATCATGTTTATCGCCAGTATCAATAATTAATATATCCTGTTTCTCTTTATCAATACGATATCTTTTGAACAATTCGATAAAAGAGATAAAATGACCCCAATTAGCATTATAATTTATTTGATTTGGATGTGAACCCAACCATCCATGAGTATCCGTAGTATGTAAAAAATTGATTTGTCCTAATCTTAAACTCCGTAAATCTTCAAGTCCATCTTTTAAGTTGAAATCAGTATCATCATGCGTATCATCTGAAAGGTCAAAATTTGTTTGGATTTCTTTTTTATCAATAGGACTGCCAAAAATAGTTAAAAAAAAAGTAAATACAACAATGAATCCAATTTTGGATAATATCATATTTTGAATAATTTCTTGCTTAGCCTTTTTTACAGTTTAAACAAGGACAAACTCATTTGAGTGGAACATATACATATATATTTATAATGGTAATGTGGGTTTAGTAATAAATAATTGTTATCTAAAATGACACAAAATGCAGGGACAATTCCATTCAAGTAGCAAAACCTTTTGTGACATTAAAAAAGAAAAACATGAGAATAGATAAAAAAAAAGAGAAAGAAATTACAGAAAGGGAAGTAAGTAGGTTTTGAATTTGTAATATTACGATTGGCAAAGAAAAGAAGTTTGTATGTACATATTATATACGCTTATGTATATCTAGTATCCATGTTTATGTAGAAAGGTTGAAAAAGTAGGAATCTTATGGAAAGTGGACCATATATAAAAATAAAAAATAAAGAAGAAGGCATGAAACAAAAACAGAAAGGAAAAGAGAAGGAGGAAAAGATTGATAATGAGTTGAAAAATTATAATCAAAGGTTGATACTTATTTGTAAGGGTATTCTACTTTTCTATCTTTTCTTAACCAAATTTTCTTTTTCTTTTTTGTCGTTATATGTTCAACAAATTTTTCTACACAATATTGTTCTTTAAATGATTTAATGAAAACTGGATCCCATAACTCAGAACCAATCCCTAAATCTTTACAACATCTCATAAGTGCATTACTTTTACAACCTTCCGTGGCAGTGGGAATCGCAGTTTCATTGAAATAATCTTGTTCACCTCTAGCCACACTGACTAACTGTCCATGACAAATCAGTCCATATTCCCTAGTTACCAAATTTGGCGTCACTATAGTTTCAGATCTTGGTACAAGACCCCATCCACCAGCACCAAATGCCCTGTTTAGGATTCTACGATACTTAATCTCAGGAAGATATATCAATCCATCCGGTTTAATTTCAATATCTTTAGGTTCAATCACTTGTGCAAGAATATCTTGTATTTTTTTATCAAAGGGATGTGACCCCAATCCATACCAAGATGTATACCAATTTATTTCATTCAAAAACTTACCATGATTTACAGCGTCTTTTACATCGGTAATAGCGTTTTCATTGGGTCCAGTTTGAGTTGTAGTCTCCAATATTTTATTATTTGTTTTTGGAACAGAGTTCAGTTTTTGTGATAAAGTGGTAGAATAACCTTTGAAAGTATTATTAAGAGGCCCAGATTTAATAGTTGTAGCCTTATTTGACGATCCTGTAGTAGATGAAACTAATGGTTTTTTAGTAGTCATTTCCATAACAGGTTTCGTGGGTTTATAATATCTTACAGTAGACCATATGTACTTTGTTCTGTTCATTTTCCTTATAGTATATATATGTATGAATGAATGAATGAATGCAAATAGGTAGGATGGAAGTGTTTATTAATTGAATAAAGATAATATTAAAAGAGGAGTCTTTCTTGTTTCCACTGTTAGACAGTCTATATGAAATCAATTCTACTACTCACCTGTTCTTCTGTCGATATAGTTTACCTTTAGTGTATATTTAATGATGTGGTTATACAATTGCGTGTAAGTGTAGATTTGTGTCTCTATGAATACACAAATAAACAAATACTTCTTATCCTTTTGCTAGCGAATCAAAATATTGTCATCTCTCTGTTTTATGAAATTTAATGAAAAATGGCACAACTACTATGAAGGAATTTTTAGAAGCAAAAAATAAAATTAAGCTTAGGAAGGTTTTATATGGTGGTAAACATTCTTAGTGATTAGAAGAAGAATTTATTCTGCTATATAGGCATAAGGTATAATTAAGATATGTAAATATTATTGGGTTTGAATATCGTTTTATGTAATCATATGCATTGCATATATCTGGTGTTGTACATATTTAAGGTTTATTTGATCTGGTTTTCCTCAACTTTATCGTTCTTTTCATTGGGGGAGTAGAAAGAGTTTACACCATTGTATGTACTATATTGATGGAAATAAATTGATTAACTGTATGAAGTTATATAGATTTTAGTATATGTAGTTTCAAATATATAATCATGGTTTAATAAGAGAAGGGAAGTGAGCCTGCTACAAGATAAGTTATTGTAATGTTTAGTTTTTAAATATTTTCAACGCGATTATAATTAATAAAGGAAGAAAAGGAGAAGGAAAATACAGAGTGTTATTTGGCACAGATTTGACAAACCAGAGGAATACTTAACACAAGTTCTTTTAGAGTATCTATAGTATACTATACTTTTGAGAGTAATTTGTCCTGCCTATTTATGTTGACTAATCGATGTTTATAATAATATAAGCAAAATAGAGTTAAGAAAAAAAAAGTTAAAATGTTACTTTTTTTCTTATCCTTCAATAGATAAATAAAACATAGTGTATCCATATTTCACCAATAATAAATTAGTTAATTAAAAAATAATTGATTAAGTGGCAAAGGTAGAAGGATAGTGATATAATTGAAATTCAGTATGTCTGTTCTAACATTACGTGGGTTTTTGGAATCATTGAAGTCTCGTCCAATCCAATCGTATGTTGAACCTCACTTAAAGCAATTGAATATAGTGTGTGGGAATGAGTCAGCAGATTTTGATTCTGTATCTAGTGCTTTATCATATGCATATTTCGATTACTTATACAAACAGCAGCAGCAAGAACAATTATATGAGGGGACAAGCACAAAAAATAAAAAGTGTAACCCATTATTGCCTGTCATTAATATCCCTCGCGAAGATTTGAAATTAAGAAAAGATATTGTTTTGATGTTAAACAAAGAATATTGCATATCTGAAGATTTATTGTATTTCCAAGATGATTTGATTACTTGGAAGTCAGATAAACAGTTAACCATCAATGCTGTTTTAGTTGACCATAATGAGCTTGTCAACAAGTCACTTGAACTAGTTGATAATGTTACTGGTGTTGTGGATCATCATGTGGATGCAACGCTGTATATGAAGGCTGATCCACGTATTATTAAGGTCACAGGTAGTTGTACATCATTGGTGATGAATTATTGGTATAATTTAATTGAAGATAAATCATCTATGGTTGATATGATAAAATTTATGTATGGTGCATTGTTATTAGACACTGCAAATTTCAGGCATAAAGTAGAAGCTCCAGATCGCAGTGCATTAAACCATTATTACGAGATCTCAGGTGGTTTTGAAACTAGTACAACAATGTTTAATAGGATTGATTTTAAGTCAACTGGGGATGACGGTTTTTTTAAGACATTAAAGAAGGCTAAGAAGGATATCAAAGGTTTATCAGTCAGAGATGTTATTAGGAAGGATTATAAACAGTTTGTATTCGATTTAAGTGGAACAAATGGCGATAGAATGATTGTTGGGATTGGTTCGATGGTGAAATCATTAAAATGGTTATATAAACAATATGATGGGATAAACCAGTTTCGTAAAGAATGTGATTTATTTAGAGAAGGCAACCAATTAGATTTACTTGTAATTATGTCGTCATATAATGACAAAACTCAAGATATGTTCACAAGAGAGATGGGATTAGTTTGCTCAAGTGAGAAGAAAGAGATTGTCTCATCAATGATAAAAGGGATGATACCATTATTAAAATTAGAACCATGGCAAAAGAATAGTAATAATGATAATAATGATGATAATGATGATAGTCAATCTTTGGATAGAACGGAAGGCTCACTTTCCCAATCATGTTTTTGGGAATTTAGACAATTGAATGTTGAAGCCAGTAGAAAGCAAGCAGTGCCAATTATGAAACAAATTCTTGGACATTTATAGATAATCGTAGTGTGTTGATCCTCAATATACTTCATCATACATATACATTTATATATGTATGTTTATGTGTTTGTATATTTGTGTTTATTGTACACATATTGAATTAGCATTCATAGTCATGTGATTTCGTCTCATCTCTTCTTTTATTTTTTTCTCTGTAAAGAAAGAAAAAGAAAAAGGAAGAAAAGAAAAGAAAAGAAGAAAAAACCAGTGGATTCATAGATCACGTGCAAAGTGATTCACTTTGAATTTTCAATTTTCAATTTGCAGTGGGATCAAAAGAATAAAAGTAGAAGAGCAAATATTCAAAAATTCAAACGTCCCCCTCTCTCTTTTATTTTACTTTTTTATTTTTGTATTTTGGTGATTTTATATAATTTTATGGCAATTATCTCTGTGGCTGTTACTCTCCCTCTCTCTTCATCTAGTGGTTCTCCTTTATGTGGTTAAATTCTTCTTTATTCTTTGGTAACATGCCTTATAAGTCCTTTTATAGTCTTTTTTTGTATTGTATTGGTTTTAGCTTTAGATGATTGTATTTAATATCATACCTTCATCTCTCCTAGTTAAAACTTGTTTTCATTCTTTAAGTAGCTAACGAGTATACTGTTTTAGTGGTATAAAGGGTGAATTAAAAAAGATACACAAAAAAATATAAAAAAAAAAATACTAAATTTTAATAACAATGTGTGCTCAAAAGACTGTCAGTGTGGCTGTTATCGGTGCTGGTGTTGTGGGTGGTGCTTTTTTGGATCAAATTATTGCTATGAAGAGCGAGATTCAGTATAATGTAGTCCTTATCGCTGAAGCTGCTGGTTGTTTAATCTCTCGTGACTACACTGGTATCCAATTCAATGACTGGAGGAAACAATTGGCCGAACCAAACGAAAAACAATTGTCTATCCCCGAAATCATCGACTTCTTAAAGGGTTCTCCATATCCACCTATTTTAGTTGATAACACCTCGAGCGCTTATATTGCTGGTTTCTATCCAGAGATTATTCAATCCGGTATCTCTATTGCTACTCCAAATAAAAAAGCTTTCTCTTCTGATATCGCCATTTGGAATCAACTATTCGCAGGTAATCCAACAGACGGTTTGGTTTACCATGAAGCCACCGTCGGTGCAGGTTTGCCAATCATTTCTTTTCTAAGAGAAATTATTCAAACTGGTGATGAAATTGAAAAGATTGAAGGTATTTTCTCCGGAACACTATCCTATATCTTTAACGAGTTCTCCACAGCAAAACCAAACGACATCAAATTCTCAGAAGTTGTTAAAACAGCTAAACAATTGGGTTACACTGAACCAGATCCAAGAGATGATTTGAATGGTTTGGATGTGGCAAGAAAAGTCACTATTGTGGCTCGTATCTCCGGTCTTCCTGTGGAAAACCCACAAGCTTTCCCTGTTCAATCTTTAATTCCAAAACCATTGGAATCTGTCGAAAGTGTGGATGAGTTTTTGACTAAATTACCAGAATACGATAATGAATTGTCCCAATTGAAGGAAGAAGCCGCTAAGGAAAGTAAAGTTCTTAGATTCATCGGTAAGGTTGATCTAAAGACTAAAGAAGCTTCTGTCGGTATCGCTAAATATGATTACTCTCATCCTTTCGCCTCTTTAAGCGGTTCTGATAATGTCATTTCTATTAAGACTAAACGTTACACCAATCCAGTCGTTATTCAAGGTGCTGGTGCTGGTGCAGCCGTTACTGCTGCTGGTGTCTTAGGTGATGTTATCAAGGCTGCACAAAGATTATAAGCAAATTGCGTGGTTATTGAACAGTAGTAAATAAGTAAAAAAAAAAAAAGATCACAGTATAAATAAATATATTAAATATATATTTATATATGTATATCTACAAATATATAAACTTATTTATTAACTGTAGATTTGTCTCCATTACATATTGTGAGCGTAAAGGTTGGTGTGTTTGTTGGTTCGTTTTAATATATGAACACTTTATTGTGAGTTTGATTCAGTATTTGCAGAATTTTCATCATGTTCGTTACTATTGTTGCTATTATCATTATTATTGTTATTATTATTATTATTATTATTATTATTAGATTGTTCTTGCTCCTGCTGTTGTTGTTGCTCCTGTTGCCTTAATCTTTCTTGCCTCTGCTGTTCTTCTTCCATAGATAATCTTAAAGCCATTGCTAATTCAGGATCTAACTCAGGGTCAACACCAAAGTCCATAAAACCACCATTACTAACACCAACACCACCATCTATCATTGCATCAACTGAACCATCCATCATAGAACCATTTTCTTCCAATATAATTGGAGAAGTAGCGATATGTTCGTATAATAATCTTGGACCAGGTCTAACAGTCAATAAATGACTCTTGGAATCATCGCCAGCGGTGTTGTTTCTATTTAAATTATCGATAAATTCCGTTAAGATGGTTGTATTGTCATCGATCTCACCAAAATTAATAATATCCAAAGCTATTTTCTTTTCCTTTAATAGATTTGCCACATTGCTCAAGGAATCCTTTTCAGCTGATAATTGCAAGGGTGAACACACGAACATGATAATACGCTGATGCTGTAGCTTGTTTTGTCTATGTTTTAAGGTCAAAACTGCCATCTCTATGGTATTGACGAAATGTATATGTTCCCCACTAATCATGGTCTCATTTAAACCTGATAATAATTTACCAAATTGTGATGTGAATGTAGATAGCACTTGTGGGGTTGAGGTGCCAGCAGAAGAAATTAATGCTAATGTATTTTCTAAGTTACTGTTTCTTTTAGCTTGAAAGATATATTCAATGGCATCAATTTGTGCTTCAAATCTTGTACGTGGGAAATCACCATTACGTGAATACTGTGAGTTATCAACGCAAAGTACTGTAGCTTCCAACATTATTTTTTAAATATAAAATAAATGTATATATATATATAGATATAAATATATATTTGTTTATATGTGTGTATGTCTATGTTATTCCCTACCTGTTTTGCGTATTGGCAGTTTAATCTATTGTAGTTTAATTATGCTATTGGTACAGAGTCTCCATCTATTTATATTTGATTTGGCAATAGTGTTAAAATAACCACCACCTACGTTTTTTCTCTGCTTTGTTTTTTTTTTTCTTAATTTTTTTTTTGAATTTACTGTTATTATTATTTTTATTTTCTTCCACTTCAAAGAATAATATATATATATAACCAGTTGATAATGGTGTTGTAGGATGATAAAGAGGGAGAGTGATTGTTAAACAGTTGAGTGCTATATCTAGAAGAAATTAACAGTGTGTAGAAAGTATTTATGGATGCAAATAAGATTGTATCCAATATAAATAAAGACAAACAGCAAAACAACCCGGATCAAGATCCAACTCATCATATGACAAATGTAGATGGAGAAGAATTAAAAAGACATGTTAAAGAACTCTTGGATCTTCGACATAAACAATTACACGAACAAGTTAAGACCATGATGAATGAACATATAGCTAGGTTGGAGACCGTTAAAAGAGGTATGCTATTGGAATATGAGCAGAGTAAACAAGATGGTGATTTAAATGATGAATCATTGGGAATTCTCTTAAAAAGAGAAAAAGGTGATGATGTATAATCCATGATAATAAAGATAACAACAGCGTGGGTGTTAAAGTTTGGTAATTGAGGGAATTATTAGAAAATGATTTATTTTAAAGGAGATCATATTGTGACTATGAAAAAAGCAATCAGGCCATGTCAATATATATACAAAATTTGTTTTGTTTTCTTGATATTTATGCTTGGAGTTTTTTGAGAAAGATTAAAGACCTACTTCTTTGGTTTTAGTTCTAGTTTTGATTTTTTTTACCTTCTCTTAGGTAATTGTTCTATTCTTTGGGATATTGTTTATTATTAACGTTATGCAAAAAGTCTAAAGAAATAAGGCATCTTTTTCTTGTAGTTGGAAAGTTTTAATTTAGGAAAAACTACATAAATATATATAATGTGAAATAATTTGTATAAAAATAGAAATACTTTAATGGTATATAAATAGTACTGGAAGGTGTCTTAGAATTTCTATATTTACTTGTTTCTTTACTTATTTATTTATTTGTTTTTGCATAGTCAGGTATGCCAAAAAAAAAAAAAAAATCAAAATTTTCTGCAAAATAAATGTTTTGTTCGGAATTTTAATGGTATCGCAAGAAATTATTCCAAACATTATACAAAAATAATATTAATTATAAATAATTAGTTATAAATTATAAACTCGTTAATTCTAACCAAGAAATGAATAATATATACACAGGATTATTCTTGTCCATGATATGTTTTTTTTTCCATTGGTTAATTTCATATATAGAACCCAATATATATGGTAACAATATTAATACTAATAACTACAATTAGCACCCTCTTTCAATAATTTGCCAGTAAGATCAATCTGATACATTATTAAAATATATTTATAGTAAATATTACTTATAGATTACATATTTCTGAGTTTCAAATATTTTCATGAATGTCCCAGTTTAACATTCATATATTGCACAATACAATTCTACAATCGATTGAAACAAAGTTTGTTGTTTTTCTTACGATAATAAAATCTGATTCAAGAGTTGTCAATAATATATATTTTATATTTGCTATAAAAAAAAAATACTAAATTGACATTTGATCTAAATTCATTGCAAATAATAACAATATAACTAATGAAAACCGATATTCAAGAAATGATTACCTTGTAAATGGACAAAGGCTATATAAGCCAGATGTATATACCTCCACAATAGAATATAACTGAATATATACATACCCACCCCCTTTTTTTTCCTTCATACGTCTCAATTACATTATAAAACCTATTTGAACATTTAGAATAAGATTACTATCATTAAATTAGAAACAAAAGAACATAGATTCTTTTCTGGTTTATTGTTATAACTACTATTTTTCGAGTAATCAACTTTGTGTGTGTTTGGAAGTAGTCAAAAAGTAATAATCACGTGGGCCAAGTGTTGATATGACAACCGCTTTTGTTTCTCCGTCTTATTTCCTTTCTCAGAGTCCCTATTTCTCACGGAGCCACGGAAATATTGCTCATTTTACCCATGCCCGTGCCTGTTTCCCTGTATCCGTATATTTCCGTATATTTCCGTATATTTCCGTATATTTCCATTTCTACACAGTTTTCTAAACGAGATTTTTTTTCTTTTTTTCTTTTTCCCTCACAAAATCTGCTTATTAATTCTTTGATGATCTCATCTGGTTTCCATTATTATCATTATTATCATTTTTTTTTTAAAACTCCATTTTTTATCAAAATTTATAGGGATTATGGAATAATATATATATACACACACACACGTACATATATATATATTCTAGTATTCAAGGGGGTTCCTTACTGTACATTCAATTGAAAACATGTTATTATCTATCGCGTTAATAGTATCATATAACCATACATTTAGCTAACCCACCTTAAAAACACCATCCGATAACGTTATGATAGCTACTAGACTATCTGTTTTACGTCAATTCAATACTACTTTATTGAGAAAAAGCCTTAACAGTACTAATAATAATACCTTTAAAGTCATTACCAGATTAAATTTCTCGACAAAACCTGTATTGCATAATACTTCTTCTCCTTCTCCTTCTCCTTCTTCATCTCCATCTTCAGGTTCTTCATCAAACCGTAAAAAAAAGTTTTTCATCGGTTTAGCATCTTTAGCTGCTTTAGGTATATGTTATAGATGGTATACAGGTAAATGTCCTCGTGATTGTGATTTCATCTCTGTTCATGAGGATTTAAAACCATACGCAACCCACTTAAATACAAAGGATATCCCCTTCCAACATAACTATACACTATTGGGCTCTGGTGTAAGAACCCTTTCGATCTCCTCCTATAAAGTCTATGGCATGGGTATCTATATAGCAGACGATGACTTGCCTTTAGTCTCAAAAGTCCTTGACACAACCTATTTGTCAACAACTTTTATCGATGATCCTGAATTTAAAAACTTATCCCACAAACAAAAGATTAAGTTAGCGTTAAACGATCCAGTTAAATCCGAAATCATTATTAATTCTTTGTTGGACGCTGGGGTGAGATTCTTAATTGAAATGACCCCTATCATTAGATCTAATTTGACTTTTGTTAGAGAAGGTGGGATCGTGAAGTGCTTAAAATCTTCTCCAGAGTATACTAACCCAAGCAAATACCCAGGTGCTCGTGATTTAATCAATGCTGGTGTAGATGAAGTTAGAAAAGCATTTACACAAAAGGGATCTTTGGTAGTAAATGACGATTTGATTATGGAATTAAAGAAGGATAATGTTTTACAATTCTATTATTACAACGTTAAAAAGAATAAATTTTTCGTCATGGGTCAAGTTAATGAACCACTGATTGGAAAAATTCTATTTAGAAGCTATCTAAGTGCGAATAAACCTTTATGTGAAGATGCTAGGCAAAATTTTGTTAATGAAATCACTGAGTTAATTTAATCTATCCAATCATATAATATTCTCTTTCTTCGTCTCTGCTCGTATTAAATATACACATACATACATACATATTTCTTTTTTTTTTCTTTTTTAAAAAATCAACGGTCCTTGTTTTTACTTTTACTTTTACTTTTAGTTTTATCTAACCTCCTACTCTTCCTCCTCATCATCACTCAATTCTATCTCAGGGATAACAAATTCATCTTCATCTTCATCTTCATCCTCATCACCAGAATTTTCCTTATCATCTATATCCTTACCAGAATTTTTTGTAGTTGTTTCGTCTCTTTTATTTTCATCTTGTTTTCCGGCTTGCTTCTCATTCTCTAACAAAAGAGAAGTAATTGGTTGATTCTTATTAAATTCAACTGATTTCACTATATCATCAATCTTGACACGTTTACTGCTCATATCTGCAGAAGACTCATCTCCACCATTCCTATTCCTTTTCAATATCATACTTTCATCAATAGAGTCGTTTGAAACGACTTCCTTTGAAGTCTTGGAAATATTTTCAATAAAAGTATCTTTCACATTTTCTAAAGTTTGCCCTTCTTCCAAATTTTGGTGTTCTTTTGTTTCCTCGACTATTTCAAATTCATCTATCGATACATTATTTTTTCCCTCAATTAAATCATGTTTGTTGTTGAAAAAATTCATATTATATATGCTACCCAAAGGTAATCTTGGGTGACACAAGACATCAAAGACATCATCAGATTGTTCACTCAATAAACTTACAGCTATTGGTAAAATAGACACTCTCTCAAACCCTGGATTTATCACAATAACTCTTAGCAATTTAACAAAGGATCTAGGGATCATCTTAAATATCTGTTTAAAATAGACCGATTTGTTTATAACATATTTTGTAATCCTAACTTGTAGCTGTGATGACAGTTTCCAATTATTAATAATATTATACAAAAATTTGTTGATTGTGTCATACTGTTCTAGACTCATTTTAACATCAAAATTACTTGAATGGGTATATAAATCCGATAAAGTACCACTGGTGTCATTCTTGTTTTTTTTCTTATTCTTTTGAACAGGTTTGCTTCCAATTTTTTCAATTCTTTGTCTCCTCTGTGTCTCAAAGAATGGTTCCAATAAAGATTTCTCATCAACAAGATGCATTGCAACATCAATTAATTTACTCAAAGTATCTAATTCGGTTGTTAATTGATGACCTAAATGTGGCAAACATAGATTGATTAATTCAAACATATCATTGAAAACTCCTGATAACTGATCACAAAGTGAATAATTAATGATACCATCACTCTTTGGTAATAACGGGATAAACAGATTCAATGAATTAACAACATTTGGAATATAGATTAAACATTGTTTGCCATATGTTTTCATTAATGTCAAGCAAATTCTAATGCCTTCAGATTGCAATTTTATTAAAATATCCTCAATTACTGTACACAAATCCTGATCATGGCGCAATTCACGTTTAATAGAAAGATACTTGGTATTCAAATTTATCAAAATTTCTGCAATATTATTAATTACCTTTAATGGAATTCTAACTGCAAATGGGGTTGGTGACGTAATAAATGAAAATAATAATTCGTTTAGTAAATGAATACGATCAACAATTTTCAATAAAGATAATGGTTTATTTAAATCTAGTTTTAGCGCCTCACCGTAGAAAAATTGAGTCGTATCAATACTAGTGTCATCTAATTTAACTGTTGGCAAGGTATCAATTACTTTCTTCAGCTGTTCATCTTGATCGATATCCAAGATTTCATCAAATAATTTAAAAATTGGATGATATTGTCTTAATACACTAAATAGACCGAGTCTCCAATTTTCATCAGGAAATGACGATGTAGAATAATTATTGGAATTGACATTATTACTAGCTACATTATTAATCTTAACTAGATATAAGTATGCATAATTTCTACACACCAACTTTTTCAAATGATCGTCCATCTGATTCAGCTTATCTTCAGATAATAAAATCGATTGTAAAATAGTACGATATTTGTTTGTAAATGGCCTAAAAGTAGTAGAATGCTTGTACAATATTTTAGATAATACCGGAAGAGTTAATAACGGTCTATACTCACTTAATTTAATTAATGTTGGAATAACGGCTTTTAATTTAGGAATTAAATGTTCACGAGATAAAGTTGGATTCTTTCTCATCAAATCTATTAAAAGAGTTAATGATGAAACTAATGTTGATAACAAAGTTTCAAATTCTAATGTAGCCATATAACTCTCAAAATAATTTGTGAAATGTTCTAATTTATCAAAGATGCCAGTTAATAATTGACCACCGTGTGCCATTAAGACTAATGGATTGAAGGAACAAATAATGACAGCTGTATGACAACCTTTCCAGATCGAGTAATATTGATTAGGAGAGTTGCTGGATTTCAGTAATTTCACAATCTTTGTCACTAAAAGACTTAACTCACTCTTTAAGATAGATTCATCAACATAAACTGGTAATTTAATTTGCTCTAAAAGATGTTGAAAATCTGAACCTGAAACCAGTTCTAACCTTCTAGCCCATTGGGCCATTGACAGATGGGGCATTGTACACAAATCTCTTATTGTATTATCAAATCCATTCAATTATTTAAATAACTTATAAACAGTATTGACTCAATACTCTCATATACAGATATATGTATGCCTATACTAATTTCATCACCTCATCACTTTTTATAACTATCACAAAAAGAAAGAAATTTTTTTTCTTCTTTCTGTTTTTCTTTGCAATTCAATAACACCAGAAAAAATTAAAGATCGATGTACTTGATAGCGACGAAAGAGAAATACAACAATTTCAAAAAACTATTCAACACCAAAATGGAAAGATATCCAAAGAGAATATAGTAGAAGCTTACTGACCTGTTTAAATATATATTTTTTGGTAGTTAATGTTATGCATGGAATAACAATGTCTTTGTAGAGCTACTTAAATTTAAACGGTTGTGAATAAGCATTCCTTGTGTCTACTTGTGCATTTAAGTGAGCAGATCTAGATGGTGAAAATTGTATAAAAGAAGATGCTGAAAATACAGTAGATGATTGTGATGTTTGATTGGATTGATCTGACTTATAGGGTGAATTTAAAGATGCGTGATCATGTTTAGGTGAACATAATAATTCAGAGTTGGATACAAGTGAAGAAGTTACTGTGTAATTCGATAAGTTCTTTGTTAAAGTTACATCCTCTTTGTCATGCTGAAAGTTTGCTGGGTTTTTGTGTTCTATTTCTCCCTCTATAGTAGCTAATTTATTTTCAAATTCCATTGCAACATCCTTTATACTATTCGTGATAATACTAGAATCCGAACTTTCAATCTCCTTTGAAATGGAAGCATTTTGAGTCTTTGAACTTATGAGATTATCGTTCAATAGATCAGTTGTTTTAAAATCACCGTTTCTGTTTTTATCACACAATTCGGTTCTTTTTCTCTTCATCGTTCTATACTCATATAAATCATGTAATGGCAAATATAATAAACAAAATACAATAACAAAATACAGTAAGAATGTATTAAATCTTTTATCCATCCACTTATTCCATGTTTCACAAATCGATATAAAATGTTGAGATTCTATATCATCAAACCTAGGTGATTTATTATCTACGTTGATATTTCGATGTAATACCATATTTTCAACATCTTTATTTATCAACAAGGATGATACAGCGGTAACATCCGAAGCTAATAAACTATTTTGTAATGATGATGATACAGTTATCTCTGTCGTTGTTACTTCTTTCCTCCACCATGGAAATTTATTATTATTTGGTAGCTGTTTATTCAAAAACTTTGTAAGGCTCTTCATCAGTAGGTAAGATGAAGTGATTGAAAATAGATTACCAACAACAGGACCTCTTCTCATATTATTTATATGTGTATGCAATTTTTTATGTATATTCTACAATCTATATGATAAATGCTTACTTTTAAGTTAGTCATATAGCTCATATGTGCCCTTTGATAATTATCTATCTCTCCTTTCTTCTTTCTTCTACTTCTTTTCTCTTTGCCTCTTCATTTCTTTATTTCTTCCTTTTTTCTTATTTCTTTTTCTGTTTCTTTGTAACCACTATCAAAGAATACACACATATCTCACTATTTCTGCAATCATTACCATGAAAAACCAAACAAGGATACACAGCCTATAATGTAACATCATATATAACCTATTTTCACTGAGAACTAAACTAAACACAGAATATTATTAATTACAATTAAAATTTTTATATATCTAAAGGTATATACAAATACGCATCTACAAGAAACGAATGTGAGTTAACTCAGTAATCAATAAAATAACCTTGTTCTCCTTTAATAGCAACACATACAAAAAAACCTGCCTATATTGATCAGAATCATAAAGATATGGAGCCTAATGCCATTAAGATAACCTGAATAAATAATTGAGCTGACCAAATAGTGACTTTTTTAATTCTGAGTGTTCTCTGTTCTTCATCATTGACATAAGTAGCAAATGCATCCCAACACTTCAAGGATAAATCTTGCACTAAATTTGAATCATAGATTGTCCATGATCCATTAAAATCTTCTATTGACTTTTGTAAAGAACATTGGATAGGAATATATGTTTTATGTGAATTTATATAACCCACGATAGGTTTAACTAACGCCTTATTTTTATATGTCATAAACTGATTTTTAAAAAATGGAATCTCTGCTTTTAAATCCTTCAATTGTAACTTAACATCAAAATTTATATTTGTCCCGTATTTTTCACCTTGTTTATTATTATCATTGTTATTATTATTATCAGTGCTGTTGTTGTTATGTGTACTTATCTCCATTCTTGGAAATTTTATGCTTGTTTCAATATCAACAAACCCATGTGTAATCCAACCAAATGGCCCAACAGTTCCTGCATTCAGATGATCAACATTTAATTTATCTATTCTAAAATGCGAAGTAGTCAATTGTCTTTGTAAAACAAACAAAGAATCATCAAAAGTGCCACTAATCGAGTCTCCATTAACCAAGTCATACAATAACCACTGCTTCCTCAATTTAGGTAGCTGACAATGAAATACACTCAGAGGAAATGGTCTGAACCCATTAGGTTGGTATACAATGACCAAAAGATCACTGATTTTAAATTTATCAATCTCAAAATCACCAGGTTTACATTTATATTTAGGCAAAGGCACACCAATTGAGGGAACCTGGTCTAGAACTGGTTTAAAGTGTGTTCTATCAATAATACCTCTAACACCAGAGAAAGATATATCTTCAATGATACCTTTGCCATTTAACCATTTCCAAAAACTCAATGATACTTCACAAGAATCAATAACTAGATCAAACTGTGTATAGTCCCCCTCATCAAAATGATCTAATTGAACTAATATGTTATCATTTAAAGCCCACTTAACCCTTTGTATAATATCATTCCTAACTTTATCATAATCTTGTAAAACTGGTGTGGAACTGGTAGCAGTAGATAGCAAAGGTCTTCTTGAAAGATATAAATTATGACATTGAATAGTACCATGTGTCCAGTTATGTTTCAATTTAGCCTGTTCAAATAGAATAGCAATCCCAGTTGATTGTGTTAAATAATTAGACAATTTCAAAGAGATCCAATTCTGACCTGACGGAGTGGAACTTATTAAATACAATAAGCCTGACACAAATGTTGTTGTTGACAATGCAATCCAAAGGGCATGGGACATCAAAACCCAAGATATTACTGCACTAACATTATCTGGGTTAATTTTGGAATACCATTGCCTGGTTTTTAATGAAGAATAATTTCTTGTGAATGAATACTTGTTTAAATATAATTTTCGAATGTCAATGTTACTATTAATATTATTAATTCTATTGATACTATTTTTAATAGAAGCTCTATAATAGAGAGAGTGGCATGACATTTTTCTGTCAAATGTCTTATTTAGCCATCTTTGAAATTTTATAAACTGGATACTCTTGTTAACCACAACATTGAACCTTGTCACTCGAGGCCACATGCCATAATCATTTCCCTCCAAAAGATATTCTTATTGTAGAGTAATTCTAGATGGATATTGGTGAATACCTGTAATTATGTGTGTGCAGGCCGTTCTCCCTTCCTTTCTGTTCACCCCATTACGTCAAATACTTGCCATACAAAATCCCATATTTGTTACTAAATAAAACTGAAACATACTTTCTAAAAAAATCAAAAAACAAAAGAAAAGAAAAAAAAAGAATTCCATAGATTTCACTGCATCGTATAAAATTACTTTTCAATGTGATTTGTCTTTATTTCTTTTCTTTTTTTTAACCCTATTTTTTTTCATTAACCTATTTGAAAATAGTCCAACCCTACAACACACTTGCATTAACCCCACACTCATAACAGTCTCCTTACCCATTTGTCTACATTCCCCTTTCAAACTAAAAAGAAAAAACAAAGAAAAAAAATAACTAACTTCAACCATAAGAAAAACAAGAAACAGAAAAAGAAAAAAAAGCAAAAAATAGAATTAACCCTAACTTCTAAAAAAGCGTTTAAATCATACGTATTTTTATTGAAAAAAAAACTAAGAAAAAATTTTCATCTATGTCGTCCACTTTGTCAAGATGCAAGAAGAATACTGAAACACAGAATAATTAGTTCTTGGTCACATCCTTTATTGTAATAACTACTAACCATTGCATATTTCCCTTCCCCCCCAATGCACGTTTTATAATCTTTTCTGTACTCTTTTCTACACAGTTCAGATTTTACTAGAAAAAGAACAGTTCTAAGTCCTTTTTAACTAAAATACAGTGACTTGCTACAACGGAAAACAACAACTACCAAAACCACAAGATTCAACATGTCTGCTATCCCAACCAACGCTAACGTCACCGTTTTATCCAAGAACGAAAAGAAGGCCCGTGAAATCATCTCCAAATTAGGTTTAAAGAAGGTCAATGGTATTGTCAGAGTTGCTTTCAGAAAGAAAAACAACGAAATCATTGCCATTGAAAGACCAGAAGTTTACAAGACTGTTGGTGGTAACTATGTTGTCTTCGGTGAACCAAAGAAGGATGATTTCACTCAAAGATTAGCTGCTGCTCAACAACAATTACAACAAACTACTCTTTCTGATAATGACACTGTCGACAGATCTCCAGAAGCTATTCAAGCTGATATGAAAGCTGCTGCTGAAGCTAATGAAAGTAAAAAAGATGAAAAGAAGGAGAATGATGAAGCTGAAGAAGCTGAAGAAGCTGGTGATTTAAGCAACGAAGATATCGAATTGGTTATGCAACAAGCTAATGTTTCCAGAGGTAAGGCCATTAAAGCATTAAAACAACATGACGCTGATATCGTCAATGCTATCATGTCCTTATCCAAATAAGATAAATATAAAAATATATGAATAGTATATATTTTTTTAATTATATATATATATATATATATATATGTGAATCTAGATTAACTTAATGTCACGTCATTTTTATATATTTATTTATTTTTCTTTCGTTCACCTGCTTTAATTGCTTCCTAGAAAATATCTCTATCTGTAAAGACTTTTTTTTTAGTTAATAACTTACCTGTTCATTTATCTTTTCCTTCTTCTTTCTTTTCACTAGTTTCTTCATTACCTTTTTCTATTTCATGAACTTCCATATCACAATCCACACATTTATATCCAATTGGTTCATTGACATATCGATAAAGCCCATTAAATTTTTTACATTTTGGACACAATACCTTAACTAGTATATCATTCCCTCCACTCATTAATCCAACAATCTTATCTAACCATACTTTATTATTGCTATTACTATTATCATAATAATCTCCACCCTTATTTTTCAATTTGTCTATCTCTAACCTTAATTTATTCAATTCTTCATATTTTCCCTTCAATTCTTCATTAACTAATTCAATCTGATCCATACCACCATTAAATCTTTGTAACATCGAGATAGACTCATTAAATTTTGTATCTTCTTTAAATTGATTCAATGTATTATCATATTGACTACGCAACTTGGATAATTTATTAGTCCGATATTTTCTTTCCCATGACGTCAATTTCAACAGTATATAAATTATAATAGTGTATGTTACAAGCGTAAGAACAAAATAAATTATCCATCCACTGAGATCCAAATTTAAATTTTTCCTTGAAAATTGCGTTAATCTACAATTATATCTATGAACATAATAATATATTATACTTAATAAAAGAGGTAACACATAGAAGTGAAAATATCGAATATATGGGCTTTTCTCATTCAATTTCTTCTCTATTGAATTGATTTCAATACTCAATTTATTTAAATCTTCTGTATAAGACAAAATTATATTGTCTTTCCCTTTTTTTCTTCTGTTGCTACTCCAAATTAAACTTAATGGCCATAACCAACTCATTTTATGTCTGTAATATTTATATGTGCAGTAGCAACTACTATGCTTTGTATCATAAACGCTAAATCAAAGATGAATGATAAATATAAAAAAGAAGAAAAAAAAATATTGGAGATACGTTTGCCTTTGCATGAACTTAACCATAATATATACAGACACTCATGCTCATAGAACGATCAATGTTCATTAATCTGGCTGCTCTTTATTTTATTTCTTTTTTTTCTTTTTTTGTTTTACCAGAATATCACTAATAAGCCTAAAAAAAAATAAAGAAACAATAAGCTACGCTACCATATTTATGAGTATCTAGAATAACAAAAGGTTGCCATGTCGAGTAAATGTGATAACATTGGCACAAAAGAAATAAACAAAGACACAGCTACATACCGTTCCATACACAATACTTATTGCTCCTCATTATCCCATTTCAATGCATGTTCAAATATCGATATCTGAATTATTATCAACCATAAACAACAATGATGCACCCAATGAAAATAATGAAAATAATGAAAATATAAACACTAGCCCATTGACTATAATGACTCCTTTAGGAAGAACAATTGTAGAAATCCAAGGGGATTTAGAGATATCGACAAATATGGAAGTTTTACAAGATCAAGAGATAAGATTTGGTTTATTAGATATAGAAGAGAATATAAAAGATCCAGTATTATCTAGAGTTACTCTATATGTGGGTCAAAAACAACGTATTTTAGGCAAAATTGTATCTTTAGAGACACCTCTAGGCTTGTTGAAATTTGATAAGATAAATAATAACGTCATTTTAGAAGATGTCATACAATACAAAATATTGTTTCAAGATAGACCATTACCAATCATGTAATGGATATTTAGTAATAATATGGACCAAATGTATAGCGCTACTACTACTACCACCACCACTACTACTACTAATAATAATAATAACAATAATAATAACATATTTATTTGTACATTATCCTCAAATTCCAATTACCCTCTGACAGACTATTGCTACAACACATTGTATGTAACAGGTAAAGATCCATGCTCTTATAATAGAACCATAATTAAACAATACAGTCTTGAAGTGTTTAAATGAGTTGGAGGGTGTGCGGGTGTCCCAAATACAACTGTGTTTAAAGAAAAGAAAAAAGAAAAAAAAGTAATATTGAAAGTACTGAAATGAGTCAAATAGAGTAGATCTATCACTGGTGTTTATATAAAACATTATTTACAGACAAATTCTTATATACAATATCATAGTAAGTATATGTCATCATCGATTCCAATTGTTCAAAACAAATAATTTTCTTTTTTTATATGTGATTGAATAGAGTGAACTCATCCAAAACAAAAGAAAAATTACATTATCAGAAGTTGAAGACACACAAATACGCACATATAAATATATTAGAAAGTAAATTACTATGAATAAATTACACACTACCATCCCTCCAGACATTACCCACTTTCTATCATGGAATTTACCACTTTGGGATAATGTTTCGAATGCTGTTAAGGATGAAACATTAGGGTATCCAAGGTATCAACTACACCCTATTGTTCAACGATTGAATGATGTTCTAAGAGATAAATATGCCAAAGATAATGAAAAATGTCTGGTATTTTCTTCGTATAGTGTGGCTAAACGAGTCAGAGAATATATCAAGTTCCAAAATCCACGATTGAAGATCAGAATTTTACAATTATCAACATCTGATCCTATTAACGATGAAGAGAGAACCTGGAAACAAGTCTGTAAAGTTGCTGTAGTTTTCATCAATGAAAAATATTACTCTTTTTTATTTGAGTATTGGAAACTTACTGGCGAAATCATATCTAGCCGTGTTGCAGAATATGTTTTACATGAATTGTTTATCATTGAAAAATCAACAAAGACTAAAACGAAAAATATTAATGATTTAAGTGATAATTTGTCTAGTGAAATAAATAATACTGATAATGATAATAATACTAGCAATAATAACACTATTGAATACATTGAAACAAGATTCGGTCGGAGTCTGAATTTCATGTTAGCGGATAAAGCTAAAAAATTAATCAAAAAAAGAATAGCAACTAAAATGGTCGATTCAAATAATAGATCCTTGCACCGTAGAAACCGTGGAAATGATCCTGCAGAAGATTTTTCATATAATGATAATAATGAATATGATGATGACTACTCTGATGATATTTTGAATATGGATTTAATGAATTTGCATAATTTTAATGACACTGATTCTGATATTAGTGATTTTGAGAATGAATATAATGAAACTAATCTAATAAATGCCACCACTTACTCTACAAATAACATAAATAATAATACTAATACCAATACTCATAGCATTACTAATTTAATTATTGACAATAGTTTCAATTCACTAAATACACAAAATAATAATAGTAGTAATAACATTATACAATCTCTAGTTCCCGCAGAAACTTTAACACAGGATGAAGAAAACTTACTATCCTCAAATAATTCAGAATTAAGTTTAACATCTTCACACTTTCAAAATAGTTCAAACAACAACAATAACAACAATGGAAATTTAATTAATTTTAATAAAGATGTTTATTTGTTTCCAAGTGGAATGGCTTCAATTCACTTTGCACATAGAATATTACTGTATCTTGATAATGAAAGAAATCAAAGATTAAGGATACCATCGAGTTTACATTTATCCATGCCATCATCACAACAAATACCATTAAGAAAAAAAACTGTCATCCTTGGAACATGTATCCCTGACACATTTAATTTATTGACAAAGTTTAATGACTTCCATTTCATTCAATCCAATGGTTCTAAAGGATTAGACATCTTAAAAAATATCTTGCACTCAGGTGAACAGATTTTGACTGTGTTTGTTGAAATGCCTAATCTTATGAATAATTTTGAAATGACCAATCTGATAGATTTGAAAAGGTTATCTGAATTATTTGGCTTTACCATTATCATTGACCAAAGTAATGGCGCATTTATTAATATGGATGGTTTGAAATATTGTGATATGATAGTCAGTTCCCTTGGTAAATTATTTAGTAATTTTGACATTACAAACAACGAAGAAGACCATGAAGTGATGGCGGGGTCTTTGATTGTCAATCCACGGGGGAAAATGTACAATGAAATACAAAGTTTTATCAAGAACGAATATGAAGACTTACTTTGGTGTGAAGATGCTATTCATTTGGAACAAAACTCAAGGGATGTTATTAACAAGAATAATCGAATCAATAAGACCACATTGACTTTATTAGATGAAGTATTGATTCCAAATAAAAATTTATTTAAAAAAATTTATCATCCAAGTCTATTAGAGACAGACAAAGAAATATATGATTTAGTAAAGTATAAAAAACATGGAGGTTATGGAGGAATCATATTGTTAACATTTAATCAGATAGATGAAGCTAAAAATTTTTATGAAAAGATCAAATTATACAAAGGTGTCGGTCTTACCGCTAATTTAACACTTATATGGCCATATTATTTAGGCATGGATACAAAAAGATATGAAGTAGAATATAGTTGTGAATTTGATAAGACAATGTTGAGAATATCCGTGGGATTGGAAGATCCAAAAAAGTTAATTGAAATCTTCAGAGATGTAATTAAAGAAATGAAAAATTAAGGATGTTTTTAGTAATTAATTTAAGTATCAAAAGCATAAAAACGAATAGTCCAAACACACACACACATATATATATACGTATAATAGATATTTTATAATAAACAGCAATAATATTATTGTAGACTGCAAATACAGTATAATTAAAAAATATAATAGAGATATAGCGCATATATAATTAGAAAAAGGAAAACAATTGAAAAAGGAATAAAATTAATGGCACTTAAATCACAGGCACAAAAGTTTTATAACCTAATAAACAGGATTAAATACATATAATATATATACATCTATTCTGTCTAACACAAATAAATAATGATAAAAAAGAATATAAAGATTAAATGAAGGGAAAATAGAATATAATATAAGTTTAAAATAAAATAAGAAGATAAGTACAACCCACAAAGAGAAAAAAAGACCAATAAAAAAACACAGACAAATTAACTAAACATATATACTCTAGTCCTGCTTTACTCTATTTTATTTTGGTGCTTTCAAATTCTTCTCAATCTTCTTTCTGTTGGAAAAGATCATTCCTTATTTAATTCAACCAACTTTTCACCTCTACTAAATCTAGGATTTCTTGGATCATTAACATATTCATCAATATGTAACATGGTATTAGTAAGTTTAGATGCCCCCCAATATACTAATAGACCGCCAACAAAAAATGGCCAGTATGGCTTTAAAATTGGGGTTGGGTATCTTTTAAGCATTTTAATTATATTTGGTTACTTTTTGAAACGATATTTTGAACAAACTGAGTATATCAATCCTTTTTTATATTTTTTTTTCAGAATGAAAGAAAACGCAGTATTTCCTGATCCTCTAGAAGTTATTTCTTTGTGTACTCTACCTATCAGATAAAATAAATCGACTACAAGATGTTATCGCTGAAGGAACTATCGTATTTTGTTATTCAGTAATCCACTCCCTTTTTCAATCATCGTTGTATGTTTTTTTCTATTCCAGCTCCTTTACTTTACAAATTCTTCCAAAGCTGCTTTTAGCTATTTCCATTTTCCCCTTTTCGCAACTTTCATTTGTTACCTAACAAGAAAAAAAAAACAAACAAACCATGGTACAATCCAAAAAGTGCAAAAAAAAAGAAAAACAAAAAAAAGAAAAAGAAGAAAACAACAAAAAGTGGAATTTCGATATTGCGCACTTTTCTATTGGTTAGATGAATTAAGAGACTCAACTACTCAAAATTCCAAAAGAAAAAGTCGATATCCTAAAAAAAATTGCCATGATATCAGTTTTTAAAGCAAAATTGGTCCTGCATAATGTGACCTTCCAAGTAATTTTGCATTGTGCATTACATTAACACATTGGAAATAATTTATTTAACACTATTTTGTTTGTTTCTTTTTTTTTTTTTTTTTTTGCCTTTTGAATAGCATAGAACCGAACTAATACACAAAATATCAAGAATTAACATTTTAGATTATGTGTATGCTGGTGTGATTTAAATTATCTTATGTAAATAATTGTTCATTTAACTAGTATACTTGCTCACTTTGTGAATTTAAGTATCGCATTTAAGTTGAACACTTCTAATTTACACCGAATAAAATATGATGTCAAAATAGAAAAAAAAGTCAGCCCAAAAAGACATGAAATCTAATCCCAACTTAATATCAGTAACATTCCTCAAGATACTTGTTTTATTATATGGCCTTGAAACACGATTTTACGACACCACTTTGTATACTTACATGTAGTTCTATATAATATCTTTTACTGTTTTAGGCAAAATAAGACGGAGTTTAAATTAAATAACCTCTGTGCCTTATTTCCAAAAACAAAAAAAAAGTATATATAACAAAAAGAAATAAGAATGAAAAATTGGAAGTCGTTGTGTGTGCTCAATATATACAACAGACTAACTATAAAAAAAAGAGAATGAAATCATTACAAATTAAGGTCAAAAGCCTTAACATAAACGACACATGTACATTTGCTTTATATATCTTGTTATCAATATATGTTGGAAAAAAAAATGAAATAAAACGAAAATATATGTAACTCGGTGTGCCGAATCTTTATAATCTTTCTAAAACAAACAAAAAAAGAAAAAATAAAAACAAAGAAAAGACTCGATTTTTTTTTCTTATATAGATAAGCATGGATTACATATCTTTATAGGCCTCTTTGTCAATAGATTTATAAATAACCGTCTACTTAAACGGCTTTTTCAAATCCCTGCGCATGAACTTGAATTATAAAAGACTTTAAAAGATATGAGTAAATTATTATTTTCAAGTTTCTCAGGAGCTTAAGATTACAGTAGTAACTTTCATTGTTGTCATTATAAGACTACATTATCCCAGGTTTGATTGTGAGGGAAAATCAAAGGATTACTTATTATAACTACGTCAAATGAAAAAAGAGTAATAATGCTTTTTTTTAGAAGTGGTTCCTGATTGGTTTATCACTAGCATATAAATATAGAACAATAAGATGTATCTTTTGTACAGGAATTCTGTACAATACAATTTATTTAACTTACTGCTTTGAAAAAGCCCTATTTATCAGGGGCTGATAGCTTTTTACAATCTTAAACATCTAAAGACTGTAGAAATTGTTTTTACATTCTTGATAAACTGTTTTTGATATCTACCAACTAGTTAAATCACGCTACAACTCTCTCTCTAACTATGCATGTATGTACACGTATAAAACAGTATTTCACCTATTTGGCATCACTTTTCTGTATGAAATTCATCTGTCTTTGTCCATTGTTAAAATTAAATGAGTGCTTTTTAATGTGAAAATTTTCGTTTATTTGCAGATTTGAAAAAATCTTTCCTGTGTTAAAAGAAAAAAAAAAAAAAGAAATAATAAATTCTCATAGTAAAATGAGAAAAAGAATAGAAAAGAAAATCAAAAATAGAAAACGATTTTTTTCAAGGATAGATTGGTTTTTGACACTTTTATCATAAACATTTTAATATTATAAATGCAAAGATAGCAAAGATAGCAAAGATAGCAAAGATAGCAATAACGATACCCACACTAACATTTATACTTACAACTATCAACAAATCAAAATCACCATGGAAAATCTTTCTCAGATAGTACAGGGTGATGCTAATAATTTTTTAATAGAATCTACAGATAAAAATAGTGATGCAATGAATAAGTCTAGACCATTTATATGCCATGTTTGTACAAGGGCCTTTATTCGCCAAGAACATTTAAAGAGACATATGAGGTCTCATACCAATGAAAAACCGTTTCTTTGTATCTTTTGTGGTAGATGTTTTGCAAGAAGAGACCTTGTCCTTAGACACCAACAGAAATTACACGCCACTCTAATAGGAACTTCTGAACATCATTATTTATTAAGCAAATACCATAATGATGAAAATATTATGGATAAAATCGAACCGACAAGACATGTCATTAAGATTGAAGGTAATAAACAACCAATTTTACCTACGCCTGCAAATCCTATGGCTAAGTCACAATCACAATTAAGAAAAGCAGCTAAATTAGCAGAGAAGGAAGCAAAAAAAATGGATAAACTACAGAAGAAACAAGCTAAATTAAACAGTAAAAGGGGCAGAAAAAGAAATTTATCACATAAAGTTTTTGAATCAACTTCCAACTCAAATCTACATTTGGATGTTCCAAATAACCAATATACAGATCAGTCACCAAATAGTGACATATCACCCAGCAGTGAGAATCTTGACAATGACTTTACTGTTTCGATGCCAAATAACAATTACAAAAAATCACAATCACAAGTGAGACAAAGACATGCATCGTTTTCTGCAACTAGTGCATTTTGCTACAAGGCACAAAATGAACTTCCTACGGGGAAACAATTGCAAGATGACCTTGCACTTATGAGTGGAATACCTCATCAAGTTGGATTCTCAACCCCACAAATGACTGCCAGTGATTTGGTTGATAAAGCTCATGAAAATGGTATCGAGAACATTCCATTTTTTACACTGAACAATGACGATAATAAAAATACAGTAAATTTTAAAGATATATTTTTTCAAAATAGTATCTCGAACAAACAGTCTAGTGAAATTGGAACATACGACGATACAACAAAAAACTCATACTCCAAAAATCAAATAAAACATTCTCGTGATGAAAATTTAGCAGCATTTGATAATGTACCATTTTTAGCTGATTTCCTAACTATATCTTCTTCTGCTGGTGGTGTTGGTGGGTTTTTAAATAATCAAATCAAAAGAAACAATAATGTTACTAACCTTAACAACAATATGGACCAAAATAACAAGAATAATTTATCAATCAATCTGGATAACCAATTTAATAGTTTAAATTTTGAAACAAATACAGTCAATAATTTAGAGTACTTCCAATACGATGATAAGCATTTAAGTTATTATACCACTGACACAGAAACATCGTCTACAAGCAATACTTCGTCAAGAGATGAATCACAAATTTCTATAGACAGTCAGATTATATCAAATTCTACCACACCATCTATTCATCAAAACAATAAGACTAGTAATAATAAAGATAATTTTGACTTATGCCAATGTAATCAAACTACACAAGCTCCTAATTTAATTAATGAATACCAATACCCAAACAATAGAAACAATACGCAAGACTTGAGTACACTATCGACTACAGCAGAGAAAGTTTTGTCTAAATTTATAACACATGTACCAGTTGAATCCGACTTTTTAGATCATATAGATTCTCAACATTTTAACGATATTGGATTCGCTAATATACATGATCATGTGTATCCAATGAAAATCCGTGAAGATATTGAACATATGCCAAAAGACATTTCAAACGTCCCCACATCATTATCTACAGAATCGCTGTTCCATTTCAATAATAATAGTAATACAAAGAGTAACACACCTTCTGGATATAAAGCTTCACCAGATTTGAGTAATTCACTTTTTTCTAGATTACCTTCAGAACAATATGATAACACTAACATACCCAATTTTATAGAGAATAGTACATCAATAAACCAAGCATTTGATAAAGGGTTATCAGTACCTCATGATCAAGCGGTAACATCTCTTGATTCAATGAATGAAAGAAATAACAACAACATACTCAAACCAATAGTAAAAGATAATTTTAAGCAAGATCCAATTATTCAACAACCAGTTTCTTATTTAGATTCTAAACAAAATATCACTAACCAATCTAACAACTATACTAATAAATCTAATCCAAATTCTATTGTAAGCGAATCTGATGACAATCGGCTTACAATTGATTTTTCACCATCTTATATTCCAAAGCACTACCAAAATTTTACACCTGTTCAATCTAATAGTCAAACGCCTCCTAAACCCAACTCTCAATCTATTTCTCAGAATCAGTCCCCTGACTCATCGTTACGAGTGTTTAATACTCCTGCAAATTCACAGTCTCAATATACAGAAACGAACTTAGATCATCAACTGGACTTTGTGAACTTATTTCAATCAAGACAAGTTGATCTTTATAATAATCATCACAGTTTTTCCAATTTTGCCAGCGTATTTTCATTAAATAACTTGAAGGATTCTTTTCCAAATGAAACCATTAATTATGAAAAATTTATCAATAATACTAATTTTGATGACAAAACATACCGTGTAGTTCTATTTTCAGACAAATATCGTGACGAGATTATACGTTTGAATAATTTAAAGCCAAATCAATTTCCAACAACAGAAGAATTGAATTCATATGTTAATTTATATCAAGATGAATTTCATAAATTTTCTCCTTTCATTCATCTACACAGTATTATTCCAACCAAAGAAAACTATCCACTACTATTATGTATTGCAATGATAGGCGCCTTGTATTCATTTCATTCTATTCATTCAGTTTTATTATCAAATCTTGCATGGTTTCAAATTAGAAATTTATTAGAAAAACAACAACACAATTATGCAGCAACTCCATTATGGAGCATTCAAGCAATTATTTTATTAACCTTCGTTGGCATTTTTAGTAATGATATTAATGTGACTAGAAGTATGAAAATTCAGTTAGCTACTATAGCGGAGCTGATTAAAGCAACAAGGTTGAACAAACCATTAGAATATTTGGTAAAACCTCCAATTGACAGCGACCGCTCCTTACCATGCTTAGGTAATCCAAAAGCACTACAAGAATTAAGGGATCACTATCATTCAAAAGATCAGCTGGAAAAATCATTTCAATATTTTATCGAAGCCCAAACAAGAATTAGAACATGCCATGTTGCTCTAATCCTTTCAAACTTTTTTACTTCATTGACAGGATTGGAAGGAATTTTTCATTCTATTGATCTGAAGTGTGGGTTACCGTGCTATAAAGAAATATTATTTCATTCTCCAAATTATCGAGTCTGGACACAAAATTTGGATAAATTTCATATTGAATTAGATTCTAAATTTTCATTAATTGAGTTATCTAATGGTAATGGGACTTATGAGAGCTGTCTAATGTATCTGTGTAGTGGAGCTGAATTTTATTCGATGAATTCCAAGATATCTTTCAAAACGCTACTTTCATTACTTATTTCTATTCATGAAAAGATATCTATTGAGAGAACTGTTTATCGAGAAATTATCAAAGGTAATCAACATTCAACTGAACATGATTCACTATTCAGGTGGAAAAATAATTCTAATCCAATCATTTCATCCATGCTAGCTCGTTGGGAAAATTTATACATGAAAGCTGGTGGTATATTCAAGCCTAGTCGTGATAATATTGAAACAATCAATGCATTTCCTTCATTAAGATTAATTGTTCCACTCTATCATTTCGCAAAAATGCGCCAAAATATTTATATTGGACCAATAATGAAGCAAATATGGAGACAGGATTGGGATGGTATGAATGCACGAATGTCTGAGTTATGTTTAGAATGGGGCATGTTGCGTGATGCTTGTGAGCATGCATTTTACATTATAGAATTCTGGATAGATATAGTTTCCATTTTGGAATTTGACCCAAAACAAGTTACTATCTCTACTCCAGTGTTTTCTATCAGTTGCATGGTGTCCTCTGTATTAATTTTATCAGAATATTTATGGGTGATGGAATCAAAATCTCAAGTTAATAAAGATGGTATTATATCTGGTACCTTAGATGTTACAGATAAACTTTTATGGATCAAATTATATCATTTAATGGAACGTATTGATGATCATTTAAAACATAAAGGTGTTCAGCTATTTAGTCACTTGAATTTAAGAAATGTGGATATTGAAAATGTTCCAATGGCAGAAATAAGAAAAATGATAGGTACTGCAAGTCTATCACAGACTATATTACAGATTGGTATTGATATGTTGGGCACTTGTCCGGTATGGTCTGTAGGTGTTTTATTTGCGCAAGCATTACAAATTCGTTCCTTCCTTTTAAAAAAAAGAATATCTTGACCATGTTCGTAAATCACATAGTTATTCTGCTTTAAACTAAGGAAACTTACTTGTTGTTAATATTTTAACATTTTCTATATATATATATTTTCGGATGTCTCTACATATATGTAATAAAATTATAGATCGAATCCTAGTACATATGTTGAAGTATTAATATGCCGATCAAATCGCAGAGTCTTATTCAATCATGTAAAACATAATGTGTGTATAACTTTTCTTAATATCATTATTGTATCTTGTTTTATTATATATGTGTTTTTTTTCATATTGTTTTATTGTTATAATACCGAGATTGAAAACAAAATTTTAGCGATGAGCTTATTATAAAGCAAAACTCTCTACTACATGAATAATTAAACTATATTACAAAAAAATATTTATTTTGACCAAATACTTCTTTGTAGCTAAATAAGCTCCAATACGCTTATAATCATCGAAAAGAAAGCAAAAGCAATGAGTATCAAGGCAAATATGGTTACAACTAGTAAACTTACAGGGAGAGAGCTTTTCCATAAAATAGGACAACCAAAAAAAATTTTAGCTCCAATGGTGGATCATTCAGAATTAGCATGGCGTATTTTATCTCGTAAATATGGTGCTACATTGACATACACACCTATGTTGCATGCACGCTTGTTTGCTACAAGTGAAAAATATAGGAAAGATATGTGGGGATCTCTGGATGGTGACAGTAAAGTGGACAGACCGTTGGTGGTTCAGATCTGTGGAAACGATCCAGAATATGTGTTAAAAACTGCACTTTTGATTCAAGATAAATGTGATGCTATAGATTTGAACTTAGGTTGTCCTCAAGGTATAGCCAAAAAAGGGCATTATGGTGCGTTTTTGATGGATGAATGGGATTTGATTCATAAAATTATTAAAACTTTACATGAAAATTTGAGTATACCGGTAACTGCTAAAATTAGAATATTTCCAGAACCTGAAAAAACTTTAGATTATGCTAGGATGGTACTTAATGCAGGGGCTCAAATTTTAACTGTTCATGGTAGGTTAAGAGAACAAAAGGGTCAAAAAACAGGTCTTGCAGATTGGTCAATTATAAGATATTTAAGGGACAATTTACCGAAAGATACTGTTATATTTGCTAACGGTAATATCCTATATCCTGAAGATATATCACGTTGTTTAAAAGCAACACTATCTGATGGTGTAATGAGTGCTGAAGGGAATTTGTATAACCCTGCTATCTTTAATGTAGACAATTGTGAAGATAAAGAAAAGGCTTTTCCAAGAGTTGATAAGATCTTAAGAGAATACTTTGAAATAGTGAAAAAAGTTGCTAGTGAGTCACCAGCTTCTAGAAGAGCGTTTAAATCACACGTATTTAAAATATTAAGACCATTTTTGGCACATCATACTGATATTAGAAGTGTAGTTGCTTCAATGGATGGAAAATCTACATTAGATGACTGGGAAACTAAGGTTATTAAACCTGTAGAAAATATAGTGTCCGAGTTATGTACTAAAGAGAAAGATAAAGATATAATAGAGACCGGACCTTTACAATCTTGGGGTGGTTCATATAAGACAGTGTCATATTGGAGGTGTCAACCATATTTCCGTGCTGTTAACGGTGTTACGGGCGATAAAAGACAACAACAACAGGAACATGAGAAAGAAGATAGGAATGAAAGTGCATCAGTTAAAAAAAGAAAAGTAATGGAACTCTCTTCGTGAAGTTCAAATCTATGTATGTATATATATACGCATCTATGTGTGTATTATACCTGTGTATACGGATGTATCTATAATACCATAAAATAATTAAAGAAAAAAAAATACTAAAGAAAATTAGTAGAAGGCAAACAAAATAGAAATTAATATCAGTATATATTCTGTGCTTGCGAGCTGCAGAAACAAGACAAAGAACAAATAAAAGACTGTAATAATATATAAACCTTAAATACTAAAGATATTTCCAAATGAATAGATCTGAACCAAATTTTGAGTCTGCCACTATAGACCAGTCTTCTAATGTAATTAACACACTTGAACCATGTAAATATATTACTAAACCAATGGAAAAACCAACAAAGAAATTACAAGAACTTATCGATTCATTGAAGTTAATAAAACATCCAGAAGGTGGTTATTATAGAGAAACGGATAGGTCTCCATACACCACCTTAAATAAAGATGGAAATACAAGAAACTACTCCACCTTGATTTATTATTTATTGACACCAGATTCACCTCGGGGTAGATTTCATTATAATGAAAATCGTATTATTCATACATTACATAAGGGACGTGGACAATATGTATTAATTTATCCAGATGGACGTGTGTACTCTTTTAAAGTTGGTTATAATGTAGCTGATGGTGAATTAAGCCAATGGGTTGTACCCGGCGGTGTTTACAAAGCAAGCTTTGTACTAGAGAATGATGAATTGGATGATGGATTATTGATTAGTGAGGTGGTGGTTCCAGGATTTGACTTCCAAGATCATCATTTTTTAAAAGGTGGATTAAGTAAATTGACTGCTCTTTGTAACGATGATAAAGAGATGGCTGAAAAATTAAGTTTCTTACTATGAATAAAAGAAAAAATTCAAACTAGATGTTACGGTGAAAAACAACAACCCATTGAAGTGACAACTCTATCGTTGAAAATGCACCATCACCTTTTTCTCTCTCTCTTCCTCTTTATATATATATATTTATAATATACCCTCAACAATAAATAAATCGGTTCAATTTATCAGCAAAATACAGGCAACTCAAAAGAAGAAGCAAATTTGAAAAGAAAAAAAAAGCAAATAAAATAACACAAAAACAAGAATTAAAGTAATAAAAATAGAAATAAAAAGAAGAAGGAATAAGAATTCTGTTCCTTCATTCTCCATTAAAATATTTACTAATATGTATTTATATAAGTTCACTTATACGTTGGATACATACCTGTATATACATTGCTATCTGCTAGGGGTTTAAATATATAAACTCAATATCACATTAGCAATTTCCCTATTGATTGCTGAAAAGAAAACAAAAAAGGAGAAATAATAAAAACAATGTTCAAATCTATTTCTATGAATCGTCGTCTTTTCTCTACTAATGTCGTTAGTATGGCCAAAAAAGTGTATTTTGAACCAGCTGTTAATGGAACCAAGATCGGTAGAATTGAATTTACTCTATATGATGAAATTGTTCCAAAGACGGCCGAAAATTTCAGGGCCTTATGTACTGGTGAAAAGGGTCATGGTTATAAAGGTACCGCTTTCCACCGTGTTATCCCACAATTTATGATTCAAGGTGGTGACACTGATCATATGAGAGGTTTCGGTGGTAAGTCTATCTATGGTGCTAAATTTCCAGATGAAAATTTTGTCAAGAAACATACTAGACCAGGTCTATTGTCCATGGCTAATGCTGGTCCAAATACTAATGGTTCTCAATTCTTTATCACTACTGTCCCATGCCCATGGTTAGACGGCAAACATGTTGTTTTCGGTGAAGTTAGTAAAGGTATGGATATTGTTAAACAAATTGAATCACACGGATCTTCATCTGGTCAACCAAAAGCTGATATTGTTATTGAATCCTGTGGTGAAATTACAGATTAAGTAAGTAAAGATAAGTGGAAAAAATAAAAGAAAGGAAGAAAGGAAGAGTATTAAGATAAAATGGTTTTTTTACTGATAATCTAACTTCTTTTCTTTATATATTCTTTTATATTGTATATATACAAAAAAATATATTCTCTATGCCACAACATAACAAATTTTTAATTTAATGTAAATAGTATCGATCATAAATAATAATTATAATAATAATTGAAATACATGCTTTTAATGTTGGATTACAAATATTTACTAAAATATGAAAAGTTATGTGTAGTTTTTAATAACTATAGATTCTTATTTAGTTACTGCGACCTTGCATATTCAATTTTACAGAACACAAGTGAATGCCAGGACACTTTTACTTTGTCTTTCTGAAAAATACTATAATAAGAGAATAAAAAGCAAAAAAAATAAAAATAATCAAAAACTTCATATCAATCTATTCCAAGATCCAATAATACTTTTTAAGTCAACGGTATGCTTAGAATATTCAATTAAAATAAAGATCTTATTATTAGGTTCTTATATAGTATGTAAAAAAAAAATCCATGGTCATTAAATTCTAAAACACATTCAACTAAGCATAGTCACGATCAGGCCTAAATATATCTATAAATTTTGTAAAATTTCTAATTTGTGTTATGGTTCCCCTTTAATTTTCACAAAACAATGCATAGAAAGGTAAGACTAACCTTAGTATGTAAATAGTTTTCATAAAAAAAACTAGTAATCCCAACCATAGTTTCCTCAAATAATATTCCCCAGGCTCGAAGATTTTCTGTATCCTTTACCTTCGAGAGATCTAAGATTGAGAAGATGATAATAATAGTAATAACAATAATCTCATACAGTTCTGTTTTCCCTGCTTTTTTTTCCTTTTCTTTTTCTTTTTTTATTTTTATTGTTATTTTTATTTTTCTTTTTTTTTTTTTTGATTTATTCACTAAAAGATAAAAAATTTGAATGAAAAAAAATTATAGGAGGTGGAAATAACATGGAGTTAAAACAAGATAAACTAAAAAAAAAAAACTTGAAGAAAGAAACAGTTCAAAGAAATATTGAAGTTAAAACAAAGGTTTCAAACATACACAATATATAATACTTTTTAAGCTAGCAACAAAGATCTTTAACTAACGTCAATAAGGTGAAAAAAAAAATAAACAAATTAGGAAATAAATCAAGAATGAGTTTAGAAGATACTTTAGCCAACTTATCGATCTATGATGCCAAGAAATATTTTCGTAAAGCACAAAATGCTGTTTTTAACTTGACAGAAATGGAAGGCAAGGTTAGAGAGGCTACAAATAATGAGCCATGGGGTGCTTCATCCACATTAATGGAACAGATTGCACAAGGGACATTTAATTTCCGTGAAAGAGAAGAAATCATCGGGATGATCTTTAAAAGGTTTACTGAAAAGACAGGCAGTGAATGGAGACAGATTTACAAAGCCTTACAATTATTGGAGTATTTGGTTAAACATGGTTCAGAGAAATTTATCGACGATGTCAGAAGCAGTCTCAGGATTGTGAAGATGTTAGAAGATTTTCATTATATAGATTCGCAAGGTAGAGACCAAGGAATTAACGTAAGAAACAGAGCCAAGGCTATGGTATTATTATTACAAGACGACAACCAATTGAGAGTGGAGAGGAAGAAGGCAAGAGAGACAGCTAACAAATATAAAGGAGTAGTTGGCGGTGGTGGTGCTAACGCTATGAATCCTAGAGCAGGTTTTTCGAAATCTACATCACGTGGTATTAGTGTTAGTGCAGATTTTGACAGTGATGATGATGACGGTGACCAACCACCTAAATGTTTACCTAAATTAGATAACGTGGATAAATATGAGAAGTTTACTTTCAAAGATGAAGAGCCATTACAATCACAACCAGCAAATAATAATCAATCTAATTCTGTAAATGATAATAATGGAGTTAGCAATAAAATGGATATTGGAGGCAATAATAGCAATGAGGAAAGTGATGATGATGATGATGATGACGACGATGATTTTACAGAATTTCAAACTGCTGAACCAGTAATTAATACTACTGCTAATAATAATAATAACAACAACAATAACAATACATTGGAATCTTTGAACTTTAATGCTCCGATGACAACAAATGCAACAAATTATAACTCTATGGTAAACTCGCTGAATAGTGGTGTTGTACCAGCTATTCAACAGATTTCACAACAACAAAATAAAGCAAATGACCCATTTAGTTCATTATTCAATGCAGCTAAAGAGACCAAAAATGATATAATTACCCCTAACTCTACCAGTAATGCAAATGATATCTCTAAATTAGTGAATACTACCTCTACTACTACTACGAGTACTACTACTACTAATGATAACTTGTTAACTAACAACGGCAACAATAATGATAGTTACAATGATAACGATAATGATGATTTATTTGGTGATTTAGAGACAGCCCAACCTTCTGTCCAGAAAACCACAATTTCTTCAAATAATAATCAACAAAACACAGTATCTGAAGAGATTGATTTATTAAGCTTTTAAATATATCTGATTAAAATTCAACAGTAGAAAAAACTACTGCATTTTTTCATTATACATATATGCATGTATATGTATATATATATATATATAATATTAGCATTTTAATAAGATATGTCATGAATATATAGAAAGAAAGAAAAAACAAACAAACTGTCAACAATCAAAAGAAAAGGAAGCAAGTAAATTATGAATAGATAAGTTAGTGCGCATATATATATATATATATATACAAATATGTACAGATAATAAATAAATAAAAAGTAAAAAAAAGATATTTGAATAAATTTAATGTTACTATATTCTATTCTATTCTATTCTATTCGATATGTTGGATCATGAATATTTTTCTTTTCAGTAGTATCTATTTTATCACATTTGTGATCAGACTCTGAATTCACGGTATGAGCAGGACACGGAAGTATAGAACCAAGTGCTACACTTGAAAAAGCTACTAGAAAAGTACCTAGGTATAGATTATTCATCAGCCTATTTCTTGTAACAGCTCGCATTATGTAATGAAATTAAATTAAATAAAATTAAATGAAATTAAATGAAATTAAATGAAATTATTATTATTACTATGATATGTGCAGGTAACCACAGAAGTATATGAATAAAAATAGATGAATGGAATAAAATAAAATGGCTGGGATCTAAAACAGCAAATCAAAAAGTGTGCGAAATATGATCAAAGGAATATAAATAATAATGACAGTTAAGTGACAGAGGCAACGGAGACAGAGGTGGCAGAGAAGAAAAAGAGAACACTAAGAATATTATAAGAGCCAGACTCAGACTGCCAGACACATGAACCGTTAGAAAAATAAATAAATAACAAAGATAGGAGTAGGAGGAATAAGAATAACTCTGTGCAAAATAATCTTTATCCAAAATTCCAGAATAAATAGTAATAACTGGTTAAGGTAATACTTAATCATGTCAAGAAGAAGACACATTGTAAACTAGATGAGAATCACTTGTTATCTGCGCAAAAGAAAATAAAGAAAACACACATACACTAATACACACACACACACACAAACACAGCCTATACCATCATTAACAAAAAGCTATTTCTTCTTCAAAAACCTACACACAACATCTATAAAAAGACAAAGCGATCTTTCCTTCCCTCAAGCAAATCCTCCCTCCCGTCCCCCTTCCACTGCCAAAAAAAAACAGTAAGCGAAAATAAAAAGACAAAAAATCTTTGCTCTTTACTTTTTTGTCTTTTTATTTTCGACAGCTTCTTATTTCCATTATCGCCCGTTTCAGGGAACACAATACAAAAAAATACAAAAAAATACAAAACCATATTTGTTTCTATTGTTCCTGCAACAATACCCTGGTCTTTCTTCTTGTCTTTGTTTTTCTTCCGTCTGCATAATAAAAACAATTAATAAAAAAAGGGGAGAGGGAGAAAATGTTGGTAATTTTGTTGCAAAAACAAAAGAACAAAAACAAAAGAACAAAGCTTACACACCCAAACACCCTTGCGCGATCTGGTTCGAGACGACTTGTTTTTTTCTTTTTTTATTTAGCTTTTTTTAAAAAACTCACAAAAATCTAAAGCAATCAAAGGCTAAATGACACTATAAGCTGTTATTTTAAAAAAGCCAATTGCTATTATATAGTTAAAATACTGAAGATGTAGGATAAAAAAGAAGAAGAAGAAAAAGAAATATATATATAAACAAAAAAATAAATAAATAGAATTTGTTAGCAAATAAAGTAAACGTGGGATCTCTAGCAGAAAAAAAAAGACTTTCTACTATCAATACAGAAATATTTAAATAAATTATGCGTTATAGGAATATCCCTATTGATTTATTAAGAGTGTTTTTCTCAGTAGAGTCCTTGGATGCTCGAATTAAGCCACAACAAAGAAAAAATAAATTAATATCTGGTAGTAGTAGTAATAATAATACTACTAGTACTGCTACTAGTACTGCAACTACTTCTACTACAATTCATAATGTAAGATGGAATACATACGAGTTCAAGTTTTATTATCTAGCTTTCATTATTGTAATACCTATGATGTTTGTAACTGCCATGAATGCAAGTACAGAGAAGAACATTGCTAACTATTATAAATTTGAAAGATTGTTATCTAACGGTTGGTTGTTTGGACGCAAAGTAGATAATAGTGATGCCCAGTATAGATTCTTTAGAGATAACTTCCCTTTGCTTATCACATTAATCTTATCCCATGTTTTATTCAAAAGATTCGTTTTAATGATAATAGGCATCTCAAAGTTAAAGTTCGACATGTTTTTTGGCCTGTTTTTCCTTTTCGTCGCCCACGGATTCAATTCATTAAGAATCTTAGCCCATATGATGGTAATGTATTCTATTGTCCATCTATTGAAAAGAAAAAGACATTGGACCACTTGTCTAACTTGGGTCTATGGTATCTCAACTCTATTTATTAATGACAAATACAGGAATCTACCATTTGGTTCTCTTTTACCCTTTCTGAAACCAATTGACCAACTAAAATTTAATGGAATCATTGAACGTTGGGATGTTTTCTTTAATTTCACTCTATTAAGACTGATTAGTTATAATTTGGATTATTTGGAACGGTGGGATAACCAATTTAAAACTTTGAAAAAAACTGATATCGGTATAGGTAATGATAACGATAGTTTAATCCAAGAAGATCTATCTTTACAAAAGTCTAGTCGTTTGAATTCTGCTGATATCTCCTTGCCCACTATCTTAGAAGATGGTAACAAACTTCAAGATCATATGGATAGCACTACTCATACCGAAAATACTAATAGAAACCACAGTATTCACGGTGAAAACAACGAAATGAATGAGAAAATCAATAATGCTAAAAGTATTACCACTAATGGTTCTGCTTATGATAATTACTATGATATCGAATTGTTAACTAATGAAAGGGCAAGATTGGTGGCTCCTCATCATATTCAAGAATACTCAATAAATAACTTTATTGCATATGTGCTATATACTCCGTTATACATTGCAGGTCCTATTATTACCTTTAACGATTACGTCTATCAGTCTAAAAATACTCTACCATCAATTAATAGAATTAGGATAGGTAAATACTTGATTAGACTCATCCTTACAATCTTGGTCATGGAATTCATCTTACATTTCACTTATGTGGTAGCCGTATCCAAGACAAAGGCATGGGAAGGCGATTCACCCTTCCAAATATCGATGATTGGTCTATTCAATTTGAATATAATTTATTTGAAATTGTTAATTCCTTGGAGATTGTTCAGACTATGGGGGTTATTAGATGGTATTGATACACCAGAGAATATGATCCGACTAGTGGATAACAACTACAGTGCATTAGCATTTTGGAGAGCATGGCATCGCTCCTATAACAAGTGGGTAGTTCGTTACATATATATCCCATTGGGCGGATCTAAAAACCGTATACTGACTTCATTAGCTGTATTTTCCTTTGTTGCTATATGGCATGACATCGAATTAAAATTATTATTTTGGGGCTGGTTAATAGTTTTGTTTTTAATTCCTGAGATTGTAGCTACCGAGGTATTTCAACCTTACAGACAAGAATGGTGGTATAGACACATGTGTGCATCGGGTGCTGTGGTAAATATTTGGATGATGATGATAGCTAATCTCTTCGGCTTTTGTTTAGGCCCAGATGGGACAAAAGCTCTATTATGGGATATGTTCTCTACTAGTAATGGTTTATCTTTCTTTGTGATTGCCAGTGGATGCATATTTATTGCTGTACAGATAATGTTTGAAATACGTGAAGAAGAGAAAAGAAATGGAATCTTTTTAAAATGTTAGATAAATATATATATGCATATATTACATCGCTATTTGTTTTATTAGTTCAGAACGTTCTAGTTTCTATGATTATATATTTTTAAACATAATTAAACGTCTTCTTTTTTATTCAATCTTTGAGATAAGATCTACACTTCAATACACTATCTAAACTTCTTAGCGAATCTCTTTAGTTAATTGCCCGAATCCATAGATCAATAATAAGACATTCCATACACTAATGCTGGAGTATATATTATTATTCTGTAGAGATCGACGACTTCATGAAAAACAAATTGCACCAACAAGAGAAGAAAATGATAAGCCCCGCAATCTAAATTTTCTTTTTCTTTTGTACAACCGAAAATACTGCGATGAGTAAGAACCAAAAAATAAAAAAAAAAAAAACTTATCCACATGAGTCACGGTCTAAAGTATACTTGCTTGAAGGGAAAATATTGGATAAAAATAGACGCATATTTATGCACAATCCACACACACGCATTTGTATATAAGCTCAGAAGTAAAAAACAAAGTTATACTTCAGATAAAAAAAACAACAAGCAAGTGCTTATTTAGATAATATATTAAATTAGCTAGCCAATTAACTGTGTTGCAAATCATTTTGTGTCATCTCAATCCATTGTACATATTGACATAATGCTCAACCATCAGTTAAGAATAATAACTAGATGGCAATGTTTTATATATAATACACGTTATTATTCTATATCCAGAAATGTAGAGATTAAGTCTGTGACCCAGTTAAGACCTCGTATAAAGGCTTCCTTTGTTAGTTCTCCAAACTCTAAATTACAATCCATGATCTGGCAAAACCCTTTACAAAATGTTTTAATTACAAAAAAACCTTTCACTTTAGGAACACGTGAAGCAATGGTGAAATTCATTACTCACTTACATGACTCTTATCCTCAAGTTAATGTTATTGTAAATCCAGAAGTGGCAGAAGAAATTTCCGAGGATTTCTTACAGACTATTAATAATGATCCTAATAGACCACATGTTTTATATACGGGTACACAACAGGAAATCATTCAAAAGACTGATCTATTAGTGACATTGGGTGGTGATGGGACCATCTTACATAGTGTTTCAAAGTTCGAAAATCATCAAGTACCACCTGTATTAGCCTTTTCCTTAGGGACTTTAGGTTTCTTGTTACCATTTGATTTTGAGGAATATAAAAGTATATTTAACAAGGTTATAAGTTCTAGAGCTAAATGCTTACACAGGACAAGATTAGAATGTTATATTGTGAAACGTAATAAGAATAAGAATATTGATGATAACAATGACGACACTAAGACAGATAAGAATAATTTTCAATCTGGTAACATAATTCGCAGGGCTATGAATGATATTTTTATTCATAGAGGCAATGCACCACATTTGGCAAACTTAGATATTTATATTGATGGAGCCTTTTTGACAAGGACTATGGCTGATGGTGTTATAGTATCTACTCCCACAGGTTCCACAGCGTATTCGTTATCTGCAGGAGGGTCTATTGTATCTCCTTTAGTCCCTGGAATCCTTTTAACCCCCATTTGTCCAAGATCGTTATCATTCAGACCCTTATTGCTACCACATTCTTCTCATATAAAGATTGTTGTTGGATCTAAGATGAATCAACTTAATAATGATATTGTAATAAATATGTCAGTTGATGGATTCCGTCAAGAGAATCTACATCTAGGTGATGAAATTCATATTATTAATGAAGTTGGGACTATTTACATAGAAGGAACACAAATTCCACCGTATTATAAGGATAAACAAAGTGGATTGGACAACATTAAAAGTAACAATAATAATACAGAGAGCGTAAAAGATTCACAGTTGAATCATAGACTAAATTCAGGTATATATTGTATAGCTAAGACTGAAAACGACTGGACAAAGGGCATCAATGAATTGTTAGGTTTCAATTCCAGCTTTAGGTTCACCCGTCGCCTTCAAGATAATTGAACTTATGAAAAAGAAATGACAAAAAGTATATAAACAAAAAGTAACGTACCACTATATATACTTGCTTGCTGCAATATCTCGTATGTAATGTATCCACTCTAAATTAATTAAAAAGAAAACAAGAAAAAAAATAAAAACAAATAATCTACACGTTTAAAAAGAAAACTGTATTAACGATCCTTGCAATGATTCCCATTCGGAGGCACGAAGGCTGATCCTTAGATCTCCAATAGATGGAGACAACAGATGAACCATTGCACCCAAGATCGATAATTGGGTTTTAGTCTCCTGTCCAAGTCGCATTATGCAAACTGAAATTTACTTAAAAGTGAATTTAAATCAACTTCAAATTTGGTAGCACTTTATCTCCATGGTCATGGGCCAAGGACGCCCCGGAGGGGTCCAACCTCAATAAAGACACTGTTATGCACTACAAATGGCAGTGAAAAATGCGTTGCCTTTTTTACAGCTAAAAGAGGAATGGTATAAAAGAACGATCAGAAGGCGAAAGGAAGGTTTAGTCACGACAGGACGTAAATGAAAAGAAGAATCAGAGTACTCGTTGTTTGCCTTTTTATATATTATGAAAATAAAAAACTGTCTTGCAAAGAAAAAACAAAATGAAAAAAAAAAAAAGAAAATGCAAACTGTAGATTTTTTTTATGAAAAAACTTACCCGAAGGAATAACAAAATTTAGGAAGGGTTTATTATATAAGTTGGCCTCTTTTAAAAGAGATGACTCCTGTGAATAAATGAAATACACAAAGTTGCCTAATGCGATAACAAAATTAGAATGTAATAACCAATATAAAGAAATATATATATCCATTGAATTATAAAAAAAATAATGAAAAGACCAAAATTCTAAATACTTTACATATTCTCTTATACCATTATATTGTTATTACTGTTAATATTATTTTATAAATGTAACTGCAATAACGGTTAAATATAATGTATAGAAAATATTTAGTTTAATCTTAAATATTATAGGGGATACAAAAAGAGAAAAAGTCACAAAAAAAAAAAAAAAAAAACAAGAAATAGAAACAAAGAATAATCAAAGCAAAATAAAAAAAAATAAAAATCTATTAACAGGTCTAAAACACTGTTGATCAATAACTAAGAAACAATTACTGAGAAGGATTAAAAACGTTAAATAGCCATGAAAACCATGAACAGAATTCCCTCAACAATCTACGCAAAATATTTTGATATCCTTCAGTGGCACTGTTAGGCACCGTTAAATCATGGTTTTCTACATCTACGTATTTTTCTAAATCACTATTGTCAGAGTGAATAGATTCTTCTGATGTAGTTTTTGCAATAGGATTTTCCAGCATAATTTCAGAGTCCAGCTCTTTATTGTTTTTAGAGTGGTAAACATGTTCATCTTCATGCTTTGATTGGGCATCAGATATATTTTCAGTCATTACCTCTTGAAATGAAGAGGGCATTTGAAGAACTTGTTCATTTTCGGACACAATTTGCATATTTGCTTCTACAGGCAATATATGTGCTCCTAAATTTGAACAAGTGTTTAGAGAGTATTTATTAGTAAAAATTATTAAATCTTCTTGTTTCTCTCCCTGAAATTGTTCAGATGAGTTTAATTTAGAGTTATTATCAGAATATTCCTCAACTATATCATTGTTTTCCGACTTTTCATTCTTTCTACTACTTGATTCAGACTCTATAATAGACTCGTCTAAAATATTAGGCATGTCTTTATTTTCTTGCTTATTTTCTTTATTATTAATGGTAGACGCATAACTACTTACAGCTGTTTTGGTAGTTTCTGAATGTTGTAATGCATCGGAAATAACATCAAAATCTTTTATAAAACTGTTTTGTAACTGTGCTTTTCTGTCCTTTAGGGAAGGTGCAGGTGATCCGGGACCTTCATCTAGAATTTCAGATTCAGAATCAGTTGCAGCTTTCTGAATATTTTCTCCTTGCATTTTTTCTTTAACTGAGGCAACATCTCCATCCTTTTCTACTTCTTTTTCCCTATACCTTACAACTTCAACATTATTAATATTGTTATGTTCATCAGGTTCGGTTGCGTAATCTGATGTAGTGAACCAATTATTGTAGTCATCAATAAACTTGAAATGAACTAAAAGCTCACCGTTATTATTTAACTTTTTACAATTTCTTAACTTAGAGTCCTCAATAGAATAAATCCAAAAAGTTTGTCTACCAACATCTTTCAGCTCCATAGGTTCGATTTGCCAGTCGTTAAAATCACCTGCAATCTTTAAAGATTTAAAATTCAATGCATCACTTCTCCTTTTAATATCAGTGTTGTCCTCATGGTACATTGGATATATAATATTAATCATGTTTTTTTCTTTGTGGTATTAACAATCTCGAAAAAGATCTAGTAATAGTGTCAATTAATTGTTTTCTGTTTTAACTTAGTTAGATTTTTCTTTTATATATCATTGCTATCCCTAATATATATAGGGGATTAGATATCTCTTATTGCATATTTGCTTAACCTTCCGAAATAGTCCTTACTTTTTTTTATTTTTTTAGAAAAAATACTTTGAAATAATCGGAGACGTGGAACATTAGAATATTTTTTAAAACATGAACAGAAAGTATAAGGGATGTCTTCAACTGGAAAGAAAAAAACTTGAAAGGGAAATTTGCAAAGCAACAATAAAAAAGAAGTTCCCCTAGCACACACACATATATATATAATTGGGATAGTGGAGAGGCACATAAAACACAAGAGTAAGTTAAAATAACGCCTTTATCCAGATACTCCACAGACTTAGTTGGACTTATCATAATTTTTCAATTTATTATAATGTTGAAACATGGAACTCTTGACCAGTGAAATAGTGAAATTCACTAGATTTATTGTTATCAATGCAATGATATGATATATTAAACATACAGCACAAATTACAATATAGCGGTAATTTTTCTTCTAATATTTTATTTTCATAGTGATTTGGTGTGTTGCCTTTTAATTATAAAGTAATTATATGCAGCGAAGTCTTTTTTAAGAGATTTGTTGTGGAATATTACCACATCTATCCTTACCGAAGTTTATTTTTAAGTTTTTGAATTCTGGTATCTTCTGTGCCTCCTTGAAAGCACTGATAGCATTAGAGATATTAGTGAAGTTGATAAAGCAACAGCTCTTGTTAGGTAAAAAGTTTATTTGTTCTACTTCACCATATTTGCTGAAAACAGTTCTTAAATTATCTTCAGTAAAAAAAGTTTCAGCATATGGTTTGTGCCAATCAATATTTCCGATGTAGATATTTCTTGATGCCCCTTGACTAACTGCAATACTTATAGAATTTAATAAGGGACCAGAATGCTTACCCCATCCTATTTTACATCGTCTTTTGTGAATAGTAAGACCATGTAATGAAACCATTGCATAAAATTGTGCAGCTGCTGTAGGATCTACAAAAGTTATAAAACAAATGTTCTTGTTCGGTATCAATTTGATATGTTGCAACAGGCCACCACGCACAATATTACAAATGTCCTCAACTTTAGTCATTTTTGATAAATTGCCCAAATATATTGTTCTATTTCCAAGATTATTTATACCACCTGCAGATGTGGCAATAGCAGCCGCAGCTGTAGATTGTTGTATTAGCGTATTTGTGATAAAATTTCTGTCATTTAGCTGTTTTATAGTGTTGGTATCGTCTATATCTAAACCTAAAAATTGTGCAGCATTGTACTGTTGTATTTTAGTAATGTATGAACAACGATCTTTTCCAAAATATACTTTTTTATTATGGTACAAAGAGTTTTGGTTACTAATTGTATCTACGGCATGAATAGCAGATGCGATAGAAGTAAAATATACAAATGCAATCCCCTTTTCTGGTAAATACTTTAAAGATTCAATTGTACCAAATCTTTCAAAATCTTTTCTTAGTTTATTATCATCCCATATTTCCTCGATATTTTCATTGTCTATATGACCGTCAGTACAATTCAAATTGCCAATATATACTGTTCTTGTAGCTCCATCAAACCTAATTCTTTTAGCTACCGTTGAGTCTAACATATTAGTTTTTCCCCAACCAATTTTAATATCATTACCATTAATATTCAATCTTCTCAAAATAGAATCCACGTGAAATAATAATGCAGACTTTTCATCAACAAATGTAATAAATGCACAATTATTATCAGGTAGTATTTTACAATCTTCGACCATTCCAGTGGATACATAATCTAATAATTTCTCGATCGATAAATCCTTTGGAATATTTCCTAAATACACAGTTCTGCTTGGTGCATTAACCAAATTTAATGGATTTGGAGTTGTTATTATTGGTAGTGAAGGATCCATGTATACATTGCTGTCATAAGATATAGCAGTACTATGCCTACCACTATAATGGAAATTTCTTTGATGATAATTTTTGTGTTGTGGAGATAGATTCATTGGGACTTGGAATATTTGTGAATACTGATCTACTGGAGAAATGACTCTTTCTAATTCTGATTCATTCATACTGATATGTGAATATTTCTAAATAAACCAAATAGAGCTTAATGTTTTATTAATACAATAATAAGTATAATGCGATATATACAGACAGATGCTGGAAAAAACGATAAGGATATTTAAAAAACTGAATGAACCTTTTAAGCACAAAATAAAATTAAATAGCTCAATACTCGAGATTTGTAGTTGTGAATTAACACCTTTTTAACTTAAAATTGATATTATATCGACGCACTACAAAATACTCAAGAATATATCTACTTTCTGTAAATATATCAGTAGATGTATCTATTTTAATACTCACAGGCCTAAGCCCAAAATTTTAACCGCCAGCTAAAAATATTTTTGTACATTTGTAGAAAATATTAGTAACTTCATACGAAATCTAATTTTGCAAGATATTTATAAACAAAGATTTCTTAATTTTATGTATATAGTCTCTAAAGGAAAAGATATACATATAAACAAATCAATATATATATATACATCTGTACAGATGTCTTTAAATGCATGTTATTCGCATGTCAAGAAATATAACTAATACCAAAGGGGTAAATATTAAAGTAACTCATAAAATGAATCATATCAGAACTTTAGGGACTACTTCAAGTAGATTGAATCTACTTAGAAATTCATTTAAAATCTTAATAAGATCACAGTATCAATCCTCACTTTTGACATCTCGTTTAAATATATTGAATAGGACATTGCCATCATTACCCTCCTACGTTAATTTTATGGTTTTTTTCAGAGGGTTCAAATCTAAAAGCGCAATTAAAAAATTTTGTAAGGATTGTTACATAGTAAGAAGAAAGGGAAGAGTTTATGTCTATTCTAAGTCAAATGGAAAGCATAAACAACGCCAAGGGTAGAATTACTATTAATGAACAACAATGATAATAATAATGGTATTTTTATGTATGATAATCACAAAATATTCATGTATCCATGTAAATATTAAACATTAAGTAACTCGGTTTTTTTAATACGTAACTATGTATAGCGTGCATCCATATATATAGATTCTATAAGCTAGTATACAATTATTATATTTTCATTCTTATAAGCTCCACACTGATAAACCTACTCCGGCAATTAATGCAACATTCAACCCACCATTCATAGTTAAGATGTCACAACATCCCGTGTCTGCAATAGTTGTGTATTTACAATCATACAACCTCAATGTATTTTTGTTTGATGTATCCCAGACTCGGATGATTTGATCAACAGAAGTAGTCAATAATTTCAGACCATCATTGAACACCTTGCACGAAGTGACGGTCGACGATGCTATGTCAGGAACAACACTCATAGAAACACAAGCTAACTTGCCTGTAGTTTTCTCAATTTCAAATTTTGTAATACCGACACCATTATCATCACCACCTGTGTAGATTTCTAATTGATTATCCTTATTTACATATTTATCGATACATTTGATACCAGATTTGTGGACTTTAATAGAAAGTTCAGGAATAAGATTGACATCTTTTATAGTTGTAAAACCTTCCTGGATACATTTAACGATTTCTGTGACACTGTAGATTACTAGGTAACCATCAGTAGGTGCAAGAACTAAGTAAGAAAAATCATTATAATCAACAAATAAAGTATTAAAAATACAACATGTCTTATATTTCATACATGTTATTAATTTGAACGTATTCGACTTTTTTTGGTAGTACCAAATCTTGACTGCAGAATCTGAGTAAACAGTGTGTAACATAAAATCTTCCTCATTAATAAACTTAACATCAAAATCCATTATTCTTAAATCTGGATTATTACTTGATACAGGCAACGTTTGTTTTACGTAAATATATGGATTAGAATCAAACTCATCATTAATTTCCCATAAAAATAATTCTTCCCTAGCACTGCATGAAATTATAAGTTGGGAATTAATAAATCTTAGCTTTTGTAGACCAGAAACATGTCTTCTTTCCGCCCAATAAGTTTTAATATTTCCTGTAGTGAGATTAACAGAATTTAATCTAATTGTAGTGTCTTCCGAGCCGGTCACAAATAAATGGTCACTATTCTTTCTAGGTGCGAGGCATATACTTAAATCACGAATCTCTCTACCATGTAAACCATCAATTAAAGTTTCTGCTACTACTGGTTTATAGATTTTTCTTAAATATAACTTTGAGGATTTGATATACATCAACATGAAGGAATTGTTACTGGATGTATTATCAAATAACGACGATAACTTCCATTGCCTGTGTGCACCACCACAAACTTCACTAACTATCTCATAGCCTTTTTGTTCATTGTACATATAAAAAAGACTAGATTTAAATCCGTATATTATATAGTCATTTGAGTTGTTGTAATAAGCACCTTCTAAAAACCCTTTTAAAATCTTATTTGAATGTATAATTTCATGCCTAATTTTTTGAGTGCCGGTTAAAGTTAGTGTAATAAAATTATAATATCCATCTCGATTTGTAACCGAAAATAATTGTTTATTATTTTTGCTTTCAATAAGTTTAATGGAAGTTGTAGTATCACCAGGGTTAATTCTCTTAATTAATGTACAAATATAATTTGTATCGTTTGCTTTATTTAAATCAAATATAGCAATAGTACTAAATCTTGAACCAACTAATAAGTAATGATTAAATATTTCAAGACAGGAAGAGGTAAAATTCTCTGGTTTTTTAAAATTGTATTCCTCTTGTATTTGTAGAGAGTTCATATTGAATTTAAGTATTTTGAAACTGTCACGAGGATTAGGAGATTCTAAGGTTAATAAAAAAGTCTCCTGACTTGAGGGTATGATCATACAATTTGTTGTTTTAGATAATCCATCTATATGTAAACTTTCTTTACAAGTAACATAATTTCCATCTTTAGAAAGATTCAAAAGAAGTAAATCACATTTGTTATTTGAAAAAACGACTATATTGTTATCTTTTTGATCTCCTATACTATTTGTAATAGAGTATGACATAAATCTTTCATCAATCTCTAATAGTTTCCATTGTTTAGTTAAATAATAATACAAGAATATTTTTCCATAAGATGTAATACTAACCAATCCAAAGGGTAACCATGTGAAGCCTTTTATAATTTCATCTTTGTTAATGGTAACGTTGAATGTTTTACCAATATCCTTTAAATCAAAAGTTTCGTGTTCATCGCCATATCTATTAGATTGTTGTAAATCAATGAGTTTTAATCTACCATCATTCCCACTAGTAACTGCAATCATTTCATCCTCTTTCACATCTACACTCCAGACATTCTTAATTAGATGTACTTCGAATACATGATTAATAAGTAATTCCACTTTGTTACGTCCAGGATCTAGATTAATGTTCCAGGTTCTGCAAGTACAATCTTCAGAAACACTAATTAATTTAGTATCATCGTGAAAAAATCTCAAATTCCAAATTCTTGCAGTATGACCCCAACCAACAGCCAATTGTTCACCAGTTGTCATATCCCATAGTCTAATTGAACGATCATCAGAACAACTAGCAATCAATTTAGCATTGTTACTAACAGTGACATAAAAAATGGAACCGTCGTGGCCAACTAAATTATGTATCATAGACTCACTATGTAAGTCCCATATCAAAACACCTCCCATCACGGTCCCTGAACATACATATACTGTATCGCTTAACACTCTAATTGACCCAGAATACAAAATTGACCTTTCATTCTTTAAAGTTTTTCTATAAAGAATAGTAGCATTAATATCTAATACTAGAACCAAGTTGTAACAGGTTAACAAATAGATTTGATTATTATTGTAACTAAACTCGCCAGTAATAATCCATTCAGAAGCAAGAAATTCTCTGTCACTTACATTGTCACTAGCCAATAAACTTTTGGTTTCAATTATAAGAACAGATTTACCTCCATATAAAACTATGCTGTTACCATTATTACTAAATGAAAATCCATGAATCTTGTTCTTTTTAAATATTCTTACATGGTGTTTTAATATGTTAGTTTTATAATCAAAAATTTGAAGAAATGGGCCACAAGCAGAATATAATGTTGTTTCTTCGAAAAATTTTACACACAGAGATGGTCCATAATGTGAAATGTCTTTGAGTTCTCCCATATTCAAAAATAACGAAAAATGAAATCCAACAGGGGTTAAAATAATAGGAAGGGAGTATCTCTAAACCTAACTAGAATGGATTGTTGATTAGTTCAATTGATTTAACTTGGAGTAGCCTCGATTTTTACAACTAGAAAAGTTTAATATAAGTCAATGCTTTTTTAAAATTTAAGTGTTTGATAATTTTTTAGTTTTGCGAAAAATAACGACAAAAAAAATTCTAACAAGAAAGAAGGTTCTGTAAAAACAGAAGTTAAATCTTCACTTAATGAAAAAATGAGTATTATACTTTTGTTTGATTAACTTGCCGAATAGATATTTTACGGATAGTAAAACTATTTAAGGGTATACACATAAAGGGAAAATTCTTTTCTATTCATCATTCTTTTATAAGAATATATTCAAATACATAATTAAATAATAATGTAAAAGACTATACATTTAAGGACATTGCACGAGCTAAGATTGTCTACAAATTTTAAATAACTAAAACACACAGTTTCACAAAAAATAAAATAATAAAAAATTAGGATAATATAAGACCGATATCAGTAACTATATAAGGGACCGAAGAATTAAACTAGGGAGTATTGCAGTAATGATATCAATATTTACCAAATATAATCGTACTTTATTATTAGCATCAATATGTACCATTGAAAGGAAAAAGAGGATCTCAAAGATGACTTTTCCTTCCTTTATACAGATAAAACATTTTATTTTATTTAAGGTTAAAGGGTAATTATTGTCGGTAAAAATTAGTACTTGATTCAGTTGCATTTCTTAAAGAATGTCGAGCAGCATGCATTGACGAATGGTGTGCACCATTATGATGATATGCTTGACGCAAATCAGGATTAATATTAGTATTACTCTCGTCAATAGTTGTTCTACTACTATTTTTAGCATTTAAGGGATTAATTTCATTGTTAAAATTGGCACTTTCCTGGTTCCAGATGGTAGTTAATATTCTCTGCAATCTAGAATTTTGGGTATTTCCGAAGAAATCATCTGCTTTTAAGTTACTATCATTTATTTTACTTGGCACTGAACGATCACTGATAAATGCTTTTAACACATTGTCTCTTTGAGATGTCAATGATTGGGCTATTTCGTTATTATTTGGGGGCTTCCTGCTTTGAGATTTAATATTTGCATTTGTTGATGCCTTGCCTACTGTTGATTGAATATGGTCCTTATTCGACTCGAATCTTGTTAAAGCTGCATCAATAGTATTATAAAATCTTCTTAGGCTTGTATATTCATGCGAAATACGTTCAAATTCTCTCTTAACATCAACATTAGTGGCCATAAAAATAGAATCTGCGTTCCCATCTTTCTGTAAATTAAGGTCCATAATAGAATTCTCCCTCTGCAACCATAGCTTTCTTTGAGTTCTTAAGTCACCATCATTTGTATTATCACTCTTTAGAAATTGAGAGAAATTTGAAAAATTATCATCCACATTAATCTTATTCCCAGTAACAGAAGTCTTCCTATTGTTATTTGATAATTGAGATAATAGTGATGGTGCATTTTTTTCTATTGAGCTTCTCCTTTCTTGTTTTAAATATTGCTGCTGTCTTGAATTTGGTCTCCTATTAAAAATTGTACTAATGTATGATGAATGTTTTGATGAATTTTCTTGAATAATAGAGGCGGTACTTTTCTTAAGTTTCAATTTAGAAGAATTATTTTCTACATTTGCAACCATGGCTAAGGAAGCAGCTGCATTAGCTCTTTGTAGATTATTTGATAAACTAGAATATGAATTGGAAAAGCCACTTCTTTTATTCTTAATTTCGATTTGTTTTTGGAATTTCGGTTTGCTTGATTGCTTTTGATTATCATTTGCCATCGTGGGTGGGTATTCTATAATTCTATTATTTTCTTGCAAAACGACATTGGATTGTTTAACTTTGTTTGGTATCACCTGGTCACTAAAGTTTGTGTTTATATTTTGTTTCTCATTGTATACAAGTGGTATACTAGTAGGAATAATTTTGTCATTATCTGAATCACCCTTGCTAGAAGTTGCAGTAATGTGGAGTTCATTTGATAATGAATTCTGAATTGAAGCTGGATGTTCAAAAGTTCTCTCTATTCCGGTAGATTGTGATAAAATCATAGTAGGGATATACTGGCCTGTAGGACTATTATTTATGGATTGATTCTGATGGTTCCCATTTATCTTGGATTCTTCAAAGTTATCTTTGCTTGAAGAATTAAGCTGATTAAATTTACTTTTATAACTTTCGCAATTTGTGCGTTCGTTATTCACAAGTAAATCCTTTTGTGTTGGAGTCAATTTTTCTGTCTGCGAATCGTATTCAATATGATCTGTATCTTTGGAATGAGATAAAGAGCGTTTTTGATTTCGTGTCTGTCTTGTTAGTTCATTGGAGGTTATAGTATTGATTGATTCTGCAGTATCAATATGATCTTCACTATGTTGTCTTACAATCTGGTTTTGATGTGATATACTATGATTAGAAGTAATAGTAATATTGTCTACATTTGTATTATTTTTATGTTCAGATTTTTTTTCTTCATCTACTGATATTTCATCTGATGAGTTTTGATATTCTTGTTTCTTTTTAGCTTTAGCAAAATTGTTTTCTTTTACTATTTTAATATCATTCAGATGATTTTCATTACTTTTGATGTTGTGAAATTCTTTCTTGGAAGACGATTCTTCTTCATCACTATCGCTGCTTTGAGTAGAATTATCCAGTTTGACATAATCATTACCTAGAGTAAATTGTGGTTTTTTAGAAGGAGGTTTAGAAATAATAGTAATATTTGTTGTAGTAGAAATTTTGTCAATTATACCTGTATCATTTGTGTTTATATCTTCATTTAAATTTTCAGAAAGAGTTATCTTCTTGGAATCATTTTCTTCATTAAGATTTAATTCCTCATCAGTGAAATAATCTACCTCTTCTTCACTAGGTGAGTCATTAATATTGTCAAGAGAATTTTTAGGTTTTTCGTTATTGTATTGTAGAACAGAATGCGTGCTCTTTGTCATTGCAGGTCGTATACCAATACTTGGATGACTAAACGAATTACTACAACTATGTGAATGAGATCCACTAGAATATGTTGACTGGATAATAGGTTTATTATGGAAACCTGAAATCCCCAATGAGGTCATATTTAAAGCACTTAAAGTTCTTCTTCTGTATAGCAAATCAGTTGATTTAATTCTAGCTATAGGATTGTTAGAACCGTGGTGAAGTTGATGATGATGCGGTTTATCCATAGATTTTGAAATATCATGACCTAATGTTCGCCTCAATCCTTTAAAGCTTGCCGTACTCTTAGCCCGAGACCTTGTTGAAAATTGCCTCGGATGTTTTGCATTATTGATTGGATGATGATGATGAGATAAATAATCTGAATTTATATTCTGATTTGTAGTATCTAAACTTATTTTAGATTCTTGTGACTTGGTTCGATGTACCATGATTGAAGGTAAAAAAAAAAGAAAAATGTTGATAAGATAATAGTCTGTCTGATCTTTTTTATTTTTTTGATTTATATTAGTAACTTCTCTTTCTTCGTATTTATAAATACGTTAACTTTGACAATATACCTTTTATTACTATGTGTATGTATATACGTGATTATTGGAGACCTAAATTTACCGAGTGTTATTTTTAAACAGGATCATCAGGATATGTCACTATTATCTGACACTTCTGTAATTTCCTTGCTCTCTTATTTTTTTTTTATTTTTTTCTGAAACAGGTGCAAATATAAAAATGATAATTGTACGGAAACCTTAATTTAATGTTAAGTGTTCTAACTTAAAGGAGAAGGCAAAGAATAGTAGGAGTTTTATTAGACGTTTGAAGTATTTTATGCTGATCATAAATTGTTTTCATCTGTTAGTTTATGAAGCCCCTAAACTAAAATTTTCACATAATATTAACAATTATTTCTTATAAGTTAGAAAAAAAAAATATACAATCTTAACACAAGTGAACAATGGATCTATTTAAAATAGGTGATTACTATGTAGACAGAATTGTTAATTCACAGAGCAAGAACAGTGGATTAAATAAAAATATTCTCGGGAAAATCACTCAATGGAATCAAGACCGGATTAAGTTGTTGCTTTTAGATAAAAATACCACTTCTACTATATCAATGTGCGCAACACAAACTGAATTATTAGAACACGAAATATATATTGTTGACACGATAGAAAATATGGAAAGAGATGTAATGAGACATCTAAAATGTCTCGTATATGTGAAACCTACCGAGGAATCTATTGAGTGTTTGATAAGAGAACTGTCCAATCCCAAATATGGAGAATATCATCTTTTTTTTAGTAATAAAATTGCTAAGGATTATTTAGAAAGATTAGCAGAAGCAGATGACATGGAATCAGTGGTAAAGGTGGAAGAAATTTTTCAAGATTATCAAATTGTTAATCAACATCTGTTCACTTTGGATCTTAATCCTAATAGAATTTTACTTGAAAACGGTTTGATTTGGGATGAATTTTATCTGAAAGAATGCACAAATAATCTAATTTCTTTATTATTATCCCTAAAGATTCGACCAAACATAATTAGATATGATAGTTCGAGTAAAACGACTTTAGTGTTAGCTAAATCCATTGAAAACGAGATTAAAAAAGATACCCAGCAATTATTTGATTTTCCCTATGATCCCTCTACACCTTCTTCGCTTATCATACTAGACAGATATGATGACCCTGTAACACCATTATTACAACCTTGGACATATCAATCTATGATACATGAATATATTGGTATCAAACACAATATGGTGGATCTTTCTCACCTACCAAATATAGATAAAGACCTAGAAAAAGTGACACTATCATCAAAACAAGACTCTTTTTTTCCGAGAAACCATGTATTTAAATTTTGGTGAACTGGGCGACAAGGTTAAACAATATGTCAGTAATTATAAGGATAAAGCTAAGATAAATAGTGCTGTTAATTCAATTGAAGATATCAAAGAATTTATTGAAAAATATCCAGAGATTAAAAAATTATCTGGTAATGTGTCAAAACATATGGCTCTTGTAGGTGAGTTGGATAGACAATTAAACAATAAGGATATTTGGGGATTGAGTGAAATAGAACAGAACTTATCCGTTCACAAAGATAATTTAGAGGATTATAATACAGTTTTACGGTATTTAAAGAACCCAAAGTTGGCCCCCTTTTATAAATTAAAATTGGCTTGTATTTATATGATACGATATGATGAGATTTATTATGACAATGACAATAAGAATATTGAAAAAATAAGTCAAATAGTAGATATCTTAAAAGAATTTTTGACAATAGAAGACATAAATTATTTGCATAAATTTAGAAATATGTTTCTTGAAAAAATAAAAAGTGGTAAAAAAAAAGAAAACTTGGAGACAAATAGAAAGGATGATTTATTAACAGAATTGGCAAAAAAATTTAATACAAGAATTGATCTGCATAGAAACAGGAACCAGCATAATCCTGCATCTGATAATATATATATGCAACATGTTCCTAAGTTGTCCCAGTTATTAAGTGATTTATCTAAGAATACTTTAGCAGAATCAAGGTATAAGTGTTTGATTAACTCAGCTGTTGATACAACTTCAAATCAATTACCGCAAACTCAAGATGTGATTATTTTTATTGTTGGTGGTGTAACGTATGAAGAATCTAGATTAGTTGAACAATTTAACATAGCAATGGTAAACAACAGAATGCGGATTATTTTAGGTGGAACATCAATTCTATCTACAAGAGATTTTCTTGAGTCTTTAAGATGAATTCAAAAAGGAAGGTCTTTTGGCAAATTGATATGTATATGTATGTTTGCACTAATTTCTATTTCTAAAGATATAATAAGATACCTCTACAGAAATGTAAATAGAATCAAGTATATACTAATCTTCTTCTTCTTCTTCCTTATTAACTTTAATTGTGTTAAAACAATATTTCTGTTCCCAAAGTAATAGTTGTCTAGTCAAATCATCCATCATAGTTAAGGTGTCATTATATCTATCATAAACGTTAGTAACTTTTTTAACAAATTCTTCGTTTTCGACAAACTTAATCAGTTCTTCCTTGGTTTGTTGATCCTGGCTTAATTCCCATTGGGTCCTCGAAATAAATTCTAAAATGGCAGATACTCTTCTTTTCATCTCATTTAGCGTTGTTCTTGTTGGAGGTAACCTTGGTTTTACTGGTTTACTTAAGTTAACTTCAGAGTGACCTTTGAATGTATGAGTATTTCCACCACTTTCTTCTAAGGTACTTTGGTTTGTTTGAGAACGAGAACCTTTGCCTCTACGCCCACCTTTTGTGGTCTTTTCAGTAGATGTAGCGGCTCGTCTAGCCCGTTTAGTACCTCTTTGAGATTTTTTAACCGTTGCAAGTGGTCTTTTCAAAACATTACCATTCGTATCAGATGTTTGTTCTTTATTTTCATTCTTTATAGAATCTTGATCTGATATAGAATCTGAATCTTTATCTCGTATGGTTAATTTTTTTGCCAAATTTGTTTTATTAGATTTATTCTCACCTATTGGTTTAGATATTTTTTCATCATCAAGAGATTTGTTTATGGCTAAGCTATTTTTATCATCATAGATGTTTTCTTCAATTCTTTTTGATGGGTTATCAGTATTATTAGATTCTTGTTTACTCTCTTTGATAGCTTTTTCCAGCATTCTTTGATATTGTTTTTCTTCCCTAGCTTGAAAAGTGGCACGTTTTCTATCTTGCAGTCTTCTATTATTTTCATTGTATGAAGTTGATGATTGGTTAATGCTATCTGTGTTTTCATTATCGTCATAATCATTGCCATTATCGTTAATATCATCATCTGTTTCATTAATAGATGAATTATTATCAGAACGAGTAGATATATTAGAACGTACATCACTTTTGCTGTCTTCAGTAGTAACACTCTTATCTTTATTCTTGTTGGAAGATCTGGTGGAACGTGATATGGTGGATGAAATAGAATTATCAGTTTTTCGAGATGTTTTACTAACACTTGAAGTTATAGTAGATGGAGAAGAGGAATCGATAGATAGCGATGTATCTGTAGTAGTTGAAGAAGTTTCTGCTAAATCCTTTGATCTATTGGTTTTATTTTTTTTACTTGCTTGGGATTGTCTGGTGAGTCGTTTCTTTTGTCTTCTTAGTCCCTGAACTGGTTTATATAGAGATCTATTTTCTCCCAAATCCGTGATATACAGACGATGTAAATCAGGTCTACACTGTTCACACCAATATTTGTCTGGTGTATCTTCTTTAATAATACCCACACAATATCCATGCTGCCATACACCACATTGTTCACATTGGATAAAAAGACCTGAATCATCTGGTGGATCTAATTCGTTACATATACATCTTGTTTCTCCCTCTTCTTCTTCTTCTGGTGCTTCTTCTTGTTGTGTTTCCTTATCTATTTTTGGTTCTTGTTCTCTGGAATACTCTTTACTTTTAAGGTCGGATTGGTTTATAACTTTGTCATTGTCATTATTATCATTGTTGTTGCTGTTATCGTTGATATCAGCTTTGTTAACATTTTTTTTTAATTTAATATCTTTTATGGATTTTTCAGTTCTAAGAGAAACCCCTTTATTGTCTTCCTCCAAATTTGAAATATCTGGTTCTGAAGATGGTTTTGATGGTGGTGATAAAGGAGCAGGTTTGATGGTTTCCTTCACCAGATCCGTGTTTTTATCCCCAGTCAAATTGTTCTTTATATCATTAGGATTATTTCCTTTGGGATAATCTACACTTTCCTCATCTACTTCATCCTCTTCTTCATTATCTATTTTTAACATCTCTTCATTTAATACATTATTATTGTTGTCGTTGTTGTCATTGGGACTATCATTAGTAATATTTTTGGATTCTTCTTCTCTCTTCATTAGTCTCTCTAATGATTCACTCATCCTATCGTAATATAAAAAAATAAAAAGGAGAAAAAAAATAGCAAGAAACAAATATAATGGAAATAATAAGTTTTTTATAATCTAATTTTAAGTAAGTATAGGAATATAAATATCTTTATTAATAATTCACAGCTTAAAGGTAACCTTTGAATTTTATTGTAGGAATAATAAAGTTGTGAGATTGTAATTTTCTCGTTGTCTTGAAAAAACAGAGGATTAAAGAACACAGATAAAGGAGGTTAATCCAGCTAATATTAGGGTCAAAGCTAGTACTATGTTATGGTTTATAAGCAGTGGGTCCTTATTTCTTTTTTATTAGTTTTGATTTATACGTCACATTGTTTTCTTCTTCTAATTTTTTTTGCTGCTGTTGTATGTATGCTTTTTCCTTCCATTTCAAGTATAAAACAAACTTTGATATTAAAATAATTTCATTATTGAGAGAAAGGGAAAAAAAAAGGAATAGGGTTCAATCAGGTATTACCTACTAAACCCTTATTAAAATTTTGAGTTACAAAAATGAGTAAAATAAAACTTCTGTCCAACCCTACTTTTCCATGCATCCTTACCCGAGATCGGGTAAGGATGCATGGAATTCTCTTATATTTCAAAAAGTCGGCAATCCGGGTAATGATTTCCCAATTTCGATTACCTTGTAAATGGGTGTATGGTTAGGTAATTCAATAAAAGGTAGTATTTTTTTTCTTTTTCCTTTTTTCTTTTTTTTTTTTGTCTTTTTTTTTTCTTTCGGTTTTTTCGTTTTATTCTGTGTTTTCTCTTCAGGGGGGAGGGTAAGAGCAAAGAAAAGTACCTCTTTTAATATTCAGATTATTGTTGTGAACAAGGAAGATCGTCAAATCTGTGTTTATTCTGGCTGAGAAAACACAAATACACACAGATATTCTGATATGATTAGTAAACCAATATTCCTTTCTTAGTTACTAATTTACTCGTTTACCTTGCTAATTGATATCAAAATTCTGCCTAATTGTATTTTATTATTGATTTTTTTTCCTTGGGTGCTTTTATTTATCAGTTAATTAAACCATTTATATTAAACTTCTAATTTTATTTAACCTGCTGCTAGACTTCATCTGTCCATTAATTATTTGTTTGTAATTGGAATACTATAAGTATAGGGTATACTAGCCTCAAATTCATTGAACGGTCGTGTTTAATTTTTTTTATTTTGTTTTTTCTTTCTTTGACTTTTATTTTAGTTATCGTTGGTGGATCATTATACTTACTTACTTACCTGTTTGATTATAAATATCTGCTATCTTTGTCACCTACGTTTTATCTGTATTTATATCTATATACATATATTTAAAAGATTTGTAATTACATCGCATATATATGAGGAGAAGAAGAAGAAGCCCGTCCCATTCAGATAATAATTACAGTAACAATAATAATATTCTGAATTCTGCATTTAATAAACATTCTAATAATACTAACAGTTCTCAAAACTTGAATAATGCATCAAATAATGACGATATAAACTCTAATGAACCAACCGAACCAGATGATAGTAGGTTGCTACCTACTACAAAATATAATAATACTGACATTAATACTGATATTGATATTAATAAAGTTAGCAACGAAGCGAAACAGTGTCTATCAACTTTTACTAAGACACAGGATTCATCTAAAAAGTCACATAAGAGATCAGCATCTCCGGCTCCACCTATCAAACCACCTTTAATATCAACGAAGGATGTTCAACCCTTTAATATACCTAATGCAATACCTTTGACTTCTACTACTGCAACCAATATCGTCACTTCTTTACAGCCTAGTATTGACAACAATATTAGATTAAGTGCTATTGGTAATAACACTAATACTATTAATACTATTGACTCCACTGGTTTTTTCAATTCACTAGAATCATTTTCCACTCCATTTTCATCTGTTTTCTCATCCACATCAACTAATTCATTCTATTCTAATTCATCCTTTACACCTTCTTCAACATTTTCTTTTAAAAAATTTAGTTATAATAATAATGGAAATAATTCTATTACTAAGCAATATATTACAGATGTGGCATATAAGACAAAATATAATCATTCAATTTTTTTGAAAAGATATCCAAATGACAGTTCGTCAAAGGATGGTATTAATTTGGATGATATGATTGCAAAATTATTGAAATTCAATAACACTAATGGATCCAGTAAACGTAAGAAACACTCATCTTCGTCTTCATCAAGTTTCCCAATTCATTCATGGGAAATTCAATTGATTTGTTCTCATGTACGTGAAATTTTTCTTATGCAACCCACTTTATTGAAATTACAATCGCCTATAAAGATCGTCGGTGATATACATGGCCAATATAATGATTTGTTGAGAATTTTTAAATTAAGTGGGGATCCATCAGAGACTAATTATTTATTCCTAGGTGATTATATTGATAGAGGTCATCAGTCATTGGAGACTATCATGTTACTTTTCTGTTACAAGATTAAATATAGAGACAATTTTTTTATGTTAAGAGGAAATCATGAGTCTGCTAATGTTACTAAGATGTATGGGTTCTATGATGAATGCAAAAGAAGAAAATCTACGAAAATATGGAAATGTTTCATCGATGTGTTTAATTGTTTGCCAATAGCTGCAATGATTCAAGATAAGATATTTTGTATTCACGGTGGGATCTCACCAGATTTGACCTCCATGAAACAAATCTCTAATGTTTTACGACCAACGGATATTCCAGATGAAGGTTTGATTACAGATTTACTATGGAGTGATCCAGACTCAAATGTAACCACCTGGTCACCAAATGATCGTGGTGTTTCTTACACATTCTCGAGAAAAAATGTGTTGGATTTTTGTTCAAGATTCAAGTTTGATTTGATTATCAGGGGACATATGGTAGTAGAAGATGGTTATGAATTTTTCGCAAAGAAAAAATTCGTTACTATTTTTAGTGCACCTAATTATTGTGGCCAATTCGGTAATTGGGGAGCTGTGTTGAGTATTAGTACTGGATTGATATGTAGTTTCGAATTGTTGAAACCACATTCAATAAAAAGATAAGGGTTTGGTTTATATCCTGTTTTTTCTTATTTTTGATTTATTTTAAATTTTTTTCTTTTTTTGTTTTGTTTGTTTGTTGATTCATCTTTTATTTTAATAAGTTGTTTTATAAAGATATCTTTGTTGGTTTTTTCCTTGTTCATTTTAATGAATAAATGATTTTTTTTTTTATTTTAATGAATTGACTTTTCTTCTATATGTATATCGATGTGTAGATTTTTATATATGAGTTTATGATAATTATATTTATGTGTTTGCATAATATTTTTTTTTCTAATATTGATTAAACTTACGATAAATATCATATATAAGTCTGTTTATTGAGATTTTCGAATAAAATATTTTACACATTTTCAGTTCAAGAGGCAATATAGTCAAAGAATGGTTCTTAACAAAGAAAACACCTGAAGAGGTATGCTATTTTCTCCTGTTTTATTTCGGTGAATTTTTTTACCTATTTAGAGCTCAATTTTGTGTATAATATGTTAGTAACTAATGTAAGTGTGTTCAAATAAATAACTATTCTAATTTCTTAAGTAGCTAATAACTAATAATATATATATAACTTGTACAAAACACTATTCAAACATTAATCTATGAAAATTAGTATATACTTATATATATTCCAAAGTATTTATGATTTTTCTATTTAAGAAAATGAATTTAATTGGAATTATACTTGGTACCTCTGATAAGAAACTGGTCTTTTAAAGCATTTTCAATACAGAGCTAACAAACAAATCTAGAATGTAAAAAGATAATGTACTTAAGTTAATGATTTTTGATGTAAAGAGCCGAGTTTGACTTTATTGATTAGTGAAATTAGTTTTAAATGGGAATTGAATTTATATTAAGTATATAAATATGTCTCCTTTGGTCTCGTTAGATTAGAGAGATATACATATATATATTAATATCATGTCTAGGAATATAGAGTGTCTTAATATCTTATATTTATTCAAGTGGATTATTACCATTATTACAATAAAATCAACTGTTGTTCAGAAATCCATAATTGTAATAGATCTTTATCCATTACGAGAGATATACTCTTCGAAAACACTAAAATAGATGAATATTTCTTGATTGATCGTTTATATATGATATATAAGTTAGACTCCACACAAAGAGTAAACTAACGCACACAGGTATACAGATAAACACGAAAAGATAAGGGCGTTGCAGCTTACAGAGCTAACAAGCTCATTTATAGTGACACTAGGATTCCACATGTAATTACCCTTAGGTTATGTGTTTCAGATAACCGTTAATCTTGTTGCAAACACAATAATACTTTACTTGGATAGATATAAGATATAGAGTCTTTCTATATCTCTAGATGTGATCTTCCTATATATCTATACATCTATATCCCTAGTCTAAGCTAACCTAATTGTATACACTTATATATTATATATCTAAACTTATATAATCCTTTGTTCCTTGTTTCTTGCTTCCTTCGTTACTTTCTTTTACCTATGTTGGTTACCCCTGCTTTTATCTATGTTTGTAAAATTTGCAAAAAGGAAAGTACAGAAAAATCTCGTCAGCCCTCATTTTTCTAAACAAACCCTAAATAGTAATATCAGAGATATTACAATATTGCAACATATAAAAACAAGTGCGAATTCTGTGGATCGAACACAGGACCTCCAGATAACAGTGACCAAAGTCTTGAACTTCAGTCTGGCGCTCTCCCGACTGAGCTAAATCCGCTTCACCTGTTATACTCTTGTTGTGGAATAGGATGGTTATAACCATCAAGATTACATAAGATCCTGAATGAATCTAGAACTATTTATTGTCTTAATGAGCCATACATGTGCTACAACATTAGATGCTGCATAATAAAGAGATTGGATTACATAAGATTTTGGCAAATCTAGAATTTACCTATTGTTTTAATAAGTCCCACGTGTATTACTAATCACCATGATTAGAGAATTGGGGTGCAGTTCTAATCCACTAGTGCACCTAAATTAATGTAATAAATTTTAGGGTGTGAATCAGTCAGATCATTAATGTGCTAATCTGAATAATCGATCGAGCTCCAGAAAACATATAAAAGTACAACGTTTTCTGGATATAAAAGATCATCTTCCATAACCATTTTTTGTAAATAATCTATATATTATTGTTGGAATTTGGAGCCTTCTGCGTAGATGGTAATGATAGACATCATTAAGTTATAGATACTTGTTATGTTTTTGTATTAAATACCTGTACATATTTATTATATAGTGTATTCAGTATACATTCTTTTATTTACTTTAAGTTTTCTTTTAAAGTTTTTCATTTCTTTTCAAATCTTCGAAAGACATATTTGGTGACAATTAAAATGTTTTCCTGATATTATGTACATCCGTACACCACATAATATATAGAAAAACTAATTAAAAATAATTCTTATGAAAATGACAGTAATAAACTCTCATTTTCCAACAATTATGTATAACAAAAGAGAACAACAAGCAAGTAACAAGCCAAGTAACTTCGAATAAATATATTAGCACGTTAAAGCCGCTCAATATATAAGACTGTTTTAGTAATTATATTATTGATTATAGTTGATTACTGTCTCGATTACTTGAATAACCATTTCCCTGGAATACATAAAGAATTTCACCACCTCATAATACAACACAGTGCGTTTTATGGAGCCTCTTTAGCTTAGTGGTAGAGCGTTGCACTTGTAATGCAAAGGTCGCTAGTTCAATTCTGGCAAGTGGCAATATTTTTTTGTAACATATTGAATCCTGATATCGCTATAAATGATCTTGTTAGCCCTGTAGTCTGCGATGCCCTTATCTTTTCGTGTTTATCTGTATACCTGTGTGCGTTAGTTTACTCTTTGTGTGGAGTCTAACTTATATATCATATATAAACGATCAATCAAGAAATATTCATCTATTTTAGTGTTTTAGAAGAGTATATCTCTCGTAATGGATCTTCATCTATTATAAAGTGTGATATCTTAGGTTTTGCTATTATTAGGTTCTTATTATTTGTTTCGAAAATTGTAAAGATTTGCTCTCTTTTTTGAAATTGTTTGTTTTAGAAAATTTTGTGGACATGTAGAACAGAAGAGAAAAGGAAGGCAACTCATAATAATCACTCCAGTATAGGGATTTATTTGTATACATGGGAATTTTCACATTTTAGGTCATAATGCCATGAACTATATAAGATTTTTTTAGTAATATTTATTATAAATTTTATATTTCAATACACACTAATTAAAACGTTTTCTTCTTTAATTTTTCTTCTAAGGGAAAGGCAAGATGTAAAAATATGTTATAACTTCTTCATTTTCAATGAATGTTTTAAAATTATCTGTTATATCATTATCTTATCTTATCTAATCGCGTAATTGTGTAAAATATTTAGGTTGTAATGAGTTGTATAGTAAACATATAACTAATCAGAGGGATCATTCATTATATAATGTAGTGTAACTATATTTCAGTACAAGTCTTTTAATATTCTGTATTCTATTCTAGAATAATCTTGAATATTTGACACAGAATCACAATTTTAGCAAAAGTCATAGTAAAGTCCAAGAAGTGATAAGAGTATAGGAACTTCTTGTTAAATGAGATTTTGTGATACGACAATTATACAGAGTAACTTATTGAAATAAAAATGCCGTGTTAGAATTTGAAATAGACCCCATTATTAAATTAATTTTAAAAATTGATTTGTTTATATGTTATTTATGAGTTTTTATAATAATACATTTGTGATATACTGGAAAATATATTAATTGTTTTTTTTTCTTTTTGTCTAATATTCAATATTTAGTTCTTAAAAGAAAACTTGTGTTTTATTAGTTACAATTTGTTAAATATTCATTTCTTGATTTCAAAAATTATCATTTATGAAGGTTATTTTAATAAAAAAAGACTATACAGGATTGTAGTGTAAGAGTTGTTGTATGTAAATGGATGAAGCATATCAATTAGTATACGTATAAACACTCTTACGTAAGCTCTATATATCACTAATTAATAACCCTGATGTAGTATTATTACTTCTCGTTGTTGTTCTTCTTAGTCTTATATGATATCAAGAGTTACTTCTTAATATCATTACTAAGATGTATTTAAATAAGATGATTACCCCTGGCATATCTCTCAATAATCAAAGGCCTCTTGATAAGATCTGATACAATTATCGCTCCCTGGAAATCCTCTAATCAAATTCAATACCTTATACGAGCCACTGCTCACATGGCTGTACCAATCCTCCACCCAGACACTCAAGTGCTACCCTCAGGATTGCGTTTTTATTGGAATTCCAGTTAGGTTCCTTACATGTAGTTTTTTGTAATATCTTAAAAATTATAGAATTTTTCATTGTTTAAAAGCTTTTTTGCTCCCTAAACTATAATTTAAATTTTTAAGTAAAGAAAAATAAGTCATGGAATATGTACAACCTTTTATCATTCTCTATTTCAAAAATTACAACATAACACTAAATAAAATTGTTGGGAATGAGCGCCTTTATTCATTGGATATATAGTAAACATTCTCAATATTATATTAAACAGATTTAGTATACAAAATTATAATAAAGTTCTTCACTTTCTTTCTCTATATACAACATAGAAATAATAATATACAAAGATTGTAAATAAGATAAAAATAATGTATGATGAAATCCTTGGCTTTATATATGTTAACATTCAGCCATTTTCCTCTACGAACAGTAAGATATTTAATAAATAAACTCAACAACTTTTGGTGACCTCTCAACAATTATTACTCAACAATTTATCGTTTAGTGTCTGCTAAAATCTTATTGTTCTATCTATTTTATCATAGAACATTCTATTTTAACAAAAATATAATAAGAAGAGTTTATGATTATGATTAAATTTAATTTTTTGTGTGATAGCTACTAAAATAAGGTGTTCTGGGTCAAATTAATTAAAAGAATAAGATTTTAACAGAAACCAAATGATAAAAAGCTAAATATTTATTGTTTCAATATGACTAAACATCCATATGACTATTTAGGTATTTTTTGTCATTCATGGAAGATAATAGTTTGATATCCATATATAAGAAGTCAAGGGTTTTTTTGATAAATTATTGCAAAATATTCAGTGAGAATAGAGAATATATAACGTCACACATATATGTCCAATCTAACTGAAGAATTTTTTTAATATTATACATATATCCTTATATTCTATTTATCTTCCAACAAAAGAGCATGGATTACAATAAAAAAGAGAATTTAAACACATCAAAATTTTCTAAAATATTATTTCTTTTCTCATAGCTTATTTTATTCTTGCTAATTCCCAATAGTTCATATTGGACAACTAAAAAATCATCATAAAGATATAATTGAAATAGTAAAATAAATAAAAATAATAATTAATGACCCAAACAACAACGAGAGTAGCTAATATTTTTATAACATCACTATATATCTTTATTATTGCCTCTTTATACGTTACATAGAATATATAATAATTATTTTATTCTTAAAATATTTATACATATATGTTATTATCTTTTAAATTTGTGAAAATTGAAGAATTACAACTACAACATGAATATCGAATATATGTAAAATTTAATGATTATATCTTGAAAAACTACATCTAGGATAGTTTTTATTTTTACTTTTATTATTATTATATATATACATATATATTTGTATATGTATATTTTCTACAGTTCTTGTAATTTGCAACCTAATAAACCCGTACCGTTCCACTTTCTTGTTGGAATTAAAACTAAATCTACAATTTCCTGATCTCTTCTAAGAACTCTAACATCTAATTCTTTATCCTCGTTTTGAATAACTTCATTAATCAAAGATTTTAGTTTCATGTGATTTCCTGCATGAATGTTACCTAAACTGATTAGTTTATCGTCATTTTGTATACCAGCAGATGAAATTGGACCATTCACATTGATTTCCTTGATTATAGCAAATGGGATTTTATATTCAATCGTGCTGTTTGGATTTACCCCAGATATTAAAGAATCCTGTGGTTTATTAAGATCTTTAAAATGAGTATTTAATAAGTGGAAGGATTGTTCTATGATATTACTTAGATCATTTTTCAACATGTTAATATTTCTTCTTATTATTCGTATCTGCAAAACATCAATATCACCACGTGGATATCCATCCTCTGTGACCAATTGTGTATCCATGTCAATATTCTGTGATTGTAAAATCTCTGAAAATTTCAGTAATTCAGACTCTACTAATTGCTTTAGTTCCGTAATTTCATTTAAATTTAAGCTTTTCAATCTTGCAACTTGATATGTGATAGTAGGATTAATCTCCAAGTTAGTTAAAAGCTCATTAATTTCACCAATCTCATTAGTGTCTACACCCGTGCTATGGCTATTATCTAGATTACTGCTGTATGCCTTAACGGTCATTATTATACTGAGTATATTCCACAGTTGCTTGTAAAATAAATATAAAAAAAGAAAAGGAAAGAAATAAAACAAAAACAAAGACCTACAATATGTATGAATATATATTGCCTTTCTGAGGCAACAGAAATTGTGTCTAAATATCTATTCAAAGTATATCACATGACACTTCTAATCTGATCCACACCTCTCCATATCTTGTCTCCTACTTTAATTCTACCATTTTTAGCCATCGCTCTATTTTTTTGTTTTTTCTTTTCTTTTGTTTACGTAATTGTCTTTTCCTTTTTTTCAACTGAGTGGGAAATCCGAATAGAAAAAAAAAAGAAAAGAAAAAGGTAAAAAAAAAAAAAGAAAAGAAAAAGGTAAAAAAAAAAAAAGAAAAATACAGATTTTCTGAAAATTCCTCGAGGAAATCGAAAAAGAAAAGAAAAAAACAAAAAAGAAACAGGAATCTTGTGGTGTAAGCCGTTTGCTCAAAGTTGAGAAGGAGGAACAGATTAATGCCAGAAATACAGATCTTACAGTAAGAGATCCGTGCTAATGGTTGTAAAAATTATTATTCACAAATAAGAAATCATGTGGGGCTACACTGGGCATACATACACACACATATATATAGATTCATATATATGTATGTATATATATAAATATATGAATATATCTTGTGAGGATATAGCACGTTGATTCAATAAATAGCTTATTAGTAATAAAGATTAAAATTGATAAAAAAGGTATATACAGAGGGATATAAAACAGTATAAGAAATTAATTGGCAATATAAAGTTATTACCATTAGAACATATTGGTATATTTACTTCATTTATTTCTTTGATTTAATATATTCTAATTTTTTTGTTTGTTTTGATAGTTCACTATTATATATTCATATTTTTAGTTTGTTTTGTTTTGGCTAATTAAAGTATACCAGATTCATTTGTTTTGATAAACCTATTCTTTTCTTTACTTTTCTTTCCCTTTCTTTCATTTTCTTTTATTCCTATTATTTTGAAAAGGTATTTGCACTTAGGAATAATAATAACAAGGCAACAAAAAGGGGAGAACAACTTTCCATTAGAAAAGCAAATATGCCCCATGATGATTCAATAAACCAAATAAAGTATTCTAACCAACCAAGTCGACAACATATACCTGTAAATAATCGCATAGAACAAGAAAATCAACATAATAATATAAGCAGCCAACCTGAAGTTTTCTTACCAAATGGTATAGCATCTTTGTCATCAGACGATATTATTGAAAGTACTAAAGAGAATTTTACTAATAAGTCTACCAATATAAATAATCAACATGATAATAATAGCAGTGATAAGGAAAGTACTAATAACACAGATTATGATATAGTTTCTGAAATTGAAATCGAAACAGAACATACTTTGTTAGTAAATACCAAGTCTTCCTCATCAAAAAATAAATTATTATCTAATGATAGCAATTTTAATGAATCTATTGATTTGAATCGTCAAATCACAGTTTATGGTAACAAGGGAGAGTCCTATACAAAACCAGAAAATGTGCGAAGATTGGATGATACTACCATAACAGCAATATCTGGTGCACTGGCGGGGTTCCTCTCTGGCATAATGGTTTGTCCGCTAGATGTCACTAAGACAAGATTACAAGTTCAAGGTTTAGATGGGGCGGAAAATCCTTATTATAAAGGTGTAGTTGGTACTATGAATACTATTGTTAAGGATGAGGGCATTAAAGGCCTCTATAAAGGGCTAATTCCAATCCTGTTAGGCTACTTCCCAACTTGGACCATTTATTTCTCTGTCTATGAATTCTCAAAAGATTTTTATCCAAGATTATTTCCTGGTTCAGATTTCGTTTCACATTCATGCTCAGCTATCACTGCTGGTGCTGTATCAACCACTTTAACTAATCCTATATGGGTAATAAAAACGAGATTGATGCTACAGTCAAATCTGGGCCCATATTCTACTCAATATTACGGGACGATAGACGCATTCCGTTGTATATGGAATCAGGAAGGAATAAGAGCATTCTATAGAGGGCTAGTACCGTCTTTATTAGGACTATTCCATGTGGCGATTCATTTCCCAGTGTATGAGAAGTTAAAACTTAAATTTAAATGTTACTCTTTGAAAGATAACAATGTTAACCGAGGTCACTCCGAAATACATTTACCTAACTTGATAGCAGCGTCTTCTGTATCAAAAATGATAGCTTCCGGTTTAACTTACCCTCACGAAATTCTGAGAACACGAATGCAGTTAAAGTCATCAAATAACTTTGGTAAGAAGAGAGGAAACTATGCCATAGAAGTAGAAAAGAAACTTATTCCACTTATTAAAACAACTTATAGAAATGAGGGGATAAGAGGGTTTTATTCCGGATTTACTGCTAATCTTTTAAGAACAGTTCCTGCATCTGCAATTACCCTAGTATCATTCGAATATGTTAGAAATAAGCTATCTGCATTTTATTTTTAAGCATTACATATGCACACGCACATATATAAATATTTAGATAAGAATAAATAGAGAGCCAATAATTATCAGTCAAGTTTCTTTTTATTTCTTTTTCTAATAAGTCATTTAAGATATACAAAAACACTCCTCTATCTTGGAATCATCATATTTCCTATATTACAATAATATTTCCAGTCATCTCTACAAATTGATTCTTCTTTTCAATCTTCTGTGTGCCTATATTTTCACCTTTGTTGCAAACTTGAAGAAAGTCTAGAAATTAAAAAAAAAAAAAAGGTTTAAAAATGATCAAAATGCATTTTCTTTTCTTTTGGAAACAAACAAATAATCTAACTAACTAATAACCGAGAACACCAATTTTGCTTATTAAGTATTTTAACTCTTTACAAATAAGAATATACAACTAAGGTGAAATTTATAAAATAATCAAAAAATAATATTAAAAAGATCTGAAACGACTGTGCAACCAGATAAATTTGATCTGGTTTTTTGAAAATTTAATATTGTGGAACAATATGTCTTTTTCATTAAATAGTTTACTAACAAAACTATTGTTGCTACAAGTATTTTATATTATTGTAGCTTCTACTACCAATACTGGTGAGGAATATCCGGATTTCCCTGAACCTTTAACCAAAACTAACTTTAATGAAAGTCTATCTAAAGGGTTACACATAGTTGAGTTTTACAGTCCTTATTGTTCACATTGTAAGCACTTAGAACCTATTTGGAAAGAAACTTGGAAACAATTCCAAAAAGAAAGTCATAAATTAAATATTTATTTTAACCAAGTTAATTGCGTAGAAAGTGGTGATTTATGCCATGAAGAAAATATTGAAGCCTTCCCCACAATTAGGTTATACAATAAAGATGGAGTAATTAAGACATATCCATCAAATGGTGAAAGGTCAGTGGCAGGGTTTTTAAAATTTGCAAGAAATGAGGCTAAAAATCCAGATAATTTTGATGAAGTTGGATTAAATTCCAAAAGTATTCCTTTGAGCGATGTTGAGTTTGTTGATATGATATCTGGAAAATCTAATGAACCTTATTTAGTTTCTTTTTGGCCAACTGAAGATATGACTAAATTAGATTCCAAAAACGTGGAATTTTTTGATTGTGAGGAATGTAATGCATTTATAAGAACGTGGAAACAGGTAACAAACAAATTGTCATTTTCCGGGATCAAAACTGGACACTTGAACTGTGTTAAATATCCTATCCTTTGTAAACATTTAGGTTATTCCAAATTATCGAAAAAATATACCTTTGACGATGATAGAAGACCAGCAGTAGCAATGATATTGCCAAACAAAACTACAAACAATCTTTTCAAATATAATCATGGTTACAGTTTAAATCCATCTGATTATCAAGATTTTGCGGAAAGTCTTTTTGAGAATAATTTATTATCTGAAATTAGTAAAGCAGAATTATTATCAAAAATGAGATATAAATTTGATTTTAAAAAAGATAGCATTATTCCAATTGATGAGCAGACTATAAGTGTTGTCTTTGTATATGACCCGAAAACAGTAGTTCCTGAAGATTATGACGTATTTGAGTATCTTTTAGAACCATTATCTAAATTCCCAAACATTCGTTTATACCAGTCAAATGATGATATTATGAAGTTACCTACAGTAGGATATTATGAGTTTAATAAAATAATTAATTATAATTTTACAGAAGGAACTAAATCACCTAACGAAGAATACCTCACTATGGCAACATTAACTCAGTTACCAACATTGCTTTTATTTAAAGATGGGGATTTGATTCCAAAAGTTTTTCATGGTTATTCTACTACAGAAATGAGAAACCCAAATTTAATCATGAAATGGATTGAGGAAAATTCTTTACCACTTTTCTCCAAAGTAGATTCCTCTAATATCGAAAGGTTAATCGATTTTCAACCAGAATTGTATAACAGTTTATCCTTAGTATGTGTTCAAACTAAAGATGATCCAAGTGAAAAGGAAAAGAAAAATATGAATCATAAAAAATATATAATACAAAATTTTTTGATCTCTCATTATGATTATGATAATGTTAGAATGAATTATATGTTCGAAAAAATTCTAAAAAGAAGACAGAAGAAGGATGCGATAGTAAAGGCATTAAGAGAAAAGCAATCTAGTACAAAGAAAGTAGTGGCTGCTATGCGATATGAAATTTTACATGAAGATAATCTGCAAAACATATTAGGATATGTAGATTTACATGATGTTAGTACTTTGATAGAAAAATTAACCGGTCAGCCATTTGAGGGGAATTTGAAGGAAGGTGATGTTCTGCTGATTGACAAGACTAACAGACAACTTCATTTTACAAAGATAAGTGGTGATATAAGAGATTCAAATTCACCATATGTTTTAAAAGAAAATTTGTTGTCAATAAATATTCCTGAAAAATCACAGTTTAGGTCATTTGATAATTCTTTATCAATAAGAATCGGTGGTAAAAAACAATATAAAAATTTTGGAAAGAGTTTTATAATTGTAATTGGTCTTATCGTTGTCATTTATTTCATTATTCCTAGAATAGTAAATATCATTAAGCAAATTAAAAGAAACAGAAACTATGACGCCAAAAGAGACACTATTGGTTTGCTGGGTAATTTCGAAAAACAGTCAATCCATGACAAATACAAATGAAATTATTACTATATATAAATTTATATTCGTATATATATATGTGTGTCTGTCTATCAGTATAATTATGAAGGGTACATAAATATTCGAAATGTCAATCTTATTATGCAATATTATTGATATTTAATAAAAATCTATGTGTGAGATTGGAGAATAAACAATATAACTTAAAAAAATACTTTGATGTCAAATAGGTGTTCATCCTTGTAAAAGTATGTTTGATTTTAATAAAATTCTACTGAAAACTCTCATTGAGTACAGTAGATAAAAAAGCCAGCTATTAGGTAATCCATACCCAGAAGAAAAGAATTCCAACTATAAAAAATATCAACACCCATGTCTTTATACTAACACCGGATTTGCTGGCCATTTCCATCATGTTGTTAAATGTTGACTTTAATTTGATAGTAGTATTTTGAAACGTATCATTCAAGTTATTTACAGTATCACTACCTCCTCTAATCTCATCACCCATCTTCAAAGAAAGTTGCTTCAAAGCTTTTAATTTCTGTCCCATTATAGTCATTTGCTCCGTGCTTTGCGACTCCAGTTGGGCTAAATTGGCTTGAGAATAATCAAATCTAGATTTATTTCTAGCATTATTTCCATAAGCAGACACTGGATTATTTTCATCTCCTGTATATTCTTCAAAAGATCCAAAAAGTTGAGTCCTACTTCGGTCACGTTGACTTAGTGTGTCTGAGGTATATCTACACTAAATACATTATCATTAATCATCTTAAATTTGTTATCTTTAGTAGGTATCAATCTAAAGAATATTTTAGTTAGTATGTACTACTCGACAAAGAAGCCCTAAAGCTAGAAGATAGGAAAGAAGCATACCTAGCACTCATTATGAAGTTTCTGGAAAATCTATTACCTGTTGTAATAAAAGTCTACTAAGATGTAGCAATATTAAATATTGTTGTTGTTTGTTGCTAGTAGATCTACCGGTTGATAAAGACCATCTCTTCTAACTAAAATTGGCATTTCACTATTTACTTGTTTTCACTATGTAATCCTACGAAGGAAAAAGTTTTTTTAGATAGAGGAATGATTTTGCATTTGAAAATCAGAATTCTCTTATTTTTTTCAACATTAGTAAGTTATATACAGAATTACTGGTAAAAATTTCAAAAATGAGACAATTTAAAATCGGAATTTGGAAAGTTCACATTTAAAACAATAATATATTGCAATGGTAAAATCTTCTCACAGTTGTGATAGAAGCATAGTTAAAATGCACTAAATAAATAAACGGGGAAATATCTGAATGGTATGATCATGACTATAGAAAGAAATTTTGATAATTTGAGAGCTTCTGAAGATTTTGCTGAAGTTTTTAGGATGCTGCAAGATGGTGAAAAGACTGCTAGTGACATGGAGAAAAAATTAAAGGCTGTAGAGAAGCACCTCGATTATTTATTGACACAGTTTAGGGAGAATAAACGTATAAATCAGGATCAAATAGTGAATTCGTCAAATACAAATTCTATGATCAAGGAATAAGAAATTTTGCTAAAAACGATAAGAAAATAATAACGTGGTTTTTATATTTTGGTTATTCTGTATTTTTAAAAGATTTAGGTACTTATCTAGGATAAAAATTTGATTCTTCTAATGCAATATGGACAAATTTGTATGTATATGTAAATACATAATTATGAAAATAAGTATATGTAATCTATATTATCGTGGTACAAAGAAGGGTTCTCCATCGTCCGGTGCAAATGGATTTGAGCTTTTTTTACGGTTGATCATAACCTTTTTGGGGTCAATATCTAGCGTAATTTTTACAGATTGTCCATTATTGACCCACCATTTGTTTAGTTCGGAACTTGGAGGTGGTAGTTTATTGTTTTTCTTGTCTTTGACAGGTGCTGTTAACATTTTCTTATTGGTTTTTCCAGAGTGAAGTCTAAATTCTAATATACTTACGGCTTTGTCACTTAAAAACTTCACTTTTTCCTCATCATCTAATATAGCCAATTTTTGTTTCAGTCTTTCATATATTTTGTTTGATAGATCAGCTTTCTTTTGTTCATCTATGATTGTAATGTGAGCCTGAAATATAGCATATACAGGTCTGTGATCAGAAAAAAGAATATCTTCTGCAGAACCGTAGTTTGTCTGTCGGAGAACTTCTCCTCTTGAAAGAATTCTGTCAGTCCAAGCAGGAATTCTCATTTTTTCACTGGTATCATATATCTTTGTTCCAGGATCAAATTTATAGGTTGGAGCAAAATTTATAGGCATTTCATGGAAATATGGGAAAGATTCACCCACGATCATTTGTTGATTTAACTGATCATTTTGAAATAACTTAGAAAATTCCTTCTCTAATATCAACTGCCTCACTTCTTCATTAGACATTAGTATTCGATAATTGAAATCACCCATCCAGACAATTGCATCATGATCTTTTATTCTAGCTCCTTTTGTGAATCTAATGTTTTTAAAAATGGTTTTATAATCATTGTGACGTTGACTGACATTGTCCAAACCAGCTGCTAAGTGAGACACCACTATACAAAATGTGGTAGCAGAATATTTAAAACTTAGAGCGACAGCGCCTTTATTTGATGTCATTCCTCCAAATCCTGTTTTTTTCACATCACCCTCGATATTTTTAATTTCAGGATACTCTTTTTCTTCGACAAAAAACATTAAAAGTACACCACCCAATTGATTGCTCCATCTTTTAGTATATCTACAGCCAACATCATTATCATTTAATTCTTTTAGTATTTTTTTCTCCCAATATGATTTGACAAAGGGATCAATCAATAACATATGACCAGGTGTCAATTCAATAACTTCTTCTAAACCAATTATATAAATATTTGCCATCGTGCATCCATTTGGTGTTAGCCATTGTTTTAAGTCTATATCTGAAGGTAGTTTCCCACTAACATTAAATGTACCACAGAACATGCTTGAGTCCTTTTCATAAGTAAACTTTGTTTTCAATTGTCTTAAGTAATGAGATATGTAAAAGTGTAGTGGATCATACAATTTAATGGAAGAATTAAACAACTTTGAATATAATCTTTTGTACTTGTTTGAACTTTTTAAATATAGTCTCTCTAAATTTGAACAGTTTTCCTCCCATAGTCGATCATGGTATTCAAGAAACACTGATGTAATATCTAAGCTATCAATTTCCCTTGTTGTCAACTCAATAATCTCTCTGCTTATAATCATAGCAATTTTAATTGGTTTTTCTATTGAATCGAAGGCACTGATTCTTAAAACACCCGTTTGTTTACCAAAATATATACCTTTTTCCCTATCATATGCGAAAGATCCAAATTCATAAATGTCTTCATTTAATAGATGTAATAATTTATTTGGATTTTTCAAGAGAGAAGAGCAATGGCTTTCTAAATTAGTTATTTTCAAAGATTTTATTTCTGCACATTTTTGGAAAACATCGGCTAACACTTCTTGTGAATCGTTTTTAGGTTTAATTAAGTTAATAATACTAACAACACCATATTTAGATTCAAGTGAATCAAAATGGGTGTTAAATGCTGGTTGTGTGTTTTCAGGATCTTTAATTAGTTTGACTTTCTTTTTATTGTATAATAACTGACCATCTGCCATTTCCCAAAACAATGGTACATTACCAGATACTAATGTGTATGAAAATATAAATTCCCTGGTAGTAGCTACGATTTCAGTCTCTATAAAATTAGAAACTTTCCCATCTTCAGTTAGACAATCATTAGAAAGACAATTTTCTTTATTTTCAGTAGAAATCCTTGATATTATTGTTAAGGATATTTTGTTGCTATTATAATTATTAAAACTGTTCGTACTGGCATTATTAGCTGTTATAGTACCTTCGACATTATTACTAGTATGTTTGGTGAAATTACTCTTGAGGTAGGTAGTAGAATCATTTTCCAATAAAAGCGTCTTACAAAAACCTCTAATTATAAAAGTTAAAATGTTAGAATCATCAAAAGCCTTTTTTTCTACATAACGCAGTCTGTTTCTCCAGGTGATGATTTCACTTATTAGGTTTGCATTCCAAATGAAGTTATTATCACAATTATTAATTATACATTCTAAATTATGAAGTAATCCATGATTTCTGACCGATGTTGAGATATCGAATTCCTTAGAGTAATAAAATGTGCCACTACGAAACAATTTTTTCAAACTACCGCATGGATGTTCATAAAGAAGTTTTTCCTCGTTAGTGTCATTAATAGCGAAAAAATATGAATCAAATACAGTAGTTTCTAAACTGAAAAAATCCACATCTAATATTCTATAAATATTTTCATTCGGTACAACTTTGCCATCTTTTGTTTCCGTCCACCTGGGGAATCCAATTTTTTGAGAATGCGATATCAGGATTAGATATATAGAACCATGAATAGTGATTAAACCAAGAACACCATCATATTTCTGGTTGTTTAATTCTACATATTGAACTTGATTACTTAATTCTTCATTAGAAATCTGCTTTAATATTACAGTGGGAGTTTTCTCATTTAATACTTGAATGGATTCATTGTATCTTGTATTTGAACTCTTTAAAGACGTATTCTTATTATAGTACCTTTGAAACAGCAAATGATACCCATTTGATGAAAGGACTATACATCGAGGATTTCTTCCAATAAATATCTTGATGTTACCCACGGGCATATTTTACAGGAATTATTTTCATAAGTAAATCAAATTATATTGGGGTATAATTTCGTTTTGTACGGTTGACTATGTGCTTGATTAATGTTCACTTTTATTGTATTAGTATTACTTGAATCTTACAGCAGGAGAAACGATACATATGGTTTATGCAATAATATCTATTACAACGATAATAAAATATGTTTGTATACTCAAACAGGCTACTACCCATATAAAGATATCCATCAAAGTTTATTTCATAAGAAGTTGCCGAATACGGAAAGCTTAGAATTTTAAAGCCAAAAAAAAAAGCACAATCAAAAAAAGATATAATAAGAAAAAAAGAAAAGTGCAAGTGACGTTAATTAATCAAAACTTGCTGAAACTAAATAAGAGAGACTATAAGTATGAAATCAAGAGAGGTTTTGATGAATACTATGATGAAGAACCTAGTTCAATAATTGCTTAAGTGAATTAAGAAGCAGTCGATAAATAATTATCAACTTTTCTTGTCTTTTGAAAAATAAAAAACATTGTATTGACACAATCAAGTAAATAATAGAATATATTTATTTAAACAACTGAAAAATTTTTCTTTTCCCTTATGTGATATATGCCTTTTTTTTCTTATCCTCTCTAACCCGCTCCATATTATAATATGGAACCAACTCAAACAAATAATTTAAAAAGAAATATAAAGAAAAATACCAAGTTCAAACAAAAATACACTGAATAAATTCTGATCACTAATATCTGCATAATGTTTAAAGTATCTAAACTTCATAAACGTTTTTTTATGTTAATAAAGGACTTCATAAATAACCTTCTCTAATAGATTCTGTGGATAAAATATATGAGATCAAGTATTATAATATTAGTGTATCATCTGATCTTCAAATACTTGTATAATTATGTATTTTTTTCTATTTCTATTCCTCTCTCAGCCGACAGACAACACACATGTTCTTTCTTTCTTGCTTTTTCTATTCTTCAAAAAAAAAAAAAAAAAAAAAACGAAGACGACAGATGACAGATGAAAAAATGCATAAAAATGAAAGACGGCGTGTCATAAATTCCATTATAACAATAAGGTAATATTTATTTTTTTATTTTTAAATCTTTTAACTGCATACACTTGACAATCCTCTGATTGAATAATGATTGAAAATCCATCATTAACTTTGTTCATTTTTTTCTTGATCGGAGATGAAATAATTAAATAATACTAATAAATAATTTGTTAAAATTGATCTAAATTTGTTGTGCAATTCATATATAAAGTAACACAAAATTAATTACAGATACCCTTTTTTCATTACTTCTTCTTCTGTATGTATTCTAATATAATCCAACAGGAAAGACAAATAATACAACTTGTACTATTTTATTTCTAGATTGATAACTTTCACATTTAATAAAACAAACATAAAAATAAAATAACCACATAGAAAGTTCAAAATGGCTCAAACTGTTACTATCACTAATACAATTACACCCGCCTCTATCTCTTCTGCTGTTCAATTACAATTGAATGCTAGTCTCATCCACCACTCATTATCTAATGTTGTTAAGACCAATGACTGGTCAGATTTCAAGTTTAGTCCAATTAGAGAATCTACTGTTTCTCGTGCTATGACTTCTCGCTATTTTAAAGACTTAGATAAATTTGCTGTTTCAGATGTTGTTATTATTGGAGCTGGCTCTTCTGGTTTGCCCGCTGCATATGTAATTGCTAAGAACAGACCTGACTTAAATATTGCCATTATTGAAAGCAATGTGGCACCTGGTGGTAGGGCGTGGTTAAATGGTCAATTATTCTCCGCTATGATCATGAGAAAACCAGCCCACTTATTTTTGGATGATTTGGCTATTCCATACGAAGATGAAGGTAATTATGTCGTTGTTAAACATGCAGCATTGTTTACTTCTACTGTTCTTTCTAAGGTCCTTCAATTTCCAAATGTTAAATTATTCAATGCTACAGCTGTAGAAAATTTAGTGACTAAACCAGTTGATGACAATAGTACAGTTGCTGCCGCTGGTGTGGTTACAAATTGGACCTTAGTATCAATGGCTCATGATTTACAATCATGTATGGACCCAAATGTCATTGAATTGTCTGGTTACAAGGAAGATGGCACTCGTGATCCATCCAAGAAACATGGTGTCATTCTCTCTACAACTGGACACGATGGTCCATTTGGTGCTTTTACAGCAAAGAAGATTGTGAGTATTGACAAAAACCAGAAGCTTAGAGGTATGAAAGGTTTAGATATAAATCATGCCAAGGCAGCAGTTGTTAAAAAATCAGGTAAATATCAAAGTGTTAGTAACGTTTACTTTGCTGGGATGGAATCTGCCACTTTATATGGTTTAAATAGAATGGGCCCAACCTTTGGTGCTATGGCTATCTCTGGTATTAAAGCAGCTGAAGAAATTTTAAAGCACTTCGCTGAATAAGTGAGACTAAACTTTAGAATGGTTTTATTTTTATTTTTGAACACTTTAATATGTTTTTTTACGTAAATATATATAAAATTATATATAACACCAATAACATTATTATAATAATTTAAATAGCCGATATCTGACTTTTTATATAAAAAATAAAAGAATAAACATATAATAGTACATTCTGTTTATTTAATTTTAGTAATGTGAAATGAGATGATTATAGAAAATTGAGTTTCTGTTTTTATAAGGACTTTGTATAATACATAACACTCAGTTAGTAAGATAATTTCTTCAATTTTATGAATCATTATATATAAGAATGTGATATAGGTTGTGTACATTATTGTTGCGGAAGGGCCAAAGGTATAAAACGACATGGTGAAGTAAAATAGTGGGACAATATGAGAGTTCAAAGTAAAGACAGCTTTTCTCAGACTATAAAGAAGATGATAATATGCTATTATTAAATACTAAACCGTATTAGGAAAACATATATCTATTTTATTAAGAACAATCATAAGTAATATATATATTTTTATACCATGTTTAGCGATAAATAAGAATTAATCCTTCTTCTTATTCTTTTTCAAATGTATTTTTTCTTTAAAAATATTTTAAGCATGTTTCTAACTTTACTATTGTATAATGTCACAAAATAATAAACTCTTAGTTAAAGGATAACAAAATTGCCCTTAAGAAACTTCCAGCAAATCTAAAATTTATAACCTAATGGTATTTTTATTTTATATTAAGTTTATGCCTTTACTAAGTATATATATGAAAGGTATAGAAATTACAGTGATAGTAATATGAAAACTGGTAATTGATCAAAAAGGTATAAAATTCCTCAATAGTTTTATCTACTATATTATCTTATGTAATCTATAACTAGTGCCAACTTACTTTCCTGTTGGGTCTTAACTCTTTTTATTCTTTGTAAGAACAATATGTTGCAATTACAGTGGTGAAACATTTGAATTATACTTTTTTTATGTATTTTAAATGAGTCTTGTCACAAATTATCATCTTAGATAGTTGCACTAATATCATTTTAGAAGTCATTGATGTAAAGTGATATCTTTAATCTTCTAATCTTTGTTATAAAAATTATACTCGAAATTTTCAAAGTTTTAAATATATCTTTATTATTTTGTAATAGTCCCTATTTCCCAGTCAGTTTTTAAGAATAATTAACTTCTCTTACTTCATTTATTAACCATTTCATATTTTTTTTGTATAGTTGTTCTGATTATTCAACATTTTGTAATGCATGCTTCTTAGGTCCCCATTGTATTAGCAAAAAATTTTATTTTTTTATTTTCAATCTCAATGAAAGAATTGTAAAATCTTATTTTCATGTAATCTATATGAACTATTTTACTTGAGATATAGGAACTTTAGGATAGGTAATTTTTTTTTTGAGGAACTACATAAATCATTAAATTACTTGACTCGTTTAAATATGGTTTTTATAAATTCTATCCACTGGTTAGTTTTTAATAATACACATAGCTTCTATCAAGTGAAATGAAATACTTCTCCGCAATATTATATTAATGATGAGATTACAAAATATAAATAAATCCAAATTTGAAACATTTAATTGATATAACACATTATTCTTACATATGTATATATAGCTATACTATTCTCTAATCATATTTACAAGTCTTTAGAAAACAAATTCTCATGAATTCATTATATCAATAACATAATCGCCGGTCTCTGCAGGAATATCTCCCACAATAACCTCCTGATATTGATCTTTGGATGATAAGTATTTTTCCCAAACATTAGCTACATCATCAACTGTTAGATTTAACAATTGAATTCTTCTTTCCTGTCTCATTTCGTCTGTGATCATATAGTTGAAATTCCACATAGCCTCATTTTGTTTATTCATTGGTGAATCAATGTTTTGAAAAATCCTCAATTTTCCGTCATTGATATCTTGCTGAGTAATTTCATTTATCTTAACATTATTATTCATTTCGTTAAATATATTCAAGGAGTTTTTTGGTTGCGGATCACGATAACTGTAATAAACAATACTACCATCAAAAGAATCGTATGTCATACCGACACCATAAGCACCAAACCTTTCTCTAACCTCATGATGTAAAAACTTAAATGATAAGATTTGACTTAGTAATAATAACGAAGAATTGTCTTTGTTAAGATAATCCATTATATTTGATGATTGACTCCTGGCAGTATAAAAAGTTTGAAATGGAAACTTCAAAATAGTTCTATTACTTTGTGTAGATTTTAATAATGGAAACTCATTTGTTCTTAACAAGTTCGTCTCACCTTTGGTAGTTGACTTTGTTGACCATAAATTTTGAAAATCTCTTATGTGCTTCTTTATAGATTTTGATTGTTCAATAGAATCTGTTATTATTGAAAACTTCAAATTTTGTTGTGGAAGATTCAAGATAAGTTCTTGTATTTTTAATAAAGGTTTCAATATTTGTTCTTCAAATTTCACTTCATCTCCAGACTCAACAATCTTACTTAACTGCATCACAAAACTTAACTGTTCTACACCATTCATAGTTTCCTTGATCGACTTTAATCTACTAAAATGCGCATTTGCATGTCTCATAGCAAATAAATGACCACCTTCAGATACTGAGGAAAGTGATGATGATGCTAACATTTTAATTAAAATTTTCAATTGTTCTCTTTTACCAGAGAAGTCTGTTTCGGTTATTAATTTTCTCCACAGCTCAATAATTTTATCGGCTTTTGAATTTAATGACCATCCAGCAACTTCGAAATTTAAATCAACTTTATTGTTTAATATCACATTATTATACCCATTTACTTGAGTGCTGATTCCACCTGTAAATAATTTAATTTCATCCTCAATTTCGCTATAGTTTTGACTCTTCGTACCTAATTGAGTTAATGAGTCAGCAAATAGAGGTAGAAATTTGTAGAGTTCCTTTGGAATAATATCATTAATCAAAAATTTCCCTTTAAGATATGAAAGACCATTACTATCGGTGATTCTAACCATTATATTTTGATCCATTATGATTGGATATAGCTTACTCTTTAGTGATATATCCTCAGCTACATCTAATCCAGGCAAAACAGAGATATCTTCAATTCTTTCTTGTTTTTTCTTAAGTTCCAACCCTCGCTCAAAAATTATCTTTTTATCGTTTTCACTTAGCAAATTAATCTTCTTGGCTAATCTCTCTCTTTCTTCCGTTTCTAATGCTTGGGATAGATTTTCATCACCAATCATTGTAAACTGTAAATAATCACCACTAGAGTTTACATTACCACAAGTTTCTAAACACTCATTGTTTAAGAAATATTTATGGACCAACCTGTAAAATAAATCATCACCATATGCTTTATAGTCATTTTTAAACCTGTCAAGAGTCTCATCAAAATTCAAAATCTTGAACGGATCTATTTCTATTGACCATCCTGGTTGAATAGAATATAACAATTGCATGCCAAAATTGGATTTATGGTCTTTTTTGCTTAATTCAATTTGGTGTAAGATAGCATCAATCTTTTTTGAATTAATAGGTGCTGTGACAAATTCTTTAAAGACATTGTTAATTAGTTCTGGCAACTTGTCAACATATTCTGAAGTCATGCCTTGCAATCCTACTGAAAATAAATTAGCCTCAGTTTGACTTTCAAAACCTGTGTTTATAGTAAAATCAGTGCCTACTCCAGATTCTATAAAGTGCTTATAGAATATGGAAGCCTGTCCATCTAAAAGAAGTGATGAAAGTATCTTTAATAGTAGACTATTGTAAATGTCTCTTGTAGAACCACAGTTCCATGTCAATGAAGATTTAAATTGTTTCTCTTTGGGAAACATTGGATCATAATAACCTGCAACTTTAACATGTTTTTTGTCAAGTTTATTGAAATCTATAGGAAGTAATTTCTTTAAACTGTTATGTCTTCTTCCATATTTAATAAATTCATTATTTAATGTTTGTAACGTATTAATTAATGGAAAGGTACCATATGAGAATGTTTTACAATTGGAAGGATGATAATTTTTGTCATGAAATGACATTAAGTCATCATGAGTTAAATCTGTAATACATTTAGGATCACCACCTGAATTATTTAAAGATGGATATACTGTACTTTGAAATTTATTGTAAAAATAATAATCACTATTGGATACTTGCCCTTTCATTTCATTGTAAACAACACCCTTAAAGATCAAAGGACTTTTAATATCATTAACATCTTCATTTTCTATTCTCCATCCTTCCTGAATAAAATCGTCACTAGTTAATAGGGGATTGAAAGTTGCATCCAGATAAATTTTCATTAGATTGTAATAATCCTTTTTATTTGTTGTAGCAAACGGATAAAAAGTATAATCTGGTCCGGTCATTGCGTTCATAAAATTAGCCATAGACCTATTTAACATCTTGAAAAATGGATCATGTATAGGATACTTTACAGAACCACATAAAGTAGTATGCTCTAAAATATGTGGTACACCAGTATTATTAGGTGGTTGGGTACGGAATGACACTGAAAACACATTATTATCATCATCTTGCCTTATTGAACTGTCAATATGTAAATGTTTTGAACCTGTTTGTTCATGAGATAAATCGACACATGCTAATTTGAACTCGGGTAGAGGTAAGACTCTTTGTATGGTATAACCATTTATCTTACTACCTACGGGATATTTTTGTACTAATTGTGACAAAGTTCTTTGTGAATATAATCTTTTAAAGTTCAACATTGATATCTTCTTTAAAATAAATATTTCTTACTAGTTATTAGGAAAAATATAATTAGCAGACAACATAGATATATTAGAGTATATACAATTTTAAACACATGCATTTATCTTCGTAAATACAAGAAATATCGTACATGTCTCTTATAAAACTTTAATATTTTTCCCTTTAATATTTTTATTTTTTGTTGTAATTCCTCTGGATTCTTAAAACCCTTATCAAACACAGACTACTTATTAGTAAGCAAACGAATCTTAAATAATATCCTATACAGTTGTGTAATAATAAGTGGTACATACCAATATATATATACGTATCAAGGACATACCTACGTGTGTCATTTGGGGATTATAATTAAATTTACTTAAAGGAAAACTAACAGTTTTGTCTATTTTTGTATAATATGTATGTAACGATATATGCTTATATGTATATTAATTAACTTAACATCTTACAATGGATCATAAAAACTGGTCATCAATGTATTTTGAGGAAATAAAAATAAATGAAAAGGAAAAATACAAAAAAAAAATTGGTATTTTCCTATGGTGACGTGATAAATCAGATCAAATATGCTATGAAAAGAACGAATGAATAGATAGCAATAGAGTTAATGGAGTATGGTACAGGCGCAATATTCTTTTTTTTTTCATCTGATGAGGTTGTAGAGGTAGATTGAGAACGAGTAGTAGTAGCAGTAAAAGTCTTACCTTTACTAGTAGAACCCTTAGCAACAGAAGAAATTGTAGAATTACCATTATTTGTACCAACATTCACTACATTGGTGAAAATATTACCACCAGCGCTAATCATATTAGTACTGACCCAAGTGGAAGAATACAAAGGCGCTTTTACAGCACTTGGGACTGTAGTACCAATACTCTCTATGCTGTCAGTACTTGAAGAATTTTTGAAATTGGCTTGACCCATTGAAATCTCCAAATTTTCCAAATCATAAACAACATAAGCATGTTGTAAAAAAACATCACCCAATATTATTCTATCAGCTTGAGCGGCCATCATCAACAAACATTTAGACCTACTAACTTGAGATTGGAAGTCTGCTAAAGGTGAGGTAATGTGAAATCCACCAAAATCAAAAACTAATAGAGTGGGGTCATCTTCAGAAACACAGTCCATGGTATAATAACCTAAGGATGAACTGTATGTGGCATCTAATTGTGCAGTAATCAATTTTAGTAAAGATGGTGGGAAGTATGAAATTGTAGTACCAGAGTCTAATAACGCTGGAATGGAAGTTTGAGCAATGGTGATATTTTTTGACTCTGTTTGAATTCCAATACCGTAAAAAGTAACATCAAATTCAATAGGTTTCCTAATACCCTGTTGTGAATAAATATTAACTAAAGGTACAGTGTAAAGGCCATTTTTATACTTAGAATGGTCTATACCACCAAACAAAATACTTCCAGTTGATGCATCTGGTTCATCCAAATATAATGAATATGCAACACGTTCAATAATACCATTATCTTTTAAGACGATTGGGAAATTAGCGTATTCATAAGAATTAGAGAAACCACCACCAGAATAAGTTGTCTCTAAGCCTTGAAGACCAATACCCAACACACCGATGGTTGAATTTGTGTAGTTAGCTACAGCAATGGAGACATGACTAACATTTACCGATCCAATATGTAAAGTATCAGTACCCCAAACACCTGACGCATAACTGTTATCACCATATGAGATTTCAAATCCTGTATGATTAGATTTAAACGTAGAAGATTCTGACTCATTAAATGTACCATATTGGGAACAATCAATAGCACCAGAAGAGGTACCAGTAGCAAAAGCACCACCACCCACGCCGACAGTTTGAGTAGCAGTACCAAATCCACCAATTTGTGGTAAAATTTCAGAAAGCCATTGAAATGGGTTATCGTCACCACCACCATTAACGTTTTCTGGAGATAATGTAATTCTAACAGTGGTAACCTCGTCTCTTTTCTCCTTTTTAACTAGTTCTCTGAAATTATTCATATTTGAACTACAAAAATAATTATTAGAACCCATCACCCATAAATCTGAAGAACCTGTATCGACCAAAACAGTAACTTCTTGTGATGGTGTACCAATTCTTAAATTCACAGAATAAAATGTTTGTTGATTAGTTAAGTCAAATTCTGCATAGCCGTGATCTGAAGCGAAATCTCTTTTTTGTAATGGATTCTTGGACGATTCACTATATGAAGATCCAACTGACTTATCAAAGGATAATTTAACAAACTTTTCAGCAGACGCCAAACCAGCCAAAGCAGCCAAAGTCCAGGCAGAAGTTAGTTTCATGCTTAAAAATTATATATATTGTGGATTACTCGTCTCGAATTCAGTTTATAAAGGAAAGAAATATAAATAAAGGAAGGTTATCGTAAAATTTAAAAAAAACAGTAAGTTATGATAATGAAACAGATTTCTTGCTTCGTTTATCAATTTATATATTACCTCATATTTTTTACAACTTTGTTTCACATTCACCAGTTCTTTTCTCGAGAACTTTTAATTATTTTCCCTAATAGTTTTTTTTTTCTCTCACAGATCAGGTGGGCTTGGCGTCATCACTCGATTACTTTTTTTTTCTTTTTTGTTTTTTCTTTTTTGATATCTCTGTTTTTTGTCTTACTAACGTTCAGCGTAGTATGAAAGTGGGTCATGTGACACGAAAAAGAAAAAGAAGGTCGTATATTACTGGAAAAAGAATTTTCTCAAACACACGATTCTCAAAGTTAGGGCTTTCGTTAAAAAATAAGCTTGTCATTTTAACTTAGCAAGTAAAAGATAAGATACTTCTTAGATTTTAAGAAATATCAAAAAAAAAACATGTCCCTGATAATTTCAACATACATGAAATAACACGTGTAGACAAAAAATTAGCCAACTTTATTATGAAGTAGATATGTCATGTAATCAAAAAGAAATCATTAAGATGAAATAATAATGCAATATAGGTTTTCCATTACAATATCCTTCTTTTTCTTTTTTATTTTTGGAAAAGCCCTTTCTTGTAACTTTTAAAGTTTTTTAGGTGCGGTAAACAAACGTTACAGAAGTATTTGCTTTTCTTTTCTTTTTTTTTGTTTTTTTCTTTTTCTCAAAATTCCACCCTTTTGTGTAATTAAACAAAAGGGTTATTTTCCAAATTTAACTATCACATATATATTAATAGCATGACGTCATCAAATTAATGTTATTTCTAGAAATAATATATCAAAGGAGATTATATGCGTGGTTACACAAAAGTTGGGATATAAAAAAACAGTAATAATATCACTACATATAATATATATCAAATTTATTTCAAATACTCATTCTGTTTTAGGTAGCTAGAAACAACTTCACGATCCCTCTTAACCCATTGAGCTTTAGCCTTGATGGCATCTAATGCTTGGGCAAGACTTTGATCATAACCGCGTGTATCCTTGGATGCGAAGAAGGAAGCAATTTCATCAGCGGCTTCGGTAGAAGTATATCCACTCGTAGTTAAGGTTAATACATGCCCTAATACTGGCGAACCTGGTTGTAATCTAGAGACTATCTCATCCCAGTTCTCTTGTGCCCATTTCCACATAGCCTTAATACCTTCAGGATGAGTTCTTAAACCAACTAATGGAGTGTAAATATCTTGCTTCAAAACAGTACCATCTAATAGATAACTTAAAGTTCTTTCAATCAAGGCAGGATCCTTGAATGCACCAAGAGATCTCAAAGCTGCTAGCTTTTCATCTGTATTAGATGAGTTCTTATAAATGTTTAACAAAATCTCATATTCTTGTACACTACCATTCTTAGCAATAGCAGTAAAAACAATTGGCTTAATGACAGATGGAATAGACATTTTACCAGAAACTTGGTTATTGAACATCTCTTTTGCGGCAGCAAGAACTTCTGAATCCTTAGCTGCACATGCAGCACCAAATAAAGTAACCTTCAATTTTTGTAATGTGTAATCATTATTGTTGTTGGAATTATTACCAGCATCAGAGAAATCCCATTTCAATTCGTGAACTTTTTTGGAGACTAAATCAAGAACAAATCTTAATAAAGCATCATTGATTTCAGATGGTTCAAAAATCCAAGTATTTTGTAAGGCAGTAATACTATTTATAATTTGATTCCAAACAACAAAAGATTCATCTTCTCTCCAATGAGAAATTAAATCTAAGAAATTAACAGTGGAAGTGTAACCAGACGCAGCTAATGATTTAACATCAGCAACAAGACCTGTACGATCTTCAACTGATAACAATTCTCTTTGTTCTCCCAATTTTTTCCATCTTGCATCAGAATATAATGTAATGTAAGTACCAATTTGATCACCATTAATTTTGAAGAAATCATTATCACCTTTATTAATTTCGAATGTTTCAGTTCTCTTATTAAATATCAAAGATTCATCAACACATTCACTAGTTTTTAAAGATAAAAGTACTGGGAAAATAATTTCATCATCTTCTGGTTTGACATCACCAGTAGATAAAAATCGATTTTGAGTCAAGGTAATTTTACCATCTTCAGTTTCATCTACTCTAACAACCGGGAAACCAACTTTTTTGGTCCAAACATTCATTACACTTGTGACATCCTTACCTGTAACAAGAGATAAATATCTCCATAAATCCTCTGTTTTAGCATTATCATATTGATATTTACATAAATACTCAGAAACACCCTTAATGAAATAATGTTCACCAATCCATTTAGAGACCATTCTTAACACAGAAGAACCCTTGGAATAGGAAATAGCATCAAAAATTTGATTAATCTCAGCAGCATTTTTAACTGGAACTTCAATTGGATGAGATGATCTTAAAGAGTCCAAACTCAAAGCACGTTGCAAACTATCTGCAACATATTGTTCCCAAACTTTCCAATCAGGGTTGGTGTTGTTACAAGAATACCAAGACATCCATGTGGCAAAACCTTCATTTAACCACAAGCTTTCCCACCAATCCATAGTGACTAAATTACCAAACCATTGATGGGCTAATTCATGTTGCACAACTTCAGCAACTCTTTGGAGACGATCTAAAGAAGCTTCACTAGGCTCAATTAATACATCAGCTACACGATAAGTGACAAGCCCCCAATTCTCCATGGCACCTGCAGAGAATTCATGAACTGCTACCATATCCATTTTTGGTAATGGGTAATCAATATTAAAGGTGTATTCAAAAAATTTAAGTGTTTGAGCAGCTAAATCAGCTGAGTATTGCCCTTTACATTCTGTACCTGGTGTAGCATAAACTCTAACCGGGATTCTAAACTCAGTATTTTCCACATATGCTAATTCAGCAACAATAAAAGCAACCAAATAAGTAGACATTTTTGGAGTGATATTAAAGACAGTAACTTTCTTACCAGTTTCATTGACTGATTCCTCTTTAACATCCATATTAGATAAGTGTGTGTAATTAGTTTCAGAGACTAATGTAACAGAAAATGTAGCCTTTAAATTTGGCTCATCAAAACATGGGAATGCACGTCTGGCGTCAGTAGCTTCAAATTGTGTAGTTGCCATATATTTAGTTTCACCAGATTTAGGATCCATATACTTAGCTCTATAGAAACCAGCCATTTGGTCATTTAAGATACCCTTGAACTTGATATCTAAAGTAATCATAGCATCCTCACTAGTAGCTAGCGAACCAATAGTACCTTTAGGGAAAGAAAATTTAGCAACTTGCTTATCAGTATCAATTTCTAATCCAGTGTTATCAATTTGATCGTTCAGTTTAACTGACTCATATTCAAGTTCTAAAGTGTTAACGGAAATAGAGTCAATGGAAGAATCATTAACTCTCAATTGAATGGAGGTGGAACCAATGAAAGTGAAATCTTGAAAATTAGGTTCAAATTGTAAATTGTAGTGTACTGGTGTTACATTAGTAGGTAACACTTCACGTTCGTAAGACATTGTTGCTACAGTTGGTTGGTGTTAGGTTGATTCTATTTAAACAAAGAACAAGAGAGGTGAAAGGTGAAAAGAAACACCAATATACATAAATGCGTCGAAGTCATTATCAATAAAATAGAATGCATTTAATTTCTTCTAAAAGAAATTTGACACAAAAAGTTTCAAAAATTCTGATAAATATGAACCCTAAGATGTTGCACAAATTTACCCGCACAATACAAAATTTTTGAAAAAAAAAGCAAAACCCTAAGAAAAACCAATTCTCTAACCACTCTGCATTTATTTATGATTTGTACTATTCATACTAAACAATATCTGGTACTGGAGCATCAGATAGGTAATCATTAAGCATAGTATGTATTCCATTAAAAGGTTCTTAATATGAAATATCAAATAATCTATTATCCTTTTTTTTTTTTGATTTGCTTGTTTTTAAAGGTATATAAGCTCTTTCATGAAATAACCAGTAGTTATTATGTAGTTTTTCATAGCCATAAAACGTCCTTGAAAAAAACCTAAAAGAAGACAGAACCAATTGACTTTATTGTAAACTTAAAAAAGATTGTGATATAAAAAAAACTACCTTTTTCAAATCTTTTAAAAAAATAGGAAGAAACAAATTGAATGTAGTTTACAAAAGCAATGCAAAATACATTATTTTCAAATGAAGCAAATTCTTTTAAATGAAATCTGATCAGTTTCTTCTAATTCTGCATATGTTAGTAACTTTATCAATATTGATTAACTACCAGGGTAAAGGTTTTTGTTAAAACAATCATATTAGTTTGTTTTTTATTCACCAACTGTTGGAGTTTATTTCTACGTAACAGCAGCATGATTAGAATTAAATCATCTCTAGACTATAAACTATTAAAAAACCATGTAAAAAGAAAAATATTGTTTTTCTGTATAGAATTTTCTCTTTATTTTTTAAAAAGGGAAATGTATAATTGTTTATGAAATTTTATTTAAATGATGTAATTCTAAAAAAAAAAGCAACCTCTATGTCCATTTTAAGAACAGAAACATATATAGATGAAAACAAAGAAAACCAATCAAAACAATGGTACATTTACAACTAATATGATTCATTAATGAATGTATCTAATTTTATTCATTTTTGTTCGAAATATCTTTAATTACTTATATAAAGAGATGGTTAAATTATATTCAACAGAAAAAATGTTGTTTTTAATTGCATTATTAACATGATTTATTCATTTTGTCTTCTTTTCTACCATATGATTTTTCATTTCATTAAAAAACGTCAAGAGGAGCACTTGCCTTCAGCATATTCTCATTTACTTATATGCATAAGTGATAAAAAGGTGAAAAATTTTTATTCTAGTAAATACTTAATTACAATAAATTATTTAAAATTGTGAATATATATTTTTTTTAAAAATTATCCCTGGCATTAAACATAGATTGTTTATGTAAATTCAACAACATGTAAACAGAAAAACTAAAAAAAAAATAATTAAATATGTGAATGTACTGAGAAATTACAAAGAAAATTTGGTTCAAACTTAAACATTTAACTTTTAGAACATATGATTTTAGCAGAACAATATTCAGATATAGAAATATTTTCCACACCAATTTTTAAAAAATTTTTCTACTTCTTGTGAAACTCCAAAGATTATTTCAATTGATAATTATATTTGCCACCTTTGATTAACGAGTTATTTTCATTAAAATATAATGAACCACAAAATATATAAGATCATGTATACATCTGTAAGAGTTGTTGTATATAGATGGATGAATCATATCAATTAGTACAACTATAAACACTCTTACGTAAGCTCTATATATTACTAATTAATAACCCTGGTGTTGTATTATTACTTCTTCTTGTTGTTAGTCATTTTCTTCTATGGTATTAAGAATTACTTCTTAATATCATTACTAAGATGTATTTAAATAAGATGATTACCCCTAGCCTATCTCTCAATAATCAAAGGTCTCTTAACAAGATCTGATATAATTATCGCTCCCTGGAAATCCTCTAATCAAATTCAATACCTTATACAAGCCACTGCGCACATGGCTGTACCAATCCTCCACCTAGACACTCAGGTGTTACCCTCGGAATTGCGTATCTACTGGATTTCCAGTTAAGTTCCTTACAACATCTTATCGAGTTAATCTTGTACTATTAACACAAATAATAAAAAAAAACATTAATGTTTAAACGGTAATACTATTGCTACGTTACATTTTACTTATCATTATATATTGTCAATAAAGAAACACCGAACTGGAGAAACCTAATCATATATTCTAAAACAACAATTGTACTTTTAAAAGTATTGCTGTATTTTATGTTTTCAACTAAGATATGGAGATTAATAATTGCTGTTAGTAATTTCTTATTTTCATATATTATTTCCGTGTATTATTTCCGAATCTTCTCGCTTGCTATACTTATTTCCTTTTTCTTGTATTGTTTTTACATAGGAAACTTTCCCGGTTAAGTGCGTCGAATTCAGACAATATCAACTTTATCTAAGAATTTTTTTTCTTTTTTGAAAACAATAGAATTTTGATCTACCGTGTAAACAGATTCAAGCATTTTTTACAGAAGTACAAAGGAGGGTTACATTTACAAAAAATTTTCTGTTTTTTATTTATTATATTTTAAGTATAGGTTTCGGACGTTTTTCAATATTCAAATAAGGTATTTTATTTTTTTTATTTACCATGTTAAAGTTTTTTATGGATATTCTTCTTTTCCTAAGAAAAAAACAGTATACACATACATTTTTCTTATTGGTGTGATATTTTGTAAAAGCAGGGTAAACAAATCTGAATAACAAAATTATTGTAACTGTAGTAAATTAAATATAGGTTTTTAGATGTAGAAGAAAAATTTTTAAAACACAATAAAAAGAAATGTTTCAATTTTCGTACATTGAAAAATAATTTTTTTTATTTTTTTAAAGTGTATTTTGTAGAGTTTCTATTATGCTTCTCGAGGGCATCTGCTATTCATATTAACTTAATAATCGGAAAGATAAATATAGATAATCCTAAAATTCATATAGAATACCAGAAAATAATAATGTGTATTATATATATACATATATAGGTGATTAATGTATCTCAATAATCATCCATTTATTTTCGAACGCAGATATAATGGTGCATTTTAATTAATAAAAACATTGTTCTTATATTTTTTATTATAACTGAGTAGAGCAATATTAATATTTTTATACGCTGAAGTATAACCAGTCATTAAAATATTTCATAGCCCCTATTTAAAAATTGATTTTTGTTCAAGAATTATCACAAATATATGTTAATAAAAAATGTCAGGCATCGACAATCAACCTCCACCAAACAATGATATAGAAAATCACCTCTCCACCTTCATTATACATTCCTCTGACAAGTCTTTTTCTGAGCTTACTAACCTAAGTGATCAGTTATCATCACAGTCAAATGAGGGAGACTTAAGTTCTAAATTGCAAGCAGAAACCAAAACATTGGATTCAAAAAAGCCACCAATTATCTATGAAGTGTCATTTTCGGGACTAGATGAGCCAGCAGATCCAGAAGATATTTCCCGACACTTAACTATTATTCGAAAATATTATATTTCGATAATCATTACATTTGCATCAATGGTTATCACAATGATATCTTCCTGTTGGACATTTGTTTCTCCTCATATAATATCACATTTCCATGTCTCTCATGAAGTGAGTGTCTTAGGTATTACTTTCTACGTTTTTGGTCTAGCCATTGGCCCACTATTTTTATCCCCCATTAGTGAATTATATGGACGTAAAATTACTTTTATTTTTTCTTTATCATTAAGTATAATCTGGCAATGTTTAACAACTTGGTCAAAATCGATTGTCGGTATTATGTTTGGTAGATTCCTTAGTGGTTTTTTTGGATCAAGTTTTTTAAGTGTAGCAGGTGGTTCTATTAGTGATATTTTCGATAAGAGTAGTATTACAGTACCTATGGCTATTTATACCACTGCAGCAATGTTAGGTCCTTCTTTAGGACCAATTGTCTCTGGTGCATTTTTTACGGTTGATTATAGATGGGTATTTATCACCTTTATTATAGCATCAGGTGTTAGTTTAATCATTATTATCGTTACAGTACCAGAAACGTACAGGCCAATTTTATTGGTTAAAAAAGCGAAAAGATTGAGAAAAGAAACTGGCAATAATAACTATTATGCACCACTAGAAATAACTAGAAAAGAGACTTCCTTATTAAGTGCTATGGTATTATCATGTAGAAGACCATTTGGCTTATTAATTTTTGACCCTATGGCAGCAGTACTTTGTTTCTATACAGGATTAGAATTAGCTATCATATACTTGTTCTTTGTTGCATTCCCATATATTTTCCCTAAATTGTATCATTTCAATGAAATGGAATCTGCATGTTCTTATTTAGGTTTAACCGTGGGAATGATTCTAGCCACCCCAACATCAATAATTTTTCAAAAGAGGTATGAAAATAGAATAAAACAAAACAATGGTGTATCTATACCAGAGATGAGGTTTGAACCATTATTCTATGGTGCGTTTCTTAGTCCCATCGGTTTAATGATTTTTGCTTGGACATGCTATTCTCATGTTCATTGGATTGGACCCATTATTGGCAGTTCTATATTTGGCATTGGTGTTTTATATGTTTTTATTGGTATTTTTAATTACACTGTGGATGCATATAGAAGATATGCAGCATCTGCATTAGCATCTAATAGTTTTGTGAGATGTATGATGGGCGGTGTTTTTCCATTATTCGGATTACAAATGTATGAAGGAATGGGTGTAAATTGGGGAAGCTTCTTACTTGCTATGGTGACTTTAGTGATGATACCAGTTCCATTTCTTTTCAGTAGATACGGTGCATATCTAAGATCCAAGTCACCATATGCATGGGATGACTAAAGAATCCTACATTATTATTCCACTAGCTTTTTATACTTTATTGCCGTTATTTTATTGTTCTTCTAGTAATAAGATTTATAGACTCCCTATTTAATATCATATAATTAATTGTTGTATACAAACAAATATATTAATTTGGTTTAGTCGTATTTAAAAGTAAAACTATTCCCTATACTGTGATCTAGAGGGTCAATTTCCTGTAACTTCTGTTTTGAACGTTAGATTTAGCCTTGACTACCTAACTCTACATTAATTTGTTTACTATGTTGTTTTCTCCCAAATGATAGAACAAGAATACTGTGATTCCTATTTACAAAAATTACATTTATATTACGTCATTATAATATATAGTACCATATGACATATTTACTATACTTATCAAAACAACAAACAGTTAGAATAACTAATTACCAAAAAATAACAATTTAACATGATCGCAGTCTAAATATAAACTATTTTCTCATTCATTAATCATTCTGAAATAATTTTTGGAACCAAAAAAAAATAATCACATAAAAGAGGTTTACATATTAAAAATCGATATTATTTACTAATGACAAATTTACATAGTGAGTAAAAGACGACTCAACTGATTATATCTTTACAAATACTGATAATGATTGACATCTGTGTCTAAGATTTATTTATACATTTAAAGTCTTTTTTTTTCTTACAACATTATGGTTTAGTATATTTATGGCTTGCATGTTAAATTTATAGGAAACCAATGTAAAAAACTTTTCTGTATTGCAGATATTCAATGTCTAACATAGACATCAAATTTTTGTGAAACTTATTTCACCGTTAAAATATTCTCTACGGCAATTTGAAGAAAAAAGGCACAAAAAAAAATAAACAAAAAAAAAAAAGAAAAAAAAAATAGATGGATTTATTTGACAGATGCTATAGACAATGATAGATGTATAAATTATTACGTATATATATATATGTATATCAAATGTAAACTGTATGATCGTCTTTCTCGAGCTAATTTTCTCCTCCTTTTTGTTATTTGCTTTATTTTGCGACAAAATTTAGTTTCTACTATTTTTTATTGATGCTTGCTTGTCCTTGAGAAGTAACATTTGAATACTAAAGAACATTAGCTTTTTCCACATAAAAACAAGTAACTTTCAAAAAATAAAGATGACTGTTAGCAACATGCCTAAATTATTGTTTCTTCATGGTTTCTTACAGAATGGGAAAGTCTTCTCTGAAAAATCAAGTGGTATTAGAAAACTATTAAAAAAGGCTAACGTTCAGTGTGATTACATTGATGGCCCAGTGTTATTAGAAAAGAAAGATTTACCTTTCGAAATGGATGATGAAAAGTGGAAAGCTACTGTGGATGCTCAATTGAATCGTGCTTGGTTCTATCATAGCGAAATCTCTAGTGAATTAGATGTGACTAAAGGTATTGAAACCGTAGTCAACCATATTAAGGAGAATGGCCCATACGATGGTATTGTAGGGTTCTCACAAGGGGCTGCATTGTCCACAATAATTACTAATAAGATTACTGAGTTGGTTCCAGATCATCCAGAATTTAAAGTTAGTGTAATTATCTCAGGTTATTCTTTCACTGAACAGGACCCATCTAAACCAGAAGGTGATTTAAGAATCACTGAGAAATATCAACAGAGTTTTGCTCCTGCCCCAGGAATGAAGACTAAAATCATTTTAATTTATGGTGAATCGGATCAAGCCGTGCCATGTGTTAGATCTAAATATTTAGCATCAATCTTTAAAAATGTTTTAGATGATACTGATCAAGTAAAAACATATGAACATCCAGGTGGACATATGGTTCCAAACAAAAAAGATATTATTAGACCAATAGTCGAAGAAATTGAAAAGTCTTTACAAAATTAAACATATTCATAGAATGATTGTAAATATATAGATATATTTGTTTTCAAACAAATAGACCAGTTTGCAATTTATCATTTGTCGACTATAGCCATTTTATTTATGTTATACTCCAAAATAGTAGAATTGTTGATACTAGTACACATACCTGTGTTTGAGTCTACATATATCGGTATATACCTGTATATTCAAAAAAAGTTATAGAATAGTCTCAGTATATATGGTTAATAAACCTCCTATATAATATCTTTTACAGTATCAAGGCGAAATGATTTACCAAATGAAATTATTATATCTACTGCCTATAAAAAGGAAATTTCTGCTTATCATAGAAAGAATTGATATATTGGAAGATAACAACTATATGCAATAATCGTAGCAGTTTTTTTTCTATGTATTTGTCATAAATTATCAACCTAACAATAACCATTTTTTAAAAAAAAAAAAAATTGAAAAAGCAAACATAGAAAAAAACAGCACACTGACTCCATGTGTTGCTGTTACAGTATGTTGAGGTATAGACATCGATATATCCTGAAACTGTTTATCTGGTATTTAGCAATACATATTAGATAGGACAAACAACTCTTTAAATTACAAATATAGACACGAATATATTTACCTATCTATCTCTATATTCTTATTTGCAAACCTGTTTTAAATTATCCTAGTATTTTCAATACTTTTTAATGTCTCTAGAATATGCTGATTCTATAATTATGAATAGTAACGAAAATAACACAAATATAAATAATAAAGGAGAGGAACGACCAATACCGTCAAGTAGTGACATTTTACAAAAGGAATCAACAGACTTATCGCATTCTTCAAGAGGTGTAGAGACAATTGAAACTGTACGAAATGAAATAAACCACTTTATTCATGGAATTTCTTCACCTGATACCACAACTCACCTAAGTCCACTTGAATCTATTCTCCAAATTCTAAAGAAGTATTCCAAATTTATTGGACCAGGCTTGATGGTCTCTGTTTCTTATATGGATCCGGGGAATTATTCAACAGCAGTTGCCGCCGGTGCAGCACATAAATATAAACTATTATTTTCTATTTTAGTATCCAATTTTATGGCAGCTTTTTGGCAAGCATTATGTGCAAAATTAGGTGCAGTAACAGGCTTAGATTTAGCTCAAAATTGTCGTAAACACTTCCCGCATGGAGTAAATATCACTTTATATATATTAGCGGAGATTGCTATTATAGCAACAGATCTGGCAGAAGTGGTTGGTACTGCAATCTCACTAAATATTATATTTGGCATTCCTTTGGCTATAGGTGTGATACTAACTGTGGTAGATGTGTTAATTGTGTTACTCGCGTATAAACCTAATGGTTCATTAAAAATAGTGCGTCTCTTTGAAGCTTTTGTATCACTCCTAGTTGTTTTAACTGTTATATGTTTTGCTATAGAATTATTTTATGCAGATTTGGGGTCTACTAAAAAAGTATTTAATGGATTTTTACCAAGTAAAGCTGTGTTCGAGGGAGATGGCCTTTATTTATCTCTTGCTATATTAGGGGCAACAGTGATGCCACATTCTTTATTCTTAGGATCAGGTGTTGTACAACCAAGGCTAAGAGATTATGATATCAAAAAAGGTTACTATATGCCAGATCTTAATGATATTGAAAATAATCATGATAATTATAAACCGTCCTTTGAGGCAATAAATGAAACCTTACACTACACGGTGGCAGAATTGTTGATATCTCTTTTCACAGTGGCATTATTTGTCAATTGTGCTATTTTGATTGTAGCAGGTGCCACACTATATGGTACCACGCAAGATGCTCAAGAAGCTGACCTATTTTCAATTTACAACCTTTTATCTACGACTTTATCGAAAGGCGCAGGCTTAATCTTTGTGCTGGCTCTATTATTTTCTGGTCAAAGTGCAGGAATTGTGTGTACATTAAGTGGTCAAATGGTAAGTGAGGGGTTCCTTAATTGGTCGGTTTCTCCAACAATTAGAAGATCGATTACAAGAGCTGTAGCTATTACACCGTGTTTGATTTTAGTCCTTGTTGCTGGGAGAAGTGGACTATCTGGAGCTTTGAATGCATCTCAGGTGTTGTTATCTTTGTTATTACCATTTGTCTCAGCTCCATTAATCTATTTTACTTGTAACAAAAAAATAATGCGTGTTCAAATCAATCCAAATAATACTCATAATAATAATAGTGGAAATAATAATAATAAACATACACAAAATCGAATTACTTCGCTTGGCAATAGTTTACTAGGATATGATGTTTCTTATGAACCACTTAAACAAGATATTGGCAGTGAAGAGTATCTAGAAATGCATGATATGAATACGTCAAACCATAGTGAATCTAGTAATACAGACAATGCCGCAATACACTACAAAGACATGAGCAACAGCCTTATTACAACTATATTATCGATATTGGTTTGGATCATTATCTCTACATTGAATTTCTACATGTTAATAAGTTTTTCATCTGGACGAGACATCCACTTCTAAGTGAAGTAGTTACAGACCCTAAACGGTACCAAATAGGCTCAATAAAAGTGCAGTTTACGGACACAAAAGATACAGTTATACATGAGACTTAAGGTACTGCGTAATCTTAGTAAGTATGGAATGATTTTTCGAAATTTTAAAATATTTGTATATAACATTGTGTTATAAGACCTTATATAAATTGCTCTAATTATCAGTATACTCTTCTATATTAATTCTAGGAAAATTAACAAATCAGAGCTTAGAGATTTGTTGTTTTCAAATTCTTTTGTTCTTTTTTTTTTTTCTTTCATTTTTGTTTGTCCGTCGATTCGCTGAAGATGAAGATGAAAGGAGGGGGGGAAGGGATTTTCTCGAATTATAAATATTTCAGAATAAGTCGAAATAAAATGGACCAGATCTAATCGAAATGTGGAAAGCAGGTTTAATTACCTTGATAGTCAACTTCTAGCAGTGATGAGTTGTTCGATTGTTTGTCAAAAGACTGTCGATTTCGCTATCAGAAGATAACGGACATTATGAGATGAAGTCCCTTTTTGCGGATAATACCAATCTCTGTTCCAATCCACTTCAATTTGTCTTAATCGTTTCCCCCCTCCTAGGTGGTACTCTTGCATTAATATGCTTACGTATTTATATTTATAACTTGCAATTTACCGTAACAGTTGTTTTTCTTTCTTCCTGTACCTAGTTCTGAATATCTTCTTTGTTGTCTTGCTGTTATTTACCTTCTCGTCAATATGTGTCCTTTATTAATATCATTTTTCCCACGTCTTCTCTAGTCATCTTTAACTCTTTGTACGTTCTGCTTAAGGAGTAAGAAAGAAAGTTTTTATTTCTTAGCGACTTATATTATTCTCTTTCATTCGCATGCAATTGCATACATTCATATTCATAACCAGGCGTTACAATAGAACACGCAATAATTAATCTTTAAACATATACCTTCAATTTAATTTGATACTTTCTCCCTTCTCTCCCTCTCAACTATTACGACACCTTAATCAAGAACAAAGTTAAATATCTAATAATAAAAAGAAAAGATGTTATCTAGAACCGTTATGCGTAGTCTTTCTATACCAGGCACTTTAAGAATAGTCCCTCGTACCTATACTAGCATTAATGGTTCTCTTAGATCTGTGATGCACACCACTATCCCAACTACTGTTAAGAACACTTCATTTTTTGGTGTGAGGAATTATTCTAGTCAGCATGATGAAGAAACTTTTGAGGAATTCACCGCTAGATTTGAAAAGGAATTTGAAGAAGCTTATGATTTATTCGAAGTACAAAGAGTGTTAAATAATTGTTTCTCATACGATTTAGTTCCTGCTCCCGCTGTATTAGAAAAGGCTTTAAGAGCTGCTCGTAGAGTCAACGATTTACCAACTGCTATAAGAGTATTTGAAGCTTTGAAATACAAGGTTGAAAATGAAGACCAATATAAAGCCTACTTGGAAGAATTAAAAGATGTTAGAGAAGAACTTGGTGTTCCATTAAAGGAGGAATTATTCCCAGATGGAAAGACTCCAACCTTATTCTGAATCATCTATCCTAATTTGATCCGACCTTTTTAACTTATTTATTCTATTCTATTCCATTATTCTTTATTTATTCTATTCTGATAATTAAATTATATATTATATTGATTCGATTTTACTTTACTTTAGCTTATTCTTTTTTGTTTTTTGCTTTTTTTTTTTTGCATCTTAATATTATTAGTATGTTATATTACTATATATTTAATGTTACTAATATTAGGTTAAAACACTGCCTTTCCTATTAAGTGTTCACACCATTTATAATGTTGTTTTGTATTTTTTGGACTATTTTATCCTTTTTATATCTCATATCATTTGGGATTATGTTCTTCTTTAATATATAAAATTTTCAACTTTAGTTAATGCTAGTTATATAATATCATTGAATATACATATGTAGTAAAAATATCTTATTATACCTTTTGTATTGGTTTCTTTTTTCCTATTAATTTACTTAGAATTTGGGGATATAAAAAAAATAGCACTTTTTCATTTATCAATATTTATTTATGCAGTTGTCTGTCTAATTTCTATAGATTTATTGACAAACAGTTCTTAATCTTCATCTTCTTCATCGCTGTCAAGTACATTTCTACCCCTATTACTTTCTTTTATATTTCTATGACCCTCATCATCATCTTCTTCTTCTTCATCTGAATCCACTACTACTCTAGAAGACCCAGATTTAATCCTTGTAGATGAGTTTCTTTCCTCATCAGAATCTGTTTCATAATCACTACTTGACCCCTCAGAATCACTATTTACATCACTACCGTGCCCTTGATTAACTTCCTCTACAGCATCAAACCAATCACTATAAATATCCACAGGCTGTGACAACGAATTGATTCTAGTTTGAAATGATTGTCCACATATCTTACAACTTAAAGTCCCAATACTATTTTTCTTATCTAATGTACAAGAAACAGACTTATCATGATTACAGAATAAACAATTGAATTTTGTATCCAATTTTTGAACCACTCTCTTAACTGGAGTTCTTGATGACTTCTTTCTTTTACCCATTTCTGATTCCTTATATACCTATATGGTTTAGGGAAAAACCACTGATACAATTGTGTATATAAATAATGTTATAGCTTGCGCCAAATGTCCGTATAATCTTATTACTTGTGTAGTGTACATTGCAGACAGATAATAGAGCACACACATTTATTGTGTTTCCACCCTCTGAGATAACTTTTCAGTTTAATCACTGTTTCTTTTTTAATTTTTTTTGTTCTCTTTCAAACTTTTGCAAAACTTCCCAGTTGTTGTAAATTCCGTAGGGGAATTTTCTGTAAATTCTCTCCAAATTCTCAATTCCAGTCTTACCCTTTTTGTAATATGGTCTGTTGTTTCCTTATTGCCAGATTCATAGATACAAAGGTTTTAGAGACAACAACAATCATGTTTGATATATATATATATATATATATATATGTTTGTATACTCATGTGTAAGTTTATATTACCATTAGTCTGAATTTGAAATAACTATGGTCTTTCTCGTACTAGTATGGGACAGAAATAATGATCACATGATTTGCGACTTCTTAAATTCCGCCCGGAATCTTCTTTATTACTGTTTTATTTCGTTTGAGAAGTCCTTCAAAAAAAAAAATTTTTTTTGAATCTTTTTGTTTTTCTTTTTTCGTAGAATTTGGTAAAATTGAACTTTTAAAGCTCATCGCAAGAATTGTTCAAGTAGACAATAAATAATACTAACTTTTGTGCTCTGTAATACTCTTGATATATAACTATTGTTACAGTGTATAGAATATACTTGAATAATTCTGACCTTATTCTGACTTTCACATATAACTTTTGCCTGTAAATTCTAAATATTTATTTTTATATAAAAATTTAGATTTAGCTTTAGATTTACATTTACATTTACACTCAAATATAAGAGAAGATATAATTCGACGGTCAAAATGACAGAAGTCTCTAAATCAGTAGAAGAAATACCAAAAGAAAGAATTACTAAAGCTGTAAAGCAATTAAATCTTTTTGTTAAAAGAAAACTGGAAGAAGAAGAAAAAAATGGCAATGATTTGCTTGGTGCTGACATAGAAGATATTGACCAAAATGTCCATTTAATTGCTGTTAATGCCACTTCTTTCTCCGGATCTGTCAAACAATTTAAACTGAAATTAATTGACATCCAACATTCCCTATACAAACCATGGAAACAAAACAGTATCACCGCATTAAAAGACTTCAAATGCCTTTTGATTTTAAAGGATACAGACGTCGATAAAATTAGTCAGGATGATTTATTTGATTCTTTAAACGAAGATAATATCATAATCGATGAACTTATCTCTGTTAATACTTTGAAAACGACTTATAAGGCTTTCGAATCAAGAAGAGCTTTTATACAACAATTTTCTTTGATTTTAGCAGATGATTCTGTAATTACAACATTACCTAAACTATTAGGTGGGAAAGCATTCAACAAACTAGAGACTACTCCAATATCAATCAAAACCTACTCTTCATCCCAAAAAAAGTTTTCTAAAGAAACTTTAATTAATTCTATTAAAAAAGTTTATTTACATAAATTGCCAGTTAAATTACCCCGTGGTACAACTTTGAACGTTCATCTAGGTCAATTGAATTGGTTTAATGAATCAGATTTGGTACAAAATGTGGAATCTGTTACAAAATATTTGCTTGATAATTATAAAATTAGATTGATTTTCATTAAGACAAACAAATCACCTGTCTTACCGTTATATTATAATAATGACGTTATTGACGACTTAGTTACAGGCGAAAAGAAAGTTGATGAGCATGAAACTTCTAAAGAAAAAGTCACTATCGATGGTATTGAAGTTGAATTATCTAATTTCGAAAAATCTTTACTGGAAATTGCTAATCCAAAGAAATTATCTATAATCTTCTCTAAAAATATTAAAGAAGCTAAAAGGTCTAGAGTTAGCGAGGAGGAAGAATCCAAGCAAAGTGATAATACTTCAAATGAACCAGAATCTAAGAAATTAAAAAACTAATAAAAATGACAAAATAAAAGCAATTTAATAAATCTTTTTTGTGTATAATTTACTTTCTATCCATTTCTACAAATATATAAATTATATATATATATAAGCATAAATATGTATCTATATATGTGCATTTATATTTTATATGATAATTGTGTAATAAAATAAATATTATAAATATTTTCATAAAATCTATTATTACATTAATAAATACATAGCCTTGTATAAAGTATATCAGAGAAAATGTTAATACAATATATTAATACAAATAACAAAAAAAAAGATGCTGTTAAATGTTTTATATAAAGTATAAAATATATGCAGTCGAAATTGAGAGTCAGTTAGACGAAATAAGTGAAAGAAAACAAAAAGATACGATAAATAAATAAATATACCATATAATCATAAAAGACAAAGAAGAAGAAGGATGAAAAAGGAGTGAAAATAAAATAAAAATTTCCGATTATTCATTTTATAATAGTTAAGTTCTTCCTTCAGCATTTCTCACTTTTGCGGAATGAACTATATGGTCCCAATCACCATGGAACACGGCATAACTTTGACATATACTCATTGAGATTAATGCAAATGATATACCTATCCATAAACCGCTGATACCTAATCCACGATGAAATGTTAAATAATTAGCCATTGGGATACCAATACAATAAAAGGCAAAAAGGTTAATATATCCACCAATCTTTTGTCTACCTTGACCACGCAAACAGCCTGCAGTAGATGCATTAAATGCATCAAAGATTTGCATAAGTGCCAATAATGGTAACGTTGATACCACTAATTTCACAACATCAGCCTCTCCACTAAACAAAGAAGCAATTTGATGCCTAAAAGTGAAAATGACAAACATGTTAAAAGAGGAGCAGACAAAGGATAGAAACAATGAAACTTTACAACTTAAAATACAACTATCTACCAAAGAAGCACCGATAAGGTTTGCCACTCTTGTACTCGTAGATACAGATATTGAAAAGGGGACTTGGTATGCCAACGATGCTATTGTTGCTATAATAGATTGGGCGCCCAACGCAGCAGTACCAAGATGAGATGCAAAGATTGTTAATATTTCAAAACCTAAAAATTCTGCTTCCACCATAATAATACCAGGTAAAGCTAAATTAAACATTTTTTGCCAATTCTTGAATACTTGATATTTTTTAATGATACCATTCCAGCATTTTAAAGGATTTCTCTCATGTTTTGTGAAAACTGTATATAACAATAAGCCTAAGGCCATTAACCAATAGTTTATTGCTACAGATAAAGGTGCACCAAGATAACCTATACCTAACGTTTTATCCCAAACAAAAAGATAATTCATTAAGGCATTTAGAGGAGCACAGACAAAAAGTATGATCGTAGAAGCATGGAATATTCCTTGACACTGCAAAAATCTTTTACCACATTCAAACAAGATGAAACCTGGGACACCTAAGGATGTTACTCTTAAATAACGTGCTGCAAGGAAACATAACTCTCGTTCCGGAATCATTAATGCTAAAATTGATTCAGACCAAAACCACCACATATACATAATAGGCAAAAATGCAATAATAGTGGTAATTGCACATCTTTGAATCAAAACACCTACCAAATGATAATTTTTAGCACCGTATGCTTGTGAACATAAAGTGTCTAGACATGTACATAGACCTTGGATAGCTGCTAATCCGGTTATATTAGCTGTCATAGAGCCTAAAGTGACACCGCCTAATTCGTTGGTGCCTAAATGCGATACTGAGAAGATTGATGCTAATGACAGAGAATTTTGTAAAATAAAAGTGAAAATCAAGGGTAACGCATTAAAAGTCAATACTTGTGCTTCTCTTCGATATGAGGATTTAATTGGTTTCCCATTATCAATTGCATCTTCCCACACTTCAGCGATTTCTTGCTCTGAAGTGGATACATTTTGTTCTATACTATTATAGATTTCATCTAAAAGGACTTGACTTCTTGATTGTCTACGACTTTGATCTAATAATTTATTGTCAATTAACAAATCACGTTGTTCATCAAGAAGACCTTTATGATATAAATTTTTTTTATTGTAGCGCTGGGTTTTACACTTCCATAGTTATTTTTCTTATTATTGTCGTTAGGAGCATTATTTCGCAGTTGAGATAATTCATCTAGAGTGGAGGTGTTAAATGATGGGTTTGCTTCTAAATCCCTTTCACCTTGTACATCTTCTTCCTCCTCCTGTAATTCACGAAAGACTGTTTCCTCCTCTCTTTCTGGGATATAGTCAGCAGGAGTATACAATCCACCTTTTCCAACACTAGTAGAATATACAACAGATGATCTTCTTTCAGATGTAGTATAATTGAACTGTTTGGACATTCCAGTTATAAATAACTCGATAAATTAATAAAATAGAGAATATATCAATTAACTTTTATTCTCGATATAAGGGGTTATGAAAAGGTGATAATCCTGAAAAAAAAAAAAAAAAAGAAAAAAGAAAAAAGAAAATTATCAATTATAGCACACTTACTTATATGACTGTGTTAGCTTCTTACTGCTCAATTTTTTGAGAGTATAAAAACTAGCAATTCAGAAAAGTTTCTACTCATAAGTATATATATGCATGTACGAGCACTTGTAATGAATTATTTCGATCTCAGTTAATCCTTTAATGTTGCGTATATATTGTTTTGTGAAGAAACTTATCTTATTTATTTTTTCTTTTTATTTTTCACCGTTTAATTTTTCAATCTTAGTTTTAAAATTCTATATCATTTTTTTTTTCTATTACAGTTCCTTTTTATCCGGTAGCGGATAACTTTTTTTTTAATTTTATTTTTTTTTTTCATTTTTCCCTTTCATATTATTTCTCTGGTGTTTTTTGTTTTAATACAACGGAAATGAAAAAAAATAAAACTAAAAATAATGAGGGTTAGAATTATTCTACACTTATTTATTGTATTTGTCTTTATACTTCTATGAGGGTTTTGTTTCTTTTTTTTCTCCTTTTTTCGATGTTTTTGAATGCCCTCTAATTTTAAAACAAACATGAAGCAGCAACATTAACTGACACAAAAGTGGAAAGAATAAAAATAGTCAAAGACAGCATTAATATATGAACACACAATTAATAAAAATAGTTGCTGAAGTAGCTACTAACATAAAATTTTTTTTCTTTTTCTTTTTCTGATTCATAGTCTTCAATAATAACCTCTTTTTTCTGTTCTTTCACTAAATCTTTCTTCCAATGCCCAAGAAGTTAATTTTGTTTGACGAGTTAGAAGATGATAAAGAGAATTATTCATATCAACGAAAAGGAAGGTCAGTATCTTTAATATCTCAATTGCAAACAACGTCCAAAACTTCAAATGAATCAAGTAAAAATGAGCATTGGAAACAAATCTTAAATCAAATTTCTCTAGTAGATGATCCATTATCCTTATTTGTTGAGTATATAGAGATCGAATCACATAAAATAATGAGTGATTGGACTTTAAAGAGAAGTAGTCTTTTAGAGATTGTTGAATTATGTTTGTTATATTGCCAACGATTTGATAGATATAAAAATGATCCGAAATATTTAAATGTATGGCTAGATTATTGTTCAAATTTTTACTCCACTGAAGACCAAATCGATATTTTTTATTACATGTATAGATCTGATATCTGTGTTGAATTGAGTGATTTTTATAGTTATTTTACAGATATTTTTGTGCTGTTGGAAAGATATTTTGAAGCTTACCAAGTTCTTAATCTAGGAATCCAGGCTAATGCTAAACCTGAAAAGCAACTATTAGATGAATTAAATTTGTTGAAAGAAAATGAAAATTTTAAAGTTTCACAAGTAAATAGAACTACAGATCATGATGGCTTTCAAAATTCTAATCAAAATAACAATCCTGTATTCCAAATAAATTATCATGAGCCCAATTTAATATTGAATCAAGAGAGAAATGATTTAATACGAAATTATCAAAACAGGATTATAAGAAATAATAGCCAAGCTAAGACAAAAAATCTAAATCTAAATAATTTGAATTCAAGCTCTTCTAGTATCTATAGAGATGAAAATGATGAAGCTAGTGATACTTTTAATGTTTTTAAATCAAGTGTACGCAATATTTTTGATGATAAGTCAATAGTACCTTCGGCTACAGCTATTGCATCTACTTTAAAATTTGAATCAAGAAATGAAAAATTCAAAGAAAATAAGCACTTAATTTCGGGTAGAATTGAACCCAATTCTAAGATCGAACCTTTAAAGCAAGTTGCATCAATGCCATTCAATCAGCCAAAAAGTAATAATAAGTTATCTATATTTAATGACACAATGCACAGAAATGGACCAATCTATAAGATACTTCATATAAGTGGGATGAAACCGGAAAAGATCGATTGTAATTTCAACCTTATATATACTGAAAATGGAACAGAACATTCAATAGAAGAAATTTTAGCATTAATTAGATATAGGAAGATTATTAATACTACTACTAATAACAAAAGGAGTAATAATAATAATGATAACTTCACAAACGAAAATGGTCCAAATAAGAGAATGAAGATGTAATGAAAACTCAAAAAAAAATGAAGCAGTATAGGCATTGAACAAGATAATGTATAAAACAAAACTGAATATTTTTTTTCTTAAACATATTATTTAAAAAAAGAACCAGTATATAGATATATATAAAAATTAAGTTAACTACCTATATTCTATAAATATTTTTGTTTCTTTACAAAATATCAAAAAGAAAAAAAAATCCACCAAGCTATATATATATAAGAAAGATAACTGTATATTAATATGTAATCTCTCTGGTTTAATCTAGGTAAGAATTAAATTAAAAGAAATTATTTATTAGAGAATAATAGAAATATTATAGAGCAATCAAATAATATTATAAAGGTGCACAAATAATAATATTAGTATAATTTTAGGAAGTTTTGGATTTATAAATTTTATTCAGGTATTCCGTTACCCAAGACATTGAATAGGTTAATGGATCATTAAAGTCATAATCCGATTCAATCATATTCCTTTCAGACAATAAGTGTGCATTGTCATTGATTTTGAAGTAATTTGTGTTTGGCAATTTTGGTAGTCCAAACATCAAAGAGTCTTTATCAGTTCTAGAGACAATGAAATGATTTGGACGACCGTATTTTCTTGTAACATCAAAGATAGGTATAATGAATTTAATCATTGAATCCAGGTGTGGTAACCCTTTATGTGCTATTGGTCTAATGATGATACCATTATGTTTTAAATCGAAATTAACACTTGAATCGGACTTTATTGAGCTTGTTGAGACGTTTCTCTTTGGAGAAAACATTTTCTTCTTTTTATCATCCAGTATAGTGTCTAAATTATTATATCTGACATCACCTAAAATTCTAATTGAGTTAAAATTTTGTATAAATTGTTCACAATCATCAAAATTTGGGTATTGATTATAAAAAAACACATCTTGAACAAAGTCACAATCTTGTATATAACAAATCAAATTTGCTGTTGATGTGGGATTATTTGATTTAATATCTTTATATATTTTAATCTGGTACTTCCCCTTTGGTTTATAATTTTTCTTATTTCCCCCACTACTACTGCCACTCTCATTATTATTATTATTGCTATGACTTTTATTAATATTTGATTTTCTGTTTATATGACACCATGCTTTGATCCAACCTTTCCCCTGAATATAAATCTCACACCAATCTTTAAAATTATATTGAGAATTTAGTATCATATTAATATCAGGTAAATGGAACCCCATAGTAGATATCACGGTACCAGTCAACGCTTTATATACTGATATATTTTCAAAGATAGATAAAGAACAAAGACTAGTTAACAAATCTAGTTGTTTGGTATTATTACAGGATAGAACGATGTTGGGTTCATCGAATTTTAGATTATCATTAGATATTTGGAAATTTGAAAAAGAGGAATTGCGATTGATCAACGGTAAAACATATTCTATCTTAGTGTTGCTTGTTACAAGCTGCATCTGAGGACCAATTAGGGATAAGGAGGTCAGTTTTTCAACGGTGTCATTTGCATAACGGATCTCCCATTGCAAAGATTTATCTGGGTTCTTTTCTAAAGTCCAATTATAATAAACTTTTTGTTTTTGTGCTTTAAGAATGATTAATAAGGGTCTAATATTTCGAAACAATTCGGGAGGTAGTTCTTGGAATAAATTTGAAGAAGAGGAAGAAGAATATATATGTGTTGTAGGTGTTGGTGGTATTGAGGACGGAGTTGATGGAACTTGTTGAGAACTAGAACTTGAAGAATTGGAATCAGAATGGGATGCGTTAGTAAAATTTTTCAAATTTGACAACGACTCTTTTCTTCCGATAACAACAGGGCTTTTTAATCCACTAGGGAAGAACTTCATCTTTAACTAAGTAGATAATATTAATTTTGACACTTTAGCAGAACGTTTGTATTTTCCTTGAATACTCAAAAAGGAGTTACAGATAAAGAACAAAAACCAAATAGAAGAGGGTAGAAGATCAAAGCAAAGTAAAAGACACTCAAGAGATTGTTTTGATATGATCTGTCTAAAATAGGGGGAGGGGAGATATTTAAATAATGTAGGAACAGTTATTTTCAATCCTCGAATATTGTTGTCAAACAGTTTATGAAATCTAAATAAATATATACGTATAAATATATCCTACAATATATCTGTGTGTGTGTGTGTGTAATGGAGAATTTGAACTGGTTTCTTTTCCTTTATGTTATTTCTATTCAGTTTTATGTCTTTTTGATGTTTTATTGTTTTTATTTGATTAGGTAAAGAAAGCTAACAATATTGCCTAATTCAGACATAAAATTGAAAAGATTTGATATATGTCCCAAAGCGGTAATTGCAATACAAAGAGGAGGAAAGAAGGGAAAAACGAAGAAGAACGACAATGCCAATTTGGTGCTAACATCTCCCAACTACGATGTCTGATTTAATGTGATAATATTACGGGATTCTCACCACTACACAGACGTATAGACAAACATATGTATATATGCATACACTTTGTTTTCTACTAACATGTCATTTCATTTTATCTGTTTTTCTTTTTTTCCACCCATTTTTCTCACAATATGATATCATATACTAAATTTGTTACTATAACAAAAAAATTTCCACAAAGAGCCTCCTCGAACCAAAAAAATAAAAAATAAAAAATAAAAAAGAAGAAAATAGGGAGAGACAGAAAAAAAGCGCAAATTTTCCGTCTTTCTCTCCTTCCTCATTTTTTTGTTTGTTTGTTTGTTTGTTTGTTTGTTTGCTTGTTTGTTTGTTTTGTTTTTACCTTTTTTTGAAAGCATGATTTACTATATCTAAACATGTCGTTACGTAATATGAATAGATATGTTTATATCTTTATTTATGTCTGTATTTTTAGATCTATATATGTATATATATACTTTCTTGATAAATGCAACCGAATATTAATATTCGTATAGGTGTTGGTATAGAAATATATATTGAATATAGTAATGCAATGTAGCTATATTAGAAATTTCAAAAATGGATGAATATAACTATAGATATATTATCCTTTATAATGAATTAATGTAAGAATGCAAAAGGGAAAAAAGAAAAAGAGAAAAAAAAAGAAAAGGTAGGCAAACATTGTAGCTTTTACATGGCAATTTAAACAAGTTCATCTTCTCCAAAGGATGGTACTTTTTTCATATTTGTATCTCTTTGGTTATTTTTACTTTTGTAACTACGTTCTGCTGATTCTTTTTGAATATTAGATTCTTTCAATTGTTGTTGTTGTTGCTGGATACGTTCAAAACTAGAATCAAAATGGTATTCAGGTGATGAACTTTCATCATCTTTGTGGTTTTGTGTAGGGAAAGACTTTGACTTTAATATATTCAGATCTGTCTCCGTAACACCATTGATAATAAATTTTTTCAACGATACATACTTTTTATTACCATAATTTGAATTGATTTCAAATATCATTGATTTAACCAATGGTTTAAATTTTATAAACCAGCTTGGCAATAAGAAATTTTGTTTGATTTTTTTATTGAAAATATCATACTCGTATGTTTGAATCTTAATAAATGATTTGTCTCTGGCAAATAAATCACCTTCATTATTTCGACTTGCAATTTTTTGTAAATTTATTGTATCAATATTTTGCATTAATTTGACATATATTGATATTTTCCTTGGTGCAGAATTCATCATATGCAAATTATTTGTAAACCTTCCGTGTAAATACGATATTTTGGTTAAATATATTGGCTGTTTAAATCTGATCCCAATAGTGACTTGTCCGTTCGAATCTGGTTCACTTTGCCAGTACGTTGACATCGAATCTAATTTTGTATCAGATAATAGTTGCATTGAGGTGATTCCATTTCCAACTGGTGAATTGTTCGAAGTCAAACTTTTCAATAATCTTGTACCTTGTGCAAATGTCATGAAATCTAGATCATTACCCCATTGATGCTGATTAGTGTCGTATATTTGGTTTATTAATCTTTTTAAAAGTACAGTAGAGTATCGTTCAGGAAAATTGTTTCTATTATTATTATTATTATTGTTTTGATTATAAGCATATTTATTCCATTCCATTTTAATATTATCTTTTAATTCATTTAAGATTTCTAATTTATTGATCTTTAAATTATGGTTCAGTTCACTCAACAAGAAATCTTTATCAATATATTGAAATTCATTTGTCAAGATTTCTTTGATATAATTATTCAAATCATATTTCAATTTTAAATCATTTAAATTTGGTGAAGGTACATTGGTAAGATTAGAATTTTGGATTAAATTTGACAACAATTTCGTGATATATGTATGTAACTCAGGTATTATCATAATAGATGAAGAATTGTTGATCATAACTGGGATCTCCAAGGGTAGAGAATGGTTCAATTCATTTAGGATTTCGTTTTGTAAGTATGTAAAGTTTTGTAAAATTTTAAAATTTGAGTCTCTGTTATGATTACTATTGTTATTATAGAATGAATCCTGTAAAGAATTTATCTTTGAATTGATTAAATTCAGTTCATTTTGAAAATTGTTTATGAAATTGTTGTTTGGTAACAGTTTTCTAATATTTTTTTCGAATTGCGATATGACTATTCTCAATTTATCATCAAATTCGTTATTCCATTTTTTGTCTCTTACGTTCAGTTCATTATATAAATGATTGATCTGTTTTTGAATATTTGTGATAGATCCAGTTGTCTTTACCGGAGATGAATATAGATCATTGTTATAGGATCCACCTATTCTGATAAAATAAACGATACCAGAGAAGAGTAGAAAGGATATGAAAATAAATTTCAAATGAAAAAAAGATTTATTAGATATTAGCGTATTATTATTATTATTATCATCATCATCATCATCATCATTATCATCATCATTATTATTATATTTATATTTATGTTGTGGATTTCTTTGATCATATTCATAGTCATAGTCATACGATTCATCCAAATCATAATCACCAGAGACATATTCATCGTTATCTTCATCCAATGTTATATCATTATCACTTGTATCACTTACATTTACATCACTTTTATTTCTCTTATAATTATTGGTATATGAATAATCATAGTCTGAATCATCATCAGTGTCATCTAAATAATCCAAATCATTATATTTCAAATCGTTCTCATCAATTTGATAATCCTTATTATCGTTATCCTTAGTTGAAATAGATGGATTCATACGCATTCTTTCCATTAATAGATCCTTATATTTTTCTTTGATCATATCTCGGCTCTTACTCTTATCACTATTATTGTTGCTATTATTACTGTTATTATTAGAAATATTATTACTGATCATATGGCCATTTGAGATAGAATTTCTAGCACTATTGAACAGTGGTACTTCATTATTTGACATGATTAAATATGTAATTGGTGTATGTTGTAATAATCTATGTTGTATCTATTTTTGTTAAGAGTAAATAAACAGTTGTCAAAAATAAAGAGAAAAAAATAGTTGTTGAAAGAAGTATAGTTATATGTCAATTTAGCGTGAATTCAACTGTTATTGTGTATACTTATCACTTTTGTATACAAACTCATCGCTCTTCTATTTGCTATTCCCTCATTATTTGGAAGGTTTCGTTCTATGTCAATCAAATCAAATCAAATCAAATTAAATTAAATAAGAAAAAAAACAAATAATTACAAAAACAATATTTGTTAGTTTGTTTTTCTTTTTTTTTTTTTTTCATTTTTGAGGTTTTGAAGATTCTTAAAAACAGAACAAACAGAAACAGAGAGAAGACATGTACAAACAAACATATAAGTGTACGTATATGTGTATGTGTATGTGTATAAATGTATATGTATATGTGTATGTATATATATTTTGTGTGTGTCTCCTTGTGAAGAGACAAATAAACTATTCTTTGTATTTCTTTCTCTTTTTCTCTCTTTCTTCTGCGAAAGAAGGTGCTCGCTTACTCAGCATCATTACTAAACAAGATATGCGCACACCCATACACCCACTAGGTTTTGGCTTTGTTTTGTTTCTTTTTGTTTAAAAAAATAAAAAAAAAGAAGAGCAGGGGATGGCAGAAAGGAGGTAAAAATAAAAAAAATGAAAACAAAAAAAAAGGAAAGAAGGAGAGAAAGAACAGATTCTTGTTAAACGTTAACAAGGTGGCTCTTCTTGTTACCTGTAACCGCTGATAAAACTCTAAGCCATTGCAGACATACATACATATATACGTGTATATACATATACATATACATATATACATATATACGTGTATATACATATACATATACATATATACATATATACACATATATATATATATATATGTATATATATATTTCAGTATTTTGGCAGTACGTTGTTATTTTACTTATCTGTTCAGTTTAATAACAGGTAATTTTTCACACAACACACTAAGCCTTCCTATTTATTTTTACTCTGGACTATTCCTTTCTATTTTTTGTCGTTTTTTGGGATAATATGTCTGAACCTAGTGTTCCATTCAAAGTTATCGCTTTATTCCCGTACCATTCGGATTATGAAGATGATTTGAATTTTGAAAAAGACCAAATTATTACTGTCACTTCTATCGAGGATGACGAATGGTATTTTGGTGAGTTCCACGATGACAACAACAACAATAATAATAATAATAACTCAAAAAGAGAAGGTATCTTTCCTAAAAATTTTGTCAAATATTATTTAGATGACAAACCTCATGCTACTGACTCAGAAAGTAAAGATAAAGACGAAACACAACATGGTTCAACGGATAATACAACTAAGAATAATAAATACATTAATATTCCAACTGAAAGTATTGATGTAATTAATTCATATAATGATGATAATGACAATAATGATAATGACAACAACAACAACAATAATAATAATAATAAGGATATTGATGATTTACCCAAAATGAGTTTGAAAGATCGGATTGCTATTTTACAAGAAAAACAAAGAATTCAGCAACAAGAAGAATTAGAACAAAGAGAGAAGATGGAAAGAAGAAAAAGTTTAAATTCTATTCATTCTACTCAATCTATTAATACTTCCCACTCTAATAAACAAACTAATGATATTGACTCTATTATATCTGGCCAAAGTGAAAATATTCAATTCTCAAATATCAATATCGACAATAATAACAACAATAATAATGATAATGATAGTAAAAATCCAATTATAAGCTTGAATCAAATTGATCAAGAGAAAAAGGGATTTCATGAAGAAAAAGAAGAAGAAGAAGAAGAAAAATATATGAATGATGGTCAATTATGCGATAAAGTAAAAAATGAAAATGATTCTAATGATCGTGCTCATCAAGAATCTTCTGGAGAGGAAGAAGATTCTGAGGAAGACTCTGAAGAAGCTAGAAGAACTGCTTTAAGAGAAAGAATGGCAAAATTAGCAGGTGCTAGTAGATTTGGTGGTGGTTCCGTAGGATTTAATCCATTTGGTATGCCAATTTCATCCATGATGTCTTCTTCTTCTTCTAATGATACTACAATTAAAAAATCAAAGCATGAACAGGAAAAATCAGAAGAACAAAAAGAACAAGATATGTTGCCACAAGCTATACCAATTATGCCATTTGCTGATCCTAATGCCTTATCCTTTTTAAATAAGAAACATACAGAAACAGAAGAGAATGAACAAGAGGAGGAAGAAGAAGAAGAAATAAAAGAAGATAAAGCCGAATTACATGAAAATATCTCCAATTCATCTCATGTATTCAATGAACTACTTAACAAAACAAATAATACTGAAACCAAAGAAAATAATCAAAAGGAATTGATGCAAAATACATCTATCGATACTACTTTATTGAATGAAAGAGATGTTCAGGATATCACCGATTCTTCAAGGGTTCCTCCCACCACAACAGAGATTTTGAAAGAACATCTATCTGAATCGGAATCTGAAGTCTCTAGTATTGACCAATCTGTACAAGAGTCACTTAATAAGGCAGAAATTGTTGCTAATGAGATGGATATATCACAAAGGCCTCAGCCACCAATACCTCAATTTGATCAATCTTTATCTTCCAAATCGCAAGGATCAGCTTCACAAAGTAACCAGATTCATCACATGCCCCCACCTCCTCTACCTTTTTCTTTTTCTTCATCTTCTTCGTCTTCTTCACAACCCATCTCTAGTAATGTTCCTGCTTCACAACCTTCCATTAATATTAGTATGCAATTTGCAAAATCTGCTCCACCTCCACCACCCATTGTTCCACCTTTACCTAATTCTCCAATTTCATCTGCTCCATCTGTTCCACCATCTAGGCCACCTAAAGTTACACAACCATTAATTCCATCCTCTCCACCTCCGATTCCAGCATCAATGCCTGTCACAGAGATCACAAAATCCAATATATCGCCACCTCCATCTCCACCACCAATTCCTACCACGCATCCTACTTCTGCTCCACCTGTACCATCTATTCCAGCAGATAATAAACCAATTGGTTTAATAAGAAGAACAACAACACATAGGGATTTGCTTTTATCATTAACATCTGTCAAGATTACATTGAATTCAAAAAATCCATGGTGGATCTCTCCTGACCCAATGGCAGTACCAAAAGAAATTGAAGCTACTAAATTAAAATACAATGTTGAAAGAGGTGATTCAGTAATTACCAAGCGTACTGGTGAAGAATGGATATTTCGTACTTTTTATATTCTTTTTGAGAACTATACACAAGCAAACATTTCTGTCGTCTATGCTACAAAATCACCAATTGATACTGCAGTGTTAGTTGAAGAAAAATTCATTCCATTTGAGATTACAGGACCATTACCAATTTCTTTGAACCAAAAGATTTTAAGGCTTGGTGAATCCCTGTTAGATAAAGAAGTTAATACTAAGAATTTTGTTAATGATCTTCTAACTTCATTAAACGAAGAAGTTGTATTGCCAATAGCTAATCGTACATTTGGTATTACAGTGGTAAATTTCAAAGCAGGTAGTAGTTTAGATGACCAAGAAATGACTAGCGTTGTTCCAGGTGACGTCATTGTGATAAGAAAGGGTAAGTTAGAAAGGCATGGAAGGCTAATAGAAGTGGGTAACGAAGATAGTTATTCGGCTATAGTTACGGCATATGAACCTGAAAAAACTAAAATAAGAGTTATAGAAAATCGTGATGGTAACATTGTTGCTACAAGTTATAAGTTGAACACAATGCAAAGTGGAAAATTAAAGATTTTTAGAGTTGTGCTAAGACAATATATTAACTGGTAATTTTATATATACTATATATTTAGATATTTTTTACTTAAAATTACAGTTTGTTTGTATACTGTTGCGCCTTATCCTAGACTTATATCGGCATTGCATTATTATTGGATATCCTAATGAAGTGTATTAGAGCTTTTTCTCTTTCTATTTTTTTTCTCACTTTTTGTAATGCATGCTGCCGTTGTCTTTACAATGAAGAAAAATTGTAATAAAAGTATAAATACGACAAGAACTTGTAACTTAAGGTGATAAACATACAAACACACGACATATATATATCTATATAGAAAGAGAGAGATGGACATTTTTATCATTGTGAGATTTGAAAAAAATTAGTTGATTTAGAATGTGGCAATAGAATAAATAAAAAAATTTTCATTAGCATAAATATTAAATAAATTCAGATTTATAAGGTGTACGTTAGCCCTAATGATGAAACTACAATTAAAGTTCTTAAAAGATTTGAAATACTATCCACAAGTTAAATTACCAGTATCGAGAGATACCCCACCTGCAAATGAACAGCAACTTCCAAAGGGGTTACATGGACCCATACTTAGATTTGCTAATTCTAATAATTTATACTCACAAGAATCGTTAGCGTATTCCTGTTCGTATTTCAAAATGAGATTTTATCCAACAAATCATTTCTTAAGTCTTTTCAGAAAAACCAAGCCAAGTATCACTGTTCAAGCAATGCAAATGAAAAGTTTCCTTGATGATTGCCAATCTAAGAAGGTCGTTGACTATCTTAGAAAAGTCTATCTTAATGAGAAATCAGTGGTACCTGGAGATTTTGCTGTGTGGAGAAGAAAGATTACAGTAAAGGTTAAGCAGATATTTATTAAAGAATGGTACATGATGGAAGGTAATAAGGATATTATTGATAATATTAATAGTATTAGTAACAATGTTAAAATGAATAATAAAAGTATTATGCTTAAAGAGTTAAGCAAACAATATGAAGGGAGAAAAATTACCAATAGAGCTAAGGATGGATATTATATGTTTTTTATTTATAAATACCCATCAGTAGAAGAAATGAAGTTATTTCAAGAGCATATTAGGAATGCTATTAGACAAGTTGCAGATCGTGAATCTCAACTAGAAAATAAAAAATCTAATAAGAATTGGGTTGAAAGGGCGAATAGTAAAGTTAACATTACCTTTCTTAATAAATTACTAGTGGCTAATGAATGTCCTTATAGAGTAATCAAAGTAAAATAGAAAATAAAATTGAATAAATGTAGATCGCATTAATATATGGTTTATTTATTCTTTGTAATTAAAATTTAAATAGACTGTCTAGATATGATATTAAAAATAATATTCTTTGATTTTGTTTTATATATATATAGATAATGTATCTATTAATGCTTATGCAAAATAATATTTAACCTCCAAATGGATGTATTGTAAAGCTGAACAATTTACAACTTCATAAAGCATATGGGAAATAGTGTTATTTTATTGTTTACTTTACTGGGCAAATTGGTAGCGATCTTATTTTAAAAAAAATAAATATCAAAATTTGATAAAAACTGAGCCTGTTTCCTAAAAGCTGCAGTTAGTCTCTTTTCCATCGTTTGTGTTTGATAATGTTAAAGATTTCATTACGTTGGAATGGTTGATCACTGTCTTTGAGTCCTTGTGTGGAAATGGAACAGACCATTTCAATCTTGAACACGTCATTATTGTTCATTTTGTCGTTTTCATTGCAATTTTTAATAGCCCTTACCACCCATACTTAATTCTTCTTCCTCAGCACGTAATAATTCTCTGCGTTCTTGCTTGGCTGCCTTTTTAGCCAATTTTCTTTGTTCCTCAAGAAGTTTTTTTTGATTTGGTTTACGAGCACCTTGCTCCCATTTTTTAGCTTCTTCAGCTTCTAATCTTTCTCTTTCTTCATTTCTCTTTTCCCATTCTTGTCTTTTCTTTCTGGCTCTACCTTGAGCAACTTTGTGGGCCGTTTCAGAATATCTTTTACCTGATACCATATTTTATTGAATTCTCTTTTTTTTAGCTGATCTGTTTATAATATGTAATATATGTTCAAGATGTCTTTGTTGTTTGGTTTACTGATATTGAAATAAGTGAGATAAATTAGCATCTAAAAAGTTAAGCCCATAATTATTTAATATCTACAAGCATACCTTCCATAGATGTTTATATACTTTTAGGAACTATGTCTCTGTACATATATACTTCTTTTTATTGCCTACCAATATAAATTTTAAAATAAAGATTTTTTGGGGTGTCACACCCACTTTTTTCTCTTCTATGTTATATTAATAATAACGAAGGTGCTGTCTTATTAATAAGCATGGGTGAACGTAATGTTAAAATCTTCTTAAACGATGCAATTAAAGGCGAATAGCACACGTTACTTCTTTTTAAAGGAATTTGTCTTGAGGAATTTCATCAAATATTTTAGTATTCGTATTGCTACTGGAAAAAGAAGTCAGATTGATTCGATCCAATTTATTTTGCTTTAGTAATTTGCATTATTTCATCGTTTCGTGGTGGCTTTTTTTTTTCTCAAGCTTTCCTTGATAATATTTTTTTTGTATGAATGTCAGACAACACATTTTAAAAGATATGTAAAGATATTTTTGAATCCACCAGTCGTTTCAGAAATTGATGACCAGACTAATAAGAAGGGTTTGTAATTGATATGGTCCTTTAAACTTGATATTTTAAGTTGTTTTTTCTTTGTTCGTCGATTTTCAATATTTACTATTTAACAATAACATAACAGAGAACAGGTCACAGTTTAAATTATATGGAATTCCTCGGATAATCAATTTGATCTGTTTTATTTACAATGGATTCATTATTACAAAAATTTAATGAGAACAGAAAGAAAGATCCAGAAGTCACATCCAGAGTTCAAATTGATGTTGATTTTGAAGAAAAGAATCCATTCGAGTTGAAATGGAATGAAAGAGATTATGACAGTCAGTTTTTTAATATCTACAAACATAGATTAACTGTATTACGCGGTAGAGTTGAATCAGAATGTGAAAGAAAGTGGAATAATGGTTTCCAATTAAATGGAAAGTCTGTTGTTAAGAAAGATAATGTTTTGGATGTTCAAGCTGGTGAACCTTGTTGGTGTATCGGTACCATCTATTGTGAAATGAGATATAAGCCAAATGTTTTAGAAGAAGTTATTAATGATACTTATGGTGCGCCAGATCTGGTAAAAAGTTACGTGGATCCAGATGGTAGTGATCAAATTATGTTGGAAGATGAGAGTGGGAGATTATTGCTTGTTGGTGATTTTATTAAATCTACACCATTTATTACCGGGGCAGTGGTAGGATTGCTAGGTATGGAAGCTGATCCTGGAACATTTCAAGTATTAGATATATGTTACCCAAAAGGTTTAAATCAATCACCTATGCCATTCCCTATTATAAAGGATAATATTAATAATAAATACAACAATATTGGTACTGAAGAAATTATACTAAACAATACTAATGAAAAAGTTGCAATAATTTCAGGACTAAATATAAGTTCGACTTCACCATCTAATCTATTGAAAGTGAGATTATTACAAGAATATTTGAATGGAAGTCTTCAAGGAAACATTGAGGCAATGTCTAAAATATCTAGATTAATTATCTGTGGTAACTCGATAGAATATAATAATGGTTTTGATGCAGATCAAGGTAATATAGTATATTGCCTTGATCAATTTAGTCAATTTTTAGGGAATATCTTACAAACTATTTCAGTGGATGTTTTACCCGGTAAGAATGATCCTTCTGACAAATCATTACCACAACAACCATTACATAAGGCATTATTTAATGATAAGTTAAAATCATACTTTAATAAAGAGAATAGGCCAATACTCAATTTGGTGACTAACCCATATAAGTTTAAAATTAATGGTTGGGACATTTTAACAATATCAGGACAGAATATTGATGATATTATGAAATATATTATCCCATATTCTAAAATGGATGATAATACTAATGATGGTGATGGAAGTGACAACACTGAAAATGTTAGTGAAAGTAATGATAATATGGACATAGACGCTGGTGAAGGGGATACAATGGAACATCGATTAGATTTAATGGAATGTACCATGAAATGGCAGAATATTGTGCCTACATGTCCAGACACTTTGTGGTGTTATCCATATAAAAATAAAGATCCCTTTATCTTGAATGAATGGCCACATTTATATGTCGTTGGTAACCAGCCAGATTTTGCAAGAAGAAATATAAAAACATCTAATGGAAACCAGATTAGTATGCTCGCAATACCAGAATTTTCTAAAACTGGTAAAGTTGTGATTTTAGATTTAGTAACATTACAAACAGAGATTGTTCAGATTGATTTATAAACATGAGATACTTAAAAAAGTGATGACGATGATGATATCTATGTTATTTTCTTGTAGAATAGTTAAGTAGGATAAATGAACATTTGAAAATAGAAAGATTTTTTTAAAGGCAATGCTATATGTTGCTTTTAATTAGAAAAGAATTGTTTTTTCTTAATCCTAATATATTTATTGTGCTGTTATTTATACCATTTAACTACATCAACCAAGAATGGTAATAAGTTTCAGTCACACGTGATCTTTGTCGTATAATTTACATGTTTTAGGAAAAGAAAGAGGATCATATTGTACAAAGATCATAACAACAAATATAATTAACTATTCATTTAATTATTAATTTATTATTGTTATCTATGACCTGACAATAGTGAATATTCGTAGGAAACTTATTGGAATATAATGGTTGTTATTTAAGAAGAGCATATTTAAATTTGAGTATTCTCTCTTCCTTTTTTTTTTTTATTAAAAATGATAAAGACATTTTGTTGTTGATGGAATATGATTTATTGTATTTGCATTTAATTGAAGGATAGAATGTTCTTGATTTATTAGTTAGTTTCCTATATTATTATTGTTTTCCAAACCATAAAAAAATAAAAAAGTTTTGTATGTTTGTATGTCATTTAATTGATGGAATGCTTAATTTGAACAGAAGATATATGTGATCAGTAGATAGGAATATATAATTGATAATACATTGATAATGTAGTTTTTAAGGATAAATGTAAAGTATGTATAAAAACTGAAAATTATAGAACTTTGAAATATCTTTAAAGTAAGTAGTGCGAATTTCTCTTAAATATATGCATGATCGAGAAGTTGCTTCATCACTTTTTATAACTGGGTTCTTGTGCATCGGCATATTGAGATTGAATGTATGGCCCATTTAGATAAGAATATAATAAACCATAGCAAAGAGAGTGGCTAAAAATAATACCGTATTGTAAAAATATGGATGTGCATATGTATATTTATAGTAAATCGCATTCAGATTATGCAATAAATTGATAACGATTTTTCGCTCATTTTGTAAGGACTTATTTAATGATAGAAAGTGGGTATGGTGATTTTCTATAAGGTTTTTTTATTTTTATGTTGTTAATAATTTTTGAAAAGAACATTTTTTGGATAACTGTTTCAATTTCTATCCAAATTTGCAGATAATTATACCATCACAAAGAGAAGAGATCAGTAGTAAACTTGACGGTATGGTATAGCTTTCATTTAGGAATTCAAAGAAATTTCATTTCTCAAAGAGGTCATTTTAAGATTTTATTATATTTTTATACAATTGATTATTTTATAATTAAGAATGAATATACTGCTTTCAGGTAATCAAGGAATATTAAATTATAAATATTAAAACATTTAACTTTCTAATATCCTCTCATTTTATATTCTATATGACATTGTTAAAGTTTTTTTTCCACTCCAAAATCAAAAGTTAGGAAATTACTTTAGCTAATTTTGAATCCTACAACATATTTTCATGTCACAACCATAAATATTCTGTATTTTATATTATATATAAATATATATATAATATACCAATATAAAATAAAATTATATCTTAACAAAGAATGTTTCTCTTCCTTCTCTATACATAATGCTTTGAATTATTAGACGGTTAGACAAATATGTCATAATAATTGTTCCAAAACTTATATAATACTGCTACCCTACCATCAACCTTGCCTGACACTATTTTTGCTTTCCCTAAACAAAGAAAGCTTCTACAAGATTTTGGATATTATTGTACATGATTAATTATATTTACTTGGAGAGTCTTCTGTTGAACAGAAAAAAAATATTTATTTGGTTGAGTCTCAGAATTATTTTTCTATATCTCTTCACATTCTTTACCCTACAAGAATTCTCAAGAAGAAAAGACTAGGGGTTCAAACGCCTACCTATCTGAAGAGAAGAAGGTTCTAAGTCTTACAAATTTCATATTTAATTTTCTGCTAAAGATAGACTCAAGAGCAACAAATATAATTTCTCATCTTCCATTCTCAAAAACCATTTTTCATTCTATTTTAGTTTCACACACGCTATTATTTTATTATACACGCATATTTCAAACCTAACAGAAAATGAAAAGGATAATAAAAAAAAAAACCAGAAAAAAAAAACAAACACGAAACACGGCAGAATTTTTTAAATAAATTTGTAAACACGTAAAAAAAAAAAAGAGAAACGCGAAACGCGTAAAGAGAAAAATAATAAAAAAATAAACATTATTTCAGTTCTTTGCCAGATCTTGCAGCATGAGAAATGGCATCTTGCCAGATTAAAAACAAAAAGAGAACGTGAAATATAATACACCTTCTGCACATCGAAGGGGGATACGATACTTATTACTGATAATCAGATTGTGCTTAATTTATTTTTTTTTTTTTTTGATTTTTTTTTATTAATAGGGAACGCGTATACCTCAATATAATTTTGTTTGCTTTACCTTATTTTCTTTTTTTTATTGCCTTATTGTATGGTATATTGAAATTAAATTCGTGAACTTACCCAATTTAGGAATAATTACTTGGTAAAGTTATTATTACTAGTTTGTTCTTTTATACTATCTTCATCATTTCGTATTTAGTTCTTCTATACTATCTCACAACATGATTTTAATAATGGTTTATATAAGAGAATATATATATATATATATTGTAAAGTAGGGGAGTGATAACCATATGTCTTTTTGTAACTGACTTGCGCAACATATCCAGCCAAGCTACTGCTCGTCCATTTTGTCAAACCTTGTAGCCTACATCTACCAACCTACTATAACTATCATCATATATCATGTATTCCAAGTCCCAGGAAAGGCAAGCTTTAGCAGACGTATCTATTAACCAACCATTATTACCATCTGCGATCACTTTCACAAATCTACATGCAGATCCAAATAAAATATTTAAATGGAGAAGGCAACAAAGCCTAACAAACAGTTTCATTGCATCCCCAATGGTATCTCTAACTAAAAAAAGGTCAATTGATTATATAGATGTTCAAGATAAATTGTCCCAAAAGAAACTGAAAATATGGAAAAATTTCCAAGAGTCTGACAATGACATTGATAGTAATAGCACTAATGATATCAAAATGGTCAAAGAATACAACTCCGACATCTTTAAGTATTTCTACCAAAGGGAACCTATATTATCCCCCGCTTTCAATTATACAAAGGACAAACATTCAATGTGTTATCTAAGACCCAAATTAAGAACTATATTGGTGGATTGGATAGTCCAAGTTCATGAAAAATTTCAATGCGTTTCTGAAACGTTATTATTGTCTATTAATATAATGGATAGATTCTTATCTACATCTAAAGTTTCTACTTCAAAATTACAATTGGTCGCTATAACTTCTCTATTTATTGCCTCTAAATTCTATGAGATTAACTTACCTAAAATCTCCAATTATGCATACGTCACAGATGGCGCTGCTTCTATCCGTGATATTAAACTTGCAGAATATCAAATCTTGAAAGCATTGAATTTTGAGATTGCATGGCCAAACCCAATGGATTTCATTAGAAGAATATCCAAATCTGATAACTATGACGAAAGAACAAGAAAATATGCTAAGATGATCATTGAATTTGCATATTGTTCAACTTTATTCATTCATTTGAAACCTTCTTTACTTAGTGTTTTATCCATGTATATTGCCAAAAAGATGACCATGCAATCTGTAGAAAAGGATAAACAAGAAACAGAAGAAAATTTAATTAAATGGCTTACCCCATTTTTAAATAATGAAGATTATCATGATTTAAAGGATTCTTCTAGAATCATAAAGAAATATTCCTCATTATTGCTTGATGAAATAATTAATCCATCTATGAAAATTGAATGTTTGATTCAAAAGTTTAAGGATCAAAATACTTACAATGATTTCATTAAAAATTGTAAAGCATTAAAAAATTAAACAAAACAAAAATACTAAAACATTATTGCATCATTTCTATTGCTGACTGCATTCTAATATTGCATAATATTATGCAATGTTATTTCATCTTTTTTTTTTTTGCATTATCATTTCCTTATACACTATTTAAAGTAAGTGAACATATTTATTAGCTATACAAATAATAATACCAACGTAGGGATTAGTAGGAATCAATTTGTTCATTTACTTGTCACTAATAAAATCTACATTTCATCTATAATTAATAAGCATTGCATATTTTAAATCAATAAATGAATAAATATATATCTATATATTTCTTATTTATAAAAAATTTTTCTTTCGAACTTCCACTTTTCAATAATTAATATCTTCATTTAATTTTGAATATTTTTTATTCTTTTTGGATCTTCTCTTTCTTTGTTGTTTCAATATTGCTAATACCCACTCTTTACAGATTATGGAAGCTTTCAAATACCTTGTTGATTCATATTTATGTTGCAAATTTGAATGAACGATTGGAGATAAAAGAAATTTAATTATCAACTTACATATAAACACAATATCTTTCTTTTTATAACCACCAGAATAATCAACAAACTTTGAATCCCATTCGTGTTTACCGAACATCCTTCTTGATAGAAACAACGATGCGGCCGCACATTGGGCTCTAGGAAAATGTATAAATGTCTTTGAATCAATTGAGGTGATCTCCAAAAGATATTTTGCTATAGTTCTTCTTGGAAGGTCAAAATTATCTATTAAAGTCAATCTTCTCAAAAAATTTAATGGGTTAGCGAAGCTTAAATCATAATTAATTGTTCTTAGTATTATCCTTTCAAAATTTATAATATCATTAATCGAATAGTTACCATCAGTTTGAAGAGAGTAATATACTGTTCTTGGTAGTACAATTTCTTCATATTTTGCTGCAATAAAAAGACTTGTTATAGCCAACAGTTGTAATTCTTCACTATGAGATGAACTTTGTTGAGCTAAAAACTGGTATTTTTCGATAATATAGAGAGTCAAATATAAAGTTTCTTCTAAGAAACCAAAAATCATGTGGATTTTAATGATCCAGTTAAAAAGTGTCTCTTTGTTGATTACTTCATTTATCGTGTATTTTTTATTTAAAAATTGAGCGACAATCTCTTTATCTAATTTGTATAAATACTTGAAGATATCCTCTGTATACTCAGTTACATCCGTAACATCCAACATAAATTTTTCCTCCTTCTCATACTCTGTACTATCTATATTACCAAGAATATTTTCATATTGTAGATTAGTAGAATGTGTAACAACAGCTGCGCTATGATTAAATATTTTGTTTTGTCTATTTATCAAATCATTAGCGTTCAATATAATGTAATGTTTAGAGTTACTCGAATTTTTCTTGCAACTTTGTACATGTTCTTGATTATTTGTTGAACGTGTAATGTCACTGAACGCTTCCCTATTTTGAATTAACCGCATACTTCTTTAATTGGTTACTACTACAATCCAAAAAAAAAAAATGAATAAAAAAGACTAGATGTATGCTGCCAATATGGTAATAGTCCTACCTCTGGTTTCAATTAAAACATCTGTCCTTTATTGATCGCAATAAAAAAATTTGTGACCATTTATTTTTTTTATATTCAAATATCTTTTTCTTAGTGCGTCACAAAATCAAAACACAGATACCTATACATATAAAATATACACATATATACATGTAAAATACAATTTTTTATGTCATCCAGTCCTAAAAAGGAAAATTTTTTACCTTAAAATCAAAACACTATGCACATTAACATTTTACATAAACAACCAAATTGAAACCACTCTACCCTCTTGTTCTTGCTATAACACATGCTACATTGATTATAATACTGATATAGCTGAAAAAAAAAAAACACAACTAATTGTTTTATTCGATTTAACATGCTTACATACTGGTTCTTGTGTACCACAATCAATATATCTCACAACACTAACGATTTGAAGACGCAAAGAAGCGGAATACACTGCGGATTCTGTTTTCCGTGCACACATTCCGTCAAAAACTCAAACAAAAGAACTATCAAAAAAGAAGGAAAAAAATATGCCAAACCAAAAAGGATTTAACAAACAAGAGCATCCTAGATTTGTAAATCGAGATAAGCATGATAAAGTGAAATACTAACTAACCAAATAGAGACAGTATAATTCTAGACTACCCAATATATCTACTATAAAGTGCTGTAACTAGATATTAAATAAATATTCCTGGCAAACTTAATAATAACACCACCAAACCTTTATCTAATTCATTCCCATCTTAATTTTTTGTTTGCTTTGAGTTAGTTGTCCCTTTCTAGATATAGGAGGTCATGTTAGGAAATATATTACCTACTTTGTTTGTTTTATTTACACAACTTGTATCTATTATTTTAGCCAAAAATGCAAACACCAATTCAACGTCATATATATCCATTAGAACTAAAGATAAGATAAATTATAGATTATCATCAACTTTAGATTTGTTAAATCATGCTACTTTAGATCAACCAGTAATAGTCTTTGAGTTTGAAAAATTTAAAATTATTGATTCTCTGATCAATAACAATAACCAGGATGAAACAAATGTGCAATTTTTAGATCAATTCTTTGAAAATCATATAACTAACATTTTAAATAATGAATCAAATTTAGAGAGACCATCTTTTGATGCTCAGTTGGCGTTGTTTGATATTAAAGATATCGCACAAAGTGGATCTAGTATTTTATATGATTATCCTGTTGAGGATTATAGTATCTTTTGGTTTAAATTTCAAAAGAAAAATTATGAGATTTCTAAAATCAATGATTTCATTGAAAGTGCATACATTTTCTTAGAGGAATATTTAAACATTAATATTGATATTTTGATTAATACAAAGGATATCGTATCCTTAGAAGAGTTAGATACAGCTATTACCAAAAACAAAGAAAACAATTATTATGAGGATAGTGATAGTGATAATAACATGAATGATAAGACAAAACAAAAAGAGGAAAACCAAGATAACACACAGAATGATGATGGTTTAAGTAAAATATGGACTGAAGGGTTAATCATGTGTTTAATTGTTTCGTTCCTTCTATTAGGTATCCTAATAGTTGCCTTATCCTGGATTATGAGTATTGAAATCAGTTATACAGCTTTAGAAAAGCCAACTAATCCAATAAAAAAGACACAATAAGAGATTAATGTTAGGATAGATTATATAAGCTATTATTATAAAAATATATCCACTAAACATCAACTTATACAAATATATATATATATATATATATATATACATACTATCGAGCTATTTTTATATTTTTTGTTAAACTATGTACTGTGTTAATAATAAAACCAGTATTTCCTTCATCTTTGATATGCCCTTCATTTATTCATTTGTTGAAATATACACAAATACACACGTATACGTATATACAGACATAATATAAATGAATAATGTTAAGCTTGTTTTTTTTCATTGGACTCAACCTTAATATCTTCGGTAAATGCAACTATAATAAATGCAATTAATACAACATTGGCTACTAAAGCTGCCAAACCACCAGATATTATAGAGTTGGATATATAACTATTTGAAATAAAGAAAGTTACTAATGGCAAAGCTATCATACAAAAAGTTGCAATAACCAATTTCTTTATCACAGAACGGGGAACATCAACTGCCATGATTCAAATAATGTAATTCTGGTCTCAATATAAAAAAAAAAACGAGTTTGTCTCTTCCCTCTTCTACAAATTTACTCACTATACAAGCACCACTATATATATACTTGTAACCTATCCCCCCTTACCCAACTTTTATAAATATATGATTACACATACACGTATAAACAATAAACGACTTAGTTACCACATTTCATTAATGATATGGCTAATTCTACTGTCTGATTATTAAAGATAACAGCTAGTAGAAATGACCTTACTGTGGTTCCATCCAATACAGTTCTCACCTTCCATTCAATTTCTTTTCCCTTCCTTGACCAACTTCTCTTTTTTTTCTGCAATGTAAAAACTTCACAAACTTTTGGTCTTCGAAATCAAAGAAACATATTTAAGAAGGTATATACGTATTTTGTACACACTCTACACAAGCCGATTTATGAAAACAATTGAAATAGTTACATATTGACAGCTAAGTCTGATACATATCTACACCCATCCTAGAAATATGGTTCAACAGTTAAGTCTTTTCAGTGCGATTGACGATGGTTCGTATAATCTTTTTCTAGCCACAATGACCACCTCATTTGGTACAGCTCCAATTATATATTCTAATTTATCTACCATATGGAAACCTGATCCAAATTATGAGATATCTACTGTTAATGTTAAAAACCAACTGGTTGAACAAACAAGGATCAAAGTGAGTAAAGAGTTACCTTTGGAAGTGATACCAAATATTGATGATAAAATTATTGACTATAATTTAATACCTCAATTAAACACAGATAATTTACCAGTAGATCACACTTTTATTGATAAAATTATAGATAATCAACTAGACACACCGATAAATAACAATAACCTTGTAGAACATAAATCCTTCAACACAACATCTAATAATTGGGCATTTTCTATCTCTGATATCCCAGCAGCAGGGAGTACTCGGAAAGTCTCAATGCAAACAATTACTGAATCAATCATACTAAATACATCAGGAAAGGATTCATGTTTGCGAAAATTTATGAACGAATTATACTATATATTAGATTATCAATATATTACTATAGGTGTTAAATTTCATTTAAAACACAATATCATTCTAGAATTATATAAAATATGGGATGTTAAATCTAGGAAACAAATCACAAAGAATGGATATTTAATTAAAGCATACACAAATGTAAATAAATCTACAGATTTGGATCAAATCAATCGTGGTGAACAACAGTTACTCAACTTACAAAGAGATTTACAAGGCTATGTCGATCTAAAAATACCAGATCGCAAATCTATGGATAGTAGAATGCAATAAATAAATCAAGGTCTCTAATATCTACTACCATCAATATACGCATGTACATGTATACATATTTTACAAGAGAGACTAAGAGTGCATTTTTTATTTTTTTTCTTTTTCCTTTTTATTTTCTACGTTTTATTGTAGGTAATATAATTCTTGTTTATTTATTATACAGGTATTAATGCATATTAATTGATTTGAAAAATTGTATACATATAACTTTGATAAAGAGATGATCACTTCCTCTTAATTCTATTTTTTTATTTTTAATCTTCCTTATTAAGCTTCTCTAACTTCTTCTTAGTCTTTTCAATTTGCTTCTTTTTCTTCTTCAAATTCTCAATCTTTTCAACCTTCTTTGCGTTTGAATATTGCATTTTCTTGTAAAGTTTACGCTGTTTATTACTCATCATTATCATCTTCATTTCTTTTTCTTCTTCTTCCTCAGTCAACTTTTTACTCTTCTTTCTATTATTTGTTTTTTCCTGTTTATTTTTAGTGTCATCTGCCATGTGGGCTTCACTGTAAGATATACCTTTTGCTTCTAATTCCAATTCCTTTTGTGCAGCAAGATCTTCCACATCATCTTCATCTTCATCGTTATTAAGAGTAATACTGTTGGCTTCTTCATCATTATCTCCTTCTTCAGATACTTCACTTTCACTTTCACTGCTTTCTCCGTTGTCGTTTTCCTCATCTTCTGCATTTGGATCATAGCCACTAGCATCCCCCCATGGTGAAAGATGTGGTGGTAATGGTTCACCAGGTAAATATAAGTTCGCTGGCACTAATTCACCCTTGTTGATACAATCAAAAATCCATTGAGGTTGAATATAAGTTCTACCAGCAACTTTATTTTTTAAAACTGGTCTATCCACAATTTGATGTGTTATTTTAGTTAAATCAATATCATCTTTATTTTCCAATTGATCCAATGATATTTCACTGACAATATTACCACCTGCAGATAAGATTAAAAATTCAACTATATCTAATGGTACTTCTCTACCAACATAGAATACAAAGTCTGAGAATAATGTTGCTATTGGAGAGTCATATTGAGATGGTTGAGCTAATATATCGCCAGGATTTTTACTTTTGTCTTCAAATGTGTCTAATTCAACATTTTCAACACTTTCCTCTTCCCTTTCTTCTCCTTTACTATCTAGTTCATTTACAAAATCTTTATCTGCTGTCATCGCAGCTTTTAAAGTCACATCATCTAATGTCTTAACAGTTACCTTGTCACCATTCTTAGGAGCAGAAGATGGTTGATTATCATTATCAAGATTCAATAAACTGTTCTTTTCATTTTGTGATTCCAAGATATAAGAAGTTATACCACTTATTATCTTATCCTTTTCATAATCAATCTTTGGTGGATAGACTAGGTCAGCATCAGTGTATAACTTATAAAGAACAAAATGCAATAAAGTGGAATAAAATTCCAAGAATGTAACCATAATTCTAAAATCAATATCTGATGGAATATTTTCTGGAAATTTATAAGGAACAATCCATCTAATATCTTCTCCTCTAACAGAAGCTTGATAATAAACACCTTTTATAGAAACAAAGACTTTTCTAATTAGCCTTTCTTTTGCAACAAATGCTAACCATTGGTTACATAATCTTTGGGCATCTTGAATAATTTTTGATGAAACTTGATTAGTAGCAGGTAGATTGGCAAATAAGAAAAGCATGTTTAAAGCATCGTCGATATCTCTTAAAGCATCTGGAAAACTTGGATAACGTTCCTTAATAATATGATCTAATTTATATGTGCTTCTGTTTTCTTCCAACTTTTTAGCAGCAGATACTTCACCTCTACCCAAAGCTCTGGTTAATTTCTTAGCAAATGTTTTATGCTCTCTAAATTTAGCCAAAACAGGTTCATGCATCAAATATTGAATATCTTTGGCATAATAGAAAGTAGTGGGAGCTGTAGAACCTTTATTAGCTTTCTTCTTATTTCTTGGTTCTCTTGGATATATACCTTTGAAAATACATAATCTTCTAAAATCTGCTAAAGAAACTTGTAATTTCTTAACAGCTTGGGTTCTAGTAATGAAATTCTTAGCGTTACCTCTTGTATTCTTCTTCTTAATTCTCATCTTTATAAGGCTACAGCTTGAAATATAATGTTTGTTCGTCTCCCTTCCTTAGAAGAAAGTAAGCTAATAAATAGGAAATTTATCAAACTTGAAATATACATGTAATCACAACTCACCAAATAACACTCTATGAAAAATGCCATGCAAATAAAATTTATTTTATGTGGTTATACTATCAAAGCTCATCTCATCGCAACTTTCTTTTTGGTTCTAACAATTGTCTTGCAAAAAAAAATTTTTTTATTCCTTTCGTACTAAGTTATAAGAAAAAAGTTTTCACGTGATTTTAAGTTCTGATAGCGCCAAAACCTTCTAAGTATTTATAAAATTGGATTTAATAATAAAAGCATAAGGAAATTATAAACTTAAAAACTTTTTATTCAAACTTGAAATTACTTATGTTAACATACCCACTCAAATGAAGTAACTAGAGAAAATTTGAACTATTTTGATCTAAGATAGTTATTAGTGAATATTAAGAAATATTGAGAATACTTACAAATCAATGTCATCAAATAACTTAAGGAAATTTTCTGCCATTCGACTTTTAAAAATACTGAGGAGGAGACAGTTGTATTCAACAAAGTTTCAAAGTAATACAATAGGTATTATGTTTAAATCTCAGGAGGATATAAATAAATTTTTTGAAACAAACTTTTGGAATAGTGAAAAAGTATTACTGGACAATCAATCTACTCCAAATGGAACTAAATCATCAAAAGCTATTAACCCATCCAATGAACTGATTTTTAAATTATTGAAATTGTCTGGATTATCCCAAAAGGATGTTGATATAGAAGAGATTAGAAACACACTTAAAAAGCAGATTCAATTCATTAATATCTTGCAAAATATTGAATTAACCGAAAAAGAGACTTTCTATGATACAAATAACGCACGATTATTACCACGTGAAAATACATCTTTAAAATATGATAATTTATTGGAATTGATTGAAAAACAAAAGGGTAGCGTACGGCCAAGTGAAATAAGTGGTTCATGGAAACCAACATCCTTAGCTTCAAAATCAATGAATGGTTATTATGTTTTAGAACATGGACAGATAAAAAATAGAAAATAATATATTTTTAGTTCTACAATATGTACAGCATATCTATGTAAATATGTAATTATATTCCCAAAGGATAATTTATACCCTACCACTATTTACATACTAATATCCTCTAGGCAATCAATAAGAAATAGTGGATAAAAAACAATAACGGGTATTTATCTGAATCTAGAAATATTTGTATAATAGTTAATTTGATATTTTCAAAACCATCTTGACGATGTTGATAATGATTCACTCCATCTTTTGTTTAATCTATTTCTTTTTTCCTCAATCTTTTTTTGAATCAACCAGCCATACAAAACACCTATGGCAGATCCTCCAAGGTGTGCTGCATAATCAAAAGATCCCCACCTTAAAACACATCCAGTTGCATTCCATACAATCGAAGCCAAAAATGCCACCCAGGCACCACCTGGAACAGGGAAAATAAATAATAATATTTTTGCATTTGGTATCAAATAAGAAAAACAACCAAAAACACCAAACAATGCGCTACTAGCTCCTAGACTTGGACTGACTGTAAATATTCTGGCCAAAACTGGATACCACAGAGAGAATAACGATCCTGCAATAGCACTATTCATATAGAGTGACAAAAAGTTCGCTGATCCTAACATAGTAGCCAAAGTTGTGCCAAAGGACCATAATGCTAACATATTCATACCTAAATGCCAGAATTCTTGATGTGAGAAAGCACTAGTAATAAGAGACCATTTATTCATCAATTGACCCTTTTGTAATAACATATACTTTTGAAGGAAAGGCACTAATCTTGGAGATTGCCATAAACCAAATATAGCTATATTAATCCCTAAAATAGTGTAAACTAAATCCTTAGGTTTATTCCGAAAATACGTGAAAGGAGGAACATACTCGAATAGTAAGTTTGATGTCATAAATATCCCTGTCATAGCAGCAAGACCAATAATTGTAAGTTTACCTAATGAATCGCTGGATCTATGATTATTGTTATAATAATCACATTGTTGATATTGTTGAAACCTATTCAAACGAGTATATCTATCAGCCACATCATCTTGCCAGCTAGCTTTTCTTATTATAGACGTACTAAAGTTTCTTAAAGGGTTTTGTACCTGAAGGTATAATAAGCTATGACTATTACACGTTATCTTATTTTGTTGTTGTTTTATGAGACGATTGGGTGGAAGATGCAGTATACTGAAGGGTTTAATTTTATTTAACATAGGATTACATGCCAATGTTTTAATCGGCTTCAATAATAACTTTCGTTTTGTATCCGAATATAGTACATAATTGATTGGCAACATTATTTCTGTGCAGGAAAAATAAAGTTACAATATATTATAATAACAAATTAAATCTAACTGTATATTTCTGAGTGCAACTGAAAAGATCAAATTTTATAGTATCCCATGTGTATTCACAATATATTGATATAAAGTTATGTCTCAATGTAGGTTACCTACCTATGTGTGTACCTTTACTTGTGTGTGCATTTGTGTGTTAGAATCTTCGTACAATGAAGTTTTACAGGTCGTTTCGTTCGCTATGATATTTTTCTTTTTGATTGTTTTGAGAGAAATATTCTCCAGGAAATAATGTTTGGAATCATTTGACGTGTAAAGGGAAACTAACGATATCTTTAAATTGAACTGACAAGTATTACTTACTTTGAGAACTATAGATGGATCAAACAGTAAGATGACTTTGAGGTGTATAGCTCTCCTTTAACAATCATTACCTTCAAACTAAAAAGGAATATTACATACAGAAAATAGTATGTGTTATATAGTTTATGATTTCAATTAGTAAAACTACAGGAATTTATTTTTCTATGTATATATTTGATTTACAATATTACTGTGGATCGAAACCTTAGTTAGTCATTTGAAACTATATCTTTAATCTCAAATATTACTCTTCAAAGTCAATCAAATGTACTTGCCCATCTGGAACAATCACACTCACCGGTCTTTTCTTTGGTCCATCTGTCAACTCAGAGTTCGGTGTTTCATTGCTTATTTCTTCATCCAACCAAGAATTCTTTAGAAGAGCACCCTTTTCTTCATCGTCACTCATTACATCCATTATGTGTGTATGAGTAGCCTCATTTCCATCATTAGTAAAATCATCTATATCATCATAGGATGAATTTGCTACCTCTGTCGAACTTTGCATGGAATGATCCACACTTGATGCTGCTGCTGACCCACCTCTTGATGTCACAGAATCTACACGAAGACGTACCTGTTGAGCAACTCTCCTACCATCAGCAACTATTCCATCAAGCATACACCGCAGAGCATTTCCTCTACTGTTGTTACTAACATCAGCACTATAATCTTTATTAACGTAAATAGATGATCGTAATGTCTTAGCAAAGAACAATTCATATGTTTCATCTGCTAATATTATCATTCTAAAGCTTGCTAAATCTAAAACTTTCGGATGCGTTGGATCAAGCGCTACATTCGCCTTTAAACTTTCATATATTTTCCCTTTATCTTTAGATTTTTTATCAGAATCTTCATCATTATCTGATAAATCTATCAGATCAATCTTATTGGACAGGTCCACTGTCTTTGCATATTCAAAAGATCTTTGTAAGAAACTACTAGCAGCCTGCAAATAACGCTCTGACTGTTCTGTTTTATATTTTAGTTCATCAACTTCATATGTTGTTGGTAATTCTATTTGCTTATCATCTTGAATGTCTTTAAGTTTCTCTTGAGCAATTCTTTCAGCAATATTATCTTCTATAGCTCTCTTTGTTAACATATCAACTAATCTCCCACTTTTCCACGGTTCTGTTAAAAGTAGTAGCCCTTCAGACAATTGAAGAACCTCCTCTCTTTGTAATTCTCCATCATTGTCTTTATCGTATAAAGAAAAAAAATAATTAATAGATTCTAAAAGATCTCTAGTCATTAATCTATCCAAACCGACTACCACATCATTTAAAGTCAATTCGTTTAAATTAGATGTACCCCATTTTTGAAATAAAATTTTTAAGAAAGTCGTTCTTTGTTTATTGAATGCAGGGTTAGTCTCTACATTTATTGGCTTTGCCCATTCACAGAGCTTAGCCATAAACTGAACAAAGACATCAAAAGTCATGTTTGATGAGCCTATACCCATACTGATCTTATGTGTCTCAATACTTTGATAATAAATATCGTAAACATTAGATAAATTCTCATCTGTTAGATGGAATACTCTTGGTAAATGACGCAATTGTGTTTTCTTCACATACGTTTCAATGTTTTGGAAGATCTCCTTTTTATATCTATTCCTTTCTTGTGCAATCATTTCGTCCGTGATAACACTAAATTCCTTAAATGATGTTACTAATAATTGCTGGAATTTTGTAATTTGTCTATATCTAATATTTGGCGAATTTGGATGAATACTTTCACCTAATGTTCTGAAATAGTTCTTAATGATGACAATGAACATGCTATCATCATCTGCTTGTAAAATATCCTCTGCATTAATCTTCAAAACAGCCAATGCAACTTGAAAAATAGTTTTTGCACCTTCCATGAAAAACATATCCATGATTCTTATGGCATATTCTAATGGCATTGACGTATAAAATAAAGATAAAAACCAAGGTAAAGACACTATAGATAATTGGATGTTATGAGCAACAATATATTCCCAGAGGACTGGTAGTTTTTCCTCAACAAATGATTCAAAAACTCTTTGATCCAGCAGTGTACCATACATAGTCTTTGAATAATAACCAGGTACATAAATATCACATATATTGCAAAGACACCAAAACGCCTGTTCTTCTGTGAGGTAAATTAATAGTGCAGCACAGACTATATTCATAGCTTGACAATAACCAACATCTGGATTCTTCCAAGAATAGGCAGTTAAGACATTTCTTAACCTCCGAATACCTTCTTCTGTTTGATAACCCAAATATTCTGGAAGAGACCTTTTTAAGTCCTTTTCAATCTCCTCAATAGCTTGAGAAGTTTTACCCTGATTATCCTTTAATATTTTATTATAAATACCATCATTAGCATAACATAAATACATAGCTCCAGAACAAAGATCCCATATTTCACCTCTCATTCTATTTGGTAATCCAATTCTGACTAATTTTTGAAAATTTGGATTCTTCACTATAGCTATATTTTGACCATTTAATTTAAAATAATCAAACCACATTTTCAATTTTCTTTTTTCTTTTATTAAATCGACTGTGCCTGGATATTTAAATGTTTGCCCCAGACCAGCTTTAGGTGGATGTACATTTGGAGTTCTCAATACGTTCTTATTTATAATGAATTCTGAGTAACATGTATCTAAGAATTCAGATAATAGTCTTGCCTTTGGAATATTATCCTTTAAATTCTTCTTCAATTGCTCGCAGAATTGTTCCGATCTATACTGAAGTCCGATAAATTGGATAATAACTTGACTTCCTGAATATAAAGTGATCACTAATGCAAAAGCATAAGTAGGCGATGGTGATCTTTCCATTTTCTTGACTGTGGAGATATTAAGAATCATCTCGCAAGATTTCCCATCTATTGTATCCTTAAAGACAAGATAATGTGGGGTTAAATAGATTCTACCAGAGAATACATATGCTACCTTTTCTCGGGGATTGTGTTTTAAATCTATTACAGAATGCTTATTACTTTCATTCGTATCATAAATGCTAACAAAGGAGACATCTGCATTAATATCATCTTGAATATTTTCATTTGGCGGTAGCTTATAAGCTAATTTGAATTTTTCATCCCTGCTAATTGTACTACCGAAACTTTCTGTTATTTTATCAATGAAAGAAGCCTTCTGTCTTAATGTATTGAAAAAAGACATTCTTATTCAATGCTATATTATATAAAGTCAGAACACACAAAGAGAATATAGGTTAGATGAAACAAAATAAATATAAGGTGATGAAGAAATGAAGATTGTTTATAAACAAATTTTCTCCTTATATTATTTTTCCCTCCCTTCCTTATTTTTTTGATAATTTAACGGTCTATAAATGTGTTTCGACCCTTTTTATGCTTTGGATTGAATTATTAAAAATTCGAAATGTGAAAAGCTACACCAAACAATCCCTGCTTTTTAGACTTAAACCAAGACATTCACTTGAAATAAGTCTACTTATTCTCCCTTGCTCAATAACCCCAATTACCATATCTTCTAAGGTGCACAATGTTAAACTATTCCAATCTTGGATTCAAAAGTTTTCAAACGTTTTTTCCGTTTTCTTTTTCTCGGTTTAAAAGGAACTTACATATCTTTCACCACGGTAATAGAAAGTAATCAAAAGCACTCTTGCTTAGGATTATGAGAATTTGGATGGAATTGGGAATAGCCTTACAATAACATATATATAAATATATATCTAGACTACACATCTATAGGTACCTTTTGTTCAATTGCTTGATTTATAATTATCTCCATCATTTGTGTCATTAATTCATAGTTGTGTATTGGATCTGCACACGAGTAAACAATTCTTAATGTTGCCATATAATGTGCTTTGAAGATTTTATCATATGACCCTAAATTTATCCCATTTAGCCAACCATTGGCTAAGGGATAGAAAAATTTACTGGCGTATATACGAAATTCATTCTTTTTCTTTAACATCTGCTTTCCAGAAATTATATCAAGCTTCTTAGATCTCCATGTCACTGTGCTAGAAGAAATCAAATTATTTTGATCATTTTCCATATTAGTTATATCGTCAATTTTTTCAGACGTATTTATGACGTCTCTATTGTCCCATGGTAATCTTTTAGATGGAAAGTCGTATTCAGCTTTTAATACTTCTTTATCATCTATTCCACGAAGTTCCCTACTTGCTAACCCTATGCTACTTAATATCGACATTCTCTGCTGTAAAGAAAGTTCTGCGTTGAATAAAATCTTGAAAAGCCCATCGATCTTATCTGGGACGACAACTATTAAACTTATCAATGCCATTATTCTCCATTGTTCAAAATTTTTTTCTTCAAAATTGTTATTCAAAATGACAATATTTTGCATTAATTCTTCAGCATAATAACTCACCTCCAGCGGTAATAAACGTTTTTGTCTAACCAATTTAACAGTTCTTTTTAATAATGATACTAAATCATTTCTTTGATTTTGGTTGAGTTCAATGTACTCCTTTAATAAATCTTTTAAAAATACGATATATTTTCTGTGCTTACCTCTATTATTATTTTCATCCTCATCTTCATCATCGCTATCTTCATCATCACTATCTTCTAATGATAAAATGTCCATCTCAGTTGAAATTTTTGTCACTTCATTAGTTTGAAGTTTTCTCTTATTTTCAGTATTGGAATTAAACAATACTGAAAAATTGATCTCTGCAATGTCGTTTAGTAATACTAAATCAGGAATATCTATCCTATAGTCACTCTCATATTTTAATTCGTTAGCTGTTAAATATTTAGCCAAAAACATTGTTCTCTCTCTTATAGCAGTATTTCTATTCTGAAGTCTAGAAGTGACGCAATTCAAAAATTTTTCATTTTGTGATAATTCAAATCTTTCTTCTTTAGAGAAGTTATATTTCAAAGCTATGAAAAGTATTTTTGAAATTCGGTCATCTTTATCATTAATAACTTCTTCGTCAAATGAATCTGAATTATTTGAAATATCTTCAAAACGCTCAAGTAAATCTCCAAGTACTTCTAGTTTTTTATTTTTGTTATTAGCCATTGATCTAATTAATATCTCTTGAAAGTATAATGATTTAAAGGATAAAAGGACTTCTAAGTTAATGGGTAAATGTTGGTTGTCGAGGTCAAAAATTCTTTTGATAATTTTATAGATTGTGTTATAGTTTTGTGATGAACATTTCAATTCCAAATGAGGTAAAATATAAGTCCCAATAATCTTAGATCTTTCTAGTAGAGATCCTTCACTCAAAATTTTTAATAATACTTGAAAATTTGAAGAATGCTTAAAAAAAATGTGATCAACCATAGAAGAAGGTACATATTTGGGATGAAATGAAAAACATCGACTTAAAAAATCTGCAAGAATATTCCAAAATTTAAAATCTTTATCATCATTTAATTTCTCAAAAATATGTTCCCAGTGATCAACTAATATTTCTATATATTGAAAAATCGTAAAATCACTCTCTGCTTTATATAAAACATTATAAATTTGACTTCCAAAAAACATTGCTTTAATAATATTTTTTTGCAACATGTTATGTTTTAATGGTAATGATGCGATATAATTGTATAGTATAGATGGATTCTTTGAAATATATTTTATAAGGAATTCTTCATATAATAATCTTTCTTTCCTACAAGGTTCTAACTCAGAAGTAAATCGTACCAATTGCGATAACAATAATGAATCATTATTAAATAATCTAAAAATGTAATTTAATGTACTGACCTGAAAAGTTGGTGTCAATGGTACTAAATATTTGATAATTATCAATTTATCCTCTAGTATTAATGCCTGAGTAATATCATTCGCAAAATAATCTTTTAACGTATTATCAATAATATCACCACTAGGACCTCCTTTCAATACTCCAAATAAAGACATTTATTATTATTATTATTATTATTGTTATTATTATTATTATTATTATTATTATTATTATTATTATTATTATTTTATCTATTTTTCTTAGGATGTGTTAGTATGTAGCTATTTGCGAACTTACAAGCATGCGTATTAATTAATTTGAAAATGTCAGACTACTTTATTTTTTTTTCCTTCCAAACAATAAAACTATTCACGGTCTTGAATGGTTTTATTTTCATTTTCTGTAAAGCTAAAAGAACAATTTTTGTAATGGTATGAATAACATTAATATTTTCTATCTTTTCTTTTATACTCACCATTCTTTTAAATGGCAATTGTCGAAGAAATCAATTTTTTGGAAATGATGATTGTCCCAAAATGGAAAAACATCGAATTTCATTAAAAGAAACAAAGATAAAAAAAAAAGATAACTAAATATATAAGGAGATTAAGTTCATGACTTGTTCTTGTGGTTTGTTTTGATTTGGATAGAAAGACAAAAAACAGTACAATAGTTGGTATTATTTACTGCACTTAAGTTTGTATTTTTGTTAAAGACTTTCGAGATTCAATTGCCTTCCAAAGATTTAGTACACACTATTTTGTTTTTAAGTTTTTATTCATTGCAAAGGATGTCAAAAAATGCAAGTGCTTTGAATGAAATTGAACATAATACTGATTTTAAATCTAAATCTCCAACTATAATCCCTGCATTATCTAAAATTCCATCTATTTGTGCTTCAAATAAGGAGAACCTTTATACATCAGGCATCAATTATTATGATGATGCACAATATATAAGTCTTAATGAGCCATTAAATTCATTCACAGAAAATAAAGATGATATTAATCTAGACATTCTACCATCTTTATATGAAATATTTCAAAAAAATTATTCCTTTGCAAGGAATATTCATTCTTTTCTGTTGATAAAGCAGATCGTGAGACAACATTTGACAGTTATTGGGAAATTATTAATAAGTAAGAAAATTGAAATATTGTCTAAAGTAGAAAAGCATACATTATTGTTATTCAATGAAACTAATTTATTCAAAGTTAGCAGTATGAAAGAAATATTATTACAAGATTTCACATTCAATAACAATTATTATCTTTCCACATTGAAAATAATTATTTTACAATTCTTTCTTAAAACAAGACAAACACAAAAATATCAAGAAGAAATTCTAACATTATTTGCATTTGATAAAAGATATCTTTTAAGATGCTCTCAATTAAAACAAAATGCAGCAATTAAAATACTTTTGAATCTGTTTACTATATTACCAAATGCAAAAATTTTATTTGGGATGAAATTTTTGGAATATATTGATAAATTTAATTTAAAATTTGAAGATTATATCAAAAATATGAACTCAGAAACCTTTAGAAAACAACTACCAATTTATGCTCGAAGAACAAATGACTTATCTTGCATAAAAAAATATTTCAACTCATTTTATATTAATTTTGATATCACGAGTACGAATTCTGATTTACAAGATTGTGTTTTCCAAAGAAAAGAAACAGAAATAGGTTTAACTGAAGATCATTTGACCAAGTTTTTAAATAGAGATCAAAATTTTATACTACAGGCACTAAGTTCTCAAAAAACACATGACTCAATCTATAACATTTATAAAAACTTTCTTTCAAATAAAAAAATATCATTGTCTGAAAAAGTGCATCATTTAGAAATCTGTTGGAAAGCTATACTTCAAAGTAACTATCTTTGTGATCAGAAAAAATCAACACTGATTGATCAAACATTGATATTTTTGAATTCTAACCTAAAGTATTCCAAACACATAACAGATCATATTCTTAGTGTACTTTCGTATTTAAAAGATATATGCATTCTTTCCTTAGATGTTAAAAGATTAACGAATATAATAAACCTCAGTTATAACAGTTTTGTGTTTTCTAAAAATGCACAGTTTATTATTAATGCTGTTGATTATGAAATCATTAAATATTTGACTTTTCCTGAAATTGAAAACATAGATGATACATTCCTAAAATTAATAAAATTTTTATGTCTTATTCCAGATCCCAATACGCAAACAGAAAAGTTTAAAAGAGTTTACAGTTTTTATTTTCTAAGTAATATTGAATCACTAACACAACTTATTAAAATTTGTCAATCTATTTGTATGCGTTTGAGAAAATTGAAAACCACAAACATTTTAGTCTCACTTCAATATGCTTCTGAAATTCAGCTTTCTATCTTTTGTAGTAGCCAAAATATCACTAGAGAAAATATTTTGCAAAGCTGGTCATCTATTAATATTCTTTTTTTCAGTAGTCTATTAGGGAATTCAAAAATTATTCACGATTACACATCAAACTTTGCATGTATGAAATATCATTTTTTATACAAATATCAGGTATTACTACAATTGATATATTATTTAAATCTTGAAATGGATAAACATCAGACAGTTAATTTGTATAACATTACAAAAAATTATATTCAGAAATGGTCAAATCAAGGCATAAAACATGATAAGACAATATCATCTTTAGAAAATATTTTTATTAAAACTTTGCTACAATATCTTTACATTTGTGGATTTTATGGACCTATTTTGGAGCTATATGAATTAATACAAGCTCACAAAGACTACTATCATTTATTGATAAGTTATTCAGAAATGTGGATGGTTCGGTCTCTAGTGTCTTTACAGTATACATCCAAATTAGACAAAATTTGTGATGCTTATTATCCACTTGATGAAAATTTGCTAAAGTTATTATCTTTTAATGAACGGCTTACTTATTTGGAGACATATATTGAGCTCTATACTTGGAAAAATGATTTTAACTCATTTAAAGAACTTTTTTGCATTATTATTCCACAGGAATATCAAGAATTATACGATATTCATAATCAGGGAAAAATGGCAGTATCACATTATATCAAAATATTGTTGTTTAATATTCATTTACATGCTGCAACTTCCAAATTTTATTTTAACAAGAACCGTTTTATAGAATCAGTAATAGAGGCTAAAAAAGCTTTAAGACTTTCTGTATCTTTAATCAAAAAAGTAGATAAACTCTCGCAAATTTTTAGACTGTCCATTCTTCGTTGCATCATATTTTCTTTTCAGAACCTAATTAATATATTTTGCTCACTTGGTCTTGCTAAAGAAGCTAGTTATTATACAAATGAATTATCCAGAGTACTACCTACACTCCATGAACCTACTTTGATATTCCAGGGTTTCGATTGCTTGTATCAATTCTACACTATTACTGAACAGGAAACTTTAAGAATATCTACATTAAAAAAAATTAATAATGTATTTCAACACATACAAAGTAATTATGATATCCACACATTATGTCAATATCTTTATTTAAACAATGAATATTCTCGAATAATTGAATCATTGAAGTCATACTTTATGAACATTCCTAGTGCACAAGAAGATTATGGATTTTTAGAAAATTATTGGAGGCTGAAAATTGGTGAGTTTATTGATGATTCCATATGTAGACCTCAGCACACAGTTACGAATTTTTTGAATAAAATTCAGACAAAATATAATAATTTATTAAAAAATATAGAAGCTGATCCATTTCTTCGAACACTATTTGAATCCACACTTGCATTACCCTCATCGAAAACTGCAATTAGTAAATCAAAATATCAGCCTTTATTAAAAAATGAATATATTATAGGTCATGTAACTTCTGATAAAGAATCACCCAAATCATCTAATATGATCCCCAAATCCAAAAATATAAGACAAGGTTTCGATAGATTTATTGTTACAAGAAGATTAAAGGACATTATCGATAATATAAAAGATGTTAGCATCGACAAGGTTTCTAATATTGAATTAAGAAAACTTTCTTCACTGTATTCGATAGTATTGTCCATATATTTTAATATTGTTAGTGATCAGGAATTGTTACAAAACGATTTAAGATACTGGTTTTATTTGACTGAGTTATCAAGAAATATACCATTATTTTATGATAAACAATTATGTTCTTTGGATAAAAATATTTACGATGAAGTGGGTTTGTGTCCACTAACTGAAAATTTAAAAATAGCTCAATATACAAAATGGAATACCCGTTACAATTTTGAAGATTCATCCTTAAATTTTAATGCGATATTTTTCGATATTTGTAAAATTACAGATAGTATAATTCTTTCAAAATATTCTTCAGCATCAAATAAATGGACAATGTTAAGAATACCGTTAAAGGGTAGCAATTCTAGAGATTTAGATTCAGAATATTTCTCTTTTCAGGGTGGATTTAAAGAAATGCAGGATATAATTGAGCAGAATAATATGACTACATCAAGTAAAGTTACAAGTTCAATAAAAACCGTAGAACAGCGGAGGAAGTGGTGGAATAAAAGATACGAATTAGACAAAAGACTTGATATTTTGTTACAAAAGATTACAAATAATTGGTTTGGAGGCTTTAAAGGATTTTGTAACCCAGATGTTATTGATAAAAAATTATTTATAGAATTTGTGGAACAGTTTAATCAAATCTTGCATGAATTCTTACCAAGTAGAAAACATACTAGTAATAACACCGGTTATGTGCAGATTGAAGAGTGGATTTTAGAATTATTTTTAAAGTTAAACCCTAATGATTCTTTGTACATTTCTCAATTAGAAGATCTCTTATATTTTGTCTTTGATATATTACTATATCAGGGAGAAGAAAATGCCTATGATGAGATTGATATAGGACAAATGCATATCCAAATAACGGATGCTATAAGAAGATATAGAGGCAACTTGAAATTTCAAGCCTGCATCAATCAAAGATCTAAAAACGAGAAAAGTCATATATTTCTATTGATTAGTAGTACCTGCCATTCATTTCCTTGGGAAAGTTTACCCATTTTCAAAAATATGTCTATTACCAGAATACCATCATTGAATATGTTAGATCAGTTACTGATTAGAAATAAGATGGAATTAACATTAAGACTTTCTTTGACAAAAAATATAGGGATGATATTAAATCCAAACAATGATTTACTTAGGACAGAAACAACTTTCAAGGATTTGTTTACAAGAATATTTGAATCAACAGTAAATTCAAGATTATTAATAAATCAGAAACCAACCGAACTTGATCTATTAGATATTATTACAAAGTCAGTTATTTTTATCTATGTCGGACATGGAAGTGGAGAACAATATTTAAAACTAAAACAAATTAAAAGTTGTGATTCAATTGCTGCTACTTTTTTATTAGGATGTTCTTCTGCATCTATGAAATATTACGGCAAATTGGAATCTACAGGGCCCATTTATTCTTACTTGATTGCTGGAAGTCCGTTAATTCTAGGAAATTTATGGGATGTAACAGATAAAGATATTGACAAATTCAGTTTAAGTTTATTTGAGAAAACTGGTATCGATAAGAATTTGCAAGGAGAAGTGTCTGGGTATCAGAATGTCCCCTACGCGGTTGCTAATTCAAGAGAAGTTTGCAATCTCAAATATTTAAATGGTGCTGCGCCAGTTGTATATGGTTTACCAGTACAATTCTGTTAAAAATATTTATACAGGCTCCTTTATATATCCATATATTTATTGTTCATACAAATGTTTTACATATTTACTTCAATCTCATAGGCCGTTTTCATCCCTTTTTAGATCTAATTCTCATTTCCTCTAAATTGTCCAAGGCAGTTATATCAGTATTTTGCATTAAAAATATTCTGAATCTTCACTTTTGACCGCAATAAAATTTCAATTTAAATTGAAGAAAGTAAAGAAAAGATCAGTTCTTCGAGATGTGTTAAAGGATAAAGACAACACCAAAAAAATGAGGAGAAGAAAGAATAGGAAGAAGAAATATAATTATATTTGATAGAGTTGTGGCAACATCTTACAGTTCCAGCTATATTTTTAGTTCAATCCCTACCTGTCAAGATTTACAACTAATATATAGAAAAAAATATTTTCATTCAAGTATATCTGTTTGATAAGTAAATACTTGGTCACCAGTGATACCGTAACAGAAGATGTCACAAGCCTTTCGTCAAGTTATGAGGACTTTGTCATATCCAACTATGATTGTAACGTCGGCTATTCCGAAAGGTACAAAACCCTTAGATTTTCATGGTCTCACAATATCATCTATGACATCGCTTTCAATCAACCCCAAACCATTGATTCAATTTAACATTAAAACACCTTCGGGCACATCAGCAAACATTAAAAAGAATAAAATTTTTGCCATCCATTTCTTGGAACCTAAGGAAACTAATATTAATTTGGCCAAACAGTTTAGTCGAGGAATAAAAGATAAAATGACAAGACCTTTTTCTTGTCTGATCGAGAATAAGGATTATATATGTTATGATAGTGTATCTTTCAGTTCACAACCTAATATAATGCTACCCATTTTAAAAAATACGGGGAAAATTTTAATATGTCTATCCAAAGACGTCTTTAAAGTTGAAGATCATGAGATTTGGGTAGGTGAAGTCTTAGAAATACTGCCTTCTCAAAATCATAATGAGTATAATAGCAATAGCAATACAATTAGTAGTGATGGTGGTTTATTACATTGTATGGGTCATTTTTTTAAAATAGGTGATTCGATTTAGAAGCCAAGAAAGAAAAGAGATACTGTGATACTCTTTGAAACTACCCTATACAAGAACGTCATTATGTAAATATTATATTATGTAATGGTTCAAGTGAAACAAATACAGTAAAATTAGGTATTATTCATTGATAATCGCATTTTTAAGGATAACCTACTTGAAATATGGGAAATAAAGTGATAATCATGTTTATGTATATATATATATATATATATATACTATATTACTTTCCTTTTTTCTTTCCAACTGTCAGTTTGTCCTACATAAATACTAGTCGATTGTCATATATTGAAAAAAGTGTGTGTAAAGATGATCATAATAATATATTTAATTCATATTCTTAAATATAAAAAAATAATAAAGTTTGTCTATAAATACAAAAAAAGTAAAAATGTCTATCAAATATATTTATTAATCATGAGTATATTGATTGATTCAACTTAATTTTATCATTTAGAGCTGGTTGATTTGGTTTATCAGAATCATTGTCATCATCATCTTCGCGGATTCCACCTCCAATAAATTGATTTCCTGTAAATGCATGATTTGACCCACTTTTTTTTGCAAACATTAAACTGTTTAATGAAGTGAAAGACACATTTTTCTTATGTTTACGTATTGGATGTACTCTACTTGTTTGAAGTGTTTGTAAATTAGTAGCACTGGAATTAGTTCTCTGATACAATTCATTGGTATTTTGTTTATTTAAAGAAGGTAAACTTCCAGTACTAGCATTTTCTTTGATGGTTGGTCTGTTTGAATTATCTTTCATATCCTGATTATTAAGCCTAACTTTTGGTAATCTATTGATGTTAACTGAACTTGCACCACGTGAAGTAGTTCTAGATAATGGCGGTGTCATTGCATTTGGTAATTGTTCATTAGAACTTCTGTTCACGGGTATGGCAAAATAGCCGCTAACCTCTGATGTAACACTTGCCGGTGAATTAACTATATTCATTTGTCCAAGAGAAACTGGTAAGGAAACATTTCTTTGATGATGACCATACCTCGTGCTCGTTGAACTACCTGTTGGTGTAATCACAGTTGGTAAATTTGGATGGGCTTGCCATTGTTGTTGTGTAGATAGGTACGGTTGATCATTGTTGGCTGTTGTTGAAAGATCTGATGTAGAAGAATGATTTGGTGAGAATGAGTAACTCTTCCTTTCAGCCATAGTAACTAAATTACCATTATCATCAATGGCAGGTGTATTAATTTTAGATCTAAAAGACGATTCAGCATTTAACATTGGTGTATTATTGATAGAAATGTATTGGGGTTTAGTTAGACTATTATTATTGTTGTTGTTAGCATTAGAATTCTTCATTGCATTTTCCATTAATTGTACAGTGGAGTAAGAGGTTTCAAAGTTACCAGTTGAACCATTATATTCGTTAATATTAGGAGAACTCATGCCACTCGTCATATGCATTAATTTCGAAGATCTATGTAAATGACTCTTCCATAGTTTTTCTTCAATATATTGCATTCTTTCATTTGTTGTATTATATGAACATAAGTGTTTTAAATCTTGAACCCACTTTTTAAAGTGTTTTTCATTTGAATCCTCTGGTTCATCATTACATGTTTTGAATACCCACGTAACAATATTCTTTGATTCTTGTTCTTTGATTGATGTTTCCTGTTGTAGTTCCGATAATCTTTGTTGTTTTTCCTGTTTTAGCTGTCTGGACTTACCAGGATTTAATAGTTTAGAAAATCTGGATTTTTTACTTAGCATTGAAGATTTATTTGGAGTAGTAGCACCTAAACTGGAACTGCTGTTTGACAATGAATTGCTACTCATACTAGTTGATAAACTAACAAAAGAATTGTTATATGCATTAGCTAAAGATGGATTTTTGGTTTTATTTATGGAATCAATAAAGATAGCTTTGCCCTTTAATGTAAAATGATGGTCAGAGACTTTGACCAAAGAACAATCATTTAATGGAATACTCATAATTGGTGTCAAAGAAGGTTGCTGGTTTTGTTGTTGTGTTTGTTGTCCAGTATACGATAAGGTATTATTTGTTGCTATATCTTGTTGTGCTAGTGAAGTTGAAGAAGAGTGAGTAGAAGAAGATTTGTGGTTGGAACTGGAACCTGTAATATTACCAGATGATTGATTAGCAACAGCAGCTGTAGCAGCACCAGTATTAGCATGAGCAGCAGTAGTATTGTTGTTTTTGTAAAAATTGCTACTTTTAAATTCGTGGAGGTAATTTGGAGTTAACACGAAATAGCCTTTCCTATATTCTTTTGAAAAATTTGATTTTTTATAAAAATATCCTGCTCTAATACATTTAGCAAAAGATGTTTTCATATTTGGATAAATGATATCAGAAAATTTTCTTGGGGTAGGTAAGGGATCATTAGATTTCCAGTTGATTAAACATGTTGGGTGGTGGTTTACAAAATGATCCCATTCAATGGCTGGTGGTTTGGATAGCATACCTTGTTGTAGTTCATGACATAGGTTTTTGATGGTAAGTCTTGCTTCAGAATCAATTAAGGCAGAATAACGTTGTAAAGCATTTTGAATCTTTGAGTAAATGATTTTTTCCAATTTCATACCAGAGGATTGCAAATTGATGTAAGCTTCTTGCAAATAATTTTCTTCTGCAATTTGTCTTTTTAATTGTAAGTCCAGTTGTAATTTGAGTAAGTATGGGTCATGTTTTGGTTGTAAAGCAGTCAAATCAGTTTGTTGTGTTTGTTGTGTTTGTTGTTTCTTCTTTGTTATGGAGTTCATGTATTTGACAGATGCAATATATTTATGTAGCAATTTATGTGTTAAATCAAGATGATGATTCATGTTAGTCTTGAAATCACTATGCAATTCTTTAATTTCTTTAATTTTGAAGCCCAGATCCTTTCTAAGGGATTCCAGTTTAGGGATAATGACAGTTGAGATTTCTTTTGAAATCTTCAATTGATGGTTTGCTAGAGCCAAATGATGTTTTTTCAATACGACTTGGATATCTTGGATCGATCCGGAACCAAATTTCATAAACCCAGAAGTGGCTAATATGTCATATTCAAAGGGGTATTCGTTAGTGTTATTATTATTATTATTATTATTATTATGATACGTATCCATATTATTAGTAATATTATTAGCATTATTGTTATACGTATTATCAAAAGTTTCATTTTCTTGTTGTTGTTGTTGTTTTGAGGAATCAGTCATTTTTTTTTGTTGTGCGATAGTCTTAGGTTGTTGTTTCCTGACAGGTTTAATAGTAGTCAAAGGGTCGATCAATCTGTTGGAACCTTCTTCGATATCAGTCAAGAAATGAAATTTAACAGAACTTTTCAGTTGAGTGTTGATTCTAGCGAACTGTTCTTGTGAATAAGCTATTTCTCTTAGATAGCCGATCAAGCCTTTGAGGATCTTTTTCCATTTATGGAACCTATCTATCAGGATATCTGTTGGGTATTCTCTGACGAAATACTCTTCGTTATCGTTGTTGTCGTTGTTGTCCATATTAGACAAAGACTTCTGTGGTTTTGCGTTTGGATTAGGGATGGGCACGGAAATGTAATATGGGGATCTAAAATCTGTTTTTGGCAGGATCAAATCCTTTGAAGAGTAGCTATAGGTATTAGCATGGCTGATGCTGATGTTGGGGATAGTGGTATTGGAGGTGATAACGGAGGGTTCTCTTGTCATGGTGAGGTTATCTGGTAACATTTCCATTAAGTATTGGGAGGATTGAATAGACTTTGCATCGGTATCATCTTGGTATTTAGGAATGGCAAGTGTAGTGGAAGGGATAGTTGAAGGAGTTGTGGTAGTAGTGGTGGTATTAGGAATAGCAGTTAAATTATTTGAGACAGTGGCAGACTCACTATCGGGGGTATTTAAGTCGAGTGGGTTATTTGGGATGGGTTTAACACTAAAATAATCAGACATCTTCAAGAGTATTTTATTTTATGTTATTTTATGTTATTTATCTATTCTTTCTCCCTATCCTATTAATTTAATGATCGCTTTTTTTTTTTGATTTATTATAAATAAAAGGATGAAAATAAGAATAGCGGGAGGGGAGAGGAGAGGAGAAGGGGAAAGGGAGGACGTTTAAAAAAAAAAATACGTTGAATGTCTATAAGTTATCTTCTTCTATTTTTCTTTTTTTTTCTGTCTATTTTTATATTTTTGTTTTTTGAGATTATATGAGACAGGAAGGAATGTTCTTGCACACTATACAACAAATATACACATACGCATATGTGTATGTATATATAGATATAGATATATTTGAGTTTGTTAGAAATAGTAGAGTTATTTACTATGTAAGAAATTAGATAAAGAGTAGCGGGATATCAGATCCACATATATATATTATGTACTAGAAAGAAAACAAGATGTGATAGATATTGTTGTAAAAAAGGGACGAGTGATATATATAGAGGGTAACAGATGTACCGCATGCAAAGTATAAAATGTAAAAAGTAATATACAACAGACACACACACCCAAATAGATAGATATAGATATATATATATATATATCTATATCTATCATAGACACGTAGATAATTGAGATGAGTAAAAAAATCTCACCCTTTTCTAATCTTCTCCTCCATTCAAGAAAACCAAAGCAAGGGCAAAAGTCACCAAATCCCGAAAGTCACAAGATTTCGAAATAAATAAATGGACAAAAAAACAAAAACAAAAAAGCAAAAATGTAGTCATCCATTGAAAACAAAAAAGAGAAAAAATTTTTTTCTCTTTTTTGTCTTTTACTTTGTTGATTTTATTTTCTTTCTTTTTTTCTGGCTGTTTTTGTTTTTCTCACTGCCCAGAAATTTAAAAGCAGGCACAAGAAAACAAAACAAAAAAGTAAAAATAGAACCAAAAACAAAAAAAAAAAATAAAGAGGGGTAAGGGAAGACCCAAAAGAGGAGAAGATGCATCCACACACCCATGCACCCACACACAGAGACCAAAAAAAAACAAAAAACAAAAAATGCAATTTCTAGAACCTGTCAGGGTGTACGGATGGACACGTGCCATGTTCTCTTTTTTTTTTTCTCATTTTTGAATAATTTTTTTTTTTTTACATCTGTTTACTTATCAATTCTTCGAGATTCATCACTCTTTCGTATGTCCAGAGACTAACAACAGTGGCTGGTACAGATTTGCACAACCCAATCATCAGTCCTTTGTATAGAGATCGAATGCCTTCGTTTTTGACCATCAATACCGATATTTTGATGAAATTCGATCCCCTTGTGTTGCTTTTCTTCAAACACCGATACTCTCTATATATCTTCAAATCTTGGTCCGTTTTGAAAAATTTGTTCAAATGAATAGAATCTTGTAACTGAATTCTACGTCTAACCGTATCAATGGGGAAAGTCATAATCTTAGATGCTACTGCACTGATCGTACTGGCACTGGAACTCAATACTCGATTCAACCTCGTCCTGTCATCATCGTCACTACCATCACCACCACTATTACTATTACTATTCCTATTATTATTATTACTCAACCTATTTTCACTATACACTTTTATACTTTCGTATGTACTAAACATTATGCCACTAGCCAACGTGAAAGTAACCATTGATGTCAAGCATCCGTTGTAAAATCCCCTCACACCTTCATGGACCCATATATCCTTGCATGAATCTTTCAAATTGAAAAGTTTCTTGTCCTTGTTAGCAACAAACCTCGTCCTTAATGTGTCGAATGGATATGAAACAAATGAACATGTTATTCCACTCACCATCCCTGCAATCAAACTATGCAATTCATTCGGCAGATTCAGCCTCGGTGCTAACAAACTATTGAATACGGAGTATGTACTGAACTGCGTGGCCCCATACACCACATACATTAACGATCCAGGCGTGTTCCCTTTCCAAAACGATCTCATACCTTCTTTAACTAACATTTCTCTAATAATTAACCTCAAATTACTGTTTGAAGAAAGGGTAGTAAATGATGGGGTCTGTTTAATATAACGTGTCGGAGTGGTCTGCAACCTTATTTTAATAGTGTCTAATGGAGCTGTAACTATCCTAGACATTAGTCCAGATACTGATCCTGCTACTAAACTTTGTATCACATTTACATCTTGTCCCTTTCTTAAATGATCTGATTGCATTTCTCTCTCTCTCTCTTTCTCTCTTATTTACAAGTAACCGATTTTAACTTATCTTCATATATATCATACTTCACATCATATTCTTCTTCTTGACATATATATATATATATATATATATGTGTGTGTGTGTGTGTGTGTGTGTGTGTGTGTGTGTGTGTATGTGCGTGTGAATGTCTATGTCTATGTCTATATCTGGATGTATACATGTATTTTTATGTCTATAAAAATTGTACAAAGATTTATTTTTTTTTTCTTAATTTCCTAATTTTTCTTTCCTGGTTCGAATTCTTTTGGGTGTTCTTTTTTTTTGTTAAGATGTCTTTTGAAAAGGAAGAAGGAAAAAAAAAGAAAAAAAGAGAAAGAAAAAAAAAATATTATTATTAGTAGTATTACTATTATTACTTCTTTTTAAAGAGCTACAGAATATTATTGAACGGTATTTGGATTATGTATCATATTAGTTATTTGCAAGCATTGAAGGAATATTGACTTCTTATTCTCTTATATTTCCATTTGTCTTTTTTTTTGTATGTACTTGTGCTTGTTTATGCATGCATTTGTTCCTTCGTGACTCCTATAAATTTACCATATATATATATATCAGTATGGATATGGAAGGTTTGAATGTTTCAACAGGATATCTATCTCAAGTAGATGGTTCAACACATTACAAGACTTCCACCACAACAGTACTATGTAGTGTGACCGGTCCAATCGAACCTAAATCACGTCAAGAACTGCCCACCAAATTGGCACTGGAGTTGATCGTTCGTCCTTCCGTAGGTGTCCCAACAACAAGAGAAATTCTGATCCAAGATAAATTAAATTCCGTTCTAAATCAAATCATTGTAGGTTATTTGTATCCCCGCCAATTATGTCAAATCACTTTCCAAATCATGGAATCCGGTGAAAAGATGGAATACTTCCATATTAAAGAACTCATTGCATGTGTCAATGCTGCCACTTTAGCCTTGATTGATTCCGCTATCGCTTTACAATCGATGGCTGTTGGGGTAGTTATTGCTGTAACATATGATGACAGTTACATTGTAGACCCAAGTAATGAAATTATGCAGAATTCTAGGTCGGTACATGGGCTAGTATTAGAATTAATAGAAGGTTCAAATGTAGTTAAAAATGTCTTGTTATTGGATAGTAATGGTGACTTTAATGATGCTGCATTATTTAAAGTGTTGGAGGTTGGTGAAGAAAATATTTTAAAGTTGTCTAAACATTTTAGGAAGATTATAGAGAGTAAAGTTAAACAAACTTTAACTGAATAATATCACAACTAGCATTTCTATATATATAATTTGTGTTATATTTTTTTGTATATTAATTAAATAAATATTTCCAATTAATAATGAAATGAAATTGTATTTTGTTTCAATATATACATATTCTTCTTCTTGAAATATATAAATATATATATATATGTGTGTGTGTGTGTGTGTATGTATGTATGTATGTATATATTATTTACAAGATGTTCTCTAATTTATTCACTGTCTCCTGATAAGTATCAATTTCTGCTTTTAAGTCATTGATTCTTTGATTATTTATTTTTCTGATTTTCTCACTAACATTGTTTTTATAACTCTCTGTCATGATGGTCCTTTCTAACGTTGTCAATTTTTGTTTCAATTTCTCAATTTTTTTACAATATTTCTTTACTGTATTCCTGACATCCTGAACTTGGTTTTTTAAAGATATAGAAATTGATACTCGAGAATCGATATATTTATTTACCCAATCAGTGGACTTCATTTCATTAATCGTTTCTTCAACAACAATAGTATCTATTTTCGGATATGTCAAATGTTTTATCATTTCAATAATGGTGGTTTTATCACGAGTACCATTATTTAACTGTTGCAACAAATCTTTGTCCTTGGTACTTATCTTAACAATTCCTTTTTCTCTAATACCATATAACTCACATAAAGATCTAATATTTTGAATCACTGACCAAATTTCATCTCCAATAATATTATCAGGATTCTTTGTGATGTTATTATTATTATTATTATTATTATTAATCTCTTTGAAACTTGGATACGGAGCTACAGATATTGATATATCTCTTTCGGTTCTATTAGGCAAAAGTTGCCACAACTCTTCTGTTACAAATGGCATCATTGGATGCAATAAACAAAGAGCATTATCTATAATGTATTGTAAATTGTTTATTGCAATTCTGCATTCTTCTAAAGTCCCCTTTGACAAAACAAATTTTACATATTCAATATAATTGTCACATATCAGATACCAAAATTGATACAATTCATTTGTTACACCCATGAAATTTCTTTGTTCAAAATAATCATTTATTCTATTAGATGTGTGGATTAATTGACACCGTACCCATTTGTCTATCAGTTGCAATTTTTTATCACTATCATTATACACTGTCTCTCTTGAATGTAATAGTAAAAATCTGACTGCTTGATATATTTTATTTATAAACCTTTTATTTTCTTCTATCTTTTTAAGATCTAAATTTATATCACATGAATTATTGTTACTAGTAAAGGAACATAAAGTAAAACGCAAGGCATCTGCACCTAACCTAGGGATACCATTAGGGAAACTTTTTTTTTGAAGTTTCGTCATTAACTCTATTTCTTTGTTAGGAAGATTCCCTTTTTTCAATTTATTTTGAAGTTCCGATAACGTTGTTCCATTAATAATATCAATTGGATCTATAACATTTCCTAAGGATTTGGACATTTTCCTACCTTGTGCATCTCTAACCAAAGGATGACAAAATACTTCCTTAAATGGAATAATACCTGTCAATTTTGTGGTTAAAAGAATCATTCTTGTGATCCAAAAAAATAATATATCCCATCCACTTTCTAAGATAGAATATGGATAAAACTGAGAAAGAGATTTATTTGGAGAAGGCCAAGCTAAAGTAGATAAAGGCCATAAGGCAGAAGAAAACCAAGTATCCAGTACATCTTCATCCTGTTTTAAATCGAATCTCTTACTTGGGAATTTCTTCTTTGCTTTAATTTTCGCATCTTCTATATTTGCAGCGGCAACCCAATATTTACTTTGATTTTTATCACTTTTACCATTTTCAAGATCAATAAAATACACTGGGCACCTATGTCCCCACCAAAGTTGTCTCGATATACACCAATCTTTGATATTCTCTAACCATTTGAAATAATCTGATCCTGCAGTGGTTGGTTGGATCTTAATTTCCTTGTTTCGAACCCTTTTTATGGCATCTTTAGCCATTGCAGTTTGAGATACCCACCATTGAGACTTTAATAAAGGTTCAATGATATCACCAGACCTTGAACAAACAGGGATACTTGTTGAATATTCTTCCTCTTTTACAAAGAGTTGTCTTTCTTTTAATTTCTCGATAATCGTTGATCTAGCCTTAAATCTCGGCATACCTTCCCAATCTGGACCAGTATTTTCATTTAGGCACCCATCATCAGACAGAATATTAACAATTGGTAAGTTATTACGTCTCCCTACAAGATAATCATTTTCATCATGGGCAGGTGTTATCTTTACAGCACCTGTACCAAACTCTATATTAACACATAATTTGTCTAATATAATTGGTAACTTCTTATCTAAAAATGGGTGTTTCACAAAACAACCATGTAGATGTTTATATCTTTCATCGTCAGGGTGTATAGCAATAGCAACATCACCAAATATCGTTTCTGGTCTTGATGTGGCCACGACTATTTTTTCATTTGTAGGAGAGTCAATTACCTCATATGCAATATAATACAACATACCAAACTTGATGGGTTTTTCATAGTTTGGAACTTTTAATAACGTCTTTCCCTTAACATCGATGGTATCTACCTCTAGATTAGAGATTGAAGTTTTAAGTTTTGAAGACCAATTAACAAATCTCATGTCTCTATAAATAATGCCTTCATCAAATAATCTAATGAATGCTTCATTTACAGCTTTAGATCTTATATCATCAAGGGTAAAAGCTTCCCTAGACCAATCATAGGAACCACCTAACCTTTTGAATTGAGATTTTATCCTTGAATGATACAATTCTTTCCAGTCCCATAATTTTTCAATAAACTGTTCTCTTGTATAATCTAATTTTAATTTTCCCTCTTTCTTCCATATTGCCTTCTCTACTACAGATTGTGTAGCAATACCAGCATGATCAAATCCAGGGACAAAAAGGACAGTTTTACCTTTCATCCTATAAAAACGAGCCATAGAATCTTCCAAAGAGACGGTTAAGGCATGACCAATGTGTAATGCACCTGTAACATTGGGGGGAGGGGCAGGTATACAGAATAATCCTTCTTTTTTAATTTTACCATCTTTCTCAAACTGTGGTGTGAATAACTCTTGTTCTTCCCAATATTGATACCAATCTTTTTCCACTAGGGATGGATCATAGACTTTAGATAATTCAAAAATATTTTGTTTAATTAATCTTTTCTTCTTAGTATTACTAGATAAAAATCTTGCTGTAGACCAAATTGGATTTGTGTGCTGAATAACTAAATTGTTTAAGACTCGTAAATGAAATTTTTTGAGTATATAAGTGTCTCTGGAAATTAACCAATTCATTTAATAACACATTACAATAAACCAAATAAACTTGAAGAGGGCTTTTAAGGAGACGTTATTGAAAATAATGAGTTAAGAATCTATCCATTAATATCTCATGCTAATTTCCTTGTAAGAAAGTTTTCATAGATCTACAAAACAACATCACCAACGATTGCCTCTATTTTACACTTTTATGCGGGGTTTCCCAGCATTCGTTGGTCGAAGGATCTTAAACATTCCTTTATTTTCTTTGTTTTTGTTTAGTTCCTACACAGAGATTAAAAAAATAAAATAAAATAAGAATCTCTTTTGAGGAAGAAATTTAAAGGATATAATAAGAGATAAGGGAGTGTTACAAACTCAATTAAGAGAAATAATGATACATATATACTTATATGGTGTTATGTTATGCCTACAAATGAGTGTCTTGCAGTAAATAAGTCGATTAGCATTTATTGAATTATAATTTAGTTAGAGGCTATATCGTAATCTCTATATGCTTGTTGAAATTTTTCTACTTCACTAGTTTCTTCTTCTGGTGTCTGTAAACATTCGGGTGAGTCCCATTTAACTCTTTTCGGGAGATTCAAAAGATATGCTAAGACCCTTCTACCAAATTGTAAATCTAACCGTTCATGTAGTTGAAATTGAGCTAAAAATATCCTTGGTTCAACCTCAGATGTCTCATATACAGAGAACTGGATATAATTAGATTTAGAATTATCCAAAATATTTTTAAATTCCAAATCTTCTATGTTATACTCTTTAAAATTTAATTTGGCATTACCGCGAACCCTTTCGTTATTATAATGGCACTGCCTATCTAATGAATTCTGAAATTTCAGTATTAAATGTTTTGGTATTGGGACTATTTGTTTATGATAGTGGATTGACCTTTCAGAATTGATCTCAAATACAATACTGCACATACCAAATTTCCGATAATTCATTGTAATAATACTTTTTTCGTATCCTATCATCTCTTTATATAATTGAGATTCAAATAGTCTGGCATCCGGACTATAATTGTTGTTTAATTTAGGAATATGTTCGATTGGTATCACCAAACAATGACCGGAAAATGGCATATCACCAGACGGTAGACTGAGTGGCCCTTTTGCTATAGTAACATATGATTTGTCATTAATTGATATAATCATATGGTCTTGTAAATCCTTATTATAGAAGCAGAAATGGCACATCTCTGGTAGAATTTTTCTCTTTTTTGTATCCTTTTTAGGTCTGGTTTTAGACAATAGTTCATTGGACTGTCTCTTCTTACAAGTTATTTCATATGGATTGTCTAAAATATTTCCTGGAAATACTCCAATATGTGGCTTTGACGGATCAATTTGAAAAGCATATGCCCATTTCCTGCCTTTTCCATATTGAGGAACGTTTAAAAATCTTGAAAGAGTTCCTGAACTTCTCCAAATGAATGGACCATATTCAACAAATTCACTAGTGTCACTAAAGCTAAAATGATATTTTGGCTGAAATTTTTCAGCAACAGTGTCGACAATAGATAAACCTTTAAATCTTTCTGTTACCTCCGACATGTTCCTACCCCATTCATAAGTTATTAGAATATCTATATTACATATTGCCACAGTTTTTAATTTTTCTTTTATATTTGATATATGTGATGACATATTATCTGCATTGTATGTAAAATATGCTAGTGTAAGTCCATTTTCAAGTTTGTATACTCCATAGCCATGGAAATTAATTATCTTGTCTAAAGGATGGTCATATTCAGATTCACAAGATGTAAGGTTCGTCTCAGAATTAAACAGTATAAATACGGGTAAATCATCACTTATAAAATCTCTTATAGATTGATAAATGTTCTTGTCACTAAAAATTATGCAATAATCAAATGGTCCATTTTTGGAATTTACTTTCTTCACTTTGTTCACAGTGACTTCAAGATCTTCTGCTGAGGTATGTAATATTAATACCTTGTTCATTTCGCTATGGCGAGTCTTTTCTCTTCGATAATTGTTTCGAATTGTTAATATCAAACTCCATTGTTTTTTTATTGATATAATTATTATACTGTAAATAATATATGAAAAGTTTTACTTCATATTATTTTTTTTTATGTTTTGAAGTTTTCTACTACTTGCAAAATTTGTACCAAAATATGAAACAATTCCAAATATTTACCAATCCAATATAAATAGATAAGTATACACATATATAGTTTTAAAACAATCCCATTTCCAAAAGTGAGTTTGATTGTATTATGCATAATCCTTGAAGGACAATGCTAATTATATACTTAAAGAAAAAGGTATCTTAATATAAAAGTGGTAGATAAATATGAAACAGTGAAGTTACTCAATTATTCAAAGTAACATAAATGTCCGTGAAGATAATACACTTTGTTTGATATTCTTCTTGTTATTATCCTATGTTTTTGACTATTTTTGTTCCTCTTTCTTTCTTTTTAATAGAAGGTGGCAAATGGATCAGAATGTTCTAATCCATTATATAATACACCACTACTACCTTGTTTACCACTTCTATGTCTAAAAGTAAATCCTAGTAACTTTGAACCGACAGCAGTGTTATCTACCATAGCAGATAGCTTATTTTGTCTCTTAAAAACATCAGCATATTTTGCCATGTCAGCTTCATTTGTGAAATCATCAAAATAGCCTGCATCTGTTTCACTGTCTAATTGTGGGATGAATGGTGGAGACATATTTCTTAAATTTTCAAAGTCGATCTCTGAGAAATATGGCATTCTTTTAACATGTTCAAACGATCTTAACCTACTTATTGGATCAGCGATTAATCTAGTTATTAAATCCCAAGTTCTATCAGAAAATGCAGGTCTTCCGTTGTCTAAGCGTGGCCTTCTTAACGTCTGTTTCCAGTGTTTTAAATTCTCGTATGTCTCATTTGTGGTTGATCCACTAAATGGTGTGTAACTGACTAAACTTTCAAATAGCATACAGCCCAATGACCAATAATCGACAGTGAAATCGTATTTGTGGCCCTCTAGAACCTCTAATGCCATATAATCAGGAGAACCTACCATGGAATTTGCATAATTGATATTATTTTGTCTCATTTGTTGATATATTTTCCTTCTATCCTCGATTGATTTTTCTTTAAATTCAGGGAACTCCAAGTTTTTAACTTCAGCTAATCTAATTCTCATACTCTCTATTCTTTCATTTGATACTGTCCCAGCTGCTAGCCCAAAATCTGTTAATTTAATATGACCTTTAGCATCAATCAAGAAATTTTCTGGCTTTAAGTCTCTATGTGTATAACCTAATTCGTGTAAAGCATTAACAGCACAGAACATTTCACTTATATAAAATCTTGCATGGGCACTCTTCAAATACTTTGTATTAATTAATAAAGTTCTGAAATCACCACCAGGAACAAACTCCATGGCTAAAAATAAACTTTCAGGGTCTTGGAATGCATATAAAAGCTTAACTAACCATTCAGAGCGCGTTGTGGTTAATATATCTCTCTCAGTCAAAACATGATTAGTTTCATTCAGCTTAAATAAAAGCTTTTTATTTAAGATTTTTAGTGCGCATACTTCTTTAGTATCTTTTTTCCTTGCTAAATAGACTTGTCCATATCCACCTTGACCAACTTGAGTGATCATTTCAAAATCTTTATGTTTTGGTTTAAGCCTTCTCTTTCTAAGCACTTCATGCTCCTTTTGTAGATAGCCAAACCATTCGTTATTTAAAGTATCTACTGGTACATTATTTAACATTTTCTGTTGTTCTATATACTCCATTACTCTTTTAGTTCTTTGTCTTCTACTTATAATATAATCAAACATATCACAATAATAATCGAGGAAATACATCTTACAAACACTTACCAACCGTTGAGTTTTATTTGAGGATGCTTTTTTATAAAAATCCCTTGGTAGCTTCTTAGGGGAATTAGACACATCTGTCTTATTAGTATTAATTTCATCATCGACCATCATTGCCGAACTGTCATTTCCTATATCATATATTGTAGATTTAGTTGGAGATGGAGTTGGGGTACTCATTTTAACACCTGGTCCAAAACCAAATCTACTAACGTTTCCATCCCTTTGTCTTAGTGGGGTCACACCAGAATGAGCGTTTGAATTATAATCTAATTTATTAGATGGTGAATCAAAGCTTAATTGACTGATATCACTAGCCAAAGTGTCCACATGTTTATCTGTTCTTGAGAACATTATGATTTTATATGTTAAAAAATTAATGGTTTATTTGAATATACGTGAATAATCTAATAAACCTGTTGGTGATTGAATATCTTTATATATAATGGTGTTTACGTATACATATGAAGGAAACTGTGGTTGAGCAGGACCTAGAAGAACTACTAAGAAGCGATACATGTAAAAGTGTTACGATCCAAAAGATGATTACAGGGTTGTGCCCTTTAACTTTGTTCAACTTCACCTAGCCATAACCTTTAGCCACAAATCAAAGACATGCACCTCCATACACTTATCCTTACATCTCTCCGTTCATCTCTCCGTTCATCTCCACACCTCAATAATGTTTGCTTTTTACCTGCTTTGTGGCTTTTTCTGAATTTTCTCGGGACTGTTTTCTTTCCTTATTTACTGTTTTAGGAGATTGCTACATTATGATTAAAAAAAATACAGAAAATGGAAAAAAATTCTTTGAAAGATTCAACTGGTGTCATTATTTCCTGTTTGGGAAAACAGATCAAAATATTCCTTTAAAGGGAGATAGACAATAGCAGTGATGGTCCATTAAGATTTGTTAGACCCATTCCAACTGTTTGATTAAATATACATAAAATGTACTTCTAAACGTATAAATTTAAGAATACTATGTCAGGACTTGGATATGATGAAGTATCTCTCTTTTTATATGTTAAAATCTATATGTCTTTTTTGTTAGCGTTTAACATTGTAGGGTATGAGATAAAAGCCATGCAGATAGTGCTAAACAGATGCAACATTAATATAATTATAGATGATGCGAGTACCAATTGTTAGATTTGGCACTCTGTAATTTGGTATCATTAGACATTTGTTGTTCATCTGTAGAGTCCAATTGACTCGAATTAGTTAGCATTAAAAAGTATTCATTAGACTGTTCATTAGCTTCCTTTATACGTGATTTCATCGCCTTTGTCAATTTAGCATTGTTATTAACTTTACTTATAACACTATATTTCGAAGTTTTAGTAATTCCTTGTAATGAACTTTTACTCATACCTAAACCAACTTCTTCACCAAACGCATCCAATATGGTATCTTCTTGCTTACCAAATTCAATCCGGTTTTGTAATTGACGTAAATGAGACATCTTATATTGCTCTTTATATCTTCTATATTTTCTACCAGCTCTTCTTTTTTTAGGTTTATCTTCAGGTATAGGTAAGGCTTTACAACTCGCAATGATAGGCGTTTCATGTAACTTTCGAATCTTTTTAATAATCTCATCTCTCCATTTAATACCCAAACTTGAATTCCTTTCCATGTTTTTGTTTATATTATTCATTTGACTGGCATCTACACGAGCTGCTAAAGCAATCTTTGCACAAACCATTCGCAGCATCTGTTTATGGGTACCTATATCTTGTTTCTGGATTAAGTCAGAATGGTAAATATAACCTTCTTGTCTAACTCCATTGAAATGTGCGTGGTGTGTATGTGTTTGATATTTTTTTTTGCCAATAGATGCTAGATTACAACTAGGAACCTCGCTTAATTCAAGTATGCCTCCAGCATGAGCAATTAATAGAGATGCTACTTTTGATCCAATCAATGCCGTTAAATTGGGGGCAATTAAATGCACATTGACACTTAAGTAATTATTAATAACATCAATGATCTCGTTTAATTTACTAGTGTGATCACAGGCTTCCAATATTTGTTCCTTCTCTTGTATATCATATTTATAGGATTTATTAAATCCAGTCTTCATTGTCATTGTCAATATCATTATTTGTTCTTTAGTTAAATGGGCATCACTAGATAATAATAATGATATATTTGAATCCGTGAAATTTTCAGTTGTTTCTAGTACTTTTATACAATTCGCAAATTCTATCAAATTTGGAATTAATGCTTCTAATTCAGGAAATTTCCTATTATATTTCTCTATTATAAAAGCATGTAATGATTCGATACCGATTCTAATGAATGATAAAATATCATTTAAAATAGATATTAAAGATACAAAATCATTTGTTTGTGAATTCTCAAGTAACATACTAATATGGTTTTGTTCTTCACTGACATTCCTTAAATTACTAGGATATTCTAATATGTTGATATTTTTCTCAATGATTTTGCACATGTTTTGAAATTCTTTAAAATATGCATCTACATCATTCTCTTCATATAATGTTGATAACTGATTATTGGTTTTATCTAATAAATTATTTGCATCCGCAGGGCGCTGAATTTCTGGGTTGTGGTTTATTGGTGAGCCATTAAGAGAATTCGGAACATCTTCAGAACTTGATAAATTATCAAAATCGTTATCTAAATCATCAGAAAAATTTTCCTCACTTAAATGATATTCTTCTATAACAGACATAAAAATTTATAAAGAACAACTAACAAGCTATTTAATATTTCTTGTTCTCAAATGAGATTTTGATTGTTAAAAAATTCTTCGCAGCAGTATGAAATGTGGAAGTTTTGTCGAGAGAGTCGTTACTATTAAAAAACAATGTGTGTTTTATTTTACTTTTTTTTGTTTTACCTCATGAATTGAAGAAATTTATTACAAAGAAAATTCTAGGTGAGAAAATCGACAAAAATACAAAAGAAAACCTGATGCCAACAGTATAATAGAAAAACCTTAGATATGTTTATAATTATATTATACAATATCTATACATTGGTATATAAATGTATCTCAGAATATAGGAAAGAAGTATGTTTTCCTAACAAGAAAATAGAGAAGTATGGGTAAAACCTTAGAATACATAAAGTAACAGAATATTTTATATTTTTTATAAGAAAATAAAAAGACTTTTATGAATTTATTTGCTTTGAAAACTGACAACTAGATCACTAGAAAATGCAACAATTTCATGGAATAACGCATTTTTATTGAGTTCCACAGTTTCTTTGTCAATTGGTTTGACATTAGCATCTATATTTACTTTGAATTTTTGCGATTTCTTGAAATGTGGTTTTATTAAACCAGTAATGACATTTTTATTTCCTTTTGCACCACCTGTGACACCAATATATCTATGGCTAGAAAAGATCAAGCTATTTTTATACTTCATGTTTAAATATTTGACTAATTGATAAGTTGGATCCATTCTTTCACTTAATTGAGATACATCCTCTGGAAATGAAAGTGGTGCATTGATGTTAGTAATATTTCTATACTCAGTGTTATCTATGACACCGGATGAGTGCTTTAAATCAACTGGCGTTTTCAATTTGATAACAAAATCATAATCGTTTAAACCAGGCGTAAACAATAAATCAATAGTCTGTTTATTTAGACCATGAGTTTGGATCAAATTCATTGCAATTTTAGATAATGCGGTCAGTCTAGTAGCAATAGGTAATGGGATGTTACTAGAATATAATATACCACTTGGATCGTTCTTAGATGCAACAAAAAATTGAAGATGTAAACCGTTTGGGTCAGTTTTTCTTAAGTTACCAAAATTGGTTTGAATACCCTTATATTGGGCTAATGTTAAGTTTTCAGACAGTTTTTTTATTGTGTTAGTATCAATATCAGATCCACCAATACTTGTTTCAAATCCATTTTCCAAATCTTCATCTGGTTTAACTAAATCAAGAATTAATGGTTCTTCTTTCCAATTCCATTGACCTAAAAACTTTAAAATTTTCAAAAACCCATTTTCCACTGATCCAGGTATATGGTATGGAGCAGCTTCGACAAATGGTTTAATAGCGATCAATTCAACTAACTCATCTGTTAGATGACCCAATAAAAGATGAGTATCTAACCATTTTTTAAACAATCTTACCACTGGTGAGAAAAATGGATAAGAATGTGAAATATTTTCTAAAGTTCTTGTATGTTTGACAGAAGTTAGATATTTGGCGGTAAATTTCAAAAATGTTTCTTCTAATAATGGTTTAATATCATTTCTTGCATTGGAAATTGCTCTTAAGTATAGTACTTCGTCACGTTCGGTTAATACTTTAAATTTGAAACCAAATCCTTCCGGAGTAAGAATATTTAGGGTAGTGACATCTAGATTAAATGGGATAGATTCATCTCTTGTGAAATAGGATTTATATTTAGACCCATGGTCTTTTGTTAATTGCTCTTGAATTTTCAATAAGAAGGCAGTCTTGGCTTTTTCTAAAGATGAAATTTCGTCGGGCCATTTTGGTGAAGTTTCAAATTCTAGTATTACATCTTGTAGGAAGTCTGGATTAGAGTATGCAAAAGGAACTGGTTGACATAGAGATGTGTATCTAAACGCTGAACCAATAGGTAAGATAGATTTGACAGACAATGGCAAGGTCATCTTGAAAATTACCTTATACAAATCGTCAAATGATTTTTTTAAATTATAATAACTTGTTATATTTAAGACTGAGGTGGTCTTACTTGCAGGTAGATTTGGTAATGGTATCAATTCTTGAAATTGTTTGGTAACACTATTATTAATTTGAACATTAGCCAGGATGTGCCTTTTTAGTACATAATTAACAATAGAAGATATTATTGGTTCATTGGCAGAAGGAGTCCATACACAACAATGGATGATGGAACCATCTTTGAATCTACGGAGAGATGTCTTTGGGCCCCAAAAGGATTTAAAAGTGGCAGCTTCAGGGGTGACATTTTCAGAATGTGGTGGGCCTCTTGTAACCAATTTTTCACTTTCATTTGGATTGACAAGTAGTTTAATTTTAATATATTCAAAATTAAATGAATGAGTGGAATTATTGGAATATACCTTTCTCTTCCTTATAGGAAACTGCGATTGTAAACCAACTAATTCAACTTCTACAGTATTGATCCTATCACCTAGGGCGAAGTTTAAGACAGATGTTATTTTATTAACCAGAAAGTTTTCAAAAGTTATAAACTTAATCTTTTCGTTTGGTGTAAATTTAGATATCAATGAATTATCAGCATTATTGTCATTTTCATTTAATGGAAATTTCAAGTCAAAACAAAGATCATATTTGATATTATCAAACTTGTTGATATTGGTTAGGAATATGTTAGAGAATTGGTCTTGTACAACATTATTCAACATATGCAGAGTCATTTTAGCATATTCTTTCAATGCATGATACGAAGAAACGGTCATTTTGGTTAAAATGTTGACTTTATTGGTTTTATCAAATAAAGTTGGTGTTTGAAAACCTTGTTTTATGTATTTAGAGACTCCATCAGCATAGTGTATGTCGGAATGGAATTGTAAGTGACCAAAGTCACAGAGATCCATAGTTGCCAAAAATTTAATAACACCTCTAAACAGTTGATAAGACGAGAAACCATGTAGAAGGATTTTATTACCGTTAACGCCACCACCGTTCAATAATGCAGCCATCAATATGGTAAATTCAAAAGTGCCAAATCCGCCAAGTGAACCAGATTGTGCTAATTTAGAAGTGAAACCACGTTGCTGCAACCATAGTCTACCCAATATGGAGGCTTCTTTAAAAGATTCGGTGGATTTTTTGGTATGGTAAAGGTATTTTAAATATGGTTCGTATGTGGTGGAAGATAAAATAGAGAAATTGTATAATGGAGTAGAAGGCAGACTCGAGGTGTCTGATTTAGAATTATTATCTTGTGCTATTCTAATACAATTTCTGTTCGGTAATAATTTTTTTGGTTCAAAGATTTTTTCTGGAAAACCGATTATTAAATTTATTGAGAATTTTGTTTTATAGAAATTATAATCGTTGGTTGTATTATTATTATTATTATTATCCTGAGAATCTCGTTTATTATTTTCACAATATATTTTTAGGATTGGTAGTAGAGTATCGTTATTAAAGTATTCATATTTCAAATTTAAAAAGGAATCCATTTTCTCCTTTTGGAATAAAACAGATAGATGATGTGTGAGCCAAGCCAAATAGACACTTCTTTTATGTAGACATCTAAAATTCAAAAAATCTTTTTTAGAGAACAATTCGGATGGCATAGTCAATAATATATCTATCGAAGAACCTGTTGGTTGGTAGATACCAAGTTTCAGAGCAAAGGAGCCTATTAAAGAGACGTCAGGTTTTGAATATGTGAATTTATAGTTAGTGTTATTAACATTGGGTTTTGGGTCCACAAAGGGTATTGAGACGATTTTATCTTTGAAAAAGGATTGTATTTCTATCAAGGATTTTTCAGAAGGTTCAGGGACTTGTTGTATCAAATCATACAGTTTATGTAAAAATTTTTCTACTTTTAAGATATGTTTGTTATTTAATTTGACTTGTTCCAATAATTCATCAATCTGTAGCTTAAAGATATTAGATTTGAATAACTCTGCGGTTTCTCTCGCTATATGGATGTCTTGTGCAGATGTAGTAACATGATTTTTTGTTTGAGAGGATTCGTTATCATTTTCACTATCACTATCGCTATCAGTATCAGAGTCAGTATTAGTATTGGTATTAGTATTGGTATTAGAATCACTTTTATGATCACTATTATTATCTTTAGTGGTAGTATTGTCTATATGATCCTGAGTTGTACCATCCTTTTTAAATTGCTTTAAAGTAGTGTTATTATTAGACAGGGAAATAGAAGCTCTTCTTTTTACACCATTCATTATGGTTATGGTTATAGTTATGATTGTTTGTTTGTTTGTTTGTTTGTTTAGTTAGTTATATTATAATGATTTAAAGAAAAGGGAATGGAAGGAAGAGTTGAAAGATTAATTAACACACACAAAAGAAAAACCACCAAAATAATAAAAATAAAAAATAAAGATAAGAGTATCTAATAGTATTCTTCTATCACCAATACACACTTGTTATATTTTGTGGTTTTCTATTTATTTTTGTTTTATTTATTTGTTTTGGTTACTTTGAGTTCGAACATGTATTGGATTAAGAAATTGTAAGAACTAATTCGATGATCTAACGATACAGACAAAAAAAGAATATATACTACCAGTATTCAACTAAAAAAGCAAGAAAAGATACTGGGAACCACAGAAAAATTTGTTAAACTGTCAAAAAAAGAAAAAAGAAAAAAAAATAAAAGCAAATTTACAAGAGACAGGTAACAACTTTTTATTTTTTACAAGGACGAAACGGTATTTTTAGACAGAAAAACATTTTGTTGTTAGACGGCAAAAATAGAGAGTGCGAGGCTAGAAGGCTACAAAGCCAGAAGGCCAGAAGGCCAGAAGGCGGTAGACAGCGGCAGACAGCGGTAAGAGTGGCCGGAGAAGGAAGAGAAGAAAAAATAGAAGAAACGGGAAAAACAGAAACATAAAAAAAATATTATAGAAAGATAGAAAGATTCCTTTCTCTTCTTAATTTTTCCCCTTCTTGTCTCTTCAAGTCATAGTGTATTTTTCGAGTCTATTATTTGCTTGTTTATCGTTGGTTTTTTTTTTCCTTGGTTTTTCTTCGTTTTTTTCTTTGTTTTCTCTTTTTCTCACAAAAGTAACATACTATGGGGGGGTTGATCATATACATCATTTTTGTCTTCATCTTTCCTTTTTTTCATAATCACTAAGGCTCTTAGCCATGTTATAAAGCATGAGTAAAAATAAACCATGCAGTTATACTATTATGATTAGTTGTTGTCATCAGAAAAGGAAGAATAAAGAAAAAAAAACGTTAATGCATTGTAATCATCACAGATTCGTTCTTACTGTCATCATTACTGTACATTACTGTGGTCGTCGTTGAAAATGGAATCTGATAATAATTAACAAGATTTAATGTATAACACTTAACAAACTTTTCTTCTTTTTTGTTCCTTTTTGAAATCAATCCATTTTCATCTAACTTGTTTGGAATTAGTTAAAATTCATGGTGTACCTCTAAACATGTATATATTTACACATCGTATGACATACTAACTCTTGATATCAACTTGTTGTTATCACTGTAATAGATGGAGGCATATTGCCAGTGATATACGCTACGCTTCTAGAATATGAAATACAATAAGCTGATTCTTGGTTGCTCTTTACATATGACACATAAATTGTACTGTATACAAGTAGTAAACTACAATATAAAAATTTGTAGACATATACATATATATGTGTGTGTATGTGTGTACGTGTATAGAACATCCTCATTGTTTAATAAATTCACAAGGCCGTTTATAGTGATACAAAGATAATAAATGCCGTAAAAATTTGGTCAAAAAGAAATGCCATCTCCTGGAATCGAACCAGGGTTTCATCGGCCACAACGATGTGTACTAACCACTATACTAAGATGGCAGACACCTGCTTGTCATTGCTGTGGAATAGCATAGTTATAACCATCAAGATTACATAAGATTCTGAATGAATCTAGAATTAATTATTGTATTAATAAGCCATACACGTGCTACAACATTAGATGCTGCATAATAAAAAGATTGGATTACATAAAATTTTGACAAATCTAGAATTTACCTATTGTTTTAATAAGTCCCACGTGATTACTAATCACCATGATTAGAGAATTGTGGTGCAGTTCTAATCCACTAGTGCATCTAAATTAATGTAATAAATTTTAGGGTGTGAATCAGTCAGATCATTAATGTGCTAATCTGAATAATCGATCGAGCTCCAGAAAACATATAAAAGGACAACGTTTTCTGAAGATAAAAGATCATCTTCCATAACTTTTCTTGTAAATAATTTATATATTATATATAAACATAAATAGAACAACAAGAAAGTAACAAAATAAGTAACTTCGAACAAGTATATTAGCTCGATATAAGCCGCTCAATATATAAGACTGTTTTAGTAATTATATTATCAACTATAGTTGATTATTGTCTCGATTATTTGAATAACTGTTAATATTATTTGCGCTTCCCCGAAATATACAAAGAATTTCACCACTTCATATTACAACAGAGGCGCCTGTGGTATGAGGTAATTTAGATTTTTATAATTAGTCTAAATTACTTAAGATTCTGTCTAGGACTACAGTCATTTATTGTTACTGTGTCACATAAAGTGGTACACTTTGTTGAAATGAGATTAGAGAAATATTTAATAATCCAAATTTTGCATACCAAATGACAAAGAATTTTATAACAGCCTATAAAAGAAAAGTTAAAATAAAATTCGTTATAATGTACACTAGTTACCTATGAATATTAAGTATGTAAAACAAAATAAGGTAAGCAATACAATTACAATTTATAGTATATAGTACCATTAATATCCCACTATGAAACAGCTGAGAACTTATAATTACCACCAATATCCCATTGTAAGTTATCTTATCTTATTACATTAATTTAAAATGAACGCTAATAGAATTTTTGATATCAAAACTTTATGTCAACGGTATCACTTTTTTGAAAAAATTGTATTCAATCCATTGTTGATTATTTGGTGGATGAAATCATTCATCGGTAATTTTTTTTTTTAATAAATAAAAATTATTTGTAGAAAATCTGTCCGGTACTAAATATAAATAAATTTTATTATCCTAAGACCACTAAAAACTCAAAGAATTAGACCCACGTTCATAATTTAATATGTAATCTATGTTTAATATTTCTTCTTATTATTAAATAACAGTCATAACAATATGTCTTACTACAATACTATCTCCACTCTTGTTTTCTTTTTTTAAAGTTAAACGTAAGTTATATTACTCATTATGAAGTTGAGGAGTTTTTACTCCCCCCTCCCTAAAAAAAAATACAATATACGACTACATTGGCTAATAAGATCATCAATATAACTGTTTTTATCTTCTTTTTTCCTTCTTTCTTCGTAGTATCTATTTAATTTTTGATTCAAATATATTAACCATTAATGCTTTCTCAAATCATTCTTCTTTTTTTATCAGGCAGAGAGAGTTTCTAAACTTTTTTTTATTTTTTAATGACTTTACATGCTCTTTCTGACTTATCATAGCTACCAAGAACACTGAACTATATATTTAAATTGAATGAAAACAATGGATAATCATTACTTCATACTTACTTAGGAAAGACCTAAGTCTGGAGAGATATAGCAAAGATATTCCTCTTATTTAAATATACATTATTATGTGATAATTTATAATATCATATATAAACAATTACGCATATTATCACAAGCTTATAATAAAATACCAAGATTATCATGTAAAATACTGTACATAGTAAAAGTAAAAATTTTTATACTGCTAATAATTACATCATTCATATAAGTACAATTGCTCTTGCAAGAAATTATCCTATCCTATTTTCTTCTTCTGGTATCTGTGATTCTTCCTCTCTATAAGTGTTTGCATATGTATCCTCATATTCTTATATAAAGGCTTCTTTTAATCCTGCAAATCATTTTTAATTATTTTTCAATTTTTTCCTTTTTTCTTTTCTTATGGAAATTGAAATAAAAGATAATCAAAAATATTCGCATCACCCTTCTTAGTGTGAAAGCTGTTCTAGAGTGACCTAGTTGCTACATTTTTAGTATTCCAAACATTATGGACTGTATATAACGTCAAACAATTGTTCACTCTACTCTTATTCTTCGTTCGTTAACCTTCATTTAATTTTTTGCATATTTAGACAGAAAGAATATGGACGAAAAAAAGGCTAGATATGATGATCACCGTAAGCTACCTTCATCTAGTGAACAAATATTAGAAAAGTCTACAAAGGGTGCCACAATCCTTATGTTAGGCCAATTTTCTACTAAAATTATTACTTTCATATTAAATAATTTATTGATAAGATTTTTATCACCAAGAATATTTGGAATTACATCCTTTTTAGAATTTATTTCATCCACAGTTTTGTTTTTCAGTCGAGAAGCTATAAGATTATCAACTTTAAGAATAACACATAATGAAGATGATATGATGGAGGATAATAACTGCAGAAATAATTCCGACGAAAAATATGACTATAATAATAAAAATAACAACAGCGGCAATAATAATAATAATGTGTTGCAGATAGCTGTGAATTTTTCGCATGTTCCATTGTATATTGGTATCCCATTATCCCTCGTATTAACTACATGGCAATATAGAAATATCAACGAATATTTTATATCATTGCCATTTTTCACTTGGTCAATATTGTTTATTTGGTGTAGTATTATTATTGAATTATTATGCGAACCTTTTTTCATTATTAATCAGTTAATGCTGAATTATTCAACAAGATCAAGATTCGAAACTATGGCAGTCACAGTTGGATGTATCGTGAACTTTGTGGTAGTTTACGCCTTTGATCAAAAATGGCTTAATATTACCATAGATAGAGAACAGGATATATCAAAGGAAGGTATCGCTATTTTAGCATTTGCTTTAGGGAAGTTCTTCCATTCTATATCATTATTATTATTCTATTTCTATGATTATTTGAAAAATTTTGCTCCAAGACGGTCCTTCAACCTATCGTTAACTAAAATCTATAACAATACTTCCAAAAATTCTAAATCATCTAAAGAGTATCATTATTTTGATTCAACAATCTTTGAGCACTTCAAAAAAGTATATTTCCAATTATGCTTTAAACATTTATTAACTGAGGGTGACAAATTGATTATTAATTCTCTTTGTACTGTTGAGGAACAAGGGATTTATTCCTTATTGTCAAATTATGGTTCTTTGGTGACCAGATTATTATTTGCGCCTATCGAAGAGTCTTTAAGGTTATTTTTAGCAAGACTTCTAACAAATCAAAGGTCAAAAAATTTAAAATTATCAATGGATGTTCTTATTAACTTAACAAGATTCTACCTTTACCTATCATTAATGATTATGGTCTTTGGACCCACAAATTCTTCTTTTCTTTTACAGTTTCTGATTGGGTCTAAGTGGTCAACTACATCAGTTCTAGATACAATTAGAGTGTATTGCTTCTATCTCCCATTTTTATCATTAAATGGTATCTTTGAAGCATTTTTCCAAAGTGTGGCCACTGGTGATCAAATTTTGAAACATTCATATTTCATGATGGTCTTCTCTGGTATCTTCTTATTAACTTCCTGGATTTTGATAGATTTTTTGAAATTATCAATCAATGGGTTGATTATTAGTAATATTTTCAATATGACTCTTCGTATTATATACTGTGGAACTTTTATTATTCAATTTTATAGAAAAATCCATAATAACCAGTCTTCCTTTTTATTCAATTTCCAGAATTTACAGATGATCACCTTAGTTTGTCTATTTATATGTGGTGTAGATTGGTTATTGATTGGATACGTTAGGAATTTTAGACAATTTTCGATTAATGTCATTTTGGCTATAATTCTATTAACTTTAATATTGTATCAAGAGAAGATAGCTATCAAGCGATTTATGGGTAGAGAAAAAATTACAACTGGTAAAAACACCTGATTAAAATCTGATTATATATATATAATGTAATTTTAACCTTGTTTTCTGCTTTCTAAAGTGTATATATAAATACCAGCACATATACATCTATTTGTAAACATTTGTGTAGTGAAATAGTAGAAGTTGTGACTTATATAGTATAAAAGCTTATTGATCTATATGTCTGTTGTATTGCGCATTGTGTTAATGAACTTAAAATGCATTAAATATTCATAAAAAAAGTAACAAAATAAATAGAACAAGAAAGTTTACTGATGATAAAAGGAAATAAAAATATAACTCTCTTCCTTCTAAACCCGGGCAATATACACATATCTATATATCTATACATATAAATTTATTTCATAGATAGTTGTAACCAACGAACATGACAGGTGGTATTCTAAAAAAACCGTTAATTGGGGATAATGGACAAGAGCAAAATGACTCAAAACTAATCAGGTTTGTAACATTTAATGTGAATGGTGTCAGGACATTATTTCAATATCAACCATTCTCTCGCATGAATGAATCATTAAAGCAAGTATTTAATTATTTTGATACAGATGTTATTACTTTTCAGGAATTGAAAATTGAAAGATCAGTGATCCAAAAATGGGGCCAAGTAGATGGTTTCTATTCTTTTATATCTTTACCTATTTCCAAGAAAGGCTATTCAGGCGTTGGTTGTTGGATCAGAAAATATCCTGTTGGCCATCCATTGCACCATTTTATGAAAGTAGTTAAGGCTGAAGAAGGAATCACTGGTTACCTCAAAATAAAATTGGATAAACAACGAACAACACGTTATAGAGATGATCCAAATATAAATATAGGTGGGTATTATGATATTTTGAGTGAAGATGATGCCTTAACAATTGATTCCCAGGGTAGATGTGTTATTGTGGAACTGTCGTGTAATTTAATCATATTTTCCACATACTGTCCAGCTAATTCGACTAAAACCGAAGAAGGTGAAATCTTCAGAATGAGGTTTTTAAAAGTTTTATTTGGCAGGATACGAAATTTAGAAAGAATGGGTAAAAGGGTGATCTTGATGGGTGATCTAAATGTGTGTCGGGATTTGATAGATTCAGCAGAATTATTAGATCAAGCAAATATCAAAATAGAGAACGGAATAAATGATATGAGTAAGATCTATTATCCTATATATAAAAACTTTATTTTGAATCCTGAAACACCCCATAGACGTATTTTGAATCAATTATTAACGGATTCTTTAATCCCTGAATGTTCTAAAGATGGTATTTTGATAGATTCTACAAGATTTATTCAAGGTAGACATAGATTAAAAATGTACACGGTCTGGAATACTTTAAAAAACACTAGACCGTCTAATTTTGGCTCAAGAATAGATTTTATCTTGATAAGTGATAAGTGGAAAGATAAGATACGAAACAGTAATATCTTACCAGAGGTTATGGGATCTGATCATTGCCCTGTTTTCACTGATATGTCCTTTGCAATACAAGAAATTAATTGTGCTCCAAAGAGTGATGTAAAAATTCCAAAATTTGAAGCAAGTTTCAAATATAATTTATTAAACCACAATATTCTTACTATGTTTTCTGCGACATCAAACAAAAAAAGAAGTATCAGTTGTTCTTCCTCTTCTTCTACTTCTTCTTCAATTACAGATATTACTAACAATAGCAATTCAGTTTTGCACTCCTCAGCAAACAATTTATCGAAAAGAATAAAGAGTAACTCTAGGGTCAATACAATAGATTCATTCTTTACAACTGAGAAATCAGTGGGAAGCAAGACGAAAAAAACTACGAAAACTATATACCCAAACCAATCAAGAGCAACTAGTGATTTAATAATATCAGAACCAACTTCTAAAGGTAATATTCAAAAACAAAAATTGACGTTTAAAGATATTTTTGGTGAACCACCAAAATGTAAGCATGGTGAAGAAACTGTATTGAAGACTTCCAAATCATCAAATAATCCTGGGAGACGATTCTGGACTTGTAATCGTCCTAGAGGGAGTGTAAATGACAATGAATCATCTTGTGGATTTTTTCAGTGGGTATAATGAAGATTAATATATTTTTGTTTTGTAATTTATTATTTATGGTATATTATTACATAAAATTACATATAAATACACTATTCATATTCACTGTAAATGTAGAGTTATTAAAAATGTATCTTTGGCAGTGGCTTAATGAATATTGTCATTTTGTTGTTCTTCAATTTCTTTTTGTAGCCATAATTTATCATGTTCTGAAACAGCAAGATTGCTTAGATTAGAAGTTTCTTGGACTATTGACGCTATAAGTGGATAACCAACTAACTCATCAGATGATACATATGTAGCAATAGCGGATGAAAATAAATCTTTGTCTTGATAATTGACTTTGACATACGCAACTTTATCATCTTGATGAATAAAATAATATTCGAGACCTTCTCCAAACAATCCATGCGCTCTTTTGAATGCATAATTGAGCCATCGTCTCCAGGTCATTTCATCAATTCGTATTTCCTCATCAATTTTCTCATCTTGTGATGTTCTATATTATAATATGTTAGTACGAAATTGCTGATAAAAATATAGAAAAAAAGGTAAATTGTATCACTTTACGTACATGAAAAGTTTGTAGTATTGCCATTCTCTAAATTTTCTATTACATATTTTGGGCCTCACCATTGTAATTACAAAACAGACTGGAGAGGAGAAATATCTATTAATCTGAAAAGAATACCACTGAGCTTTCTGCTTAATCTTAGTTTATATCATCTCACCTCATGTCTACAAACTGATTAATTCTATTTTTATTTATTTAATTTTCATTTCAATTTTTTTTTCGTTTTCTTACGAACGCAAAAGCTTTGAATTTATTACATTATTAAACTATATTTAGATATTAGAAAAATAATATTAACATAAACTATACATTATTGATCCTGTTTATACTATTACTACCATAACTATCATTTGAATTGCTATATAAACTTAAATAATCTACACTATTCAAAATCTATCTAATTTATACCAGAACCGTTGGTATCATCCTTGTTATTAGACGAGAGCGTAGCACCCTCTTGATTGTTGGTGTCAGTTGATAATGGAACTTCCCTTGATTCTTCAAGGTGATCGGTATATCTCTGATCAGAGATTGTAGTATCAGTAGCATCCCTACCTGCATTATCATCATTGTCACTAATGTCAATATCAAAATTGCTATCATGCTCGATGAAGCTAGCCAAATCGTCGGCATCCTCATCGCGTCCCGCTAGCAAATCATCGGCTTCATCTAACAGTTGATCATGAATAAGACTTGAATAACTTGGACCTCTTCTAGAAGTAAATCTATTATTTACGGAAGATCCCAAATAGGTGAAGAACCTTTTAACCAATTGTGCTCCAGCATATATCCCTGAAATAGCAGTAAGTCCACCTCTAACAACAGCATTAATCATTTTATCTACAAGATTATTCTCAACAAGCGGTTCTTCGTCACCCAACCTGATTTCCCCAAATCTTGCAAAACCACCGTTTCTTCTAATGCCACGATCATAGACAATATAACCAAATATAGTAAAACCAATGAAGAACAAAAAGAATATTTGGAAGAAATAAGTACCACTTACACCGTACTTCTCCTTAAATTCTTCTTCTTTACCTGGACATGGATATCTATCCATCGTTACATCTAATGTTAAACCACCTTGACAAATGGATAATGGAATTTTTCTGTAACCTGTTGGTTCCGAATATTCAATTAAATTTTGATCAAGTTTACAAATATTTTCTGGTGCTTGGGGTGACAGGCCTTCAACTAACTTACATGTCCCATCTTTAGCTTTGTAATAATTGTAATCACATTCAAAGTCTTTCCTTGTACATTCACAGACTTCAGTAATTCTAAAAAAGTCACTCATTGGGATATTTCCAATAAAACACTCATCATGAATCTTTTTTAAATATTCAGTTTTGCGACCAAATAAACATTCATCCTTTGATTTGATTATCCTAGAATACTCAAAGTCATTGTTATTTGGATTTGCCAAATCAAAAATACATTGTCTCTCAAAACTGTTATAGAAATCAATTGTGAATGTCTTGGTGTATGGACCATTCACATCACTTGTTTCTGTTATTAATAGGAATCTTAACGCTGAGTCGTGTGGCACAGTAACGATATCAGAAATAAGAATGTTATCTTGTGTAAATACATAATCTTTCCAAGTACCACCAGCATCTAAGGAATATGTGATGTAGTTTGTTGCTTTATCACTTGAAACCACAACTATAACACTACCATGATCACCAAATTCCCAATGATGTGCACCCTTCTTTATTTCCTTCCATGTCACACCACCATCTTTGGTAAAAAAAATCGAACACTGGTTCTTTGGCAATAAATATTCACCAACATTGCCCACTGCGAACATCATACCAACTGCAGAACCAGATGAATATGTATCTCTACTATCAAAATATTCTGAAGAACCATGAAGATTCAAGGAACAATGTTCCATATCATTAATGCTACAATCATATTTTTTACCATGTGAATCTCTTGCTGGTGCCCTTATGTATTCCCAATCAGAACCATCGTTAAAAGTAATCTTTGTTTTTAACTTTTTAGCTTCCTGATTGTTCTTTACATTTTCTGCATTTGACACAATATTGATTAAAATTATCCCATCTAAGTTTTGAACAACTTCGAAATCTACTAAACCTTGATTGTTTCTATTAACATCCTTTTGTAAAATAACAAAAGATGTACCATTGGAATTTGACTTCAAAAGATCACCAAAAAAGTGATCTACATTATTATTAGTATTCATATGCATAAATATTGATCCCATCTCTGAACCTAATACAGTAAACGTTTGCTGTTTCAAATTGGCTAAGTCTTGTGGTAGTTTGGCTTCAGCAAATTCTTCCCCATTTTGTGTGACAAATGCTCTTAATTCACGAGCACCATGATTTACAGCTACTACACTGTAGCCATCTCCGGACATATAGCCAATGATATTTTCAAATAATACATGTTTATCATTTTGGAACTCGTCTGTAGTTGATATCAAGGAACGTCTAAGAGAATTTTTATCTCTAACTTGGCAAATGATCAAATCGCGACTGTATGGATGTTTATATTGAGATCCTGCAAATTCACAATGAATACTATTGTTGATCAGTTCTTTGAAACTGCGACCTCCATTTCTCGTAATATATGCCACTGCATGACATTCTTGAGATGATGGATTTTCACAATTTTGACCACCGTAGAAAATAAAAGAATGCTTATCCTTTGGATCAAAGTCTAAGGGAAATCCCAATTGCCTAGCCTCAGGTAGTTTTGTAGAAGTAAAAGTAAGACCTCTATCATGTGTGATAAAGAGAGACCCTCTACGACCAAACAGAAATGCAGAGTTATTAAAATATGGATTAAAAACGATTTCCTGAACGATTTCACCATTAGTTTCAATCTGTTGGACATTTTGTCCATTATCATGTGAAATATAAGCAATACCAGTATTATCAGCGAATATGATTGTCTCACCATCGAAGGAATCGAAATATTGATAGAAAACAATTTTATTATTGAATTTATTTTCAGTTACTGTTATCGAATTTCTACTCCCCTGAGGAGAACTGTCTTCAGAACATTTAAATGCCACATCATTTATTTTCATTGGAGTCTTACATTTATCACCTTGGATTAAAGTCATTGGCTTGAGACTCAAATTTTGTTTATTTTTTTTACATTTACCAGACAGTTTTATTAGATTTAAATCGGGAATACATTTACCATTAGGATCTCTAGTAAACTCAAATGAGCATTCATAATCTGCTTCAGTACATTTATCACAAATTTGTTCCTTCCAAGTTAAATCCTCATAAACTTTCCTAACTAAACATTCAGAACCTTGTTTTCTTCTTTTATATGAAAATTTAGACCCGCTCACACATTGCCCCTTGTTGACAAACCATTCTTCCATATCAGATTCTTTGCAATCCTTACCATTGAACGCATCAGAAAAATCAACTGCATACACCAAATTTGATTCAAATGGAGTATGTGGTTTATCGTTCCTACCTAAACCCACACCAGAAATAATGAAATTATAGCCTGACCCATCTCTAGTCACTGTAAGGACCTCCATAGGAGTCATAGTTTCTTCCAACTCATATTCCTGCCATGAAAACCCTTGATCAAGAGAATAATAGAATTCACTAACTGGATCGTTATCTTGATTTGGATCAAATGGAACTGCAATAATAATGTTGCCATAATCACCTGTTGCAGTTGCCGTGGGGAAATCAAAGATTTGCCTCCATGATATACCACCATCACGAGACAAAAATGTCGATTGTTTAACAAAATTGGAACTTGAACCACTTGACATAGATCCAATCATTATTAGAATACCAGGAGTTGGATCCAATTCAAAGTCACTAAACAAAAATGGGGTCAAATGGCATTTTTCAACATCTGCAATATTACACGGGTATTTATCTTCATTACCTGGGTCCACAATCTTTAAAAAATTCCAAGTTTTACCATTATCTGTTGTTATTTTAGTGATTCCTTTCGAGTGAAATTTATAATTCTTACCATTTCCCTCTTTTTTCTCCATATATGAAAATATTTTTGTAATAAAGCTTGTTCCCTTTAAGAAATCTATAGTTTGGTAGTCTGTAGTGCCATGACCTTTACCTGAGATACCCTCTAAAAGAGTAAATTTTATACCGGTAGAATCCGATATAAAGACTTCAGACACAGATTTTTCTACCTTATGTTTCTGTTTCCCATCCTTAGTATTCTGTTTATGATTATTATTAGACCTTGAAACTGGAAGTATGATTCTACTTAAATCATCCTCGTAAATGAAATCTGCTAAATGGTGTCTAATCTGTGAAGGAATATATGCTTGATTAAAGTTTGTACCATCCTTAGAGATCCATACCCTCTTTGGGGAGAATTGATCATGTATATCGTCTTGTGTAATGACTACAAGATATGATTTTAGGATATTAAAAGAATTTACAGTCATATCTTTAAATTTTTCAATTTGTTTAACATTCTTACCAAAATCATCAGTGTAATATAATTTTGATACAAAATTTGTCACTATTGGATTCATCATATTTTCAAAAATATCACCAACAGTATCCCCACTATTACTATCTTGGTAGTCATCTGGATCTATGCGCATGAACTGTTCCATTTTATTGCATATAATTGCAGAATCAGACAACAATAGTGTGGAATCTTCATTAATCTTAGCAAACTCGCAAGTAGTACTTATAAATTGGGAAACTATTTTATCATCATCATGTGCTATTTGGTTATCATTTTCAGGTAATATGATTTGATTAAATGTTCTCCCTGCATCCTTTGAAACGGAGACAAATGATTCACATTTTGAAATATCCATGTAGTGGTGCCAGTCGTCTGCAGCATCATGATCTGAAGTTGGGCACAAAATACATGATATAGATAGATATTCTGCTTTGAAAGGATGTGTCTTCAAGTCACATGATAAAGGTTGTTTTTTCGGTGGAGTGTCAATCTTTAAATGTCTCCAAGTAGCACCCATATCATCAGTCAAATAATATTCTATTTTATCTTTAACCAAGGCGTATGCTCTATTTCTATTATTAAAGGGATCAATATCGACCCAAGATATTTCATCGCCGTTCTTATTGATATCTTCGATAGAATTCCATTTAATACCATTATCTTTACTAAGAACTAACTTACCATTATCTATTCTAAGTAAAGTAGTTGAATCGTCAAATGCAGTTATTTTAAAGGAAGATTGAGTTTTAATTTTATTAACTTTTGGTTTGAAATCATTATTTTGTCCATTAGCTAGGAATTTTGGTAGAATAGTAATATACCCAACCAAAAAGGGTATTACCCATTCAACCAATTTCATTCTAGAAAGAAAAGTCTATGTATATGTTTTATTCTTTTTTTTTTTTATTTATTTAATGTTAGGAAATTAATAAGTAGAAAACAACAGTATATATGTATATGTATATGCATGTATGTATCGGAGTGTATATTACAATTACAGCAAGGGTAACTAGTGACAGAAATAACTGGTCATATTTTTATGATATATTTCAATTCTACTAATTTAGGAAAAATGTATACAACTTGTAATTGTCTACAGTGCTGATAAAAGAAAAAGGAAAATAAAAGAAAAAAGTGACACAGGGGGGGTTTTAAACCTAAAAAAGGTACTTTAGGGCTAAAAAAAAAAGTGAAACAAAAATAAGGAAGAGTTGATTTACGTAACGCAGGTGTGATTAAAGAGATCGAATCGAATAGCAGATGTAGTTGAAAGCACCATATTTAATGATAATTGTCCGATATTTTGTAGTAATAATCAGCATTTAATAAAGAATTCGTTGTAATACACAAGAATAGTTGGAAATGTAATTGGAATTCTTTATCTTTCTCTCTTTTTTTTTTTTATTTTTACTTACGTTCTTTTTTATTTAATCTATGACACACTATGAGCCTGTCTCTAATGTGACATCACATTGTATTGCATTATATATAGATAGATAGATGGATATCACACCATATCAGTTTCAATGTGTCAAAAGAATAAACTTTCTGATGTAAATGAGAGTGAACTCATTTGATATATCTTGAGGTTAAAAATATCTCAATCAAGTAAATTGATATTGTTCCATCTTGAAACATGGAAGAAAGAAAAAGAAAAAAAAATTGATGTAACTTTTAACACGATTTGCGCTTTTCTCTATGATTAGCCAATAGAACCACGCAACACACACAAACATATATATGTATATGTATATATATATATATAGGAAAGTAGTTTATATTAGTACCTATATATTATAGTTCAGTGTCATTTCTTTATATTAGAACCTCTCTTTAGATCGAGAATAGTTAACATGGTGAAATATATAGATAAGTGAATAGGGAGTGAGAAATATAGAAAGAGGCAATATCTCTAGGCCTAAGTTCAAATATGGGTAAAAAAATTGTTTACAATATATCAAGCGATTTCCAACTGAAATCTGTTTTAGGAGAAGGTGCATATGGTGTTGTCTGTTCAGCTATACATAAGCCAACAGGTGAAATAGTGGCAATTAAAAAAATCGAACCATTTGAAAAACCTTTATTTGCTCTAAGAACATTACGTGAGATCAAAATTTTGAAACACTTTCAACATGAAAATATCATATCAATATTTGATATACAGAGACCTGATTCCTTTGAAAATTTCAACGAGGTTTATATCATTCAAGAATTGATGCAGACGGATCTACACAAAGTCATCCAGACACAGAATCTGACAGATGACCATATACAATACTTTATATATCAAACTTTACGTGGTGTTAAAATGATTCACGGATCAAATATAATCCACAGAGATTTGAAACCATCGAATTTACTGATCAATTCAAATTGTGATTTAAAGATATGTGATTTTGGATTAGCAAGGATATTAAATGAGACAAAGGATAATAGTAATGGTAATGGTAATGGCAATGGTAATGTAAGCGGCAACGGTAAAGATCCAGATTCCACCAGGTATAATAGTGGCATGACAGAATATGTTGCGACTAGATGGTATCGTGCACCAGAAGTTATGTTAACAGCAGCGAAATATTCAAAGGCGATGGATATATGGTCATGTGGATGTATATTAGCAGAATTGTTTAATAAAAAACCATTATTCCCTGGAAGAGACTATAGACATCAATTATTATTGATATTCAGTATAATTGGAACACCGAAGACAGATAGTGAAGAGTTAGAATGCATCGAATCTAAACGTGCCCGTGATTATATTGGCACACTGCCCCGATATCAAGCAGCAGAAGATTGGGCCCAATTTTTCCCCACTGCAAATCCATTAGGTATAGATTTATTACGTAGAATGTTAATATTTGATCCACGCAAACGTATAACTGCTTCAGAGGCATTGAAACATCCATATTTGGTTACATACCATGACCCAAATGATGAGCCTGAAGGTGAAGCAATTGGGCCTAGTTTCTTTGAATTTGATTATTATAAAGATGTATTGACTACAAAAGATCTTAAAAAACTGTTATGGAACGAAATTTTTCATTAAATAATCGTTAATTTACACCAATCTAATCGAAAAACAACCTTTGATTCCTCGTCGGTGCCAAAATAACTTTTTGATTGAAAAAAAAAAAAATAAAAATAAAAATAAAAAATAAAAAAAGAGAGAGAGAGCGAAAGCAAGAACAATTCAATTGCAAATTTTTTGCGTAGCTAAAGTAGGGTATTCCAATAAAGTTCCTATGGTAGATGTCTGTATCAGATAAAACGGTTTAACTTTTTTACATACAAAACATCAAAATAAATGATTATTTGGTATGCTATATATAGTTAAATATGGCATCTTTCATAATCTTGTGACTTATGTAGAGATGACATATAAACTATAGATCACAGTACTTTTCATCAATAATGTTTCAGGAGAAAAAACAAATCCACTTGATATTTTCCTTTTTTTTTTGATAATAAATGAATCCAAAAAAAAAAAAAAAAAAAAGAAAAAAAAACGGTATGGAAGAACGGAATTGATTTTATTTTCCTGTTGTTCCTCCCCTAAAATTTTCTCGCTGTATCTCCGTTTGTGTTTTTTTTTCCTTTCCCTCTCCCCCTCCCCCCCTCTCTGTCACGAACCAAAAAAAATATATATATATATATATATTTGCAAATTAATACTGGCATTTCATTTGTCGAGCAAGCCTATCAAAACAATACCAAGAACGAAAACAAGAAAGCATGAAAGTAGGATTTCTTGAGCCGGAATATTTTTTAGGTAATAGTTGTTCGATCAACCTAAATTATCAAACATTTGTATGTCTTATAAGCATCATTATAGTATCATTGTAGAATCGTTGATACAATACGCTTGTGATAATTATTTTGTTGTTTTCAGTGCCATAGTCGCTTTAATTCATTCTATTTGTCTGTTGGCTTGTTTATTTTCCTTTCTCGTTCATCATTGATCGATATCTCCAGAAAATAGTGCTATCGCAGATTTCTTGTTGAGCGGAGACAAAATTTATATAACTTGAAAATATAGATAATATATAATATACAGGTGCGTGTGTGCATGTATAGAATGTTGTATATGATTTTTCTCATAGACCATGTATTCCTCTCCGTGTCTACACACACTTTGAACTATATTCAGGAATTATACTCTATTTACAGTCTTAATTTCTGGTTCATCTTACCAATTTGATAACAGAAAAACAGTATCTTAGAACTCCTTTTATCTCATCCCCTTCCTCCGTTTTTCTTCTTTTTTTTTATTTAATTTTTAATTTACGTTTGGACCCTTAACTTCGAGAAAATAAACAGGCTAAAAAAAAAAAATAAGTGAAGATAAATAAGTCTATAGACTACTAAAATATATCATATCTAGTGATAATAAGAATACGACTACAGATATATTTACACAATACATATTTTGTCTTTTTCCAGTTTAAGAAAAAACAAAATACGTATTAAGATGACCGTTTCACAATTGTTAAAACAAAGAGTTAGATATGCCCCTTACTTAGATAGAGTAAAAAAAGCACATGAATTAATTCCGTTATTTAAGAATGGACAATACTTGGGTTGGTCTGGATTCACTGGTGTCGGTACTCCAAAATGTCTCCCAGAAGCATTAGTAGACCATGTAGTTCAAAATAATTTGCAAGGTAAATTGAAATTTAACTTATTCGTTGGTGCTTCCGCAGGTCCGGAAGAGGAATCATGGGCTACACATGACATGATTATAAAGAGAGCACCACATCAAGTCGGTAAACCTATTGCAAAAGCTATTAATACTGGGCAAATTAAATTCTTCGATAAGCATCTTTCAATGTTTCCACAAGATTTAACATATGGTTTCTATACAAGAGACCGTACAGACGGTAAAATATTAGATTATATGATCATTGAGGCTACTGCTATTAAAGAAGATGGGTCTATTGTTCCTGGTCCATCTGTCGGTGGTTCTCCAGAATTTGTTAGTGTTAGTGATAAAGTTATTATTGAAGTCAACACTGCAACCCCGTCCTTTGAAGGACTTCATGATATTGACATGCCTGTTTTACCACCTTACAGAACACCTTACCCATACGTTAAAGTCGATGATAGATGCGGTAAGAATTCAATTCCAGTCGATCCAGATAGAGTTATCGCTATTGTTGAATCTACTGTAAGAGATAAAGTCCCACCAAATACTCCATCCGATGCAAAGTCTCAAGCGATCGCATCCCATTTAGTTGAATTCTTCAGAAATGAAGTTAACCATGGTAGATTACCAGAGAATTTATTACCTTTACAAAGTGGTATTGGTAACATTGCTAATGCTGTCATTGAAGGTTTAACTGATGCTAATTTCAAGCATTTGAATGTGTGGACTGAGGTCTTACAAGATTCATTTTTAAATTTGTTTGACAATGGATCCTTAGATTTTGCTACTGCTACCTCAATTAGATTAACAGAAACAGGTTTTGAGAGAGTTTTCTCTAACTGGGATAAATTCAAGGACAGAATTTGCTTGAGATCCCAAGTTGTCTCCAATTCTCCAGAAATTATTCGTAGATTAGGTGTCATTGCCATGAACACACCTGTGGAGGTTGATATTTATGGTCACGCCAACTCTACTAACGTCAATGGTTCTCGTATGTTAAATGGTTTAGGTGGTTCGGCGGATTTCTTAAGAAACGCTAAATTGTCTATCATGCATTGTCCATCAGCTAGACCATCCAAGACCGATCCAACTGGTATCTCTTCCATTGTTCCAATGGCTTCTCATGTTGACCAAACTGAACACGATTTGGATGTTGTTGTTACTGAACAAGGTTTGGCAGACCTAAGAGGTTTAGCCCCACGTGAAAGAGCCCGCGAAATCATTAAACAATGTGCTCATCCAGATTACAAAGATTTATTAACTGAATACTTGCACAAGGCTGAACATTATAGTGCTCAACATAATTGCCTACATGAGCCACATATGCTACAGAATGCATTCAAATTCCATACCAATTTACAAGAGAAGGGGACTATGAAGGTGACTGAATGGAATCCAGTTGATTAAAGGATTGGATAAATGTAAGGTAAACAAAAATGCAAAAAAGAAAAGGTGAATTTTTTTAAATAAATTTTTGATTAATGTTATTCTTTTTTCTTTGTTTATATTTCGTTATTATATATTCTTTAGATGTGTATTTTTTTTTTTGATATTATTAAATTTTTAAAATTAAAGCAAAAACCAACAACATTAAATCATCTTATTTTCTCTTATTTTTTTTATATTTTTCAATTATTTTGTTAAAGCTGTCAAATTTTGAGTAGAAGATATCTTGAGTACAAAGAAAATTAAAAGAGAACACGTACATGATGAAATATTATTAATAAAGAATAAACAGAGTGGGGTATTGTGAGGAAAAATATATTCTAATATCTTTTTTTTTTTCTTCTTATGAACTGTTACAAAGATGGTGGTAACATTAACTATCAATTTGTTCTTTCAAGAAAGAGTATTTTAAAATAATGTTTGGTGAATTTGGATACTTAAGTTTTGTACTTTTTATAGATATAAGTTCAACTTACTCGAAGCGAATTAAGTTTTGAAATGACTTGTCGATGCAAAATAAGATTACTGAAATGTGAATTTTATTATTTATTAAATTGGAAAAGAGCGTTTCTCTATTTTTGAAACAGGCTGATTGCTCAAAAGTCTTTTATGACATAAAATTTAAACTTCAAATTCAAAACATAAAAAATTATACTTTGATCTACAAGAAAAAACAACAATAACTAGAAGAAAAAAACATTAAAACCGAGATATATACTTATTTAATTATCAATTCAACCAAATCAAAATAAACCACTTAGAAAATAACAGCAATATTTGTTTTAGTCAAATTTTTGTTTAAAAAAGTGTGAAAATAATGCAATTATTTAAATTTTTTGTATAATAGTTACTAATCACCAGAATTTGTTAGCAACTATCATCTTTATTAAAACCAACAAAGGATTTCAAATCCTTTTGGATATTTTTTACCCATACGTATCTAATTTCGTCATATTTATTCTTTTCTTTGTTGCTTTTTCTATGAGAATTTCTGTACCAATTTTTTCTCTATACTGGATATCAAATATCAGAATATAAGAGCTATCAGGCCATAGTGACTTTAAAAATAGTTGGTTTTCCAGTCCAACTAATAACAATTTTGGGGTTTTCTCAACTTCATGGGATCATCATCTTGAATTAGCCTCCTTTGATTTCAACAATTGTGAACATTAGTTGAATTTCCCAGCATTTAAAGAAATGTTTATCATTGACCAATTTAATAAAAAAACAATCAATATTAATACAATATCAAACCATGTTAAAGATTATCTAAATCAAAAATATATCTTTGTGAAACAGAAAGAAAAACTTCTAAGTAAAGATTCTTACATGGTTTCTATCGAAGGTGCACGGGAAACATTCAAGATTTCTACTATCACAAAGATGCCGAAAGATTCCAACAACTGGAATTAGTACCTTACGCAAAAATACCAAGTAATTCATCTCATGAATTTGTTTAGGCATGAAATATGTAAATTCATTTATTCACATATAGGTATAGAAATACATATAAAATTATAAAAACATATGTTGCAGTGTCATTATAAAAGTTTACAATTTATATATTGGGAACAGCCTGAATTCATTATCAGTTAAGGATATATCTCTCATCAAACTCAATCTAATGCATAAATATATTCATATTACTATTTAGTTATGACATATGGAGTTTCATCATTATTCAGAATTACGAAAAGTAAAACATACTTAAATTACATGATGTAACACAAATAGAGTAAACTTGTAAAATCTTTGCTTTAAAAATAATGATAGTATAAATTTATTTTTATAAATATATATGAATGTATATTAGTGGTCTATATATGAAATTCTTTGTTACAATGAACTGTAAATAAATCAAAAAAAACCAACCAACCAGCCAACCAAAAAACAAACATAACTTATTGTTTGTCCCAACCCAGCTTTATAGCTTCATCATAGGTTGGGTAATCTAAGTAACCCTTATCAGTCATAGCATAGAAAGTATCTCTGTTGTACTTGTTTAATGATAAACCCTTTTCTAATCTTTCAACGATATCTGGGTTAGCAATCCAGAATCTACCATAAGCAACCAAAGTTCTGTCATCTTTAACTAGTTCCTTAACGATTTCTGGATGTAATGCCAAGTTACCAGCTCTAATAATTGGACCCTTCCAAATAGAGTAAACGAAGTCGTTGGTACCTTGTTCATATTCACCTTCACCTTCAACTAAGAATGGGTCTGTGACACGTGGTTCGACTACATGGATATAAGCCAATCTCTTGCCCTGTCTAGCCCTTCTTTCTAATTCACCAATAACATGAGCATATTGAGCAACAATTAATGGTTCAGCACCACCGGACATGGTACCATAAAGACCATATGGAGAAAATCTGATACCAACTTTCTTGTGACCAATAGCTTCAACAATAGCATCGACAACTTCTAATACAAAACGAGATCTGTTTTCGATTGAACCACCGTATTCATCAGTTCTTTTGTTAGAAATTGGGTCTAAGAATTGGTTTAATAAGTAACTATTAGCAGAATGGATTTCAACACCATCAGCACCAGCAGCAATAGAGTTCTTAGCAGCTTCAACGTATTCCTTAATGTATTGTTTGATTTCTTCCTTGGTGATACCATGTTGTGGGTTGTTAGCTTTCAAGGCTCTTTCCTTTTGTTCCTCGCTCATATAAACATTATCAGAAGCAGAATCGTAACGTAAACCATCTCTAGCCATAGTATCAGGGAAGGCTTGTCTACCCAAATTCCATAATTGAACAAAGACAAAAGATTTATTATCATGAATTCTCTTAAAGATTTTAGTCCATTCGTCAACTTGTTCCTGAGACCAGATACCTGGAGCGTTATCGTAACCACCTGCCTGTGGGGAAATGAATGCACCTTCAGTGATAATTAAAGTACCTGAATATTTAGATCTTTGATCGTAATATTCAGCAGTCCAATTTCTGTTTGGAATGTTACCTGGATGATGAGCTCTCATTCTAGTTAATGGAGGCATAACCGCACGATGTTTTAATTCGATATCACCAATTTGGATTGGCTTAAATAAGTTAGTGTCCTTTAGAGCAACTGGAGTAAAATCTTTAACAAATGGCATTTCTTAAGATGTTTATTTTTGGGTTGTTCTAATCTAGTTTACAGTATAAAAATGAATAATATTCTTTGTAGTATTGGTTTTTTTGATCTTGATTTTTTTCCTTATGTGGAGTACAACTATAAACACAGAAGCAATTTGAACTTTTGAATGTTTCAATCAACATAGAGTATTTATATCATTTTGATCCATGTGGATTTTCACAATATCCTTATAATTTATTTATTAATATTTAGTAGTTTACAATGTGTAATAAGCCAATAGATATATTTTTATATTACATAATTAATGTCATCTTTGATTTGTAAGATTGAAATTTTAAATCGTTAATCATTTTTCAATACAATAAACACTTTAACCACGAAGAATCGGACAAATATTCTTATTCCTCAAAAATTTGATGAAGAATTTGTATTGTTTTCTTTTATGGCAGAGTAAATACCAATTTGCTTCTGAGCAAATAACTTCTTGTCTAAAATTTCTGATTTCTCGAAGCAAAAATGAAAAAAAAAAAAGAAAAAAAAAAAAGAAAACATCAAAAAAGAAATTAACAAAATGGCACCACACTTTCAAAAAACTTCAATATAACATTTTCTCTCTCCCCATATTTCTTTTTTTTCTATAATTAGGCGTTGGATTAGTAAGCGTATCTAATTGGTATGTCCGAATGTACGAAACTCTGTATCTAAATGATTGTATTCGTTTTTCTAGCAGTGCTATGATACAATATTATGGACGAAACTATGAAACGCAATATATACATATATATATATATATACATAGTTGTTACTAAGCAATTATTATTACCATGATTATTTGCTAATAATATCCAGGTCTGCTAACCCTTTATTATTATTATACTATCACTGAAAAATAACTAACCATTTAATTATAAAGTATAAGTACTATCTTAACAGTCAATGAATGTCATGTTCATGTTGCTGTTTAGAGGACATATCCGTAAAAATAAAACACAGTATACCTGCTGACATCTGCCTACAATTGAAAAGATAAAATTTGGGAACCATTATGGGAATTACTATTATTAATTATAGAAAATGTTATCATCCTCTAAAGCATATATCTTTTTTTATATTTAATTAAAAACAAGAGACTTCTTAATTGGTACTATGTATAGTCTCTTTCTCTTTTTTCTTTTTTTTCAAGTAAAACGTGATACCAAACACTGATTATAACTTTAGCAACTAACTTTAACTATCACCTTCAACCTTACCGTTCATAATAAGTATTATAGGGTAAAAAAACAAAGAAAAAAAGATATCAAAAACTATCCATTAGCAAAAGGATGTAAATCAAACTTTTTATATATAAACATGGATAAAATGCTTTGTTGGAACATCTCTTTCTATCTATCTACATGTATTAGTAAAAATATCTCTATCAAAATTTTATCAAGAAGAATAAAAAGGCATCCATATGTAGGGAAAGAAGAATAATATAAATATACTATTAGATAGAAAAAATAAAAAAATGAATTCTTTCAAAGTGTTTAACCCCATCAGTCTCGAAGCAACTTCAAATATGACAAAACTGACTACATTCACTAACGAAACTCTTAACAAAGTTGACACGAACCCTTTAAAGAATACACTAAGATCTTCTTTAGCATATAGATTCTTAGCAGCTTTAATCGTAGAATTCTTAAATAAAAAGTTATGTTATATATCAGTCTGTATCACCGACTTAATAACATCGAATGGATAAATACTGATCTATATGTTTGTACTTGCAATTTTAACAAAAATACAAAAAAAACAAATTAACAAGACCACTAATTATGCTACAAAGATAGTATTGTAATGAAATGGTCGGTAACCCATAGTTTCTATAATGAAAAAATCTTTTTAAAGCCTCATTGATATCAAACTGCAAAAACACACAAATACCAACACCTACCAATAGAATCAGATATATAATAATAATAATAAAGCACAAGAAAATGTAAAAGAAGGGTAAAAATATAATGTCTAACAAGCTATTACAGAAAGTTTTTAAAATTTCTTTAATTTGTAAATGATTTTATCAAATCCCTAATAGAACAAGAAACATTATCCCAATTTATTTACCAAAAAGAACAAATTATTGAAACCAGACACATTAGCACAAAAGATCAACAAGGAGATATTAGATACTCAGTTGGGTTCACAAGGTTGACGAAGAACATTAAGTAAAAAAATACTTCATAAGATATTGAAAGTGATGTTATAATCTATGTCATTTATAATCAATTTAACTGTTTTGATGACTCATTTATAGGATAGGAGCAAGAATAATAAAATAGAGTAATATAGATCTTAACAAAATTAGTATTTCTACCATCATTCCTCTTCTCTCTATGCCAATTTATTAAAACTTAGAAATATACCTGGTGTATCGATATATATTTCTAGATAGTAGAAAAATATCATATAGCATAGTTATAGAATAAATGCTACTCCTATACATTCCACTCATCGTATCTTTGTAACACTGTGGAATAAGTAGAGAGAGATGATGTGTACGTCGTCAAAACATTTGATTTTATTATGACAATTTCAGTTCATCATCGAAGACGAAATTTTTTTTTTTTGATTTTTGTTCGAAAAGTTTATTAAAGATCTCAGAGTGGACAAAACTTCAAACAAAAAAATACAATATATACTTGCACATACCAACATTTTGAAGTGCAGAGTAACTTATTTTAATAGGATATTCATGTGTTTTAGCAGTACAAAAGAACAAGCTGGACATTAAGCTCTAGTGAGACTGACAATTGGCTAACTATCTCCATTACTCTTTCTCAAATCTATCTAACATTTTAAAACTAGGTACAAGCTGATAGCTAATTATTTTTATTGCTACTTTTAATTTCGATAATTATGTCATCTTTGCCTGTTTGGAATGATATTTACCCAGTAATGGAATCTCGTTGTCACGACTCCTTAGTCGCACAGCGTATTCCATTCCTGGAATCTTTACACTCATTAATTAAAAGTGAAACACTAGAAATCTCACAACTAGGCTTTATCTCCGCTATTTTATTAAAAACATTTACTGTTTATTGTGACACTGAATCCAAGAAAATTGTTAAAGAAATATTCAAGGATATTTTATCGTTAGAACCTCAATTATTAGAAAAATATGTTCAATTTATCTTACTCCAAACTAATAAAAACGTTGGATCTAGAGCAATAGTGGATTATACAAATTTATTAGAATGGGTGAACCTTTTTATAGAATTCATTTCCCATGATAAAGAACAATTTGAAAAATATGCTCCAAAGCTTTTAGAAGCACTTTGTTATGTTGGCACATGTATTGAATCTTTTTTGGCTGCAAATGAACCTGACAAAAAAAATATTACTGAAAAAAATCAACATTCTGTTAGATTATACAAATATCTTCTTCAATCTACCAAAAAAACCTTTGTTCAATGCCTTACATCGACAGAATATTCTGTAAGCTATGTTAATGACATTGCAAGATCCGTTTTGGATGAATATGTTAAAAATAAACTACCAATTACTGGTATTGTAATAGTAATGGGTGCGTTAACTTCTGCTATTTTGCAGTTGTCACAATCCCACCCTGCCTTATACAATTTATTAAAGGAGAATTATTGTGAAAAATATTGTAAATTTATCGCTAAAGAAGTTATTTTAAGTAAAACACCACCATCCACATTCTGTCAGAAGTTGTTTTTGTCCCCATTTATTAATGAGTTCCTTACTGAAGATACTTTTAAGAGTGAAATCTTACCCAATATTGAAAAGGCTAATTTAAGATCTCCTGAATTAGGGTTTGCAATCACAAATGAATTCTACTCAGCTATTGATTCTCGAAAGGTAGATTTACTGAATATTTTTGTTACTTCTAAATTAATTGCCCAAACTTTTTCCTCCTTAAAAAGCTCAAAAGAAACAGTAAGGAAAATTACACTTGAATCCTTATATACTTTATTATCCACCATTTGTAGTGAAACCACAAAAGTAGAAGACCTATCAAAGTTTGTTGGTGAAGTCTTTAAAAATATCAAATCAAATTTGAATGCTGATTATAAAGCTCTTGCATCTAAAATTTTATTTCAAATACCCAAATTTTCTACTGACGCATCTGAAAAAATTGCTTTAAATTTATCCAATTATATCTTAAAGGAGTCTAATGAAAATGCGCTAATGTTAATGCTAGATGCATTTTATGCACACTACTTTTCTTTACAGAAAAGTTCACCTGAAATCAACAAAACTATTGAAAGTGGTTTTAAAGAAAAGAAGCTTATTATAAGAAAATTATGGTTAATTGGTTATTTAAAAAACATTGAACATGCATGCTCAGAATTATTAGAAAACTTTGAAAATCAATGTTTTGAGTTTTTCACTGAAGTTTTAAATAATGAAAACAAACACGAGCACAAAAGTTTATTAGCATCAATGGAATATTTAAATAAAGAATACACAAGAATTCCAGACAAATTTAATTTAGTTGTCAACGATATCCCAAATAAGGCTTTTTTAGGTGATCTTTTGGTAAATACTACGATTTCTACATCCCTAACAGTGAGTGATCGTTTACGTGCTGCTGATCTTTTGAATCATTTATTCAAAAAGAATCCATTAACATTTGGTTTGTCTGTCATTAAAAGTTTAGAAAAGAAAATCCAAACGGTTTCTACACATGAAGATGAAAAAATATCCTTTAGATATATCACACCTATTTTCAAAGCCATTTCTCAACCAATCGAAGATAAAGAATCCTCAATAAAAGTATTAGTTGAATCAGTCGTTGTTTGCCAATACCCATTCCAACTAAAGAATGGATGGGCTGGCTTAGTGTTAAATGCTAAACTTGATCCTTCATTAATAGTTTCTGAAAACCGTGAGACATTTATGGAAAACATAGATGATATCACGAAGTCTGCTAATTTAGTAAATAAGGAATATTATAGATGTGCACTAAATGCGGCCGCCTATTTAGCATTTATTAATCCTTTTGTCATCACACCATGTTTAATCAAATTACTAGAAACTGATTTAGATCTCGAACCGTTAACTAAGATCTCTGATGAAGATATAATGATATGGAAAGGTGAAGAAGGTACTATGGTGGTTGATGTTCTTGAAAAGGGAATGGCCAAGAAGATATCCCATAAAAATAGTAAGGATTATGAAACACTAAAATGGGAACAAGATGTGAGAAAAATGCAAGCCAAGAAAAATACAGTCAAATACACAAAAGAAGAACAGTTACTTGTCAATCAACAATTAGAAAAGGAATCTCAAATAAGGTCCAATATTTGGTCTATAGTTTCTCATCTTATTCGTAGTATGGAACTTATTCAGAAATTAAGTGCCGATGCTACCTTAGTGGATAATGGTGTCCATAAGTGGTATCCTATAGCTGTATCAAAATTACTACAACTTGCTAAGATTTCTAACACTTCAAAAATTATTGATGATATGGTTATTACCACCTTCTTAAAATTGTCTGAAAATGCCTCTGAAAGATTAGGCACATTCAAATTATTTATTGGTTTATCAATTCTTCGTGTAAACAACATCAATAATATTCCCGAAAACTATGTTGAAGAACCACTTGAAGAACTTCTATCAAGAGTATTATTCAAAATTAAGTTTGTTTCAAATCAACAACCATTAGATCCTATCACACTGACCTATTTATTACCATTATTAATCAATGTGCTAGAAGAAGGAAGAAATGTTGCCTTGAAGAATGCCAACAAACCCGTTCTAAAAACTGAGTTTGTTGAAGAAGACAAAGAAGAAGAACACCTGCTTCTTGCCATGGATATTATATCTGCTCATTCATCTGTTTTTGAAGATCCTTCGATTCCAAGGGTATCTATCATTGATGTGTTATTGTCATTATTAACATTGGCTTCTAAGGCTAAAATGGCTAAAGAATGTTTCAATGCACTTTGTCAAAGTATTTCCGTAGCTCCAACCAATTTTGATCTTAATATTATCCTTTCAAAGTTGTTATCACCGAATTCTTTCGTCCGTTCAACTATTTTGGAAGCATTAGATAATGAGTTCGAACTGGAACCTTTCATGAAATGGTCTACTGAAGTGTTTATTTGTAGATTTGAATCTGATGAAGCTAACCGTGAATTAGCAGATTTCCTTTGGGAATTTAATAAATTTGTCATAAACAAGGATTTAATGGATTCACTTCTATCACACTTCAATCAAGAAGATAGTGGGCTTCGTCTATTCACTGCTAGAGCTTATGCTGCTGGTGCATTTGCTTTAGAAAAAGAGCAACCAGGCTCATTACACACATTTACCAAGAAATTATTAGCTTTTTACCAAGAAAAAGCTAAGCCATTAGAAGACATCATTGATGAATTTGGTTTAGTGGTAGTTACTGCTGCAGAACGTAAGGACCCATGGCAAGAACGTAGTACCTCTGCAATTGCATTAAAAGAACTAGCTGCTGGATTCACTGATGATTCTGATGATGTTGTGAGTGTGATTAAATTCCTTGTTGAAGATGGTGCTCTAGGTGACATCAACTCATTAGTTTGTCAAGAAATAAAGGAAGCTGGTATTGAAATTATTGCTAAATATGGATCTAAGAATTCCGAGAAATTAATTCCAATCTTTGAAGAATCTTTAAAATCTGGCACATCAATTACTATTAAAGAAAACGTCAGTATTCTTTATGGTACATTAGCTAGATACTTAAAAAACAACAATCCAAGAATTTCTATCATAGTAGAGCGTTTATTGGCCACTTTAGATACACCTTCTTCTGATGTTCAACAAGCTATTGGAGAATGTATTGCTCCGTTGGTATTTCAATTTAAAGATAAGGTCCAAGACTACATCAATAATTTAATGGGTAAATTATTAGACCCTGCTGTTCCAACAGCTCTTCGTAAAGGTGCGGCATGGGGTATAGCTGGCTTAGTCAAAGGTTATGGTATTTCTGCATTATCAGAGTTTGATATCATTAGAAACACAATCGAAGCTTCAGAAGATAAGAGGGAGGCAAAACGCCGTGAATCTGTCGCATTCTTATATGAGTACTTTTCCATCTCATTAAAGAGGTTCTTTGAACCATATGTTATTGAGATACTTCCAAATATCTTAAAAAATCTAGGTGATTCCGTTCCTGAAGTCCGTAATGCCACTGCTGAGGCTACTAAAGCTATTATGTCAAATACAACTAGTTTTGGTGTCAGTAAATTGATACCTGTAGCTATCTCCAATTTGGATGAGATATCATGGAGAACTAAGAGGGGATCTGTTGAACTTTTAGGAAATATGGCATACTTGGATCCTGCTCAATTATCTGCTTCTTTGTCAACTATTGTCCCACAGATCGTCGGTGTTTTAAACGATTCTCACAAGGAAGTTCGTAAAGCCGCTGATGAGTCATTAAATCGTTTCGGTGAAGTTATCAGAAACCCTGAAATCCAGCAACTAGTTCCTGTTTTAATTAAGGCTATTGGTGATCCAACAAAATACACAGAAGATGCCTTAGATGCTTTAATTCAAACACAATTCGTCCACTATATTGATGGTCCATCTCTTGCTTTAATTATTCATGTTATCCATCGTGGTATGCATGACAGATCTGCCAATACTAAGAGAAAAGCTTGTAAAATCGTTGGGAATATGGCCATTTTAGTTGATACAAAAGACTTAATTCCATATTTGCAACAATTAATTGAAGAAGTTGAAATAGCAATGGTTGACCCAGTTCCAAATACCAGAGCAACTGCAGCACGTGCCTTAGGTGCATTGGTGGAAAGACTGGGTGAAGAGCAATTCCCAGATTTAATTCCACGTTTATTAGACACCTTAAAAGACGAAAGTAAATCAGGTGATTGTTTGGGTTCTGCTCAAGCACTTGCTGAAGTTATCAGTGGATTAGGTATTGATAAATTAGAAGAGTTACTTCCAACTATTTTGGATGGTGTGTCAAGTAGCCGTACTTATATCAAGGAGGGTTTTATGCCATTGTTATTGTTTATTCCTATTTGTTTTGGTGCTCAATTTGCTCCATACATAAATCAAATTATTCAACCTATCTTGGCTGGTTTGGCTGATGTAAATGAAGACATTCAACAAAATGCTTTGAAGGCTGGTAAATTAATTGTAAAAAATTATGCAACAAAGGCTATCGATTTACTATTACCTGAATTAGAAAGAGGTATGTTCGACGAAAATGAACGTATCCGTTTATCTTCTGTCCAACTAACTGGGGAATTATTATTCCAAGTTACTGGTATATCCTCTAAAAACTCATTCAACGAGGAAGAAAGTGAATATCATGGTGAAATTTCAAACAAGATTGTGGACATTTTAGGTAAAGAACGTCGTGACAGAGTCTTAGCTGCATTATTTGTTTGTAGAAACGATACATCAGGTATTGTGCGTGCCTCAACTGTTGATATTTGGAAGGCACTAGTTCCAAATACTCCACGTACTGTTAAGGAGGTTCTTCCAACATTAACGGGTATTATCGTTACGAATTTGGCTTCTTCATCTGAAGTCTTACGTAATATTGCTGCTCAAGCCTTAGGTGATATGGTTCGTCGTGTTGGTGGAAATGCATTATCTCAATTATTACCAACTTTAGAAGCATCACTTCAAGAATCTATTAATCCAGATTCTAGACAAGGTGTCTGTATTGCTTTGCACGAATTAATTGAATCAGCTCATGTAGAATCTTTAGTGGAATTCCAATCATTAATTGTTAGTATTATTCGTCAAACTTTAACAGACAATGATGAATCTGTAAGACAGGCTGCTGCTTCTGCTTTTGATGTCTATCAAAGTGTTACTGGTAAGATAGCTATTGATGAAATTATTCCTTATTTATTACATTTGTTGGAATCTTCTGACAATGGTGAATTTGCTCTATTAGGTTTACAGGAAATTATGTCCACAAAATCAGAAGTGATTTTCCCAATTTTAATTCCAACACTATTAGCACCACCTATTGATTCATTCAGAGCCTCTGCACTTGGCTCTTTGGCAGAAGTAGCTGGTACCGCCCTGTATAAGCGTTTATCGACCATTATCAATGCGCTTGTTGAAAGTTTAGTTTCTACCGAATCCTCCCAAGAATCTGACTCCTTAAAGACTGCATTGGATAAAATATTACTGTCTGTTACTGATGAGGACGGTTTACATCCTTTATTACAACAAATAATGTCCTTAGTTAAAAATGATGACGTGGAAAAACGTGTTGTTATCTTGGAACGTCTTCCAAATTTCTTTCAAAGTACAGTTTTGGATATTGACATGTATATTCCAGATTTTGTTTCCCATTCTATATTATGTTTGGATGATGATAACCCTAGAATTATGAAATCCACCTTTGCTGCTTTATCTGTTTTGATCCAAAAGGTGGATAAACCAATGTTGGAGAAGTTAATTATTCCAGCCAAACAGAGTCTTCAACTTGTTGGTACTCAAGGTCAAGACTTAGCAGCATTCAGTCTTCCAAAGGGTCCAAACTGTGTTTTACCAATCTTTTTGCATGGTTTGATGTATGGTTCCAGTGATGAGCGTGAAGCTTCCGCCTTAGCCATTGCTGATATTGTCTCTAAGACTCCAGCAGCAAACTTGAAACCATACGTTAGTGTCATTACTGGTCCATTGATTCGTGTTGTTGGTGAAAGATTCAATAGTGACATCAAAGCAGCTATCTTATATGCCTTAAATATTTTATTTGTCAAGATCCCACAATTTTTAAGACCCTTTATTCCACAGTTACAAAGAACTTTTGTCAAATCTTTAAGTGATGCTTCTAATGAAACATTAAGATTACGTGCTGCTAAGGCGCTTGGTACTTTAATTGAGTATCAACCTCGTGTCGATCCATTGGTTAATGAATTAGTCAATGGTGCCAAACAGACAGAAGATGAGGGTGTTAAGACTGCTATGTTAAAGGCCTTATTGGAAGTAGTTACAAAAGCTGGCTCTAAATTAACTGAAGCTTCCAAAACTAATATTATTAACCTTGTTGAAGAACAAATGTTATCAAGTAATGATAAATTAGCCATTGCATATGCTAAACTAATTGGTTCGTTATCTGAAATTCTATCTTCTGATGAGGCTCGCAAGATCCTACAAGAGAAGGTATTATCTGTCCCATTAGATGGTAAATCTGGTAAATTTGCAATTTTAGTTTTGAATTCATTCTTAAAAGATGCACCAAATCATATTTTCCAAGAAGATTTACTCCAACAATTTGTCAATTATATATTAAGTGCTATCAATTCACCTGATATTGAATTAAGTGAACATGGTGTAATTGCTGCAGGTAAGTTACTGTTATTAATTGGTGAATCTAAATCACCATATTCGAAGGTTAAAAATGAAAGTAAATTTGGGTTAAATGAAGAACAAATCAAAAAGATCATTGACACCTTATCTGTTGCTACATTGAAACCTGTTAGTAACTCTAATGATGTGAGAAGACTCTCTTTGGTTGTGATTAGAACAACAGCAAGGTATAAATTGAATGAATGTATAAAGCCATACCTTGATACATTAGGTTTATCTGTGTTTTCATGTTTACGTGATCCTATAATTCCAATCAAGTTGGCAGCTGAAAAAGCATACTTAGCTATTTTCCAATTGATTGAAGATATTGATATGAAAGAATTTACAGAATGGTTCAACAAGATATCCGATGGCAAAACAAGTCTTGATAACATCGTAGGGACTATAGTTCAAGTCAGATCTATAGGTGATTACACAAAAAGAGTTGGTAAAAGATTAGCCAATGTTGAAAGAGAGAGGATTGCTGCCGGTGGTGATGCAGAGGCTATGTACAGTGACAGATTCGAAGATGAAAATGAAATCTGGGCAGTTGGCAATGTAGAAATAAAATCTGATCTTTAGGTTTGAAAGCAAAATATATATGAAAACTATATATGTATATTAAACACAACAAGTATATAGTAGTATATTAAAAGTAAATAAATGGTCATGAAACACAAAGAAGAACAATCCATCTGGACTCTGTTATACAAATTACATTGTTCTTTCTATCTTGAATCTTTTAAGATACCATACAAAGATCCTTTATATCAATATTGATCTGCATCATGAAGATGGTATGTAAGCAGAAAAGTATTTATGAATGCATGTATGTAAAAAATTGTTATTTTTGTTCTTCTCTTTCTTCTGCAATTGAAAAATACCAAATTTTCTTCTATATATTTGACTGTAATTGTCTTTTCTCAATGTAATCTATAATTGACCAACCAAGTCTTTCCATAGTAGTCCACCTTTGCCACCATAACAATTCTTTTACTTCATCACCTGGGTAATCTAGTATATAAAACACAACATTTTCTAAATAATATTTATTTAATAATTTCAATGCTATACTAAAGAATAAGATTATTAGTTGCCATTTTAAGATATACTGCAAAATATTAGTATTAGAACTAGACATATTGTTACTTCTTAATGTAATGTGATTATTTGAAGAAGGCAAAAAAAAAAAAAAAGGAATGGATGAATAGATAAAGTTATGAAGAGATGTGCTTTTGCTTTGCTTGTTGGGCTACCTTGAGTCTTGCTTAAACTATATATATGTTTATATAACCCATTTTTTTAAATATCCCACATATTTATGGTTACTTCCGCTTCTAATCAGTTGGAGGAAAATTATAAAAAAAAGAAGATAAAGTGCATGGTAGAAACAAAAAAATAAGTAAAAAAAGAACAAGCGAAATCATCAGTGAAATATGCTAATCTGTATTCATATCAATGTATATAATTCTATTAACTATAATTATGACAATAAGTTTCTTGTTTAGCACAACAAACTATGAGATTATGAATATTTAGTATTTTATTATATGTAATTTGTCTCAATATATTTTATATCTATAAAAAATGTAGAGTGGGATACATATACAATATATGTCTGATGAATTAATAGATGCTTATAAGAATTCAGCGATCCTATTATTTTCCTTTTCAATTTGTTGCAACCTCCAAGAAGGACCAGAACTATCCTCTGTATCATCTTGTTCTTCATTCAATTCCCTAATAATCTCTTCTTCTTCTTCTGTTAGAGCGTTGATATTCTCTGTCGGGATTAAATCTGCATCACATCTAACACTAGGTGCACCTTGTAAATATCGAATATTCTCCAAACATCGTATTCTGACATCTTCTAAATATTTCTTACTGTTTTTATTTTCGTATAGATCATCCAATACTGGATATAAGGAATAGTCTGGGCCAAAAAAATCTCTAAACGGAATGGAATCTGGCAATTCCTTTGGTAACAACACATCATTTAAAATCCCCGTCTCATAAGTCCAAAGACGAGACACATTTCTCGGTGTGTAACCACCTCCACCTACAACCAACATGGGGATGCCGAACGACTTAACAAATTTGACACATTCACCATGGGCTTTAATATTTAAATTGAAACAACCAAGACGATCATGACCCAGGGAATCTGCCCCACATTGTTGGATGATTACGGTAGGCTTATAAGATGTGATTAACGGGTCAATGATGGACTTGAACAGGTTGATATAGGAATCATCATCTATTCCGTCTTCCAATGGGACGTTTAACGCAAAATGCTTACCATTACTGTACCCGATCTCATCGATATCACCTGTCCCAGGGAAAAACTCACCATTATATTTGTGGAAAGAGATTGTAAAGACTCTATCTGTAGTATAAAATGCTTCTTGCACACCATCTCCATGATGCAGGTCGATATCGATATAAAGGACTCTTGGATGGTATCTTAAAAGATTCAAGATAGACAAAACGATGTCATTTGTGTAACAGAACCCAGATGGATTATTCTTCTTTGCATGATGCAAGCCACCAGACCAATTGATAGCGATATCCGATTGATTATTGATAAGTTTTCTAGTAGCATCCAGGGAGGCACCAGTATATAGAGAACTATATTCGAATAAGTTTTGGAAAATAGGACAATCATCACCGATATTAAATTTTTCCAAAGTTCCCCTTGGCATCTTGTTAATGTTATTTGGAGTCACTTTCGACAAAAAATTGATATAATCTTCTGAATGAAACTGTAGTAATTCATCTCTTGTTGCTTCTCTTGTCTCATATAGATCCATTATTTTATGAAGACCATAACCAGAAATTAAATGATCAGTCAACATGAGTCGAAATGGTTTCATTGGGTGCTTTACACCGTAGTGGTAGTTTGACACTTTTGGATTAAAATGGAATGAAACTCTAGGTGTATATGAACTACCGAGCTCCCACTCAAAGATGGGTTGTGATAGTTTTGTCTTTTCATCATAGGAGAAGGTATAAGATTCTGTCATAATTTGTAATTTATCAATTAAATATATGTATATATATATATATATTTGCTTCTGCTTCTTCTTCTTCTTCTTCTTCTTCTTCTTCTTCTTCTTCTGCTTCTGTTTCTGTTTCTTTTGTTATATATTGAATGAAACGCACTATAACGAATCGCACATATTCTTTTTAAAATCACTTATTCTTATTCTCTTTCAGAAATAAAATAGAAAAAAAATAAAGGAAAAAGAAAAATATGGTAAAAGTACTTTTAATTTCTCGTCATATGATAGTAATAAATGCAAAGAGGAGGCTACTTCATGAGGACTTCTTAGAACATACTACCTGTGTAAAACTATTTCGATCGTGGTATCATCAGTAGGTATAAATGAAGTCTTGTCCGTAAGTTTCGAGCATTCACTAGAACGTTTTCCTTTTTTTATTTTAAATTTTTTTTCCCTTTTGTAGCATTAACACCCAAACACCCAGAAATTCGGCAGTAGACAGAAAAAAAAAAAAAAGAAAAAAGAAAAGAAAACAAAGATCAATTCAACTTAATTCAATTTCGTTCAATTCAATCAATCGGTAGTGTTGAAATCTATCAGTAACTCCTCAACTCTGTTTCTCCTGTAAAAACAACTGACCTGGTTTATCAGGATGGGTTGTTGGTGTGATGTGGCATCAGCGTTCCCTGTTTTATCAGATAGCATAACCTTAATTGTCCTCTGTTAGACTGTCTATAACCGCATGCCTCGCAGTGAGATTTGTTTCAGATCTGTGTCGTCTTTTTTGTCTTTATATTGCATACATCACAGCTACGAGAAGTAGTGAACATATATGTATGAACCTTAGTAAACTGCAAGCGTTGTTTTGTTTCAATGTTTTCTTTTCTACCTTTCAAATAAAAAATAAATACATATATATATAATTATATATATATATATATGTATTTGCACAATATTATATGATGCAATTATGAAACATTCCAGGTACTAGTAATAGCAGCAGTAGCAATAGCCGTATTAAAAATAGTCATTGTGGTACTTTTTACTTTTGTAATATGTGCAACAACTATCAGATCTTGCTGATAAACAAATTACTAACCGTATTTATAGTCTATTCACTGTAGATTTTTGGGCTGGAAATATATAATGATGACTTTATCGGTAACTTTATATCTTTCACCCTCTATAAACAGTAAATTATTTTAGGATACATCCCATCCACATGTACAGAGTAGCCATCTACGGTAGATCCAATTTTCTACTGCCAAGTATATATTTACTTTTGCTGCTTTTACTTGCCACCATCCACTCTTTACATCGATCTTTCTTCTTCTCTTTCTCTCATTCTTTCTTTCCTTCTTTGTTTCGATATTTTGTTTGGAAAACCTTAACTCTGTATCAACGTAAAGATACACACATACAATGTCTTCAACAATTTTACACTAAAGGATTCTACAGATAAACAGATTGATAAACGAACAAATGGGTAACTGGATGTACACCGTAGTTGACCTTTGAATAAATTAATCTATATTTGTATAGCAACACCAGCATTTCTCGATCAATTTAGTGAACATTTCATAGAAGTATCCATAGATGATTTATCACAGATAAAATATAATCAAGATGCAAAAAATTGATATTACCATCCTTAAGTTTTTGTTAGATTATAACGTTCAATTAATTAGACCTCCGTTATCTGGTCAATTAAAAGATATTTTTTTGATATTTGAAAAAGAATTGAATTCAAATTATACATTAGCGAGTGATGGTAACTGCAGCTACGATCACTTAACTTTTGAAACGTTTGTTGGGATAATACATGAAATTAATAGATTGACAAATAACGCAATCACGTTGACAGACCCTTTATTAGTTCAATATGATAAGAATAAAAGTGTAGTAAGTCATATTGATACATTTTCTTTAAAGATTTTATATGATATGTTAACTAACACTAACAGAGAGAAACAGAAACAGAAACAAAAGCATAAAGAAAAGCATAAAGAAAAGGCGACTGATTATGGGCCCACCTCTATATCTTTAACAGATAATTTATTAAAACTTCTAAATGGTAATGAAAATTGCATGGATCCTGAGACTCATTGTGATGAGGCTCATGACATGTTGTTATTTGAAGTCCCTTTGAAGAAAAATTTATACTCTAGATTAGAAAGAATTTTAAAAGAAGAACCTATTTCATATCTGTTAAATAAAGAACGTGCCAGACATTCTGTCGAGAAATTTAAATATTTCCCAATCTGCCACAATAGAGAACATTCTCATTTACTCTCCCAATGCGTCTATATTTCCAACAATAAAATTGTCTCTATCCAATGGTCTAAGTTGAATAAATTCAATAAAGTCAGCCAACAAAATAAGCATCATATATTCCTTCAATGTATCCAAACGCATATTCACTATATTCCGAATCTGAAACCACAGACCGATCTGTCCTTGGGTGATTGCTCATATTTGGATACATGTCATAAATTGAATTCTTGTCGATACCTACATTATTTACAATATATCCCAGAAACACTAAACGAGTCCGTTGAAAAACAATCAAAAATCTATAATTCTAGAGAAATTAACAATTTAATGTTCTATACGCATGGTTTGTGTTGTGCATATTCAAATAAATTACTTCTTCCTCCGCAGTGGATTCGTTGTGACGTTAGAAACTTCGATTTTACCATCTTAGGGAAATTTTCTGCAGTGATAGCAGACCCAGCATGGAATATCCATATGAATTTACCATATGGTACCTGTAACGATATCGAATTATTGGAATTGCCATTGGGTGAACTGCAGATTGAAGGGATCTTATTTCTTTGGGTCACTGGACGTGCTATTGAGTTAGGCAAAGAATCCTTAAGTAAATGGGGATATGAAGTGATCAATGAAGTATCATGGATTAAGACAAATCAATTAGGCAGGACTATAGTTACTGGTAGAACGGGCCATTGGTTAAACCATTCAAAGGAACATCTGTTGGTTGGGGTCAAAGGCAATCCACAATGGTTAAACAAGCATATTGATATAGATATAATCGTATCCACTACAAGAGAGACAAGTAGGAAACCAGATGAGTTGTATGGGATAATTGAAAGATTGGTTGGGCAACATGCACGTAAGTTAGAGATATTTGGTAGAGATCACAATATCAGACCTGGTTGGTTTACTGTGGGCAATCAATTAACTGGAACATGTATACACGAAATGGATGTCAGAAAAAAGTATGAAAAATGGATTAAATCAACAACAGCAGCAGCAACAATATCATAACATTATTTGTTATTTTATGATAAACCCCTCTATACTTGCTGTTTCTTCCTTAATAGGTGCAATTGCTAAAGAAATAATTATGTATAAAGAAAGAGAGAAGAGAGAGAGGTAGAAATAAGAATAATATTTGGGAATCAGGATGTAATTCTAAATAATGGATGATTCTCTATATTATCAATTAGTCTCATAACAAAATAAAAAAAGAATTACGTACTTACATACAGAAAAAAAAAAAAAGAAAAACGATGATATTTATTTTGTACATCAAGATCTTCCTATTGCTATTATTAAAACTTTTACTATTGCTTATATTTATTTATTTATTTGTTTGTTTGTTTTATTGTATTATCTAACAAGAAAGTTCATTTTTGAGGTTCATGCTAGAATTATTTTTTTGTTTTATATTAGAAGATATATTTATTATTGCTCCTTTCCTTTTATTTCTCTCTCTTTTTTTTTTTTTACTATCCTCTACGTCGCATAGTAACCTCGTTTAAGAATAAGAGGATATAATATCATTTGAATTACTGAGATTGATATTTTGGCTCCAATATTGTCCCCGTTAATCTCCATTATGTTCAACAACATACTTTTTTTACGTTAGGTGTCCTAATAATTACCACACACCAAGCAATACATATATAAACTTATATATAATTATATGGATATAATTTAGAATTTCTTTCTCATAATATTAATGAAAATAGAAACTATACAATAAATGAATTAGAATGGCGCTTTGCTGCTGTATAATGATTTTACTTTCATTACTAATATTTCTAACTTGCAATGAATTAATAAATATCAAACTGGAAATTATTACTAACAAACCCAACAGCACATCGTGAAGTAAGCACAACAACGGAAAAAGGTGAAGAGATGGACTCCAGAAATTCTGTGGACAACCCTTTATAAACTTAAATAAGCAAAAGAAAGTTTTACAAATAGATTAGTGTAACCCTAAAAACTCTGTTTGCTCTTGGAATGGTAAAGCAGAAAATAGTTGGAGTAATTATCTTGAAGCTGATTGTCCTTGAACATACTAAAACTGTTTCGAATTAACAGGCACACGTAATATCACATAATACGACTACCTGTTCTGTTTGCTTGTCATATTGCTTTTTTCTTTTTATTTTTTTTTAGTTTTTTTTTTTTACATTTTTAGTGCAATGAGCCAATAGGAAAGAACAATTTCGATTTGCTCCGTTAAGTCCATCAACTCCCTTTTTCCTCATCACTCATAGATGTATTATATTTATATTCATATATACATATTTCCTCAGTTGTAGTGGCACTTGTCGAAGGGGGGAGAGAGAGAAATTAAACAAAAAATCAAAATAAAAATAAAAAGATGGGGGCAGGGAGGATTCGGACAATCAACAAATTTCTATTACTACTATTATTACTATTATGGAGAGACATTGCATTTTATTATTGCAAGTGTGGAACAGAGAGAGAGGGATTGTCAAGAATTTTATACTGACCAGAATATAGGCATCCGATTTTCAAACAAGATATAAATATTACATTGTGTATCTACTAGAGCCAGAGATGAGGTTATAAATTCTGTGCTGTAGTGTGTCTGCGGGTAGTTATTAACCATTCCAGTTGTCGACTTGATATGCTCGAAGCTTTGGCTTTTTCTTTTTTGTTTTTTCCTTGCATTTCTTGTTTTCCCAGGTTACGTTTCTTATCTGTTTCTTGTAAAACTACCGAATTTTTAGATTTTCCAGTTCCTTGCCATTACTTTGTCATCATATCCAAGTTTTTGTTTTATTCTTTTATTTTCTCTTTGTCTTGCTGTGTGATATGTTAATTGTATTGAAGGATAGGTTCTTTATATTGCTCTTGCAATTTTACGATATACCTATATTTATATATACACAGACTCGGTAAATAGAAAGTCATTTAGCGATTCTATTTTTATTTCTAGATACAAGCAGACAAAGTACAACCAAATACATACACAAGCATATCCTCAAATCATACAACAATAATTCTAACATAAAAAAAAAATGAATACTTCCAGATTAATTAGATTAACAACCCCAACACAAGGGCTATTATTCAGATCTCTAAGATTTAACAGTACAAAAGTTAATCCAAATTTAATGAAATCAGCCTTTGGTGAACCAGATTTAGCTGCTGCTAAGAAATTTAGAGAATCTTTACAAGCTACTGAATCTCATGCTAGCTCCACCACAAATTTATGGTTTAAAATTTCCATGTTTGTCGCTTTGCCTACTATTCTCTTGACCGCATACCATGTCTATAACGTGGAAGTTGAGCATGCTAAACACAGAGAACATTTAAAACATGTTCCCGATGAAGATTGGCCAAGAGATTACGAATTTATGAACATGAGGCAAAAACCATTCTTTTGGGGTGATGGTGACAAGAGTTTGTTCTGGAATCCAGTGGTTAACAGACATATTACCCGTGATGATTAGATTCCTTGAAATGTTTAAACAAAAAAATAAATAGAATAAAATAAAAAAAATAAAGTTACTATAATCGGAGATAACATTTTTTTTGTCTTATTATCTTATTATTATACCTCTCTATCCTTTTCTCTTTTATCTTTATTCGATTTTTGTAATTCTGCAATTTTTTGATAATACTGATGTTATGTATATTCTTTTTTCCCTGCTTCTTTTTATTATTTTCTATAATCATATATATGAATATGTACGATACTACATTTAATAATTCAATTTTTTTCTCATCTCTTTTATCCATTTATAGTCTTGTATTTAATAACACAAGATAGACCAAGTATATTTTACTATGAACAAGAAGATAATAACATAAAATCAATAAATATATTAAAGGATTAGATATTACTAGTATATATATATATATACTCTCACAATGCAGAAAATATAAAAAGGTTATTGGTTGCTGCAACAGCAATCGAATTTTCTCTTGGATGCCACGAGAAATGTAATATAGATTTCTTAAAATCTATATCATCACCCCATTCTTTAACTACATTGTTATAAGATGACTTATTATAGTATGATTTGTTTCTAAATGCTGTTTTATCTGCTTGTAGTACGATTTCGTTGGATGTACCATTACCATTATTATTAGTATTATTATGCTTCTCATGTGATGATGGATCTAAAACGTTTGGATATATCATAAATTGACTATTATAGGTACCAGTAATTATCGAATTACTCTTACCGTTGAAATTGGCTTCGAATTTATCAAAAATTGCATCGTTCTCATATGTGTCACTCAATCTTTCTTTTAGTTGGTCATGAACGTTTATAGTTTTCAATGGTTTGTTATTCATATTAATATCCCAGATTTTTACTGTTAAATAATCTCTCGATACTATGTATCTACCATTGGGACTAAATTTTATATCAGATATAGACGACGTGATCTCTGTGAAAAAATTATGATTAATTGGATCGATATATTCTTCGAAGATTTTTGTGTTTGAGTTTGAGGAAGTTGAGGAAAAATTGTCACACAGAGAATTGATTCTCATATCACATAATTTCACTGTACCTTTAGAAGAAGAATACATGAAATAATTACAATTAATTGGATGGAACTCTGCACAAGTAATAACTTCAGTCAATTCTTCCATATTAGTTGGTTTAATATCTACAATATTGAACGATTGGTTTGGTATACTTAGATTCCACAGATTAATTCTTAAGTCATCAGCCGATAAAAATGTTTCTTGATCACTATTTGTAGAAATTGAATTGATGTGATAAGTATGTGCATTACTGTATATTTTTTTCGGTGTAGCAGCAATTATGGTATCATGTTTTGATAATTTGGGTAATTTTAAATTTTCTAAAGATAATATTACAGATTGTGCATGTTTGGTACCATGATCTATTGATAAAAGATTATTATTATTACTAATGTTGTTATTTTGTGAAACTAATTTGATATTCTTTTCGTAGATCTTCCATAATTTAATTGTTTTGTCATTAGTAGATAGTAAAAAATGGGATTTTTGTATAGGTTTTAACCATTTAATTTGATTAATTTTTTCTTCAATCTCTAAAGACTTTAGATAATCAAACTCGGCGTCATGTGATTGAAATTCTGTCAAAAATTTATATTCACAATTGTTGCTACTATTATGGTCTGCATGTTTCGAAACAGCAGTCACAGTAGAAGTATAATTGGATGATGAAGAAGTATTTACATTATGGTTTCTTTGAAATAAGACAACTCTACCACCTTTATCACCAGTAGCTAAGTAATCACCTGTATGATTAAATTCAACAGCTGTGATAATATCTGCTTCAGTTACTACAATATCTGTTTTATCACCAAAACATTGGCTAAACTTAAAATCATAACTTTCATTGTCTATCATAATATCCTCACTTCTGTTACTATTACTATTATTATTGTTGTTGTCACTTTCATTGTCTATATCCATGTCTATATCTATATCATCACCATTATTTCTATTATAATTACTTTTCATTCTTTTATTAATATTATTATTTAAAGAGGTTTTCTTCTTACTTGTTCTCATTCCACTAGTATTAAAGGCAGGATTTTACTTTAAAAAAAAAAGGATTTATTCTTCGTGTATAGATAAATATATAAATATATATTACCTATTATCTATTATAGATCTGAACTTTATTCTATAAGTTGTTTAGTAAGGATGAAAAGATAAAAATATTGGATATGTGGAAAGTATTTTGCCTCTGAGCATACTACAATAAAATATATTTAATAATTCAGCTATTTAATCCAATTGACTTCAATTCACTTTATTTGACTCTTTCGTGTTTTTTTTTTTTTGTTTGTTTTTATCCCTTCTCTACCTCATTTGATACGAGTTATAATATATTGCATTAAGGGAGAGGGGTAAAAAAAGGGGCGAGTAGGGAAAAAAAAGGCTTTCATGTATTGAGGGGTATGGATGTTTGAAAGATTTAAATAGTTTTCCGGGTTTTTCCAATTTAAATATAGGGTTGTGCTAAAGAATAGTTACCGTTTTCAAAAAATGATTCTCTTTTATTTAGGGTGCAATATATTGTACTGTTTTTCTTCTTATTTTTTTTCCTGGTTTGTTTCTTACTGATATTTCATATGTAATTGGCTCATCTTGGATCCTTCTGTATTGAGTTCAGTGGAGGAAGAGATACTTGGAATGATTCAGATAAACAGGCAAAAATATATTATGGCATATATTTTGACATACATAAACATATATATTATATATATGCATACAGACAAATAAGAATAAATAATTTAAAGTATGAAATAAAATAAAAAATAGAGCATTCAAAAAAAAAAAAAAAATAAAGTAAGATCCAATTAAACAAAATGATAAAGAATAATTAAATTATGATAATAATAATAAATAATAATAGTAATATTAATGGTTTAACTTTATGATGACTGAAAAAATATAAAAATAGAATTCAAAATTGTGTTCTTTTTCTCTACCTTAAGGAACACTTATCTTATCTTCATGTTCATGACCATGTGGTTTTTGAACACCAACTGGATTAATTTTGTAAACAGAACCGCACTCCCAACAACGAGCTACTTGATCAACAGTTGGCTTTAACCACATAACAGTATGGGAACCAGCTGGAGAACCAGTACATCCAACGTATCTGTAATCATCGTAAGAATCAACAATGATTGGGTCGTCCATTGTACCACGTCTTGAAGAATCTAATGGCTTTGTATCAAAGACTTCAATACCCTCTAAGTTACCCAATAACTCTAATCTTTCCAAACCTGTAGCCTGTTCTAGATCAGAAGGAATGGTACCTTCCTTGGCACCTGGACCAATTAAAGTTTCTGGACCATTAACTTCCGATAATTTTGTTGCCGTAGGTACTTTGTCTGGAGTAGTAGACTTACTGGCGCTGTTGAATGATATCCTGGAATAGGATAATAATCTTGCAGATTGTTGTCTTGGTACCAATATAGAACGTAAAGAAGTTCTGAATAATGCCAGAGATAATCTAGATTGTATCATGATGAATATTAATTTTTTCGTTTATCCTTATTTTATATTCCTTTTTTCCTTAAATAATTGATAGATATGTAAAACTGATAGAATATTTTACGTCACTCTTTTTTTATATTACAGTTTTCCTCCCCCTTTTTCTTCGCGAGTCAAGAAGCTGATCTTTGGATAAATCTTAAAAGTTAACGGAAGTGAGAAGAATGTATGTACTTAAACGCTGTTTATAACTTGATGTAAGCTACCATAAAATCAAAGAGGGGATATGATTACAAACACCTATGTGTTACAAGAAAATATGGAAATGAAAAAAAACTAAAAAGTATAAGATGTGACTTTAAAAACATGCTAAATGATAAAAGCAACTTGATAATAGAATGAAACACACTTAAGCTTAGTCCCTGAAAATACGCTCGAGAAAGGTTCGAGTAGGACAAACAAATCTCCAGCAGTTTTAACCTCTCATAAGATTGTAAATATACATAACGTTTTCCTATACAAATATTTATATATGTATAATACGCTGTGAATAGAGAAAGGGAGATGTTTTTCAAAGATACATACATTATAACAAAGAAGAACAGAACAAGGATACTCTGCACTTAACGGAAATTACTGGAAATATTTTGTTTTCTACTCCAGGGAAGAAAAATAAAACGAAAACGAAAACAAAAAAAAGAAAAAAAATTAAGTTATTAATGATTTGTGAAATTTTCTAACGACTTTTGATTGGTTTGATTTTCTTTGCATTTTTCCTAATTTTCTTTAGACTTCAAAGAAAATCAAATCCTTCGAAAAAAGAACCATTTTGTTAAAAAAATATGAAACCCTAAATAGTTTATAGGGTTTTGTGCAGTTATATATTATTTTTTTTAGGTCTAGCTTAGAACATATTAAGGGCTACTTCTGCTCTTGTTTTATCATTCTGGAAAAGTATCTTGCATTATAAAAGTGGGAACAAAGCGGAAAGGATATTAAAACATAGAATATATAAAACAACTTACACATCATGTAGTTTATTTATCAATGGTGTCATAATACACTAAATATCTATTAATCTGGTTCGACCAAAGTTTTAATTTACCTTTTTAACTTATCTACCAAAGTAACGCAATTCTAAATAACGGCAAATTGGGAAAACTAACCCAGATATACCCATTGAAAGCCACATAGCAACATCACCACCATGATCACCTAATTTTCTTGCTACTGGACCAATCCAATATACTTGTGCCATACCAATAACAACACCAGAAATGCCACATACAAATGCAAATGTAGCCGCATATCCATGTGTTAATACATTGTAATCTTCCCATTTATCCCAATTGTATCTAATCTTTCTACGTTGTTGTCTACTTTTTAACAAATGGATATTATTAAAAAACTTTCTATTTCTTGTAATACTAGTAGTATTGGTGGTGGCAGAAGTAGTTATATTATAATATTTAGAAGCATTTGTATAGGCGTCCTTATATCTCTCAATAGATCCAGTATCATTATCTTCCTGTTCTTTATCTGTAACTGGTGGAAATTCCTTTGTATATAGATGTAAAAAGTATCTTCTAAAGATTTCATTTTCTTCTAATAATAAAATGAAATACATACTAATCCAATACCCGATCATCGGTAGGAAATTACCTAGAATAGTGGAAAAATGGTTTCTACCAACAAGGGCACAAACTAAGCAAATGCCTGTATTTACAATACACCAGAACCAACGGGGTATTCTTGCAGCCCATAAAGATGATAACTGAATTGAAAAGGCACCACTATAAGTATTAATGATGTTATTTGATACCAAAGAAAGAATTAAAATAACAACACAAAATTTACCGAATCCCTTCCAACGCTCAAACCCCATCCAAAGTAAACCACCCATACCATGTGTATCATATTCATCCAACCATGGTTTATATGACATAGCAATAGATGATAATATTATACCAAGGATACCCACAAATAGTGTTGGGATGGCTGTACCAAAAAATGTAAGACAGAATACTAGTGTCTTTGGAGTATCCTCTGGAAATAAAATAGAGTAGTCACTAGCAATCGAACCCCATGTAGAAGTGATCGAGTAGCAAAGTGAAAAAAATGATAGCCAGTTACCTTTTAAAGTTTGATGATTCAGTATACTACTATTATCAAAATCATAAATGTAATGGTATTTATCACTTGATGAGATGTACAATAACATAAACGTTAAAATAACAGGTATAGATATTAAGGTTTCCACCCTTAAAACTTGTTTAATACCAAAAACAGCAACAATGAATGAAAGTATAGAAACAATGATAATACCAACAGAAATTGGAATCTTATCGTTTGATATGGCTGCTAACATCTCACCACCAACAACAGAGTTAACAACAGACCAACCGAGAACACCCAAAATCGATGCTAATGCGACCAATTTAACCAGCCACCAACCAAATAAATATCTAGCAGTAACCATTTGTCTACAGCCTGATTGTGGACCCATAGTAGAGCAATAAGCAGCAACAAGACAACCAATAATCATTGAAACTAAACCAGATGTCATCGTTTGTTTAAAAGTTAAATCAAAGACTAGGGGACCTAAAAGGTACGAGGACATTGATGAAAGACCTCCTGTGGCGGCGACCCAATAGCCTGCCACTTGTCTACATTGGTTAGCAAGGGTACCCCTCTGATATGGTGGCACTCTATTAATACCTGTAGTCTCCACACCCAATTCATCAATTTTCTTGGAAATTGTTTTCAGGAATTGTAACCATTTACTAGTAGGAAATCTAGATCTACTGTTATTATTGTTTTGTGGGTTAGTAGTAGAGGTAGTAGATTCAAAAGTAATAATATCCTCTATATTACCATTACCAATAATCACTTTATTTTTTTCCATTTCTTTACCGTTTTTAAAAAAGGTATATATCCTCCTGGCTTATGTAAGTTTATTAGATAATCATACGAATAATAAATATGGTGTGAAGAAGATAAAAAGATCATACAATTATTTCCTGTTCTCTTCCTTTTAAATATATGCCACAATAAAACAAGATTTATAAATACATGTATCTATATAGATTACCGTAGTTAGTTAAATGCTTTCCTGTTTCGATCTTTCTTCTTTAATCTATTAATCATCTCCTTTGATGACTAATACATTCTTTTCTTATCATTATTTTTTCTTACTCCCCTCATTTTTTTCGAAGGCATTTTCTTTTTTTTTTTTAGACATATCAGAATTTCAAACTAAAAAGAGTATTTTTTCATAGGAAATCTTAAGCGATGGAGTCTAGGAACGGCAATATCGTTCACTACTTTCACGTGATCTAACATCCTTTTATGTACAACACCTAATTTCTTTGATAAAATAAAAGACTTAGGTTTTGCATCTATCTGTTTTTCAATACTCTCATATATTTTTGATTAAACTAGGGTTCATAATTTTTTTGAAATGTTTGGTCTTTTAAGCTTTGATTTGCTTATCTTGTAAATTTTGGATATCATTAATAAAATATATTTATTGTACAACATATGTTCTATCACTAAAAAAATACCAAGAATTTTTTTTTGTATTTTGTGGTTCATATCTCATTATAATTTGTTTATGTGGTCGTAAATGTTTAATTAATGCATATTAGGATATATTCAATATTATTGACTATTTAGGTTGATTTGTGAAGTTGTTTCTTTAGGTTAATTTTGTGTAAATCCATCTTCCACTGATTTATTTTTTTCTATGAGGGTATATTTTTATTATTCTTTATTTTTATGTTTATGAATTTCTTACAATATAGGGTTTCAAATGGTACTAGAAATAAGAAACGTTACTGCAATCTGAGACAGAGTCAGATATCAGACAATCACGAAGAAAAAAAGACAGAGTCAACAGTTGGAATGTGGAGCCATATAAGATTTCGATATTTCCATTATTTATTTATAAAGATAAGATCAGCACATATATAATACATATGTATTGAGCCATTGGTTCTATTCCTATTTCTGGTCATGACAGTGTTCCTTTGATCTTTCTTTTCTTGGAAGTTGTTGAAACGTTGTTCACTATTGGTTAAAATTGATTAGATAATTTTTTAGTTGAAAAATAGCCAAATTTGTGCTTTGATCAAAGACTTGTTCTGTACCGCTTCCAATATGTGGTGTTACTGTCACTAAATGTAGATAATCTTCGTTCAATAAAATGTCGTCAACTGTGGGCTCTTTGGTAAAAACATCCATACCAATATGTCTAATTTGTCCTGTTTGTATCGATTCTTCAATAGCAGCCATATCAAAGACTGTTGCTCTACCAGTATTCACTAATATTAGATCTTCCTTTTTACAGCATTTCAAAAATTCTGAATTAATTAGGTGATTAGTTTCTGGAGTACCTGGTAATGAAACAACAATAGTATCGAATTGATATAAATCATCATATAATGCAGACATCGGATGGTATATCCATTGATCATTTATTGAATCATCTGTTTTTTTAAAGGGTGTTCTTCTTGTGTAATGAACCTCCATTCCAAGACCGTAATGTAACTTCTCAGCAATCTTAATACCAATCGATCCCATCCCCATAATTAAAACTTTTTGATCTCTTGGAGAAGTTATATATTTGCCCTTCTTAATTGACAGTTCATGACCAAAGACAAATTTATCCAATTGGCAATCGTTATCATTTTTAAGGATGAGATTTTGACGAGCCTTTATTGTGTGATTTGTTGCTATTAATTCCTTCATAAATGAAGAAAATTTTCTATAACCTTCAAGGACATGCCACATGGCACAATCTGCAACATCATTGCTAACTTGATTTAATTGAAATTTTTGTAAGGAAGCAGGAGTAGATGATTCATCATAATGGAATAGTTTAATGTTGTGTTTATTTAAACAAGCAACATCAATAAAATTAACTCCTCTCGAACATAAAGCAATACATTTAACATTGTTGTAAAATACGGGTAAATCAATGATATTTTCTGTTAAACCACTGATTGGGTAAAATGCAGGGAATCCACCAAAGATTGCATGAATAGGTTTATTATTATTTTCACATTTTTGTAAAAAATTGACAAAACTTTCTGTTGTTGAAACATTTGGAATTAAAATATGTTTAATTATATTAAAATTTGGATCATTAGCTAAATTAGTCCATTCAGACGAACTATACGAAGGTTCTTGAATGAATAAGATATTATAACTTGCAGTCATTATTTCAAAAAAATAAAAACAATAGAAAATAAAGAAGGAAACGATCTGTCTTAGCTATATATAAAGTTTTTATAATGTGTATATCGATTTCTGTATCTCTGAAATATAGTTAGTACCAGTAATTGATATAAGTAAAAATAAAATGGATTTATCGAATCGAGAGGTTTAACCATACTTAGTCCTCCGTTCCTACAAGAAAACTTTTTTCATTTGATTTCATTTTGTTTTTGCTTTTTTTTTCTCTTAGAGATGTTTTTTGCGAAAACAAAAAAAATACTTTTTTCTTTTGTTTTTTTTTCTTTCTAGATTTATTTGCTTCTTGTAAACACAAAAAAATAAAATAAAGGTAATTTTAGTGCATTTCCACTTTTATGTATAAAATAAAAAATAGAGACTGCTGTTGACTATAATAATAAATCTTTATTATTATATGAATACGGTAAATTCTTCAGGTATGCCAAATTCTTTTTTAATTTCATCTTCATTCACATTATATGTTTTCGATAGATATTCAATTAAAATATCGATGTTTTCTTTTAAATTTATCAGATCTTCTTTCATTGTTTCTATATTATTTAAAGAATTTTGAATAAAATTAGAATTCCATCTCTTAGAGAGTTGATTCAATTTCTTCAACCCTCTTTCTTTTAGACTTAATTCATTTGTTAATATTTTGTATTTTTTCAATAAATCATCTCTTGATATTATATTTTTTTGTTCTTGTTCTTGTTCTTGTTCTTGTTCTTGTTCTTGTTTATCCCTTAATAGTTTTTCATATTCTTTTCTTTTTTCAATTAGAAGATGCTTTTGACTTGTATTCTTTTCCAATAAGGTATACCATTGCTTTGTGTTAAATTCGTATTTATCATTAATATAGATATAATATACATTTATTGTGCCACATTTAATCAGATTTAAATGGTCCTCTTGTATTAAATAATCTAATATTTCTTTAGATTGAGCAGAATTTAAAGATTTCACTTTTTTATACTTCTTTTCAAAATCTTTTGATGTAAAAATTACTGGTGATTCTTGGTTGTATAACCATTCCAAACATTGGTTTATTATTTTATTACTCAGCATAATCAAGATAATTATTTGTTTGTTGTTATAAGAAGTGAAGGGGAGGATATTACTGGTTATAATTTCTATAAGAGTGTATATATATACTTGTGTGTGTGTGTGTGTGTGTATTTATGTTTGAGTTAAAAAATTAATTTTAAGATCGGCGGCTATTTTTTTTTCTATTTCCATATCTTTTTCTTTTTTGCTTATAAAGCTATATCTCAAAAAGAGGAGTTTCCAACTGCTTAGAAAGAAAGAAAAAGACAAGAAATAAGAAATATTTAAAGTTGTATGTTTCTATTGTAATTTAAATGAATTTATCTCACAGTTTATTCAACCTCCTTTTTTTTATTCTCTCTTTCTCTCTTTTACTTTCTTTGTTTTTATTTTTTTTTTTTGTTTTTGTTTTTGTTAGTTGTCTCTCGGTGTGAGATCATTTAAATTTGTACAAAGATGGTTGGGCCAGATGGGCAGATAAAAAAAGGGGTTTCATTTTCAGTTTTGTTTGGAGATGACGTCTGTTTCTGTTTCTGTTGCTGTTGCTGGTTTTTGATGCAGCGATTTTGTTCCATATGATTTTGTTTTCTTTTTAAAGGGGAAACAGGAAAGCGAAAGAGATTTTAAACAGTGGGTGGCTGTTCCGCGGAGGCAAAAAACAAAAAAATAAAAAAAAAAATAAATAAATATAGAAAGCAATCAAAAAAATTTGTCAGATAGGTGAATCGTTGATTACGAATTACTATTACTAAGCAGAAGGGAGTTTGACTTATTTTTTTTTTTATTATTTATTTTTTGAGTCAAACAAGTTATTTATAGATTCTTTAATCTTTGGCAGTTGACACACTGATGATACAGGTATTTTGTGGTATTCGAACTGATATCCTGTTATAATTAATATTATATCATGTTTAAACCAAAATAAACAGAATATATTAGATTATTATAAATATATATATATTATATATACAGGTACACAGATACAAAGATACACAAGTATATAAAATATACAAAATACACAGATATACGGATATCCTCTTCTTTTTTTTTTCACTTCTCAACCAATCTAATGTCATATGAAGAGAGTTCAGGTGTTATTAATGAACAGTTTGTTATAGAAGAAGAGATAGGCAAAGGTTCTTTTGCTGTAGTTTATAAAGGGCATTTGCTGATAGCAGATGATACAACTAGTAAAAACCTTACTAAGAATAAAAACAGTGATAATAATGCTGTTGATAACAACAATAATAATACAGTTGCAATTAAAATTGTACCAAAATCAAAATTAAATAATAATCAGAAATTATTAGAGAATTTAGAAATTGAAATATCTATTTTGAAAAAAATAAAACATAATCACATAGTATCTTTAATCGATTGTCAAAGAACTTCTAATAATTTTTATTTGATTATGGAATATTGTTCCATAGGTGATTTAACTATCTTGATTAAAAGAAATAATAATAATAGTAATAATAATAGTAATAAGAGTGACTATGGTAAATATAGTATTACTAAAGATAGAGATATCTTTTTATCCAAAATTTTTCAATATTATCCATCACCAAATCCAAAATATAATGGATTGAATATTGCATTGATTTTAAATTATCTGCAACAATTGTCATCTGCTTTGAAATTTTTAAGATCAAAAAATTTGGTTCATAGAGATATTAAACCACAAAATCTATTATTAACTAAACCTTTCATAAATTATAAAGGTTCACAAGAGTTTCATAGAATGGGGTATATAGGAATCTACAATTTGCCAATATTGAAAATTGCAGATTTTGGTTTCGCTAGGTTTTTACCAAATCATTCATTGGCTGAAACCTTATGTGGATCACCACTCTATATGGCACCAGAAATCTTAAATTATGAGAAATATAATGCAAAGGCAGACTTATGGTCGCTCGGTATCGTGCTATTTGAGATGGGTTCCGGCCATCCACCTTTTAAAGCGTCAAATCATTTGGAATTGTATAAAAAGATTAAAAAATTAGCATTAGATAATAATAATAACAATAATAATAATCATGGGAACGCAGATAAAAATAAAATGGTTCAATTCCCTGATTATTTTAGTTCGAACTACATCTCTGACATACAACTGAATAATGATTTGAAAAATTTGATCTGCAGGTTATTAACATTCAATCCAAGGGAAAGAATAACGTTTGATGAATTCTTTAATAACAGGTTACTTAGTATGGATCTGTCATGTTATGAAACAGCTGATTTTAATTTGAATTCATACGAAAATACTTTGATTAAGGATTCTATCCAAAGGAAGTCATTTAACCAATTTTCAAAAATCAAATCGAATCTATCAAATGATTCTTCAATTGTAAAGTCTCAAAACAATATTACAAGAAAGGCTCCCAGTAATAAAAATAATATTGAAGTCGATAATGATTTAATGTTTGAGAAGGATTATGTTGTTGTAGAAAAAAATACCATTGAAGTTAATAAATTGGCTGATGAATTAGCAGAGTTGGATATAAAGAATGGTGATCACAATAGAATAACTCCCAGAGATATTAAAGATAATAATAATAATAATAATAATAATAATAATAATAAAGTAAGGTCAAGAAGATCTTCATTTAATGAAAGATTAGGTTCAATCAATATTTTGAATCCATCAAACGCTCTATCAAAGGCATTAGGTATTGCATCCACTAGAATTTTTGGCAACAAACAATGTTTTCATAAACGTCCACCATTGAATCCCCCAAATGTTGATGTTTCAATATTCAATGAAGAATTATTTAAAAATATTGAGGATAATATACTTTTAAATGTAAAAGATGAAAATAATAATAATGGTAATAATAATGGTCATAATGAGATCGAAAATTATAGTCATAATGTAATTGTTAATAAATTGGAAAAATTGTCAGCAAAAGCATTCGTTGTTTACACTTATGCAGAAGTCAAATTTGAACAATTAATACCCTTATATTTGAATAGTTCCTCAAAGAGATTTAATACAGGAAATATACTAATGAATAGTGAGGATAATGAGTTACATCAAGAATATCAAAATGAATATAGCAATAATAATAATAATCATGCATATGAAAGAAATTATTCTCATTTAATGGATAATATAATCCTTACTTCAGAATCAAGAATTCTTTGTAAAGAAGCAATAACATTATACGTAAAAGTACTGGAACTACTAAGTAAATCAATGGAAATCACCTCAAAGTGGTGGTATGAATCCAATGAAAGTTTTTGTTCACTAAAATTAAATCTGTTAGTTCAGTGGATTAGAGATAAATTTAATGAATGTTTAGAGAAGGCGGAATTATTAAGAACAAAATTATGTGAATCTTTAAGCAAGGAAAACTTAACAATCGATGATATTGAAGATGTTTATGTTGAAAAATTATTATATGATAGAGCACTAGAAATTTCAAAGAATGCCACAACCATGGAATTAAATGGGAAAATTTTGAATTGTTGTCAATTATCTTATGCGACATCACTTTGGATGTTGCAAACAATCTTAGAAGATAGTATAAATGATGATATTTTAGACGATCAGAATAAGATGATCATCCAAAAGTATATTGATAGTATAACGAATAGATTAAGATTATTAAGATCCAAGACAAATAGTCAAAGTTAAATATTTTTTTCGATCATTTAGGTTATCAAATATTTTTTACATCTCCATGCATATCTGAATAGAAGAACTTTTTTTTGGCTTACAATCATTTTTGTATTGTTGTCGATTTGACTTCTAATGATTAGTCTATATACATGGACTGTTCATTGTGTTTTATGCAATTTAATATTCTTAAATATATATGTACTTAAACGAATATATAAATATATGTAATCAAGATTAGTATTAATATTCTTACAACAAGCACCATTCATTTATTTTTAATTATAAAAATGTCTTGTTTTGATTTTGTCACCTTCTTCTTTTTGGTTTTTCCAAAGGTATTCACATATTTCAACAAGTTAGCAACTATAATTTGCTGCATGCTATTAGGTTTTTATATCTTATTATCCATATTTTCTTTATTGTTATTGGTAAATGAGTTATGATTCAATACATCCTTTAAAAGTTTTCTTGAATCCATATCACCACCAATAAACTTGCCACTAATGATATTTTCTGTATCAATGCTGTTTGTATCTGATACTTTATTTGAAGTTGATTGTGGTGACTCTTTCCTAGAATAAATTTTTCTTGATGGTGTGGAAATTGTAGAATTTTTTCGTACGAGGTCTTTGTCATTAGTTTTTACAGAATTTAAGTTTTGAGCTTGTTGAGATAATTGTCTCCTTGTATGACCGGAGTGTCCAATATTTAATATTAACTCTTCACCCGAATCCGAATCATGGTTTGAACTAGAACTTGAATAAGAAGATGATGTTGAAATTGATGAAGATAAAGTGGAAGAAGAACAAGTCGATGACATGGCAGAACTTGATGATTCCAATGGAGTGATCGGTCCAGAAGGTATTAAATCAGAGAATTGAGGCATGTTTCTAAAAGATACAACGCTTGCATCTGTAGATGTGATATGATACGATGGTTGAGAAGGTGATAATGATACGTCTGATTCTATTGGTGATCTACTATTTCCCATTGGAGAATTGATATTTTTATTGATTGAAGATTTATAAACAGCATTAAATATATCTTTCTCATTATACTGATTATCCTTATTGAATGAGTGTTTACCTATCTCTTTATTTTTATTGTCAAATGAAATGGGGTTAAAAGAAGAAATAGGAGATTCCAATTGGCTATCAATAAATTTTGATCTAGGCAATAAATCACTATTTAATGGGCTGTTTGGAGATACCCTACCTTTGTATAAATCTTTATTAATACTTCCATTGCTTGACGATGTTAAATTACTTGAAAAACTTGAGAAATTTTGACCAAAAGTTGGAGATTGTAATAGTTTATGATTACTTGGTATTCTTGAAGATGGTTGAGAATTAAGATCATGAATATTTAATCTAATTGATGAATTTGTTTTAATTGAGTTGTTATCATTGTAGATGTTTCCGATATTTTTTTTATTTTTAGAATGTCTCTTACGTCTTCTCCTTGGCATTGTCAGATCGTTCTGAGATGATTTCGTATTAGGAATAGGTTCAGTTACTATGGGTTGAGATGCAGACTTAAATTTTGAATTAAGAGCTTCGGAGTCTTCTTGGATTAGTTTTGTCATTGCAAAATTTTCGATATAGAAACTATCTAACGATGCAAAGGAAGAATTAATCGGTAAATTAACCATTGTATTACTACTATTACTATCATAGTTATCATTGTTACAATTTTCATTACTGTTGTTATTGTCATTGTTATTACAATTAGTACTATCACTATTCTCATTATTATCCAACGTTTCTTTGGACTTGTTTCTTTTATTTCTAGTTTTTTTATTTAAGGATTTTATGGATTTCTTTATTGGAGGGATAGGATTAATGGTGGGTAATTTATGTTTATGAATATTAACTAAAGAAGGGTTTTCTGTCATTGTTAAAGAATTGGTTGGATTTAAAAATGAATCAATTTTGTGACCTTTATTAAAAGCATCTGTATCGGTACAAAATTGTGCAATATTATTTTCATTATCATCCTTATTATTATCTAATGTTACAATGTTTTCTTCATCTTGTTTTGTTAAAAAATTCAATTTTTGTAATAGTTTGGAATCTTTCGTCCTTGAATCATTAATTATTTTATTATTAAAATCAAAACAAATGAAGGGATGTTTTTTACATTCAGTTACTGATATTCGATTAAACGGATTTTTGATTAATAATTGTTCAATAAAATCTTTTGCTAATTCGTATTCTTGTATTGATGTTATTTCTGATATATTATTTGTCATTAGATCTACATATTCTGGGTATTTTACTGGATCATTAATGATTTTATTGAAGAGTTCTAATTCAAATTTAGATTTAAATGGCAGCATGCCAAAGAGAAGACAGAATGTTGTAATACCTAATGCCCAAACATCAATTTTTGTGGATAGAAAATAATTATCCGTATTAGTGGTAGAATTAGTACTAGAATTAGTATTGCTACTACGATTGGATGTGGTATCATTGCTTGGCAACTTAAACTTATTCCACGCATCATACCCTAAACAGAGTTCTGGGGCAAAAAAAGCAGGTGTTCCCTCTGTTTTTATTAGTTGTAAATAATCTATATTTGAACCAACCTCTGTATTTGTTGTGGTAGTTCCAGAAAGGCATGACGATGCAGAAGAGGATGGAATAGAGGAAGTGGCTGTGGTAGTAGTAGAAGGAGAAGATATAATATTGTATTTTGAGTTATTTTGATGAGATTCGTTTATTATAACAGATATACTAAAATCTGATATTTTGACGATATTATTATTTGAAATTAATAAGTTTGCTGGTTTAATATCTCTATGAATAATACCTTTATGATGTAAATATTCTAGCCCCAATATGACATCTCTAACCATTTCTCTAACCCGTTGAAATGACCATTGTGGTGGACCAGATGCATCCAGTTCATTAACAGTTTCAGGACACCATTTAATTTCACCGCCAGGACAATATTCCATAATCAAATAAATCTTTCTGGACTGAAAATCGTCTAAAATTTCAAATAATTGGATAATGTTTCTGTGTTTACTGATTAATTTCAGGCAATTGATTTCTTGTTTAATTTTAAGGTTTTGTTCAAATTTGAATTGGCTTCTTTTCCGTTCTTTCCTATTCATAATCTTGATGGCTACTGGTTTATGCAACGACAAATCATACCCCAACTTAACTTTACTATGTGTTCCAATACCAATTTCACGAATAATTTCAAATTGATTCAAAATTTGTAGTTTGTTTTTAGGATCATATGATAATGTAATTTTATTTGTTTCTTTGACAGAATTTGATGAGGAGAAAGAAGAGGAGAATCTATTAGAAATACTAGAGTTAGAAATAATATGATTATTAGAATGGTTATCAGTGCTTTCTAGAAGATGTGATCTTGATAAAGATTTCATATTGGCATTGACTAACAATTGGGTATATTACATTCAATAGATAAGCAATAGTTAAAAAAAAATAAGAAAAAAAAACAAAAAGCAAAAACAAAAGAAAGAAAGACTAGCTAAAAAGAATAGTAGTGTTATAATAAATTCAATAAAATGAGGCAAAAACTAATATTTTCATACACACTATGTTCTTATCCCTGTTTTGCATAGGTATTATATATATTTATATATATAATATAAAGTCAATGCTAATGGATAAAAACAATGTTTGTTCAATTACAAAGACTATTACGTAAAAATTTATGACTACATAATACACATAAGAGGTTAAACACTTTGAAAGTGAAGCGTACATACTATATAAACAGATAGATTTGAATATTATTTATTTTTTGTTTATTTATTTATTTAGTTATTTTCTATTTTTTTATTGAATTGCCTTACTGTACATTTACCGAATGAAATAAAGATAACAACATGAAAGAAAATGAAAAAAAAAAAAAAATGAAAAAAATTGAAAAGCGAAAACTCCCATAGTTTACAAAAAATATTCATTGCCATGGTAACCAATGGCAAATTTTCGGCTGTAGTTTCCATGGTAACTAAAAATAAAAAAAATAAAAACAACACGTCATCTTTTTTTTTTTTAATTTTTTGAAGATTTGTTTTCGGTTTTTTTTTTTTTTGTAAAAATTGATTTTGATACCGTTTTGGAAAAATTTAGAAAATGGAAAAAAAACATTAAGGGTTTGAAAGGAAATAAAATCATGTTAACATAGCTGTGTGCGTATTACGATATTAGGGTTGGTGTAGAATTATTAAAAAAGAAAGCGCCAAATCACCTTAATATTTAAAAGAAAATTTTGGCTTTTTTTTTTCCTCAAATAATAGAGCATAAATAAATTAAATGTGGTACAATCCCATAAACAATTTCCTCTTTGTTATTGTCTTATTTTTTTGTTTCTTTCCTTTTTTTTCACCTTTTTATCTTTTTACTGTTTTTAGTTGATTTTAATATAGGATGGGTATATAAAAGGAAGAAAGAAAAAAAAAAGGGCAAAAGGGTAAAGAAGCTGAATCATTTCTTATGAAACATTTCGTGTCGAGACTTTCCCTTTTTGTGTGTTTGCCACTTTTGGAAGGATAGCTTCTAGAATGGGGAGAGATGATCCAATCAATAGTGCAGACTTTATATTATCGATAAATGTATCTATGTATGTATATTTATATATATGTATTTAGATACATTAAAAGTAGTTAGAACTGTCTTCAGGATATTGATTATTTATGAATGTTGGTGTATTTAAAAACTGTTATGCATATAAAGTAATCAGTATGATTAAAGATAAAGTGTTGATGTTATTTTATTAAAAGAGTGAAAAAGAACATAGGGATTCCAAGGTTGATTTTCATATTGAAAATACTTTAATAAATAAATAAATGAGAAGGGTAGCACGTCGTTGAATGGTTTTTCTTTTCACCATGTTTTAACTCTAACATTTCAAATGTTTCTGTTTTGATCCTGAGAGTTTCTTAATTTTCATTCTAGTCGTTTTTTATTTTTCTTGTTACTATTGTGTGCTTTTGTGTTACTCATCTTTCTTCATCTTATGTTGTAAAGGGAGATAAATTCTATGTATTTCTCAATTTTTTTTTTCTATAAGCAAAATATTCAAATATACATGAAAATTTGTATTTGACTGTATTAATATAAACATTTCTGAATGTAAAGAGGCTTTCTTTTTCTCTTTTCTTTTTTCATCCATTTCTGCATTACCTGTGCTTCTCTTTCTTTCCTTCTTTCTTTCTTATTTTTTCTTTTTTCTTTTTTCTTTTTTCTTCTTTTTCTTTTTCCCCTGTGTGTGTGTTTTCAATATGTTTGAGTTTATTCAAAGATTTTTATGTAATAACAACAAGCCTTTTTTTTTACATTCTTTCTTCCTCTCCTTGTCTTTTAAATTTGTTAACTTTTGATCCTCTTCAATTTCTTTTACAAAAGTCATTTATCATTATCCATCCATCTTTCTCTTTACTTATATATATTATACACAGTGCACAAGAACTGAACAGATAACTATATTATAGTCAGATCACTTAATTACTGATATTGATTCTACAAATAATAAGTACGTTCAAGTTGTATTTGGTATAATTAATAGAAAATTTCAATTAATTCAGGTTACAAACCTAGTTGACTTTATTGAAATAATAATTAAACTTTTATGGTATGTATCACTTCCTATTGATTCCTAATTGTTAGTTGGTTTGTCAATTAGTCTCAAAAATTAGACTCTATATGAAGAACAGTCTAATATAGTGATAGCAATAAGAATCGTACTGATTATCATATTCATACTATATAGGCAGATCATGTTATTATTCACTAGTTCTTTTTTTTTTTGTTCATCCATTTTGATCCGTGTTATTTTTTGTCTATGTTTTTAACCCTACTCTGCTCTTTCTGGATTTTGTGGATTTATTAATTTTTTTATTCTTTACCCTAATATTTGTTCTATTTTTTCCATTCTTTGTTTTTCGTATTTTGTGGCTTCTTCACTTTCCTTTTCTGTCCTTTTTTTTCTTTTTAGCTTCCTTTTTTTTTTGATTTGGCTGCTTTCGAGAAGCTAACAAAAGAAAAAAGAAAAAAAAAAAAGAGTCCTGTCACATTAATTAATATAATAAAAAGCTATGTGTGTGAGATCAATCCGTATAGAATAATGAAATTAAAAACTTATCCCGTAGAGTAAAGTAAGGAATACAAAACTTTATCAAAAGATACTAGATCTACTTTCTTTTCTTCCCTTCATTTCTATTTCTTTATTTTTCTATTATTTTTTTATTTCATAACTACTAAGTTTTAACTGTTAGGTATTGAATAGAAAAGAAGAAAGGGTAGTGTGTATCTGTCTCCCTTGTGCATACTTATCTGGTTGGGGTAGAATTAGTTGTTAATATATTGATATTGAAAACACATATAATTATAACTAACAATCAGGAATAACAATAATAATAATAAGCATACATATACTAACAATAATAATTGACTTTTATTTTATTTCATTTTGTTCTTTTTTTCTATTAATCTTTACAGAACTATAATATAATTAATAATATCACTAGTATTATTAACGACAACAACTGTTCCATATTAGATCGTAGTGGATCAACTTCTACTACCTCAAGTTTAAATAGCTCTATCATGTCTTTTAATAATACTAGTATTGCCCCTACTATTTCATCTTCTTCTGCGACTGCTGCTACTGTTGCATCTAATAGCAACAATCAAATTCAACATCATTATCATCATCATCAACCACAATTGTCTGTTAATTCAATTTCTTCAATTGTAGAACCCATTACTCCACCACCAATCAGTCAGATGAATATAAAGAGAAATGATCATCAAAAGGCTAGATCCTTAGATTTAACTGGTTTAGGTCAATATATTACAACTACTCAGTCACCTATTATGCTAGGTAAGTTGAATCATAATAATAACAGTAACAGTAGTCAATCCTATAATATACACCATCATTATAGTAATAATAATAATAACAATTCAGATTTAATCTCTCCAAATGAAATCATTAATACTCCCTTAGAAAAATTGAATTATTTAAAATTAGCTACTGATCAATTTGGTTGCCGTTTTCTTCAAAAAAAATTGGAATCAAATTCTGATGTGGAATCTGATTTAGTCAGAGATTTAATGTTCGAGCAAATTAAAGGTTCTTTTTTGAATTTGATCTTGGATCCATTTGGTAACTATCTAATTCAAAAATTATGTGAATTTTTGACTACAGCTCAAAAAACTTTTCTTATTGAATCAATTTATCCGTATGTTTTCAAAATTTCCATTAATCAATATGGTACAAGATCACTACAAAAGATTATTGATACAGTAGATAATGAACAACAAATAGACTTGATAATTAGAGGGTTTTCACAAGAGTTTACCAGTATTGAACAGGTGGTAACTTTGATAAATGACTTAAATGGGAATCATGTCATACAAAAATGTATTTTCAAATTCCCATCAACAAAATTTGGTTTTATCATCGATACAATCATTGAAAAAGATAATATTATTACAATCTCAACACATAAACATGGTTGTTGTGTGTTACAGAAACTGCTAAATGTTTGCACATTACAACAAATTTGTACTATCTCTTGGAAAATTATTCAATATCTGTCTGGATTAATCAATGACCAATTTGGTAACTATATTATACAATTTTTATTAGCTATTAAAGAATTAGATTATTATTTATTAAATGAAATGTTTAATAAGTTACATAATGAATTGATTCAGTTATCATGTCTAAAATTTTCATCTAACGTGATTGAAAAATTTATCAAAAAATTATTTCATATCATCAAATCATCAATAAAGGGTGGATTTTTACCTAATGTTAATGATAATGTAATTAATGAAACAATGAATATCCTTTTAACCATAATTGATTCTTTCACCTTAAATTTAAACATTTTAATTAGAGACAATTATGGAAATTATGCATTACAGACTCTATTAGATGTTAAAAATTATGACATTATGTTGAATTATCCAGATAATCTATTAATAATGGAAAATAATAAAAAATATCTATCATTCTCAAATGATTTCACTAATAAAATTTCAAATTTGATCCTTTTGACGAAGGATCTTCTACCAAGTATCAAGACTACATCCTATGCAAAGAAAATTAAATTGAAAGTCAGAGCATTTGTCGAATTAACAGGGATTGCATCAAATGATCCTAAAAATAATTCAGTATATGGTAATAACGGTAATATTACTCCTAATTTACCATCTATTATTAATCCCGTATTGCCTGCCACTGTTACTAGCCCATCTTCTGTTATAAGCGCAACTATGAAGAATAATAATGGTTTTAATCGGACAAAGTTACAAAGTAATGATACTTCCTATAAGACTAAACAACATCAGCGTCATGTATCTTTACCAGCTAATGCCTATCATAGAAGAAACAGTTCTGTAGCATCGTCAAATTCATCGGTTTATATTAATGACAATAGATTAAATGTTAACTCTAATATTTCGTCTACTCAAACTCTCCATAATAATATGCTGAATCTGTTTAATCCCCAGGCAACTTCTCCATTAAATTATCAAAAACAATTTAACAATACATTGTCTGTGCCTTTTTCTTCTCTGTCCATTAATAACATAAATAATGCTAATAACAGTACTAATACTGTAAATAATAACATCGGCCAGAGATTTGTTACGCCACAATTACACCAACCATCTTCGATCTTGCTAAATGATGTTAATGACACAACTAATACTAGTGCTGTTAATAGCACTGCAAATTTGTGTCAACAAAACACTTTTGCCTCTAATGGTTATATTGTAAATACTAATAATAGCAACAACAATAATAGTAATAATAATACTAATCTGAACTCAACAATCAATAATTTTTCCGTTAATGACGTCATGAGCACACCAAATACACACTTAAGATATCCAAATAGTGTATTTACTTCACCTAATCTATTTACAAATTCAACATCATCAGATTTATCATTTTTAACACCACAACCACAAAGAGTTGTCAGTAATCCATACCCACAACAAAACTTTCATAATACTTTTAACTCAGATAATAAAATATCTATGAATGATACTTCTTTGATGTTTTTAGGAGATGATGAATTTAAAAATTTTAATGTTAATACACGATATTAAGTCTACTCTCCATTTGTATTTCTATTTGCATTATTTCATTTCATGTACACTATATTGTTATCAGAAGCTTAACAAAATTTATTAAGTTAAAAGATTATGAAATTTATGAAATTTATAAAGCTGAACTATATAGAAAAAAAATACAAAAAAAAATTATTCTTTTACTGTCCTATTATTTTAAATGGTTTAATTATTAATTAAGAACCATTCGTCCTTATAAATATTGTTCTATCCATATTGTTTTTTTATATTTTCTTACATTGTTAGAATAAGTTTTCTTAGCCAGACTCTTTTTTTATTATCCTTTTCATAATATCTCTAATTTGATTGTTTTGCCTATATATACATATATATATAAACATTCACCAATATTATATTCCATTAACTTACTAATTCTGTTTTTAGTGTTTATAAACAAACGTTATAGTTATTGTTCTAATATTTTGTTATGTAAATTCTATTTTATGGGTCATTGATTTAAGGATGTGAATAGTAGATAGTAGCGGTAACAATGATGCCAGTTAAAATGGTATTAGCCTTATCTATACTCTATAGTATTCACTGTATATGTGATGATGTAATGGAGTAGGTTCGAACTTTTTTTTAAATTTCATTTCTCATTAATGTTATCGTTTCGTTGTATCTTAAATATAGATACGTGGAGGGATGGATAGGTGAGTCAGTGAATGTTTTCTTTTGGATGGCACCAAATATCATGATATCATCATAAATATAAGGCAACACCCTTATAAAAATGAAATCTGGAATAGTTCTTATTTACACAAACTACAAATTTATTAACATGTGCATTATTAAATTAATCTTATGCTTTTTAAACCAGCTCAACAGAGACAAGTACAGATGTTTTGGATAATAAATTGGAAGATGTAGTATTACTAAATAACATTGCTATTCGAGATCCGGAGCCTAAATCTGATTCAACTTTTTCTGTTTCGTATTGTATTCCTCTATAATGACTCTCTTCTTTTGAGGAAATAGCTGGTGGTTCAAAACAATCAATACTAGATACTGAATATAACGTACTATCAGTGAAGGATAAATCATCAGTAATATAATCAGACATATTATTTATTGGAAAAATTTCGAATATTTTTTTTGGGTTACCAGTATTTTCTTTGATATTTAATGAATCTAATGAATAAACATCAAAACCACCTTGAGATATACTTAGAGAATCTTTTTTGGATCCTCTTTTTCCATAACAGAAGAACCTTTTATTTTTAGTTACACAACAAATTTCTTGATTTCTAACGATGTTATAATATTGTGTGTTTAATTTAATCACCTTAAGTGTTTTTAGGTTCTGTAAATCAAATATCGGTATATATAGTAATTCTTGGAGGTTATAAATACTATTTGAAAGGCCTGATATAATTAATCCTCCATCAAAGCATTCATGAAGGCTAATGATACTCCTAAGTTCTATAGGTAAGGGTACCATGACTCTGTTATCGAAGTCAATTTTATTGTTATGAAATGGTATGGCAATAAGAGTGCCATTCCTAAAACCTGCATACAGAATAGCATTTAAATGGTTTAATTCTTCTGTGTTGGTTTTGACGAAACATAAAGCCATTATGTCAGATGACCCCTGCGAACTCCCTCTTTTTCGGGTTATTTTATTAACATTGTAATATTGAGAGTAAGAAGTAACAGAATCTGACAGCCAATTATGGATGAAAAGAATATTGCCAAATGCTATGGCCACATAGTTTAATGAAGTAGCCACATCACGAAATTCTGTGGCTCTTGGTGCTTTTACTTCAAATGCATACCTTGAGTTTGAAGAAGTGTTGTGTGACATTTGAATAAATCTGTAGATATTTGGTTTCCCATGTATTATATGATCTCGTCTAAACCCAAAGTATAAAAAAGTGTAACCATCCAAACATAGTATAGTGGCATCATCCCCAAGTGAGGTTTGATTGATGATGTCATGGTTCTTATATTTATAAACTCCAACATTATTGGGATCATCTTCCATTGATTTTACATGGTCGCCTACTATTTTTTCTAAATGATAATAACAGTCCTTTGCCTCATTAAGGGAATAGTATTCTAATTCTCTATTAGTGTGTTTGGTTATGGTAATTACAGTTTTATCGGTTAAGTTGCCAAGTCTTTCGGGTAAGAATGTTCTAATTTTAGCTAATTGGTTATACAATACTTTTTTATTCTTAAGTATTTTACTCATATTCCAACAACGATAAAAATTCAAGTCATTTTGAGTCAATTTATTCAATTCTTGGAAATGCAATGCCCTCTTTAGTAGATCAGAAAAGGGCAGTATTTTTTTGAGATATTTTTGATCTTTAATTTTTTCATTCTTTTTGAGTTTACTTTGTCTGGTTATTTTCTGTAAATTTAACCTCTTAGAGGAGTTATCTGAGTTGTCCCTCAGCTTACCAGAATAATATTTAGATAACACCATGTTTGATTAATATTTATAAATAAGATATTTTAATAATAAAAGACATAGGCAGGGTTAAACAATCTTAAGGGACTAACCAAGCTTCCTTTTTATAGGGATATCTGACTAAGATTATTTTTATATTGATGACTACATTCTGCATAGAACAGATGTCTATGTCTTTATAATTTCTATCTTTCCTGTTTCATATTGACAGTTTTCTAGGAAATGATAGTAAATCAATAACTAGAGAATGATTTTTAAACACATCAGGTAAAAAAGTAAAAATGGAAAACGAAAAATGAAAAAAAATAATATAACAAAGTATATAGAAATATATCGAATTTGATATTGTAAGAGACTGACAAAGGGAAGATCAGCCGATAGAGGGGACCCAGTGGACAGTTTTATTGTTTTATGTATTGCTAGTAGGTGTGTACTTATTGTAGATACTGGCTAATGTTATTTCATTCTTTGTGTTATTATTTGGAACGTAAAAATATTTTAAGATTTTTTTCATTCCAGGTGAAATTGTTGTCATCTACTATTGTATTTAAGAGATCTTTCTTGAACAGAAATTCTCTTTCAAATGACGGTGTCATTGAATTTGTTGCAGCATGAAATCTATATAATGTCTTTTCATAGATAATCCTCTGTGACTTTATTTTATCCTCAGTACGTTCCTGTGTGGAAGGAAAATCCATTCTACCATAACCTGGTGGCGATCTGGAACGGTGCCTCAAATTATCAAACAAGTATTCGCTATTGCTCTTATTTAATCCATACAGATCATTTATATTTGAATGACAATGGTCCTGTTTACTGGGATAAACTTGATTCGGTTTACCAACTTTTGCATAAAATTGTTCCAATTTTTGTCTCCCTCTTTTAATGTCTGTGACTTGACAATTTGGTTTAAAATCTTCTAAAATCCACGGTTTCTTTGTGATTGGGTTAATATTAAAGTTCACTTTTTTGGCTGAGGAATGTTTTGTCATTAAAAGAGGAATTGGTTCACTAGGGATTTTACTATCTAAGTCTTGAGAACCCTTCGTTTCACCAGTTGTTGTAGTATTAGGTTTTGTCCTGTTATTATTGTTATTATTATTCATGTGATATGAGTTTTTACTATTTTGTCTTCTAGCTCGTATTAGGTTTGTTAACTTGATGTCTTGTGATTCTTTTAAAGGAGAACTGCCATTCTCTTTGATAAAAGCATGTTCCTCGACCTGTGTATTCAATTGTGAACCACCATATGGCATGTTAGTGTTAGTGTTAGTATTATATTGAGTTAACACTAAGTCTTGACTATCATCTACAATATCCAATAATCCATTAATTTCCCTTTTAATGTCATTTTGTCTTGAATTTTGATGGCGGTAATCTATGGAATTTGAGAAAAGGTCAGTTGATAACAATTCTTTATTAGGTATATTAACATTTCTGATCTCTTCACATTTTTTAGCAATTGGGTTATCTATCATTAACTCTATTCTTTTGATAATTTTATACTGTAAAGATATTAGTTCTTTTAAATTTAAACTTGATAACAATGCATTAATTAACTGTATTGTATCTTTCTCTTCCCTTTCTATCTTGCACATAGATGTATATATGCAAAGGTATGTATGTAGCTATGTATGTGTATTAGTGTATGGTAATATTCCACATTATAACGATTAACTATGTTGTAGTAACTTACTTTTTGTGGGTTGCGTATTTTTGTACTTGTATGTATTTTATATTTCTCTTTTGTGTCAAATAATCTTTTAAGTTTATTAAATAAATTAAACAAACTCAAAATGCAGATTTCTATCAATAGAGGAAAAATTATTTAATTAACACGTTAAGAAAGTTAAGAGCCTAGATGTTCATAACTAAGCATTATAGGTATTAAAGGAAGAACAGCCAAATAAAGTGTGCGTGAGTTAGATAAATCGTTTGTATTCTATTCTATTGTTTACTTGTCACAGAATTTTTTATTGGTAATATTACGACGTTGCATTGGACATATATTTGTGAGAATATTATTATTAATACTGAAATATTACAAAATTACTATTAAAAATATGTCATTGCATAGTTATTTATCTTCTATGTATGGTTCCATTAAGAACCAAACAAGTCATAAGGTAACCAAAAATAAAAGTAAGAGTAAGATCAAAGAAGAGAAGAAAGGCAAAGAAAAGAGCAGCAACGTTACTATTATAGATCACTCTAAACAACAAATTAGCAGAATCTATCCTAATAGTACCTTACTGCGATCAGGAACAAAAGATAATCAAAAAGAAATATTATGGAAAGATCTGAGTACAAATAAAATAGTTACGACAAATGAAATAAATAATCTAAGTGGGTCTTCTGCTATTAATGTAAAGTCTAAAAACACCATACAACAGGAGTTTTCTTCTACAGATACGGTTTCTAATCAAGTATCAGGTACGTTTGAAGATCATAAGTATTCAAATACTGATACAGTTCATAGAGATGAAAGAGGACATGTTTTGAGTAATCAAGATATACAAAGAAGAACACAAGAAAAGGATTTAAGAGAAGTAATTCGACAGAAAACTTTAAAACAATTGAATGCTGGTGAAGTTCAATTATTCCTTCAACAAAATGAGTCACATACCTCATTAAAAGTAAAGTCAAACAAGCAAGATTTATATAATATTGAAGACCCTGCTTCACGCTTTGATACAACAGCTAATAAAACTGATGTCTCCACCTCATCTATTACTAATAATAATAATAGTAATTGCAATAGTAATAATACAGCAGTTTCTTTGTTAGGAAGAAAACTCTTTCAAGGTATTTATGCTGAAAATAGATTTGATATTAAACCAGGATATAGATGGGATGGAGTTGATAGGTCTAATGGATTTGAAAAAAGATGGTTTGAGAAGAGAAATGAACAATATGAAAAGAAGATATCCAGTCTGATTTCAAATCATGAGGAAGACTATTGAATATTGCGGGAGTTCATCAATTTGAATACAACTTTAGACAGTTAATAACGTATACATAATAATATATGTTTATAGGTTGTTGTGCTTTCGTTTGAAGCACATTATATAATACAATAAAGATACCCTGAGAGTAGAAGAAATTGTTGCTCCCAAATGACACTATTATAAATAAAAATCTACGTTATAAAATAAAGGATAACCAGGTTCAAAAATACTAAAGGAGAAAAGTACTCGAAAATAATAGATTGTAAAACTAAGAAGATAAGGTTGATAAGTAACAACAGTTAAATTTAATTTGCATATTATAGCAATTATTCTTCTTCTTTTTTTATAGATTCTTTCTTGTTATCCTTTTCTACTTTTTCGGACATTTTTTTTTCATTTGATTGATTTGTTGATGCCTCTATCTTCTTTTTAGAAGTAGAGTTCTTCCCCTTAGCATTTTTAGAAATATGTTGTAATTTCTTAGTGCCTTTTTTATCTACGGGAAGTTCTTGGTTAACCTTGGCATGAGCAGGTGCGTTGCCACTCAATATACCTTGATGTGGAACAAATCCTGGTGGGACCATTGGAGGATATTGCACAGGTCCACGTAGATGTTGTCCTGATGGTGGCATGTCGTTCGGATAAGGATGACTATTTGGTAAGCTAGGACCAGTTGAGTAAGGATATGCATGTCCATGAGGATGTGGGTGTGTAGGTGGTATTGTTCCAATAATAGGTTGAGCATTATTTCCCATAACGTACATACTATTTACGACTGGTGGCATATGGTATGGTAAACTTGCTGGGTCAAGGGTATGATATGGAGTAGGCTGATAATTATTTGACTCAGTAGGTGGGTGATTACTTTGATCATCTGTCGATTCTATTTGGTTAAGGACTGCGTTAAACACTGAGGTAGCAACAGCCTTATTTGGCGGCAAAGATTCAGGAAGTTTGGCTTCTTTTTTAGCTTCATCATTACGATTTAATAAGCTTTCCAGTGGTTTAGAACTATCCTGTTCATTCTCTGCACTTTGTACCTCTTTTTCAACAATATCATCTGGTTGTTCTACTTCTTTCTCTTTTAATCCAGCTTTAGTATCTTGATTCTTTTGTATCAAACTTAATAGATTATGGCCTACCTCCTTTCTTATCTTATCAGCTTCTTGTCGAGCCTTTCGCTCCTTCTTCTGTCTTAATCTTTTTTCATTCACAGCATTATTTGATTCATTTGGCAAACCTTTGGTACGTGTTTTATTTTCCATAGATGCTTTAGAATGATAGACTAATTGCCTATCAGTTAAGTTTAGTAAGAAAGATGAATCCAGGCCTAAACCTCTCTTAGTTCTTAATCTACCACCAAACGTATTACCAGCAACAATTTCGTGATCGAATAATACTTGAACAGAAACATTCAAGCCTAATGTGGTGTAACCAACAACAGTACCCTTAGAATACAATGGAACTTTTCCTGAATCTTGGATGTACATTACACGATCACCCAAGTTGAAACGTTGTGTTCTTAATAAACTAATGGACTCTCTTGGATCCAAAATAGCTTCACGTGGGACCTTTGCCAAATTTTTGGATTCACATTGTTCCAATTTAAATGAATGGGCAATTATATAGTCTTCTACACTTCTGATTGAGCCTTTACTCAATGAATCACTTTCAAAAGAGACTGTTACAAACAACTCAGTAACATATTTAAGCCAATTTTTGATTTCATTCAATTCCTTTGTTGAGTCGCTACTTGAAAGATTAGGTAACAAGTCCTGTAACATTGGAATGTCACTGGTAGGTATTTTTGACAAATTATAGAAAAAATGAGGGAATCTAGTACTATATTCCTTTAATAAGTTAACAGTTAAATTTGAGTATTCCCACCCTTTTTGATTCTTTCTGGCATAACCCAAAACCTTTTGATGTTTTGCCTCAAATTTTACAGGGATACCTACATTGACTTGCTTCCCTTCATTATCAGCAATTAAAAACTTTGAAGTGATTCTGGCTAAAAACAGTCTATTTAGATTTAATTCCTTGGCTATGACAAAAGATGGGAAATAATGAATTAAACTAGCATCACGTGCAACCATCTCTTTCCCGATTGTTGGTTCGCTCCCACGGGACTTTTTGTTAACAGTAATCTTTAATCTTCTAGTACTACTGTAACCATTGATTGTGGTTTCACTGCCATATGCATAATCACCAAGGAAAATTACACGAGAATTCAATGGGAATTCTTGTTCAATTGGAACAGGTGGTTTTTCAATGTAACGTTCATCTACATTAGAAATTGATTCAACCATTAATTGCAAGGGATAGACTTCGGATGTCTTAGCATATGTTTTGATATACGCACCCTCACTGTTTCTAATCAAACCGGTGACAGGTACAACTTTAACAAAAGCTCTAATATTCTTCAACAGAACTGCCATTTGTTTTTTATAATTCTTCATCATGGATCCATTTAACTGCTTAAATTCTTTTTGTTCATGAATATCCGCAGATCTATGAATAACTTTGAAATGTTTTTTGCCTTGATTATCAACAGTATGCTTGCCTTCAAAAACACTGTTTTCATCAAAGATAGAGATCAATTTAGATTCTCTTAAGTATGGCCACTTGGTATAAACAATCTTTCCTATATAACGTTTAGCCAATTCATCTAAAGTCAAGTTATTTTCGTCATAGATATCCTCAATCTCCAAGACCATAGATTGTTGTCTAGATGGTTGTTGGAACACTAAGGTTTCATTGTACTGAAGAGATGCAGTAAATGGGATAGTTTGTAAAGTTGGAAACCCGGCTAATATATTTACACCCATCTTATCATTTGGAAGTAATCCGTACTTGATTTGATCTGGGTCCAGTTTTTCCAAGTGGAATGGTTTTTCAACACAGTGGTTGTGTTCAATGTCTGTAAAGACCCCCTTCAATGGTGTCTTATAGACTGTGTCTACCTGTGGGTTAAAAATAAATTGAAGATCGGTACCTAATTCATTTCTTTGTTTTTCTTCTAGAGTTAATTTGTCCATATATGGTTTCATAGCATCTCTTAATCTATTTTCATCTACGAAGGGAAGTAAAACAACAGCTTCCCAATCAGCAGTTTTTCCATTCATATCTAATTCCACAGCATCAGGATAGAAGTCCAAAATGGGTGACTTGGAATCGTACATTAACGGCCTTAAGGCAGTTGGAATCAGATTTTTAGATCTCTCTGGCAAAACAGACATTAATTGTTCAAAAGGTTTAAATGGTGAACCTAAATCAAACTGAATAGTTTGGTCTAAACCAAGTGCTAAGTCTGATATTCTTGGTGCATAATGGTAATGGTAATACCAACCCCATGCAGGACAACCTCTGTAATAATAGTACAAAACCCATTGCAACCCTTCAACATAATTTTTAGCTACATTAATGATAGATTCTTTATCCTTGAAATGGAATTTATCTTTATAATAGTTTAATTTCCAATCTTCAAATCTTGAATCATAAATATTTTTCTCTTTCTCCAGTTCTTCTTCATCTTCCACTACTAAAGAACTTTGATAATTTTTGATTGTTTTTCTAATTTGTGCTATACGTTCATGGCGTTCTTCAACAGTTTCATGTGGGTTTACACCATCGACATCAAATTTTAGAGTGTATGTATCTTTTGATTTAGAATGTATAATAAATAGGCCTAAATCGTGTGTCAATTTTTTTACAAATGGTAGATTATTCTTTATATTATAACCTCCATCTTTATCATCGGTATCCTTTGGCAAAAGCAAACATAACTTTGGATCAGAATCATCCACTGTCTTAGGATCAATTTCAGTGGTTAATTTAGTGATCCAAGGTTTTACAAATCCAACAAGTTTCTTCTGTTGTCTTATTAACAATTTTTGGCCATGCTTGGCTCTCTTCCTTTCACCTTCTAAAGAAATATTTTCCAGTTGTTGGTTAAACCAATCAATATCAATATCATCTTTTTCAAAATTCATTAGTTCGAATTGTGACAAATATTTCAACCAAATATTTAATCTTTTTAAATTAATTTTTCCATGTTCATTAATATAACCATCTAAATGTAGTAATGCTTCTTTAAAAGTTTGTAAAATTACAGGGAATGCGCCTTTATTTAAATGCAAATCAGGTAAATTAGGTAAGAAATCGTTACCAATAACAAACATGATTAATATAAAATCATCAAGAATTCTTTCGAAGTCATATTGAAATGGCAATATATCTGCAATTTCTCTAAATTCTAATTCCATATATTCTCTCAATAGTGAAAGATGTAATAAATAAAAATTTTGTTGTTCTAAAGTTTTATATTGAGAGGATCTTTGCTTACCAAAAACCACTTCCTCTCTCAATAATGCAAAATGAGGAGCATGTGTCGAAAGACCTAACATAATTAAATCAGCATCTAACCCATAGATACAATGTCTTATATTTGAACTATCTTCTACATTTGAAGATTTAATGTTTCTAATAAAATTCATAATTTTATGTTCACCTTCACCAGGAACTTCATGACCAGACAAAATAATCTTAATTCCACTCCAATTCGAATCGTGGGATACTTTATTGTTAATGAAATATTTTAAGTTTTTAGTCAACTTAGCCATAAATTCGGTACCAGGTGTGATTGCATTAGAATCGAAGATATCACCTTTATTTATAGGAGTTTCAGATTTAGCTAAAGCCTTCTCTGCATCCATTGCAGATCTAAATCTTCTTGCTCTTTGTTGATTCATTTTAGCTCTTGGAGCTACACCATCAATAGCCATATAAAATACTTTTTTGGGTTTAATAGTTAAAAAAAGATGGTCAATATAAGTAAAAATACGTGCAAATATTTCTTCCTCAGAGAGGCGTGACGACGTTACTAAATCTATATCATCACCATGAGTACAAGTGTGCAAAATTGAATTCATATCCAAATACAAATTATCAAATTCAGGTATTGGCGAACCTTCAATTAATTGGGAGATCATTGGCCATCTCTCAGAGATGTATCTAAAGAATTTAGGAATACCCATTCTCCTTATATAATCTTTTGAACTACTCTCGTCTTGGGTTTTTTTTTCGTTTAACTATTTTTATAAACAACGAAGGATTGATATTTGAACAACTGAATGAGAGTCAATAGAGGAACTTGTTAAATATATCTAACAAACTACAAATCACGTATGTTGAGAAGGAAGTGACTGGTGCAAAAGCAAATAATAACTTCTATGGTGTTTAGAAAGGAAACTAAACACCGTTCTATATATTTTTTCTTGTTTGCTTGTTTGTTTGTTTGTTTTAGTATATTTTATGTCCCTTTCGAATCTTTAAAAATTCAAATAAAAATTTAGGAAATTTGAGGGTAACTTAAAAGAACATATCACGATGGACGAAGGCGGCTAATTTGCCATTTTTTTAAATTCCATACACTGGGCGGTTTTGATGTCCTGTGAGTGTTTTAAATATAGTTGAAAGAGAAATGGATATACAAGTTTATATCATAAACATCTCGAGGAGAAGTTGTAGTGCTGTCTCTAGAAAGGGTATTTGGTATGTATTTGTGTGCTTGTTTCTGCTTGTATTGATTGTTAGCTACATCGAAGGATTCCTATTGATATGTCAATGGGTGGACTAGTTGGAATGAAAAGGATTGGATGGTAAAAATAAGGTATTAGATTAGTTACATTGTGTAGTCTTGTTTTTTGTTAAAAGTGGGGTGTATTATATTTATTTGATTCTTGTTCCTTATATTCAGTATAGTGTTTAAAGTTGAGTTTTATTTTTAGTATATATATATATATATATTTTGAAAAAAGGAAGAAAAACAAAGATTTAAAATCAACAAAATTGACCAATTTATTTATTTTGGCCTTGGTATTACAAGCTTTTCAATAAACAGCTAAAATGATTTTGAGAAAAAAAAAACTAAAAAAACAGCTAGTAGGTACACTCTAAAAACATATACCAAACCTAGACAAATTTATTTCGCATTACAGGAAAATTCAATGTACATGACTGTTTAGCATTCCATTTCCAATAAAATTAGTATTTATTCTTAACTAACATAGAAATAAACATTACCAAGAAAAGAAAAAGGAAAAAAGAAAACGAAAGAAATAAGCAAACAATAATTTAAATTGCTGAATAAACTAAAACTTAGAAATAAATAAAAATTTATTTTTGTACTTTTTTCCTTATAGATACACAATATTTAATGTATGAACTATTTCCAGTTCTTCAAACATTAATCAACATATAACAGTAGAATCCAAAGCAAAGAAATTAGCATTACCAACTTCGATTTAAAGCTTCAATAGTTATGTTTTCATTTACAATTGAGCCTACAGGGTAATATTTTTTTTTGTAAACCCGTTTGATTTCGGCTTTTAACTGTTTTATCAAATCCCTATTAGCTATTTTAAAGTCTGTAAGTCGGAAAAAATATTTTGTTGCACAACCTGAAAACCGAAACGGAAACTATATCAAACTCCAAAATATCTGTTATACGGAATAGAAAGGCTTTGAATTCGCCTTTTTTTAAAGGAAATAAATTAAAAAAAAAAAACTAAGAAAAAAAAACACAACAAAAAAAAACTTATAAAATATGAAAAAGGCCCAATATTTCAAGAAATAAAAAGAAAAAAAAATATTGGAGAAGAAACAAAATAAAATTTCAAGATCTAATAGTCAATATTTGTACCAGCATCATCAGTATTATTATCGTCGCATGTGGATATATTTATAACGTATACAAAAATAATAAAAACGCTAAAGAACAAGATATTTGAATAATTGAGTAAAACAAAAAAGAACTGGTTTCTGTGTTTTGTTTTTATCATTTTTATAGAAATTAACCAAAAGTCAATTTTTTATTCATTTAAACTTCACGCCAAGCACTATGTTTAATTTTGGGCAATCTAACAGCCAAACAGGTGCATTTGGCGGTAATAATACTAATAATACGACTACTACCGGAGGAGGTCTTTTTGGTAATAGCAATAACAATAACAATATAAATACTACTGGAGGAGGTTTGTTCGGAAACAAGTTAGGTAATTCCACTACTACAAACAGTTTATTTGGTAACAATAATACCAACAATATAAGTAATCCGGCTAACAACACCACAAGCACTGGTAGAGCCAGTCTTTTCGGCAATACAAACACCGGAACTGGCCTTTTTGGTAATACTGGAGCAAATACTAGCGGAACAAGTCTTTTTGGCAATAATACCACTACTTCTACGACTGGATCAAATACTACGAATGGCGGTTTGTTTGGAAATAAGCCAGGCATAACTTCCACCTCCACTACCACAACCGGAAGCTTATTTGGTAACAATAATACCACAAATACAACAACATCAGCTGCTACTGGGGGTGGGCTGTTTGGAGCCCCTAAAACAACAAGCACTACTGGGGGGTTATTTGGATCTCAAGCATCCGCCCCTACTACAAGTGGTGGGTTATTTGGTGCCAAACCCGCTGCTACTACTGTAAGTGGTGGGTTATTTGGTAATAACACCTCAACAACCACTGGAGGTGGATTATTTGGTGCCAAACCTGCCACAACGACCACTGGAGGATTATTTGGCAATAACACTAATGCAAATACTAGCCTAGGATCAACTGGCGGTCTCTTTGGAACAAAACCTGCTACCACAACAGGTAGTGGATTATTTGGTGGCAATACCACTACAAATACTGGTCTTAATTCTAGTGGTGGTCTTTTTGGTGCTAAACCCACAACAACATTTGGAGGTACAACTACTGGTGGTGGCCTCTTTGGGTCTCAACTTCAACAGCAAACTATACAACAGACATCTCCATTGTATCAAATCTCTCAATTAGCTATAACACCCATGACTAGAATTAGTGATTTACCACCGCAACTGAACCAGGCAATCCAAGAGTTAGATCAGTATATTCAAAGACAAGTGACTATATCGAATCATTTAAAAGTTGGTACTGAGGAACACACATGCTTAATTGAATCAATTCAAACAGACATTTCATACCTTTTCAAAAACCAGTCTATTATTAATCAGTCATTGTCAAGTGATTTGAAAAAAATAATGAATTTAAAGCTATTAACTGATCAACATTTAATGGATTCAGAAACTTTTACCATCCTTTTAACTCAATTACTAACTAGTGGATCTAAAGTATCTTCAATAGAATTAGATAAATTTTTCCAAAATAAGATCAATTCTTATCAAAATAAATTAGACGAATTCACTAGGGTCTTAAATGATATTGAAAGTGCTATCAATGGCATTAACAATGATTTGTTCGGGAATGGTAGTCAGGAAGAATCATTCTTTAATATATCTCAATCGGATTCATTAAGCTCTAATTTATATGCCCTAAAAGCAGGTCTAAATACAATTGTTACAGCTGTGATAGAAGAATTTTCTTTATTTATGGATATAGCGCAACGAATTGCAGAATTACATCAAAAAGTGAAAGAAGTTTCCAGTATACAATAAAAAGGAAGCGTGCGATACTAAAATATGTAAAGATACGATATAAAAACTAAATAATAATCAAATTTGCATTACTCTTATCTTTTTTTTTTCGTTCTTCTTTTCGATCTTACCTTTCTCCTTTGTTTTTTAGTAGGTACAACAAATAAACAAAAAAGATATAGTCTTATTAGTCAAACTTATTATTTTTATTATTATTATTAGTGCACGTTATAAAGAAGAATAAAGAAAAAGAATATAAATATTTTACATAAATACACGAGTAAAAATTTACATATGTATATAAATTAAATATACATATATCATAATATGTTACGTGCTGTAATAGTTCTGCTGCTAAACCACGATAAAAAAAGATTAATCAAAACTTCTTTTTGTTTTATTTTATATTTTGTCTATTTCTACTTATTTCTAGTGTGTGACTGGCTCAGCTGGATGATAATATTCTCTATAACCAACCAATTTTCTTCTACCAATAATTTCGCCTACTGTATAAAAGCCAACTAATTGTATACCAATTGCACCATATTTGATCATGTCATTTGGATTCAACTTGTTGTATGTAGCAACCAAATCACATGGCTTGTTTATAAAATGTAAGATATTGCTATAAAGATCATAATAAGCTTTTTGAAATGTTTGTAAATTTGGAGGCATCCACTTTTCTTTAGTATAGACTTGCAACGTCAATTCTTTACCAACTTTACCATAATACAACAACTTACATGCGGATTTGATGGTTACAGACTGTGCCTTGGTGAAAATTTGAATACTACGATTTTGTAATCTACTTAACATCTCTCCTACTACAATATTTCTATTTTTCTTTTTGTTCGCTATATGCTGATTTGTACTTATAAGTAGTTCGCCACTTTATATGAGAGTCACAACCATGTATACGTTACCAAACAAACCGACAAGCAGGGTTCCCTACGATTCCTAATTGAAGTGCTTAAATGTAGTCAAACCATGTCAAGACTCATTTAATTTCTGGAGAAGGAAGGATGAAACGGACAATTCGCTGTTTTATTTTTTCTTTCTTTTCTTTTCCCTTTCCAGCTTTTTGAACAAAATTTAACCATTTTGTCATACCCGAACATGATTGGTTTAAACAAAATTTAATATTTTTAACTATTTTGTATCAACCAGAACGATATAGAAAAAATAATGTAAGATACTACTTTTCAACCATGTACAATTACAATGACTTGTACTAATAAATATACAAACGAGTACACACACACACATACATATATGGATTATATTGATACATAGGTCTACATTATATCATACTACACGATTGTTCAAACGTACTGATCTCCGTACACCCTCTCCAAGAACGATCACTTTATCCTCTTGTTGTAAGCTTGCCAGAGCCTCAGAAATATCCCCAGAATCAACTTTGTCTTGCGATTGATCATTAATCTGTTTAATTAACTCGTTAAAACTCATAGAATCTGAACTGTAATTTGTAAGGATCTTAATAATTTCTCTAGCAAGATCTTCTTGCATTTTACGTTGGATGACCGATTTACCTGTTTGTACCAAATTCATATCAATCTTACCTGTTTTTGGATCAGTAGCATAATCTTTAATAGCTGCCTTGATTAATCTGACCGCTTCTTGAACATCTTGCAACTCCACATCTTTAGATAATCGCATCTTTGCATGTGCCTCAGAAAGACGAATCATACTTTCCAATTGTCTGGTGGTAGCAGTGATTCTCTTCTCATCAGATCTTGAATCATCACCCATCTTCCTCATGTTGACATATACTCTTACCAATTCTCTCTTAGCTTCTTCTGTGATAACTGGATGTATATGTTGTTTTGCATAATTAATATACATGGTCAAAAATTCCACAGAAAGAATATCATCTTTGGCCACATGTTCTGGTCTGTCTTCCAAATACAAACTAGTTAAGTGCTTGGCCAATTCCTTATCAGTAGACTCGTCCACTTTATCTAATACAAGGTACACTAAATCAAACCTAGATAACAACGGTGGTGGCAAATCAATATTTTCTGTAACAGGTAAGTTAGGATTATAACGTGAGCCAATTGGATTAGCACTTGCCAAAATAGAAGTTCTTGCGTTTAAAGTAGTAATAATACCTGCTTTTGCAATTGAAATTGTCTGTTGTTCCATAACTTCATGAAGAACGGATCTTGTTGCATCACTCATCTTATCAAATTCATCTATACAACAAACACCACCATCTGACAATACTAAAGCACCACTTTCTAACACCAACTGTTTGGAATCTACATCTCTGGTCACATAAGCAGTTAAACCAACTGCGGATGACCCTTTACCTGACGTATAGACACCACGAGGAGCTATTTTATGAACATATTGTAAAATTTGTGATTTTGCTGTGGATGGATCACCACATAACAAAATATTAATATCCCCTCTATATCTTCCACCCTTTTCAAATGTTTTATTAGCACCACCAAATAATTGTAGAAGTATGCCCTTTTTGACATCTTCTGACTCAAAAATACTTGGCGCAATAGAACGTGATAAAACCTCATAAAGATCAGGCCTCTCTGCTACACTTTTGATTTTGGTAATATCTTGCTCAGAAACTTTTCTTGTCTCTTCTACTTCATTCTTATTCATTTTATTTTGTAAAATTTCTTGTTCAACTGTAGATGTATCAACGTCCAACCTTCTATCTGAAACTTTTTTAACATGCACTACATCAATATATGTTTTGTATAATGACTTCAACACTCTTTGCCTTGCATTGGCTCTTATTGGAATAGATCTAAATGTACCAGTCACTTCAATTCTGTCACCTGCACGACATGAATCAACCAGTTCATCATAAACACATAAAGATATAGAATGAGGCGTTTGTCCGTCTGGTACTACATCGGGAGTCTCTTGCAATTTAATCACTTGCTTATCTGCAAAGGAACATCTGTTATGGATAAGAGACATAGAGTTTGGCTCATTACAATCAAGACGTTCACATCTTGCAGGTTCCTGGATTACACCTCTATCAATTTCTACTGCCATAGTATGTTCACATACATTACATTTAAAAAACGCAACTTTCATGTCAGGAATAATTGGCGTTGTTCTCAATACAAGACCCTTTACACTTATCAACTTATCAATATCATTTGGGTTCAGTTCACGCATACCCTTCTTGGTGTCTACATTATATGGTCTAACTTTGTAGAATTTAGTTTCAATCTCATCCAAATTATAATCTAATTGATTATCTACTACCAAGGAAACCATACAATCTTTAATTGTTTGATCCATAATAGAGATAACTTCTTGTGGGTAATTCAATAATTGGTAATAAAGTTCTTCTGTCTGTTTAAAAGCCAATAAATTTCTAGTATCTAAATTTAAATTACACGTACCTAATTCTCTCATTTCATTTAACATATTTACATAATATAAAGCCTCATCTGTCGTTGTATTGATAAAACTTTCTCTCTCGTCTAATATTTTACGATATTTATATTTGAAAGACATAAGAAAGTTGCGAAATTTTGTAGCACACTCTTGGATACTAACATTTGTACCCCAAATAATTCTCACCGGTTCACCGGTGTCAGACATTGCATCTGAAGAAGATGTTGACGAATGGAGAGACGAATTTCCCAACCCAGAATAAAATCTTCTTGGAGAAGAAAGATCTGATGCTTGGATATCATTTCTTTTCATTCTTCTCCTCTGGGACAAGTTAGAATCTAATAGAGAAGAATCACTTCGGATATCAGAAGATCCATTGATTCTTGGAGTAGCACTAGTTTGAGAAGATAATCTATCAGTAACACCCTGTCTAATACTAGAATTTGCATGGTGTGGCTGAGAAGATGGATAATTGAACGGAGATGATACAACATTATTATAAGAGGAACTATCTGAACCTCTAATATATCTGTTTGCACTGTCACGACCATACGTATCACCCTGCGATGATGATGAGTTGTAAAATAATGCTGGGGAAGAAGGTTGAGGTGGAATAGAATCTGGAATATGTGCTGGTGATGAGCTGGCAGGTGTATTATCATTCACTGGCGAATTTGGAGATTCAGACATTTTATTCAATACAGTTCAGCAGCGTATGTATACTCTTATGCTCTAAAGTCAGATGAAAAATCTTCAATGTGGTCTTGATTTAAAGATACCCACTTTCTTAAATATTACATTCTCACAGCTCTCTTGTAAAGTTTATCAAAAATCCTTATCAATTCTTTTTATTCTGCCAAAAAAAAAAATTCAAATCAAATTTTCACAATTATATTTCCTAATCAGGCAAAACTAAAATAAAATGTCAAAAAGAAATAAACGCAGTAAAATACTGAGAGATAGTAATGTAAGGATAAACCATTGTATATAATAATTCTTGAAAGTTTGAATGAATGAATGAATTTATGTAGTTACATTTAATATAGAAAAAAACATAATTTAGCTATACAGCTTCTGTTTTTAGTTTTTCCCAAAATTCCATATCATTAATTTCCCATTTACGAGAACTATCGCCTTTGGAGCTCACTCTGGTAGCATATTCTCGTACAGTATTCTTAATGGTCAATTTGTTATATTGCGGCAGTCCCTTTTGAGCAATTTCTGTGACAGTACCTAATGAAAATGTACTGCCATGTATTTCATTAAATAGTCTTAATAAATCAGTAGAATCAGTGATCAAAAGTTTTGGTTTTTTAGCACCAGGTGAGCCATCATTGCCAGTGATTCCAACTTCACTGATAGTACGCTTTTCACAACTGAAAGACTGTTTTTTCGATGATACATTATTTAATTGATCTGCAAGCTTTGGTACTGTGATTGCTTTACTTGGATCTATTGGAAGTGGCAAGTTTTCAATCAGTGGTTGTACACTAGTATTTTTAAAATAATCTTTATCATCAGCTTCTAACTCATCTAACTGATGTCTTAAAAAAACAACAGGTATCAATGGCCCAATAATTTTTTTCTTAGATTGGTTTGTGTTATTTGGATCATCTGTATCTAAGAATCCATCAAATTCACCTTCACTCCCATCATCTTCATCATCATCATCATCTTCATCATCTCCACTTTCTAAGTTATCAACACCAGCTCCATCACCCTCCTCATCCTCTCCATTAACCCATTCTAGATCTGAGTCATAATCGTAGTTATAATCTGCTACATCCGTGCAGAATGGCCTAGACACTGGCAGTCTAAAGTCCTTAGAATATGTTCCAATAAATGGGGGTCTCACGTTTTCATAAAATTTAATATATTTTTGTGGAATCATAGACAGCATATGCTGAAGTTCTTCATCTGTCTTCTCCTTTGTAGTCATTTGTTGCAATAATGCCACTGCTTTCAATTTAATTTTATACCCTCTTTCTACCCTTTTAGATTTGACCCAGTCAAATATACTCTCACTATTGTCACTTTTATGCAATAATTGATTATCTATGTATTGTTTGTTTGTTTCCAGTTTATTTTGCGATAAGGCTGAAATGTTTGATATGATAATATTATCTCTAGTATAAAATGGTCTAAAGACTCGTTCATAATCTGATTTTGTCACTACAGGCTTTATGGTTTCATTTAAACTCTTTTTAAAAAAATTACCAATTCTTAGTTGTGCTCTCTCTTTAGCCTCTTGCTTAGCTCTCTTTTCATTTTCTTTTTTTAATCTTTCCTCTTCTCTCTTACGTTTCTCTGCCTCTTTGGCTCGTTTCGCTTCTTCACGCCTACGCCTTTCCTCCTCTTTTATTCGTTCCCTTCTCTGTTTCTCTTCTTCACGTTTACGTCTTTCTTCTTCCTTCAACTGTTCTCTTCTCTGCTTTTCTTCCTCACGTTTACGTCTTTCCTCTTCTTTTTTCTTTCTCTTCATTAACTGTTCTTGCTCACGTTCCAATTTTTTCAATTCTTTATCTTTTATTAATTGCTCTTTTTTAATCAAGTTCTTAGACATGATTTCGGATGATTTTGATGTATCTTTCTCTTTTTCATTGCCTTTCTCATCCAGATTCTCATCAATTTGATTTTCAGAAAAAGACGGTTCAAATGAAATCTTAGTAGAACTATTTAATGCAGTTTCCCCCTGTCTAGAATCAATATTTTCAACTGTTGTACCCAATGCTACCTTACTTTTCTCTTCTGAATCTTTTATATTCTTATTTTGATTAGATTCGTGGTTTTGTGGATTCAAATCAGCATTAATTAAATGATTATCTTCACTCTCCACCTGCTCATCCATAATTAAAATGACATCACCATTATCCTTATTTTCTAACTCTTTTTTCCTATAATCCGTCTTTTCATCCTTGCAGTGTTTGTTTGCATCTGAAGCAGTATTCTCTTTGAACTTAGTCTTCTGAGAAGATACATTTTGAAAGAAAGATAATATACCCCTCTGGTTAACACCAGTCATGCTTTGAAGAATTTAGCTTTCTTGGCTTACAAATATATACACTCCTCTCTCCTCTTAGTTTTGTATTCTAAATAGAGATTAGACTAAGGGCCAACTTGTCATCCATGATATCTGATAGCGTAAAATCTCATCTATAAAGCAATAGCATTTCTTCATTCTAAATTTTTTTTCTTTTTAGTCTAAATTTTTAGATTTAATATTTTCTTTTCTTTCTATCTTTCTCCTACAAAATTTCATAGATTTTGAACGAGATGTCGCGTATTTGCAAGAAACTAATTACAAATATGATAAATACACATATACACACAAAAATACATATATTTAAGTAGGAGAAACAATTAACATGAGAAGGAAGGTATAAACAATTTCAGTTAGACCTATTCAACTGAAGTAATTTTTATTCTGTAGATACAACTTTATTTTGTCAGTATGTCTTACCTATCACCTGCAGTATATATTTTTATATAATATTTTAAATTTACTTTATAGAAGCCACATCACGTAATTAAGATAAATACTTAATTGGAACAAAAAAACAAACACACTAAACAAAAAGATATACTTTTTGATATCATACTTATGGCCAAATAATTAATATTTATCAATAGTATACCTACATATTATTGCTAGGAAAACAAATTTATGTTGATTTTCTTATTGTTTACAGAAGAGACTACTATATATAGGGTAAAAAATATGAAAAAAAATGTTTCAATACCTATACTTATCCAAAGTCTTTTTTCCTACTTGTATAAAACAATGTTGGAATACGCTATATTCTAGTACTTCAAACTATAATGTTTTTTTATCTGGGTGAAAATTCTAAGAGCTTTAATAGTTTATTTTTATTATCAAATTTAATTTACATATTAATATTAAAACTATGTCGAAACTTGGATATTTAGAAAATAAGAATCTATAGATAATCCTGTAGATTAAAACCTCACAGAGCATTTTGGCTATCATTACAATGTTAAGAAAGTTTCTTTGAAGGCATTTTTCAGACAGTTAAAGAAAAATACTCAATCATACATCTCTTAACTCTGTAATAAATTTCTCGATTTCCTGAAGTTTCCCTGGTAATGGAAATATCAAACACTCTGAAATTAATTATTTATGTTTCCTACAAGACATTAATATTCAATGAGGTGCAAAAACATAAGTAACCGAACTTCGTTCAATTCTGCATCATCAAATAATATATTTATTATCTTAAACCTCGAATGAACAATTAAAAAAAAATAAGAATAGTAAATTGCCATTACTGGAACCAACTTCTAACTTTAGAACCTTGACCCTTTTCTATTTTGACATTATGTATTCGTTAGACCATCTTCTTATGGATGCCAGTGAGAATAAAAACAAAAAGAAGAAAGAACTACATCTTAAACAAAATTTTTCACTTCGTTTTGTATTAAAGGTTTGATCTCAAAATGGAGAGACACCACTAATATTCAATATCCCAAAGTATTAGTGTCGAACTAAAATTTTTCAGTAGATAAAACCAGAAATTATTGAGTAGAGAATTGTGGATTGCTCTTTTCTTTCTGTACTTGTTTATCCCCATAACAGTAAAACTAAGGAAAAACATAAACAAGTATAGTGACAAGGCCTTTCTTTGGAATAAAATTAATCCCTTCTTTTTTTATGTACTCTGCTCCAAAAGTAATAGTATGTCAAAAAGTGGGAATTAATCACATTCAATTCTCAAAATATATTAAAGAACGATTCAATTTCTACTTATTTATCTTTTGTTAATTTCAATATACAAGGAATAATACACACCTTATCGATAGACCATATCTATTGCTAAGTTCTTCTAGAGTTCTAAAAGAATAGAACAAAAACTTCTCAAAAAATTTTTTTTTTCTTTCAAAATGTGTTCATCAAATAACTCATCTCATCCTTATATTTAAAATTAACTTGGTGATTTAAACATTAACATTTGGGAAAGGATTCCCATTCAAGTCAATAGATAAAGTAATTTGCTTTGAAAGGCAAGCAAGAAAGCGAACAAACAAACAGTAGTATATTTCTTTCTTAAAAATTAAACAGGAAACAAAGGAAAAATCTCACTTTCAGTCATGGAAGTCCAGCATTTCATTATTCGAATAGCAAGCCGATGTCTGCTCATTCTTCTCGTTGTAACATATCTTTCTAAGAGTTCATTCAATTATTTCTTAGTTATATTCACCTATCAAGATTGTTTTACTGATATTATTACTTCTACGAAAAATCCAGAAAAGGTTTCCCTGGATAAAGTAGCAAAAAGCAAGCAAAAAGGAAACCAGCCATTTTTTTACAATACAACCCTGTGATTTTCTTTATGCGAAGTCGTTGCATTTGATTTTCAGAGAGTTTCAGTTGCCATACTGTTGAAGATTACCTATAATCCAATAGATAAAGATTACTTTATATTGTTTTAACTTATTAAATGACTACTCCTCTTATTTTCGATAGTTTTGCCAGATCTTTATTGGTCCATGTGTAACTTTGTCTGGACAAAATGGTCCTTGAATAAAAAAATAGCAAAACATATGAATAAATTTTGTCAATTTTTTTTTTTAAAAAAAAAACAAAATAAAAACAGCTTACGTGTCTGATTTTTTATCGCAAATATCTCTAAAACAAAGGAAAAACAAAACAAAACATTTGAGTTAGAACAATAGATACAAAGACATTTCCTTGATTAGAAAAAAAAAACTTTTTTAAAATTGAACTGAATAAAAAAACGTTGACAATTTTTGATTTTTTTATTTGTTCCTTACATCGTCATTACAGAAAAACAAAAGAAATATAACAATAGTATCCCACGTCCACAAAAATTTATCATTGTCAATAGAGAAAAAAACCGAGATCACACTCTTTAGACAAAAAAATTTTTTTTTGGATAATTCCCTGTTATTTTTGTAAACTACTATTGTTTCAAAGATATAATAAAAAAGTTTAATTGCTAAATTTGGTAGTGTATATTTACAGTTTTTTTATAATTATTTAAATTTTTTAAGAACTCAATTTCTACAGTATTATTGCAGTTTATCAATCTTTCAACCATAGGTTAAGTCATTAAACAAAAAAAGAAACTTTTTGGTAAATAGCTTATATTATTATCAACGTATTATTTGTTACATAACGATCTTCTGATTTTATGAAACATAGAAACACTACTAATTTATGATTTCTATTAATAAATAGAATATTTTAATATTTTCAAACAAAAAAAATTTTTTTCGGTGTAAACCAATAAACACCTAAAATTGTCAAACAAAAGATAATAAATTTTTAATTACTTGCGTTATTAACACGTTTTGTTTACATTTTTATGTTAAAAACCGGAAATTAATTTTTCTCCTTAAAAACGTATTGTTTGTTTTGGCTAACAGGTGATGTTTAAAAATTTAACATATTTTTTCTATTGTTGATTTAATAATAGATGTATACACAAATAATCTATGGAGGTTTGGGTGTTTATTTAGAATGATTTAGAGAGCTGTACTTTTATTAAGCAAGGTGGCCCGAGTAAAAATTTATTATATCATTTTTTTATTTTCCTTTTTATTTTTCTCGTTTGTTTTTCGATCAATAAAATTAGATATCACTCTTTCCAAACTACTTTTTCTTTTGCTAGATTCGTCGAGAAAAAGTAGGTTTACATCCTAAAGATATTAATGAATTTATACCTTGATGCTCCTACTTCCTTTACAGTTGTATAGGAGGGTTTATTTATTAAAAAAACAATAACAATAACCCTGAATCAGACTGAATTTATATGTGTACAATATAATACATATGATGAGAAATAAGTTTACGAGCTTATTTTAATTAGATCACTAAGAACAAAAATAATAAAGTAGTAACAGATCTCTTTGCAAATATTTTCATGTCATAATATACGAAAGCGTTAAAAATATTAGAAAACCTTTACTTCTGATACATTTTCCTTTTTTATTTTAACTGATGATTGTATCAAAACATAATAGACTATAAAATCTCCTATGTATTGTATTCTTCCTCAAAAAAAAATAAACAATTAACGTTGTTTAACTGATGATAGCATGTCAGAGGATGTAACTAACTTGTGGTATGGAAGATTAGCAAACCGCAACATAATGGACTATACAGGTAACAAAGATTGCCTACGAAAATTTTTATGTCTCTATTGTCTAAATATTAACGTGGGATAAAGAGCCTTTTCATAATAGATTTTTTTTTCTTTTTTTTTTTTTTTTAGAATTTTAATACGTTGTTTTTCATTTGTGCTTTGTCCTGTGCAGATATTTTTCTTCTTTCTCTTCAAAGACGAAAAATCAGCGAAGAATGTAATTTTGAAAATGGAAAATCTTTTTAATGTGAAGAAAGAGATATTTTTTGACCGAAATAATAGCGCTCGTTTTGGATTGCAGTTTCTTTAATTCAATTTTTTTTTTTGTTATTTTTGAACAGTTTCGGTTTTGATCTAAGATTTTCAATCAGAAGCGAGCACTTTTACCTATTGTGGAAAATAATCTTTCCCTTTTGTTTTTTGTTGTTCGTCTCAAAATATGTCCTTTCTTTGAAGTTTGAATAATCTTAAGTTTTACTAAAGATGCTTTTTCGGAATGTATTTGTTTGCTTGTTGGTTTTAATACATAATGATAGAATACAATCCTATATAAATATTTATTCCATATAAGAAACCTTTTTTTTTATCTTTTTTTTGTTTTTTCTTTCTTCTAACTTGAATTTACAGCTTCGATAAGCTGCTGAAAACAAAATCTGTCACACAACCTTAATACTCAATTCTTCAACCATTTTTAACTGTTTTCGAATCTTTGTGTAGTAGTAATAACTTTTTTTTTGCCTGTATTATTTACAAGAAATCATTTCTCTCGATTAAAGCTATTGTCCAGTAGAAAAGAAAAAAACATAGATTTAAAGAACAAGAATTATTATTTTATCTATTAAGGAATATCTACTTACCATTATTATTATTATTAAAAAAAAAGGTTTTGTATTTACGATATTTTAAAATAAAAAAAGATAATAAGACAAACCTGCTAACATTTTGGACTTATTTTGCTGATAATATTTTAACAGTACAATGAGTATTATCATGCATTCCTCCTTCAACCAATATCAACCAATTTCAGTTGGCCATAATAACTCAATTATAGATCAATTACCTGTTCCACAAGTTTATTCAATACAACATCCAATTCCAGTAACAGATACTCAGTACAATACTATTTTATACCCTTCTGTAAATCTTGATAATGTAAATCCGAATATTAAATCTGATACTGGTATAAAAGTTGTACCTAATCTCTATAATACTCCAAACAGCATTGATACTAATAAATTTTACAACCAACCTGTCGATAAAATTGTTTTACCTCCAATTAACACAATAATAAGAAAGAATAATTGCAATATAAGAGAAGAAGCAACTCTAGGTATTATTGAAGGACAGATGAAACAAATTAATAACACTGCTGTACCAGTTAATGATACATATCCTAAACAAGCCATAATAAGTACAAATAATAATGTAGCTAAAAATATACCTGCAGAAATATCTCCACAGATTCAGCATGTTAAATTAGGATCACCTATTAAACAATTCCCCCATACATTATCTAACTCAACAACACATATAGATAGCCACAATCCCAATATGAACAAATTTATACCTATACAACCAAATATAATACCATACTCTGTTCCAAACAACATAACAAATTCTCTTACTCCAATGCCACAATTACAAACACCAAATTTACCTGTTCCCTCATCTCAACCAATCTTACAGCAACAAGAACAACAAAGACAGTTGCAGCAGCCACAGCAACTGCAACCATTCATACCGCTTGAACAAAATCATCAATCCCAAATATATCAGCCATATCATATTTATATACCAATGATGCCAACAAAGTACCAAATACAACAACAACCTACAGTTGCAGTTAATAATGGCTGTATATTGAATCCACCAAGTGGCATTCCATCGTCGTTACAACAACAATATATTACAAGTGAAGTACCTGTTACTGTGCTCCCAATGGAAAATTATTCGGTAGTAAATCCCAATATTTACTCAAATTCTATAACGGTTGATGCCCCCAAAAATAATGACAACACTAATAAGGATAATATGGAAAAAAATGATCTTGATAACAAAATTGTAAAGAATAAAAAAAAGGCAGGAATAAAATTTCGAGACAACTGCGTCTTCAACGGAGATGTTAAGATAAATAACGATCCACTTAATGGTGTCCCTAGCTTGGATACTATTCAAACAAACTTAAATATTGCCAAAAGATTGAGAAAGCAATGTCCAGTATGTGGTAAGATTTGCTCTAGACCGTCTACTTTGAAAACCCACTATTTAATTCATAGTGGTGATACTCCTTTTAAATGTACCTGGGAAGGTTGCACGAAAGCCTTCAATGTTAAATCCAATATGATGAGGCATTTAAAATCTCATCAGAAAAAAGCACAAAAAGGAGCAACAAGAAATTAGAGCGTGGCAGTTATCACAAATTCTAATAATGAAAATCATTCCTCCATAATTTCAAATATTACAGAAAATTTTACAAAGACATTTTAACACCAAGTTTATGAACCTACTCCCTATTAATTGGGTGAACTATTTTTCTCCTTTACAATAAGTAGATGATAACAAAATATTCAATAATTAAAAGGATGTTCTTCAAATATCGAAAACATCAATATATTCATCACCATAATAGGAGGGTATATTCAAAACAGATGAACTATCCTTATTGCATCCTATATATATTTTGTATTGGTACCAGGTTGTATTTAAACATCTGAAATGCATAAGTAACAACGTTTAAAAAATCCAATATTTATATCTGCATATGTATAGACGAAGTATTATGAATATTTATATTTTTATTTAAGGTAACATTTTTTTTCAATAAATAAGAAATTCATTTGTCACAACAACATGTATATGAAAAAAGTAGTGAAATGACCATTATAAAGAGTGTATTTTGATTAAATTCGGCAATTTGAATGGTAATCGTATACCAATATAGTTATAAAGAGGTCTAGCATGTGCAAGAGGTCATTCTAGATAATGTACTAACCTATGAAAGTTGATAATAATATAAATAATTGTAGATTATAAAACTTTTAATTTTGACTAATAAATAAAATATATAATTTATACTGTTATTCCTGTTATTCTTGATATCTTTTAAAGATGTCTAATAGATTTAACATCTACAATGATGCTGACAAATGCTTTTGACATTCTATTAATAATCAGAATACTCTTAAGTAAGTCTCTTTGTATTCTATTATCAATATTAAATCAACAATCTTTTGGATGCGCTCACAGTCTAGGTTCTGAGATTCTACTATTCCAAGTCCTTTGTTGTGACAATGGGCACTACACACGAACTACATATTTTTAGATTTCCAATTAAAGCTTTTTACAAAATCCCTCATATGATTTGTGCACTTAATAACTCAATCCACATTGCTATTATTTTCTTGCATAAAAACTAATATAGTAATTTTTTCTAAATAAAAAAATAAACTTTCCCGTGAAATTTATTTTACTTTTTTAATAAAATAGAACCATGTGATACTGAGATTTGGTATCTTTTTTAAAAAAAGTTTCCAGACGATCTATGGAATCAGCTGTTGAAAGCTCGTTTTGAGGAGACATCTCTACTAATTCCCTACCCGATTTGTTATACCCCTTAATGCTATTATTTTCGGCTATGTACGATAACCTTTACTATTATTATTATTGTCTCTTTGGAAAGAAACATGATAATATATTGACTCTGTATTGTTAGTATACCGTATTTATCTAAATTAGTAATTATCAAGAACCGTTTCTAGATCAGTTATTAAGAGAACTGTATAAGTGTAGGGACCAATTTTGGCAAGTAAATGAACTTTATTTTACTAGGTCGGTAGACAGATTCTATGCTAAAATAGATAAATCTAGTTATAAAATTGAAAACATAGATAAACGGAAACTAGGGTAAATACATAACACACAAAGTTTGAAAGTCATATTTCTTGCCTCCATCTATAATATTTTCTGATCCTTCTACTAGTAACCTTTCCAGACTCCATTCTATCCTCCCGATTCATGCGCTACAAAAAAAGGTCTTGTCTATTACAATAACAGGTTGTAAAAAAAATCTACTAGGGGACCTGGTTAGGCACAACAGTTCCATCCTTTATATTGCTAGATATTAAACGTTTAATGTGATAACCCCGTGATTATAAGTTTCTGGTAACAAGTTGATCTTATTATAATAGGAATAACAATTCACTTGAATATAAAGAAAATATAAACTCTGTATATCTCTATATATCTCTACTCTATCAGAACTAAATAGTATATACTTATATACTAGATTTCTATTCTTAATTAATTCTTGTTTGTTCTTATTTGTTTGTTACTCCTATTTTCGTGTATGTTTGTAAACGTGATATATGAAATCCTGATGTCACTATAAACAATCTTATAAACTCTTTAGTCGACGAAGTTGTTCTTGCTTTTCTTGTTTGTATAAGTATAAATATCTGTATATCTGTGTATGTTAGTTGCTCCTTGTATAGAATACAGTCTATATCTCATATATAAACAACAAACCAGGAAACATTTGTCTATTTTAATGTTCCAGAAGGGCATATCTCTTGTAATCGATTTTCCATCTATTACAGGTAAATTTTGCAAAAAGGAAAATTTAGAAGAATATTAACAACCCTCAATCTTCTACACGAAACCCTAAGCAAGAATATCAGGAAACTGCAAAACTTAAAGCAAAAAGTGATTTCGCCCAGGATCGAACTGGGGACGTTCTGCGTGTTAAGCAGATGCCATAACCAACTAGACCACGAAACCAATTAATCACGCTAAACGTTATAAATTAACCTTAGTATTATGTTTATATAGAAAAAACGATTAGGGTTGAAAAAAATTGTTAGGGTTTTGTGATGGTTGTCAAGAAAAGTTCCAGTTTGGATTTATAGGACTTAGGGTTTGTTGATAAATCCCATGTGATTGTTGAATAATATGTAACAAAATGAAACATTCATGAAACATTAAATAGCTAATTAAGGAGAAATGTATCTACGGTGGCAGTCGTTACAGAACCTCAAATAAGAAACTATCAACCCATAGTTCATATATAAAGGACCAGTATCTTGGTATCTAAATTTATATGTTTGGTTGATTTATAATTATATGTAGCACATTGTATAATACAAAAAAAAAAACAAGCAATAATCGTTTAATTTTCCTAGATATATATAACGTTCTTATATATTTGTTATTGCCCTTACTATTCGTTCAATAGTACTGTTAAAAAAATTGGTCCTAGGTTCAAACTATAACACTAAACGTCGGACACTAAAGAAATAACATCATTGATATTAGGCAAGATTCTACTTGGATCCAGAGCTATCTATTGTGTTTTAGGTATTACGTGTCCATTTGTCACCACAAAATACTATCTGTATGTACACTGTATGCATTATACTTTCTACTGCGCCACCAGAATCTATTGTCCTAAGTGTTCTATGATCTTCGATTATGTTGTTATAACTAATAATAAAGATATGGATTACTTATCTATTAATATATCAAGTTGAGTAGTTGATCAAGTTCCGGAAAACATATAAAAGGACGACGCTTTTTGAAGATGAAACTATTTTCCCCAGCTCCTTTTTTATATAGAAAAATTATATATAAATAGATGAACAACAAACAACTGTATAAGCTCGATATAACTGCTAATATATACGAAAAACCGTCCGGTAATTAATTTACTGTTTATAACAATTACTGTCTCGATTATTGAATATTCGATTGATATTTTTTGCGCTTCCCAATTTATTAATAAAACTATAGACCACTTACCATAAAACATTTATGTTGCCTTGAAAGGACTTTTATCTCGATAAACATATAATCTTAATGTTAATGCCATCTAATGTTACAGAGCCCCTTAGGGTAATATATTGACACTTGACTGACATTATCTACTGCTCAAAATATTACATAAGGTTTTTATAGAAGTATACAACCAAAATAATTATGGTAAATTAATTAGTATAATTTACTGTTACCTTTAAATGGGGAGTTAAAAGTGTTTCAAAATCACATAAGCTGACAGCATGCTTGATGTGACAATTTATTTTCTGTGTCTTTTCTACTTTATTTTTTTAGAAAGTTGTAGATTTTCTATCCATATCTATTCTTATTCAAATATTAAGTAAATCAAATCTCTCGTTTAAAGAAAAACCTGTAATTATGTTGTCTATTTTCTAACTAGAATCATTATCTTAGCATCCAAAAATTTATCTAGGAATAATTAACAAATGTTAGAAAATAATAAGCTTCTATATTCTATTTTGTAATTGTTATTTTTTAAATTTAGTTATTTAATTTTTTGTATACGGTACAGATTGTGTACCATTATAAGAGAAAAATACTTAGGTTTTCCTCGAACTTTTTTTTTTAAGATTTTTAAAAAAACTGAAAAGAAAAATAGAGAGAAAATGAGAAAAACATAGAGCAACACATTACGCTAGTACTATATTAATATAATAAATAAAAAGTATCTAAAATGTGGTAATCATTACTATTTTCAAAACCACTACAAGTTCTAACTTTTATCAATTTTTTGTAACATTACAGTAAAAAGATTGATTTACGCAAAAGAAGCATACTCAAAAACTTTAATTTTTTTACAAGGTTATATTTCCAAACAGCAAACTATAAATTTGTTAAGCATAAAAAATTCATATATTTTAAATATTCAAACTTTTTGTAGAATCTTAGTTTACATAAAATAATTATTCTTGATCATTAAAACTTTTCTAACCATTATCTGTAAAAAAAATACATATGTACTATTAAATAAAAGTACATAAACTAGTGTATTTTGGTTTATGTTACGTCTATTAAAAGGTATAGTTAAAATTAGTGAAGGGAATATCAAAGAAAAAACACACAGGAGAATGACTTTAAAAATATATTTATTGGTATTTGTTGAATGATTAGCTTGGTACTGCCAAGATTGGTTTTGATTTCAATAAAACTTCGCTTTTTTTATCTGAAAAAATTTATCTATAAGTATACATAAAAATTCAAGATATTATTAAATCCTCTAATAAGACCTTAAAAAAAATTAGACCCTAAAAAAAAAGAACTAATTAAATTAAACATATTTTCTGCGATAACCAAGCTCCAAAGTGTTTAGAAAGGAAAATATTAAAGACTTACAATAGTATTTTCCTAAGTAAATAAATAGATGGATGGATTTTTCTCTTAATGTTCATTACTCTGGGAGTGAGTCAAGTGATTATAAATGAAAAGTATAATTAAAACAGTAATAGAAGAATGTTAACACAGTAAAATCATTATCATATATTACTAATCATCTAACTAATGTCAGAATTGTAAATTTATGCGAGGTCCCCTTACCATTAATCTTTATAAAACTAAAAATAATAGAATCAGTAGAAATGCATGAGAGGCAAAGTCTCTTATAAATTATGATAACTAAATTTTAGAACTAAAATTAGCATAACTCTGACTTACCGTATATATTCTAATCTAATACTTTTCTGTTCTATTCTTGTATATTACAAAAATTACAGAGGCCTAGGCTACCAATTTTTATCCATCTAGGTTGCTTGTTTCATGCTTTCTTCATTCTCTTACTTATTGTAGATGTTTAATTTATTAGAAAGTCAACATAAAAAGAAAATTGAAAAAAAAAAAAAAAAAAAAAAAAGCTAGGATAAAAGACCTAAGAGATGATTTTATAAGAATGAAAAATGGAATATTGCATGATACAAACCTACAGGATCATACTACGTGGATAAAGGCTCACTAATATACACATACCCATATATGTATATAAATCCTAATAATTAGCTAGTACAATAATATAACAGAATAACTGAGTTAACCTATAAGAAAAAACGTACTTATTTTTCTGTTTTGGATTTTTGTCCGTTTGCATTTTATTTTACTTGTTTTCTACTCAAAGTCTAATTTTATTTTTATCTCAGAGCGAAATTTCTGGTGGTTCATTCATATAATAAATTAAGAAAATAATACATATATCTATATTTGACCGTAATACCTTTGTTTTGATCCTATCCTAATATTTTTATTTTATTTTCTTTTTTATTCTAGTTGGTTTGTTTTATTCGTTAAGTGTCTGTTAGTACTGTGCATATAAAAGTAGTCCACATTACTTTTACTATGCCTTCAAATACATCCACCTATCCTTTACGTGATATTCCAGTCCCTTATAGATACTCATCTTCTAATTGTGGAATAATAGACTTATTATCAAAATCACAAAATTATACAAGATCCAATTTTATAAATTCTTCTACATCAATTAATAAGAATGATTTATCTACTAATGACATAAATATATCTTTGAATGGACAAGATAAAAATGTGAATAACCTAGTTTCGAGTGGCGTTCTACCGAAAATGATAGCGTCACAGACGTTACTAGTAAACGAGAATGAAAAAAGGGCAAGGGAAGATAAAGCTGAAAATGATGGACACAGAAGACCACTTATTAAAAAAATCAAATTAATGGAGAATACTAATACTAGTACCACAAAAGATCATCTAGTAACAGAAGAATATTCTCAAGATAATTCTACTATCGTCAATGCTAACACAACTATTACAACGACAACTGTTTTGGATGATCCATTACCATTGTCTCCTATTGCATCTTCAGGAATAAGTACTCCAGATGAAAAAGATCTAAATGAGCTTAATGATCTGGGAAAACCAAAGATCAAGAATATCAACAACGATAATAATAGTAATATGGGTATAATATTTAATAATCATGATTTACAAAATATGGATCCAGTAGATTTACAAAGAATAGCATATAATATAATTTGTAATCTGAATAGAAGCCAATTGACGGATTTAAATGTGTTAATTAGGGATAATTTAAAAAGAGATTTCATATCTTCATTACCTATTGAGATAGCCATTAAGATCTTGACAAAATTATCTTTTATAGATATTGTACATGCACTATCAGTTTGTACCACATGGAACAAAATAATTTATAACACACCATTTCTTTGGAAGCATTTACTGTTGTCTGAAAGATTTATTAGCAAAGAAGAGTTCAAGCAATATAAAATACAATTGAAAAAACAATATCCATTAGTTGATAACATTGAGGATGTTTATAAACTAGATTTTGTCAATAGATGTCACATTTTGAAAAATTGGTATAATCCAAACTTTGTTCCACAAAGAGTTACACTAAAAGGACACAGAACCAGTGTAGTAACATGCTTACAATTTGAAAACGATTATATTATTACTGGTGCAGACGATAAGATGATTCGTGTATATGATTCCAAAAATAAAACATTTTTGAAAGAACTAAGTGGTCACGATGGTGGAGTTTGGGCATTAAAATATGACTGTGATAGTATTATTGTAAGTGGATCAACAGATCGTAGTGTTCGTATATGGGATATTAAGCGTGGTTGTTGTACTCATGTTTTCAAAGGTCACACGTCAACAGTGCGGTGTCTTGATATTGTGGAATATAATGGTGTCAAGTATATTGTCACCGGATCTAGGGATAATACATTGCATGTTTGGAAATTAGACCAGACTATATACAACCGTGATAACATTGAGGAAGAAAGAAGACAAAAAAAATGGCCTTTGATTTTTGATTCAACAAGTAGAAATCCATTTTTTGTTGGTGTGTTGAAAGGACATTTAGCTTCAGTACGTACAGTGTCTGGCCATGGTAATATTGTTATTAGTGGATCATATGATAATACTCTGATTGTTTGGGACATTAGTAAGATGAAATGTCTTCATATTTTTGCTGGTCACACAGACCGTATATACTCTACCATATTTGATCACAAGAGGAATAGATGTATATCTGCCAGTATGGATGCTACAATAAAAATATGGGATATGAATGATTTAAACCGAAATGGTCCATACCAAATAGTCACAGCATCTGGATCTACATGTACAAGACATAGTCGTTCATGGAAAACATTAACCGGGCATTCTGCATTAGTAGGACTTCTACGATTATCAGATAAATATTTAGTCAGTGCAGCAGCAGATGGTTCTTTGAAAGGCTGGGATTCCAATGATTATTCTCGCCAATTTGCATACCATCATGATAACTTAAGTGCTATTACCACATTTTGTGTTGATGATAATATATTGGTTAGTGGATCTGAAGGGCAATTTAATATATACAATTTAAGGAATGGTGAATTGGCTCATTGGAGACTTTTGGGGGATGCCGATCAAATTTGGTCTGTCAGTTTTAAAAATAATATCCTGGTGGTTGCAGTGGAAAAGAATACTCAAAGCTTTATTGAGATTCTTGACTTCAGTACACGTGAACCAATTTATATGACCAGACTTTAATAGCATCCATGTTCAGAAAGTGAAGGGAAAGGAGAGGAAAGGAGAGGAAAAAAAAGCAAGACAGGGAAGGGAGTAATCATATTTTAGTTTATAAAATAGTATCCATAAATGTATGTATCAATAGTATACTGATTGCTAATTATTTTTATTGTTTCTTGTATTTGATAGTATAGTTCTTTTAATATATTCATATCATCTATCTATGTTGTCATATTCATCGATCAGTTATATGTGGTGTCTGGATGTAGATTCGAGAAGCAATCCTCCTTCTCGATCTGCAAAATCTGTCACTGATCGAAATAGAGAGACATAGCACCATTTAGTAAGAAAAAAAAAATGTAAAAAAAAAATTAAATGTTGTAGTAAGAGACAGCTAGTTGAAGAGAAATCATCATTGAAAGTGTTTTAAGAGAATAAACTTAGAAAATATTTTTTTTTTCCCTGAGACAAGAGGGAACACTGCAATAGATATTAACCAGCATTAATTTTTATATAGTAATTACAAATTGCAAAAGAAACTAACATATATGACAATGGGAGGGAGAGTATATGACCCGATACATGACGTCTTTCAAGATTCAAAACCTCTTCGAACAGAATCAAGCGTTAGTAATGAAATCGAAGCTGATAGTTTAGTTTTGGATAATGAAGAGGTTACTTCTAGTAATATATCAGATACGAAGTCCATAAACTCATCAAACTCTGTTACTTCAGAAACAAGTAAAACAAAAAAAATTAATGGGAAGAGATCTAACAAGGCTAATAAGACTGAATATGAAAATGAACAAGAAACAGACATTAACAATAGCAACACCAACAATAATAATATTAATAAAAAACAGAGAAGGGTCACTGCGAGGTTTAATAGAAGTGTTAAGAAAAGAGATGGTGATTATTTGACAAGAAAAGATGTGCAATATTCATTTTTCAGAGGGTTGCTTTCAGATAAAAGAGAAGTATTCTCTAATCTTTTTACTAAGGCATATATTAATACATTAGTACCATTTCGAGATTTATATGATGAAAAGGGACAGGTCCAAGTGATGAATGTCACAGATAAAGAGTTTGATGCAAGAAGATTCTTTACACATAAAAAATTGACATTCTCACAATTATATATTCTATGTTTAGCTACATCTAACAAATCATCTAAAGTATTAAGAGAAAAATTGTTATCTGATCACAACGTTGCATTTTCGATGTGCATGTTATCATTGATTGTTAATGTTGGTAGATTGAACACAACAATCAATTTTCATCCAGAGATGACATCGCAAGTAAGGATTTTCCATTCTATTCCAAGTTTACAGTACCTTTCACCTGATGAAAAATCATTACAAGATACACCAAGGCTTAAGTGTATACTTAAGAATTTACCAATAGGTAATGATCCAATAGATTTAGAGAAATTGTATAAGGAGAAGATAGATGATAAATCCTCAAACGATGGGTTACCATCATATAATGTGGCTAATATGATTTTCACAATCTGCGAGAATCCGACATTTATAAAGGAATTATTATTCAAAATCGAATACTTTTGTGGAGATATATCAGACCTTAAGAATAATAATAATACTATTACCACTACCACTACTACTACTACCAACAGCAACAACAACAACAACAACAATAATAATAATAATAATAATAGTAATAGTAATAATGGTAACGGTAATGATAACGATAATGATAGTAAAAGTAATAACGAAGATATTGACATCAAACATTTACTACTTAAGAATGATATATCCATTTTTACATTTTTGGATACAACCAAATATACTATAAAGAGTCGTATTACAGTGATATTATGGGTTCTTTATGTTTTATTGGAGACCAAATTGGATCAGATAAGTATAATTGAATCGTTAAAACTATTCGGTACACTATGTGAAGATGGGGCTTATAGGATTAAATTGGAATTAAATGCGAATGGAAAGGATCCAGATGATGAGGATAAGGATTCGGAAGAAGAAATTAAGGTTGGCGAATTATTAAGGGAAAGACGTGCAGTCTTTTTAAACAAGAGAAAAATAAGTGAAAATGTCTCTTGCACTGCTAATGCAACCTCTACTGTCACTGAGACTGGTACTAGTACTGTCACTACTTCTGCTTCTGCTTCTGCTAACAGTGGAAATAATGATGAGACTGATAAGACGAATGAGAACGAGGATAAAAACAATTATGATTCAAAGGAAAATACTTCGTTGATCAGTGTTGATATAAAGACAGAAAGCAAAGATTCAGATTCAGCTTCAAATAAAATGAAAGCTAATAACCCTACCTCTGAAACAGGTGATAATAAGCATGAAAAGATAGATGAAAGTGGTGATATTTCAGATACATTAAATGAAGGTAAGAATCAGGATAAGGATGGATTAAGTAACAGTAACGAGTCTGAAGAGAAAAGGGATTCTCAAATCATATCACCTGAAGAAGTGAAAAAGGTTAAGACACCAAAAACAAGAACAAAACCGAAGGCGAGGACAAAGACAAAGCCGACGCCATTAGCAAAAAATGGTAATGCGGATAGTCCAACCAGGGTGAAAATGGGAGAGAATGAACAAGGTAATAAAAAGAACGAGAAGAATCGGGTGAAAGTGAACGATGGTAATATGAATTCCGGCGATGAAACAAGGACTAATGCAGCAGATGAACAACATATGTTGGAAGTGGTCAATTTGATTGAAGAAGATAAGAAGAGGAAGATAGTAGGAGATAAGACACAGGAAGATATAACGAGGGAACTGAAACCTATACATGAATTATTGAAAAAAAGACGTCAAGAGATTGGTATGATTAAATTATTCCATGATTTTGAAGATAATCCAATTGCACCATCTCTAGGTGTACGTGGTAAAAAACGGAAGAGATACGATGATGGATATATGGGATTTGAGACAGATTATTTGAAATTGTTTGCTAAATGTAAACATATTCTATTATCGCAAGATATTGATAAAAGTGTGCAATTTAAAGTGAATAATAATGATACTGATGGCGAGCAGAAAGAGGAAGATGGAAAAGAAACAAGTATATTTAGAATATATTAGATTAAAAAAAATAGCATATTAATAAGTCCAACATAGATAGATATGTTTTATGTGAATAAAAACAGGGTGAAGCAAAAAGTAAAGGGGAGAGATATAATGTTTGTTTGTTTGTTTGTTTTTTTTTAAAAAAAAAAAGATTAGATAGAAGTTATACATATGAATATATATATATATATATATTAATGAGATAAACAATAGAAAGGGGAGTGAGAAAGAGAGAAAGTACATGCGTTGTTATTATTTGTTTATTTATATATTTGTTTATTTTTTTGGATCAGTACCACCATGTAAAGTGTTGGAAACGTATTCAACGGCCTCATTTAATTTAGATTTAGCCGAATCCAAATAATCTTTAGCTTGTTCACTATAAGACTCAGTGCCAGCCTTTTGAGATTCAGCCTCGTCTTTACCTGACTTAGCTGCATCAGAAACACCTTGTAAGACACCTTTGTTGCTTTCGGGTTGAACAGTGCCAGCTACTTTATCTGCAGCATCAGTTACATATTCTTTACCCTTTTCAACGTAACCTTTTTCAGATTCAGGCTTTAACGCTTCCTTGGCTTTATCAGAGAAGTCTTTTCTACCAGTGTCAGACATTTTGTAATTAAATTATGATATTTTTTTGTTATATTTGTTTGGTTCTGTTCCTTTTTTATTTATTTATTTATTTTAATTATAATTTATAAGAAATATGTAAACACATACACAACCATACGTATATATATATATATATATATTAAATTTCTGGAACATATAGGAAGTTCAAATACAACAAAGAAACAAGAAAAAAGGGAGAGTCAACAGAGTGAAGGAGACGTTGTTGTTTTCTTTTTTGTTTTATTGTTAGTTGTTAGGGATACTTTTACTGACAATGGCATCTGCCAATCACAACAGTTAATACAAACGTTGCTTTTGTCATTCTTATCGTTGTTGTTGTTGTCGTTGTGCCGGAAATTGCGTCATTGCAAGATCTTCATTGTTATAGAGCCAGCCAGCAACATCGCTCTATTTGACAGATGATACACAGCCACAATATACAGTACTGTTATTAGCTGCAACAAGAGGATGTCCTCTATAACACAGAGAAGGGGAGAGGGGGGGAGGTGAAATGGGTTGCGTTCTTGTTAATAATAATACGTCTGCTGCAAACGTCATTTACAACTGGAAATAATAGAAGTTTGTTATTACTACAACCATCATAATTACACAAGTTAAATTAACATGTACTATGTAATGATGTACACATACGCATATCATCTCATCTATCTACATCTACACACATAAATAATATATATATGTACATAGGATTTGTTGTTTTCTACTGATTACTATCTGTGGATACGACTGGGGCTGGAATTACGCGATGTGACAGCGTTATTGAGTCTCAGAATGCGGAAAAAACAAAAGAAAAACAAAAAGAAACAAAAAAAAAGGACGGAAGAAGGAATTGGAGACAGAATAAAGGGAGGGTGTTAGGATTTCAACGGAAGTGCTTTTGGTCAGCTGCCCCGCGGATGAGAAGAAAACAACAAGACCATAGCAATCAAAAAAAAAAAAAAAAAAAGAGAGCTTTTGATATATCTAACGATCTTTTTCAGTTATATGTAAATCAAATTTTATATAAACGTTTGAAAAAAAGGTAAAACTACATTTCTTAAAAAGACATCTCTTAACAACTGAGAATACCTATTTACTCTATACGTAAGCTACATACATTATCCATATTTGTTCTTCTTTTTTATTTTCTTTTTTTAATTTCAATTTTGGACCCCCATTTTACACATCATACACACACTTCAACTATACAGAAAAGATTGAAACTTTAATAAAGGAACATATAATTATATATTACCACTTTTTTTTTGTTTTAAAAATAAAGAATGACGTTTCTAGTAAAGTCAAGAATCATTTTCACTAAAATACCCACTTCTTCTCGTCTCTCATATTCAATTGGATTAAATATTCGTCGTAATTTCCATATAAATAATAATAAATTAAACCAAGCTATTAAAAATCCATACGAAACACTAGGTGTGTCTTCAAATGCAACACAATCAGAGATTAAAAAGGCATATTACAAACTAGCTAAAAAATACCATCCTGATATAAATAAAGAACCAACAGCAGAGAAAAAATTCCATGATTTACAAAATGCATATGAGATACTATCCGATGAAGATAAAAGAAGACAGTACGATCAATTCGGTTCTGCCGCATTCGATGGTGGTTTTCCTTCTTCAGGCTCCCCAAACGCTGGGTTCACCAACAATTTTGGTGGTGGCAGTCCATTCGGTAATTTTGGTGGAATCAATTTTGAAGATCTCTTCGGTGCTGCATTCAATTCTGCACGTGGCAATCCATTCCAGCATCAACAGCAACAGTACCAACAGAGCCAAAGTCAGATGTATAGACAGTATAAGGGAGATACAATTCAGATTGTACACAGGTTGAATTTCAAAGATGCCGTCTTTGGTGTAGCTAACGTTAATGTCAAATTTAATGCCATCGACCCATGCAGTTCATGTAACGGGTCCGGTTTGAAACCAAACACTCAAAGACATAAATGCCATTCCTGTAACGGTACTGGGACACAGATCCATTCAAGGGCTGGGTTCCAAATGATGTCTACTTGCACAGACTGTCATGGTGAAGGTACTAAAGTAGATCCAAAGGATTACTGCTCGCACTGCCATGGAGATGGTGTCACATACAATAGAAATAAAACAATCAAAGTGGATTTCCCATCTGGTTTGCAGGATGGTGACGTCATTAGAATCCCTGGGAAGGGGTCCTATCCAGAGATTGCTTTAGACAAAGCATTGAATCCAAATGTAGATATGTTAAGAGGTGATATCTTGATCAATATCAAAGTGAATCGTGATCCAAAGTTCACTGTCAAAAATAAATACGATATCTGGTATCAAATGGATATTCCAATCACTACTGCTGCATTAGGTGGCACTATCACCGTTCCTACTGTAGATGGCAGCAATATTAGATTGAAAGTAGCTCCAGGGACACAAGATGGTGATGTTATAACAATACCTAATATGGGTGTCCCACGTAATAATAATAAATCAATCCGTGGTAATATGAAGATTCAGTATAAGATCCACATTAAAAAGCCAACCTCACAAGTGGAAAAATGTCTTTGGGAAGCCTTAGCTGATGCAACCAATGATATTACAGCTAAAAGAACAATGAAGGACACTACTAAGCAAAATACTGATACTACTAATAGTAATAATAATAGTAATACAACTAATTTCAACTCTTCGTCGCCAGATGATACAAATACTTTACGCAAATTAGAAAATTTTATCACTACTGCTTTTAAAAAGATTAAAGGTGATGACAATAAATAAATAACTGATTAATTAGTTGAAAACCTATTGTTGGATTTACTATTCTTATTTGGTTTTTAATGGTTTTTTCTTGGTTCCTTTATACTGATTATCTCTTTTTTTGTTTGGTATAGTACAATTTTTTTCCCTACATATAAGGGCTGTATAGATTTCATGTAAATAAATCAAAGGAGTTACGTAAATAGGATCAAGTACTCTAATTTATAGATTCATTTTATTTGTTTTTCTTTCTTCTTTTCTTTCTCTTTTCTTATTATTTCTGCTTTTACAAAGATCAACAGTATACATTTTTCTCTTTGATGAGAGTACTTATTCCATAACAATATATTTTAGTTATTCTATTGAGAAAAAAAGTTTTTCACATATAATTTTCGAAAATAATTATGTATTAAGGTATTTAGTGGGTTATTGAATAGTATTATTCAAGATGTACTTCCTTTGTGTGTATACATGTACATATATGGTGTATAGTTGCTCACAGATAAGAAAGGTTCGGAGTTGCTTTTATTTTTTTTTGTCGAATCCTAAAAATGAATCTGTCAAAGATTTGCGACAAAACAGAGGGACAAAATAAATAAGTATTTACACACAAATATAACTATTGACATGTATATTATCTTTATAATACACATGGATAGCATGAAACAGAAAACGTTAGAAAATTAATAAATTAGAGAAAATAATGTGTATATAGAAAAAAATAATAATATAAATAGAAGAAAAAATAAAAAATAGGACAGAAGAAAGTGATAGGAGAAAATGAAATGACACGATCAGAGAATATGGCACAATCTTTTATTATTGTAAATGCATATAAACAGGATGACTGTAATTTAACAACAGAAATTGAGAGATATAGTTCTTTGAAATGAGCATGTATTTCTTAAAAATATTCTAAATAAGAATTTTAATATAAACAACAAATCACAATTTAAAAACCCAAATAAGCGCTTATTGATTGTGGCGTTTGAAAATGGGTTATGTGGTTCTATAAGTTGTATCTGAAGTTTTATTGATGAATATTTATTTTAGGACACTTTTGTTTTTCTTAATATAGATAGGACAAAAACGAAATATAGAAACTGCTATAATGGTAAAAATAAAGATAATAATACCATCACTTAATCGAAGAATCAAAACATAAGCATAATTTTTAAGCTAAAAATGCTATTTTTTATTAAGAGAAATGCAAACAAATTGGACTTGGATCTGTGAGGAAAGAAGATCAAAAGTGAATAGCATAATAGTAATGGCTATATGCACACTTTAACAATTGACAGTAAAACTAGTTCAATGAGGGTTCTAGAGGAGCTGACTGGAGAAAACTGAATGAACGATATTTGGCCAGAATATTATCCAACAAGTTAACTTCACTACATATTATATAGCTTCTCTAAAAGAAACCAGATATACACAATATCAGCTAGAATCGTGGTCAGGGATTCTAGATTAATTTATGGTAAAGGTTGATCGTATTTGTTCCAAGCCTTCTACTAAATATGCTCAATTGTCTAGTAATTTCACTTTCCTGAATTGCCATCCCTAGCTGTTTTCTCTTAGTGTCCCAATATGCTCTGATGTAATCAATAGTTTCTTTTTGTAATTCTATTTCTTCTTGTTTTTGTCTATATTTCATTTCTTCAAGCTCTCTTAATAACAAACATTGTTCTTTTTTATAACTGCTTGTCTGATTTACTTTATGTGGAGGTATATTTGACATATCCTCCCTTCTATTTTGATTAATGCTTCGTGGTATTCTAGACCTTCTCTCTTGTAAGTCTATATACCTAATGTGCCATGATCTGTATTGATCTTCATGTTCACGCTTTAATTCTTCTCTCACTTTCCAAGGGTTTACTGGAAATAGACAGTTATTAAGATTGCAGTTCTCTCTTTGGCGATTTATCTTCTTTCTAACTTGATTTAATTGCCAAGCATATAATTCTGTCTGTTTTATTTGTTCTAATTTTTGATGCTCTTGTAATCTTTTTTGTTTGCATTTCTGCATAGCTTCCTTTTTCTTTTGAGCTAACATTGCTGATTCTTGGCTCTGTAGTTTATATACTTCTTCTTCGAAGAATCTTAATTGCGATATTAAATCTCGTAATATTTGTAGCTGTCCATCTCTTTCAATTTTTTTGAAGTGTAAATCTATTTCATTTAGCTCATATTCTTGCCTCTTTTTCTCCATATTTTTAGGTTGCCAGACATTAAATTCTAGTTCAAATTGTTGTTTTCTTTGAATTTGTTGTTGTTCCACTGATTTTATCTCATTTGATAGTCTTTCAATATGTTCTAATTGATTTTCTACCTCAAAAGTTTTAGAGGACTTTTGGTATAATCTCTGTTCTAATTCAGTAACAACATTTTCCTTCTTCTCAGAAGGCTTGAACACTGGAACAATCTTTTCATTGAAAAAAGTTTGGATTTTATTCAAAACAATTTTTCTTTTCCTCCCAGGCTGTTGCTGTTCAGCAACAGAGAAGTGAGAATCTGTCTTTGTAGTTTTGAAACAGGACTTCAAAGGTCTCTTACTGACAATTTTTTCTTTTGGCTGAGTACTTTGGAAAGTCTCAACATTTGAAGAGGCAGCGGCTGTTTCAGGAAAGAATACAAAACGCACATGTTTAACCGGAGTTGGATCACTTCTAGTAGTGTTTTCCTTAGTACTATTTTTAAAAAAGGACTTGATTTTAGAAATGGACACTTTGGTTGAAGATTCCTTCAAGACATGGGTTGAAACGTTACTTTCATTCTTTTGAAATAAGGTAGAAAACTTATCCAAAGTTTGCTTGAATTGTCTTCTGTTTGATCCGTTAACCATACTTGTCGCTAAAATAATCAATACTTGAAAAGCTAAAAAATACTTTCTGAAAAAAACTTTTTTGTTGTATAAGTAACTTTAATATAATGAATATATTGATGTTCCTTATGTGAAAAAAGCCTATGGAGATGTCAACATAGAAGAACAAGTCAAAAAAAAAAAAGAAACAAGAAGAGTCTTAAGAAGAAAGTGTAAAAGAGAAGTATAAATGAAAGGAATTAGAAATGAATATCTGTTCTACTTTTATATCTTTATGGTGAAGGAGATTTTTGTGTATAATCAATCTAATTAATTAATAATAAAAGCAAAAAATATGTTACAAATAATATACAAAAAAATTAGCAATAAAATATAGATTAATTTATTAAATAGATAAGTATACTCAAAGAGGAAAACAGTAAATAGACTTGAAACTACAGATACTAGTATATTTATACTTTCTATTCTCCTAGGTTTATTATCTGTATATGTATGGTAAATTAAGTATGTCTTTCATATACAATGTCACAACATACATGATGATTTACAGACACCTTTCTTAAACTTTCCTTTTTTGGCAAGAGTGTCAGTGTTAAAAGTTTAATACAAAAAGTAAAGTATACACTTTATGGAAAGTACAAAAGAAGCTAACTATTATTTATAAAAACTATATAGTCTTTTTTTTGTATATTGAGTTTAATTTTACAGTATATTTTTAAAAATTGAATCAATTTTCTGTTAGTATAAATTAACCTAACAGAGGATTGTGCTAAAATATTGAAAAAGAAAATGTTTTTCTATGTATTCTATAGTTTGGACATATATATATGACAGCCAAAATTTAGTATAAAATTATTTATTGTATCCATATATAATTAATATTTAGTAAGTGGGGGGAGGAAGAGTAATCTTTTCATTCCTTCCAAAGTTGAATAATAACTATTTTTTTAATTAAAATAAAAAATATTATCAATATTTCTATGTAAAAAATTTAGAACAAATTTTTTATGGTATTTATATCTTAAGGGTATAAATAATATACTTTAAAGTAAAATTTATGATCACTGAAATAATTTTTATTATTTTATTAAATAAAATACAGATATTTTGTATTTATTTTTTTTGCATGATATACAGTAAGAGTTATTTAAATTAATATACAAAAATAAGAGTATTAATAATATACAGACATTCATATTTTATTAAGTTGTTGATGCTGGCTGATAAATGAATTAACAGAATTCTTATTGTTCTTGTTAGGCTAACATCTATCAAGGGATAATAGAAAAGTTAATGTCGATAATTACTTCAATCACATGATTTCATAAAACGGGAGGTTTTTTTTTAAATAATTTTTTTAAAAACTTGCCACCAATATTAATCTGACAATTACTCAGATGTATTTACAATCTAGTTTTGGAGTTTCAGTTATTCTAAGCTCTTTGTCTTGACATTAACCGTTATTTGGGACTACTTATCTTAAGATTTCCAATTATAACATTTTTGTATAAATTTTACTGAAAATATTCATAAAAAAGCAGAGCAGAAAGAGTAAACAAAAACTACAATATATATATAATGCAGGAAAATAAATAAGATATATTCTGAATAGAATAACTTATCACAAGAATTTTTATTAATGATGACGCTGAGTTCAAATGAAAGTATACAGTATATATATATGCACATATCTGTTCATATTTTTAACAATCATATTACATAGTTCAGGAAGAAATTGTTTCATGATTTCATTATATCTTATTTTAACTTGAAGATGCAAACTACAAAGAAATTGTCATAGTATTTTTTTTATTTTTTATTTTTTTTACAACAATTTGGCTTTAAAATGTTGCAACAACAATCCCGTAAATTCCGCCGTAATAGATTAAATCCTTAAAGACATAGTCCATGCGGGATTAGCTGCCTACAGTAAAATTCCTCCTATTTTACGAATACTTAAAAGTTTGCGGGTTTATAGTTTCCGTTGGAGGCTTATGATGCCGTCCATAAATTTAATTACAACTATAAACAACAAGTTGAGTGTTTTGATCTGTATTTAGAAAATAAGAAAAATATATATATATATATATATATGTGTGTGTGTATATAAGATTTGGCTGTAAGCGGTTAATGAATACATGTCTGTAGGCTTATTATATTTTAATATGATCAAATGAAAGATGGATTAGAAATGTCTAATATTGTTGTTATAGTTTATCTTCAAGGATCCATGTTCTAAGTTATACGTGGTGGTATTATAATTTTACCATGGCAAGGCTTCATAACGGTTTCTATTGGAGAGTAAACAAGTTGAAAAGAAATCTTCTCTTTGCATGCATTCTAATTATAATAACAGCCAGTCTTTCTTATTTTGATCAATATTCTAAAATATATTTAAATTTATTTCAAAATGAAAGTGGGAAGTCACATATTATAGAAAGTAAAAGTCATGAAGAAAATAAATCGAATTCCATCAACAATATAGGATCTGAAACAGAAATCAATTCAGAATATACATCTCTAATTGACCACTGTGTTCACTACATCACTGAAATCTCACAAGAATCTGATTTCGCAACTATGGAAAATCATAAAACCCTTTTCAAAACCATTGAACAATTAAGAATTTATGACTATTGTTTCATGTCAGGTGGATTAAATGTTAGTACTGTTTTAAATCAAATAAATGGGACACGTATATCTATCTATGAATATTATCAAAAAGTGTTTCCATATTTAAATTTTCATGAAAATAACACTAATCCTATGGTTCCAGCATTGTACCATATGATTGAAAAGGGCAAAGAAATGGTACAATTATATATCAATACTAATAATATTGTAGAATTTAATCAAAATTTCTGGTTTTCATGGTCTAATCAGTTCAAGGGAAAAGGTATTATCGTCACAATGTCTAATGAGGATATCAATACGTTTAAAAAATTATTAGCTATATTGGAAGTGTTACATAATTCGTTACCATTACAGATTGTTACTACTGGAAACGATTTTGATGAGGAAACTTTATTGTCATTTTCCTATTTGGCCAGTAAGTATAATCAGGATATATATGTTATAGACTGTTCTAATATAATTAGCAAGCAGTTTACCATGAAACATATTACCGGATTTTTAAACAAATGGATAGCTATTTTATTCAGTACGTTTGAAGAAGCTATATTGATTGATCTTGATTCTGTACCATACATCCCACTAGAAAAGTTTTTTGATATAGATTCATATAAACAGACTGGGATGTATATGTATCGTGATAGAGAAATTTTAGTGGCTAACGGTAGAGAAGCTTGTTTGAATAAATTTGCGTTAGTCACATCTACTTTTGAGGAAGAACATCTGCTTACAATTGATAATATTAAATTTTCATTCACTGAGGCTTTACAAATTAAGAAACAAGAGGTTAGTACAAAGACACAGAGCCAATTGACAATGCAAGAGATTGTCTTTCAAAATTTTTTCCAAAATGGAAATTTCCATCAGGTTGATAGTGGTCTGATAATTGTTAATAGACAAAAGCAATTATCTAGTTTATTGATGGGATTCGCATTACATTTGTCTAAATATTTTGATGACTGTGTGCATGGAGACAAAGAATTTTTTTGGTTAGGTCCATTATTGGCTGGCAATGACTATTCAATTGATCCAGGTTATGCAGGGACGATGGGGATGTTTTATAAAAATGAGAATAATATCGATGGTATTTGTGCTGCTCAGATCGCACACGTTAATGAAAATAACGATTTAATGTGGTCTAATGGCGGATTAAATGTTTGTAAATTTAGAAATGCTGCTATTAAGGATTTTAAAATACATAAGGAATTTTTCAAGTCACATTATAGTGACCCAGAATCATTGCAAAAGATTTATAATTCTCCGCTGATGATTGAAGGGGCCATCATACCTGATGTTGGAGATATACCGTGGATGCAAACTAGAGAATGTAAACAATTTCGGTTTTGTGCATATTTTAAAGAAAAATCTGAATCGACTACCACTTCATCTTCTCATGGAAGTATAATAAGGTTCAGCCAGGAAAAAATGAATTTTTATAATAATTTAGCAAGGCTATGGAGTGAAAACTAGTTGTTTGGATAGTTAAGCAATAACAGAGTTTTTTTTTTTTACAGTGCTTGAATATGAATCTATGTATATATAGGACCCTTTTTCTAGTATATATAATATAATTAACCAAGTTAAACTTCTTTTTGATTTATTACTGAAATAAAAAATAATTATCTATGTTAGATTCGGAGGTTTTGAATAGTCAATATTCAGGGAAAAATTTTATTGGATATAACCGTAGCAAACACTCCTTCAATTTACTAAAACTAATAAGCAAATAAACTAGACTACTAAGATCGATCATCTTGCGCAACAAGTGTTTTGTGTGCTCCTATGTCTGCTTTTGTTCAAATGACTTTCCATTTAACTGGCAATTAGATTTTGTGTTGTAAAATCATTTTTTTTTCTTTTTATTTTTTTTTTTATTATAGAAAGGAACGTGAAAAACTCAAAATCTTGCAACCGAAGATAATGATAATTTTGCAACTAGTGATAATGACAATCGGTTGCAAAATTTTGAATTTAATTGATATAAAACTCCAAATGATTGGAATGTAGATTTTCTAATTATATATGTTAATTTAAGTGTATCTTGTTAATAATGTAGTGGCGAAAAATGTTATATAGGCAGAGAGATATTTATCCTACTTCATTTCATCAACTCTAATTTTTTAAATTACTGTTTTACTCATATGTATGCTTTTTTTTTGAACGATAGCTATGGCTGTTCTGAAAGTATTAGGTTCGAGTACTATATCTCGTAAGTTAAGAAGACAAAGATTGAAAAGACATTTAATAATAGTATTAATAGTGTTAATTACACTTGTTACCTGGTACACTCAAAGGTATTCCCATAATGTGAATTCGAATCATTTTGTTCACACAAATCTATTAGACGATTCATTATCATTTGGTTCGGAGAATAAAAGTGCTACGCAGAATTATAGAAAAAGCAATAATAATATCATAGAGTCATTAACAAATGAACATCATTATGCATCTGAGGTATCACCATTCCGTGTTGCTTTTAAGGAAATAGAAAATACAATTAAGATGCAATCTAAAAGGCCATCTTTCTTTCAATTATTTCATAAAACAGAGACTAAGAATGTATTAAATTACTGGAATAGATTAAATAGCACAGAGCAGTGTAAATATTTGATTAAGGGGTTTTATAAGATTCCACATTGGTCAAATGAAGATATTCTTAAGGAGTATGAAAATGATAGTGTTGGTTCTTTAGTCTTTACATTAATGGTAGAAAGATTGAGGGTTTATGATTATTGTTTTATACATGGCAATGAAAATTTAAAAGATCTTATAAGTAAAGAAGATTTTGAGGATATCACCCCTCAAGACTTTAATAGAAGAATGTTTCCATTTATGAATTTTCAAAATTCTGAGTCTGAATTAATATGGCCTACCGTTTATGATCTTTCTAAGGGTGATATTATTACTAATACACTTGTTCAGCCTCCACAAATCAAAGATATTGATACCTTTAATGCAAATTTTTGGCAAAGCTGGGCCAACTATTCTAATGGCAAAGGAATAGTTGTAACAATGAAAGATAGTGACAGAATAATGTTTTATAGACAATTAAAAGTATTTAAAGCCCTGGGAAATTCACTTCCCATACAAGTCATTACAACAGGAGGTGAACTCTCTGAACAATTCATTAAAGATCTGTCTCATTACAGTAAACAGCTAGACCAAAAAATATATTTAGTTGATGTCTCTAATATTTTAGATAAACAATTTGTTTCATCTTACATCCATAATTTTTATAATAAATGGGTGGCTCAACTTTTTAATACTTTTGAAGAAGCTCTATTTATTGATATTGATGCTGTTCCATATATTCCGTCACAGGACTTTTTCAATATTGATTCTTACCAAAAAAGTGGTATTTTGATGTATAGAGATAGAAGCTTAATTGAGGAGCATACTTTCAGAAGATGTACTGATCTTATTCATAAAGTTGAACCTTCTTTAGAAGAAGTTATAATGACTAACAGAAAGTTGATGTTTGATATCAATTGGAGTAAACGAAATCAACATGTAGAAGATAATAAGTTACCATCCGTTGAAGCTCTTATATATCGTAACTTCTTTGAAAAGTTGCAGTTGCATCATGTTGATAGTGGATTAATTGTTTTCAATAAAGCATTAAAGCTAAATGGAATATTAATGTCGTTTTTCTCTAATTTAGATTTTCGTTTGAGAACATGTATCTATGGAGATAAAGAAGCAACTTGGTTAGGCGAATTAATAGCTGGAGAAACGTATTCAATTAATCCAATGGAGGGTGGTATATTAGGGCCAGTTAGTAATGAAGAAAATGAAGATGTAAATAAATATAGCATATGTGGTTCTCAGATTGGTCATATAGATAAAAACCAAAGATTATTGTGGTCCAATGGTGGCTTGAGGATGTGTAAATTCTATGATACAGCGGCCAGTGAATTTAAAGCAGACAAAGAATATTTTACATCAAGATATAAGACGCCTGAAACCTTACAAAGAATATATGATTCACCACTTGTTATCGATGGTATTATTATACCAGATCCAAAGAGCAATCCTTGGTTACAAATCAGAGAGTGCGCTAATTACATGTACTGTGCTTTTGCTACACGTGGAAAGTTTGATACTAACAAGAATTCTGGAAAGTTAATTGAATTCGAGAATGAAAAAAAATTAAAGTACAAAACTCTATCTGAATTATGGAATGATATTATATAGGTTCGAATACTATTAAAGACTCATATATATATATATATAATATATTGTAACATAAAATTGGCATTGATTTAACTAATGATCTTTTGGTAGAATCAGTTTAGCACTTATAAACAAAGATAAATTCGAATTGGATTCTCTAGTTAACCTATATTATATTGATCTAAGAATAAATCATTATGCAGTTATACCAGCTCTCAGAGGTAGTTAGCAGATTACAGAATTTATTAAAACAATAAAATGCAAAAAAGGAAAACAAGGAACGCTCACTATAATTGGGTATATCTAGGTTTCTGACTTTTAACCGAATACTAAAATTTTCTATACATATTATTAGGTAAGCAAAAATAAAATACAAATATTAAAAGTACAATTCTATATATATTGATGAGTATATAAATAAGAAAAAAGGATAATGAATATTCATTCTATTATTTTGTTTCTATCATCTTCTCACTCTTTTTGGTGACGACATTCTTTTTGAAAAATCTGTCAAGCGGAATTATCTTCATGAGATAAGCCCAAACAATTGGCCAAATATTCTTTACATATGTTAAGTAGAAACCTGCAAACATAGCAAAGAAATTAAAGACGCAGAAGGCGATACATATACCAAAATTTCTCCACCTATGATGATAACTCATTTTTTCCACCGCTAAGAAATCATCACCAACAGTATAAGTACAATAAGCACAAACAGAACGACTATTATTAATCTTCAAGATACCACCATATTCGTTCATGTATGGGGTCATGAACTCTAAACATGTTTGGCCTGGTAATGGTTGACCTGGAACAGTGTCTCCTACCCCACAATGTACTGGTCTGTCGTGAAGTAACAAACTTACGAAAGTATCAATAAAGTATGTATACGGTGATACACGATACATGAACTTCCAGAATCCAGGGAAAAGAGAATATGGTTGCATAACACCACAGAAGGAAGCTGTGAAACTATAAAAGAAAGCAACAAAAACAGCAGCTGTTTGTAAATCAGGAGCAGAATATAATAACCATAAACCAAAGGTCAGATAGTACACACTAAAAAGAATGTAATTTAAGTAAAAGACACCAGCAACATGAGCAGCATCACTATAGCCACAACAGAAGTAGCAGCACAAGAAGAATAATGTCGAACTAGAAATTGCTAACGGTAACTCTACAATAGTTTGGGCAAGTAATAAAACAGACCAATGGTAAGTGTTAGATCTAGCTTCTCTAGCAACATAAACATCCTTAGACTGTAAGGCCTTGTCTTGAACTTGGTTAATCAACGGTGAAGATAAACATAAATTCATAAAGGATAAGAAGATCGCATTTTGTAAACCACTAATGTTTTCTTTTGTCCTCCAAAAAGAAAAACCAATGAACAAACCAGCACCAGCATTCAATGCAAATTTAGCACCAACATATGCTTTATCTCTCTTTGTGCAACGGTATTGTCTTTTAATAATTGTAATCAATTGGGTCATATACGAAGGTAAACTCCATGCAGATGTAGTAAAGTCGATACCAGATGCAATAGCTTCCCTTTCTAATTCTTCCTGCTGAACCAAAACTTGTTTTCTATGAGGAGAATTATTCCACATAGCAGTCCAATCAATACTTGCTTTTTCGAAAACCTTATCAACATCACTAGAAGAGTCAGAGTACTTTTCTGCACGATTCCCACCAACAACTTCAATGACAAAATCAGCTGGATTATCAAGTTCCCTGTCGTAGTACAATGACTCATCATGTGATGCAAAGTAATCACAAGCATCGTTAATATCACCAAAATAGACACATTCACCACCCCTTTTCAATAAGTAAATATTATCAAAGTAGCTAATAACACTCTTACTTGGTTGATGGATGGTACATAAAATAGCTTGACCTTGTTCAGACAATTTCTTTAAAAATTTAACTATAGTCAAAGCAGCTTCAGCATCTAAACCAGAAGTAGGCTCATCTAAGAATAACAATAAAGATGGTTTAGTAACTAACTCAACACCAATGGATAATAACTTTCTTTCTGTTGGACTTAAATCAACAACTAACTTTTCAGCAGGTAATTTCAATAACTTTGCAATAGTAGCCAGATATTCCATATCACCATCACCTCTTAAAGTGCATGAAATTTCAAGTGATTCTTTCACTGTGAGTAAATCCAAATGAACATCTTGTTGTTGAACAAAACCAGTACTTCTTCTGAAAGCACCAATATTTGTCAATGGTTGACCATCAATTAATATTTCACCAGTAACCACACCAGTTTCTACACGTTGAGATAAAACATTTAATAAAGTAGTTTTACCTGCACCAGATTCACCCATCAATGCCGTCAAACCAGAACTAATAAAACCAGTGGCATCATTAATTAATTGTTTGTTGCCTTCAACAACATAGTTAATATTTTTCCAAGAGATAACATGTTTTTGTGTTTCAACAATGTTGTGGCCTTTAACTTTCTTGTGGAAAGTTGAGGAATTATCTTTTTCACGAACGCTACCTAGTTTAGCAGATGAAGACTCAACAGAAGTGGAAACAGAGCATGAGGAGATTGGTTGTAATTCCTCATCAAATGGGTTTGTTTCATTAGCTACTGGGGAATTCCGACTCTTCTTGTTACCAAATGGATTATGTTTATGCATGTATTCCTGCCATTTTTGCAAGTTTTCTCTTGTGTATAATGGAGTAATAAATTCAGAAACAAATAATGAACAGAACAAATAGAAACATAAGAAACCAATCAATATACCAAAATTTCTCCAAACATGATGATATGTGTACTTCAACCCACTTCTTAAATAATCCTGACCTCTAACATAGTTGTTACCTAAGGTTGCACCTGGCCAAGCACAAGCTTTGTGAGTGAATGAAACATTATCGTAATAAGGACCTCTGGGAACAATTGATTCTGTACAGTCTAACTTTAAATTGAAAATTTCATTGGATAAGATGGCTTCCATAGAAAACATGGCTGGATTGATGTAAGCAATCCAAACAAACCATGGATGCATGTCTTCTAAATGGATAACATATGATGCATACATAGCAATACCTAACAATAAAATACCTGCTAACATATTAGCAATACCTAAAGTAGGACTAATTAATGCTGTCAAAGAAAACAATGAAATCATACTAAAATTGTAAATGGACAAAAACAGTAAGAAAATAAAGAATCTACCTGCATTATATTGTAAATGAGCTAAGAAATAAAGAATGATAGTGAAGACCACAACCAATATAAATTTAAATGTGTAGTCAAAACAGGTAGCAGATAAAGTCTCAAAGGAACCATAGTAGAAATGTAGTTGAACATGTTTGGTAACAATTTCTTGTCTTTGAAAAGCAGCGGGCATATCAGTTAAGGCTAAGAAAGTGAAGAATAAAAGTGAAAAGAAACATAGGGAACCTCTTGAGAAAGAACCTATAGTTGTGACAGGCAAGTCATAGAACAGAGAACCGATAACCAAAGATTGAACAATCACAGAAACAAATTGAGAGATCAGATAACTTCTATCACCAATGATTCTTTGGAAAGCTCTACGAAGACAATAATGGAATTGTGTAGTTAATGGGACAGTGAATTTTGGTGTAACGTCATCTGGATTAACATCAGATCTAATAGCTGTGGTGATAGCAGTATCCTGTTTACATGTTTTATAATATGTTGAATCTGTCCATAGCGAATATAAATCAGATTCACAAGTCGGGATATTTTGAGAATCCATCTTACTAGAATCAAATTGGAAATTGAGAATAGAAGTCAAATACTCAATGATACAATCGTTTGGATCTTTCTCAATCCCTAATTCATCGTGGAAGTAAGTTAAACACTCATCAACAGTACCATAAAACACTTGATATGAATTTGTTAACATTAGTATTTTATCGAATTTACCAACAATTTTATCAGAAGCTTGAGAGATTTTGACGAAGTTGATGGAACGAGTGGCCCTTGCCATGGTTTGTAAGATAGATAAGAAATCTAAAGCGGTTGAAGAGTCTAACCCCTTGGTGGAATTATCCCATAGATAGATGGATCCATTTGCTATAAATGTTTCGATAATTGAAATACGTTTTCTTTCACCACCAGAAACACCACGAACAAAATCATTACCAACAATAGTTTTTAACACATGAGACAAACCAAAACTTTTCAACAACTCATCTCTTAAATTGTCTCTTTCTTGCTTTGGTATATTAAATTTACAAGCTAAGGCAAAATCAATAGTTTGTTGTACAGTCAAGAATGGGAAATGGATATCTTTTTCATTATTATAGATGATTTGTTGTGGGCATTTTGATGAAAATGATTTGAATTCATTATCTTTAAATAAGATACTTTGTTTTGGATAATAATTTAGATTCCTGTGACTGTGAAATAAAGTTTTAAATAAATCGGATGTTGGATCTCCTAAGACTAATATAACCTCACCTTGTTCAGCTCTGAAGGTCAAATCATGAATATAACCTAACTCAGCATTGGGTGTATTATTAGAAGAAAGAGGTCCACCTATTTCATTATCCTCATTGGATAGATTATTTGAATCAATAGAATTTTTCACACAAATATTAGCTCCATTAAATGTTATGGATGCATCAGGAATGGGCGTAAAGTATTTAGAGATGGCTGACATCTTCTAATATTTAAGTTAAATTAAACCGAAAAAAGAAAAAAAGAACAGATATTTGTATTGCCTATTTTTAACTTATCTATATGTATGGACTAACGGATATTGTTACAAAAAATAATAGAAAAAGTAATTATCAAAATTGAAGATAATGAATTGATAAAGTAATTAAAGGGTATTAATTAGGAATATAAACGATTTTGTTCAATTGTTTTTTTGAGTGATGATATTCAAATACACAGCTAGAAGTGAAATGTTAATGAGTAATATGAAATGAAAATAAAATCGAATCAGTGAACAACTTCACTTGTACAGAGATGAGAGAAGCAAAAGAGAAAGAAGAGGAAATTACTAACTACTGTAGAAGTATAAAGATTCAACCTGGATTAGGATCAGGTTTGGAGCAGATTATATACTCTGTGCCAATATCCATAATATAGAAAGAGGTTTATTTATATTAATATATATTTATAGAGGTGATTGACAAAGGAAGAAGGGACAAATTAGACAGTAAAAAAGAAAAAGAAAACAATGTATAGTTGGACATACATGTGAGAGAAGTTGCACATGTTTCTACCACAAAAATACGAATATTTGAACAGTTGAGAGGAGTATAATCAATAAAATTTCATTGCCGTAAGAATAGGAACTAATAGGATTTGGGAACATTTTCTTAAAATAACAATATAATTTGTGATTACCTTGCAACAATAGAGACGAACACTTAGTATCTGGATTTCTGTCTGCAATCAATAAAGCATTACGACAATGGCATTTTATTGCAATTTACTAGTGTTAATAGTGTGTAGGATAACTGAAAAAATGTTATATTACAAAGGAAGGAAAGAACATATAAAGAAAAAGAAAATAATAATAATAATAGTAATAATAATAATAATAGTAATAATAATAATAGTAATAACAAATTCATATGAACTTCGTAAAATAAAATAAAACAAGTTGTCTTTTTTGAAGTAAAAAGAGTATCTTAATTAAGAATATCTGTTGAAATATAAGGAATTAAACAAAAAAAATGGTCCTTTTGAAGATTAACAACAGAACTTTTGTGATGAGGAGAAGATTTTTTTCAAGAGAAAAAAAGAAAAAAAAGAAAAGAAAAAGATTAAATAATATAGATCTTCGTTTACAAATGGGGGATTATACGAGAAACAAAAAAAAAAAGAATATTAAATCTTTGGTTCTTGCTTTTCTACACTTTTTTTTTTCTTTTTTTGGGTGGAAAATTTTTGTGATTAAAAAATTCATGCCTTCCAAAAAATAAAAAGAAAAAAAAAGACGTTTGGTCAAAGTAAACGACCATTCATTCTTTTATTAAATCCTAAGATGGTCTCTAGCTATTATGAATCTTTGTCTTTATTTTTGCTACTATTAATTAGTAATCGTAGTTAGTTAACAAAATATTATAATTCTTTTGTTCAGGATCAAATGTTAGAAAATTTCTTCGTTTAATATATAGACTATATCATTGTTTTACAACAAGAAATATACAATACTAATATTCCAAATACAGATAAAAAGCAATGAACTTTTTAATAAACATATCTTCTTTTTGGTTAAAAGGTCCTTTTTAATTATGAAATTTTTTCTATTTTTTAATTCTTTCTCTCTCTTGTCTTACCATGATTTTGTAGCATTTCTATTGTTCATTAGTGATATAAATAAAATATGAATTATATAACCTGAAACGGCGTCTCTATAGCAACAAACAATAAAATACCTAAACAGATAAACTATTGAACGATTAAACATAAAAAAAATAATGAAATGTTAGTTGTTGCTAAACTCACAATCACTCTTTTTGTCTTTTTTTATCAGCCCTGAGAATTTAATACAGTGTCAAGTGAACAAATTCATACTTCAAAGTCATCAAGAAGGGCTAGAGTTATAGTAAATCAACAATTATATAATTGTTGTTTGAATTATTATGGGTCTTATTAGAAATCTAACTATTAACATGTATATATATATATATATATGGTTTGTGTGTATCATTAAAATTAGGCAGATTCAGTGTGCAGTAATACTGGAAAAATCTACACTAATAACATGGAGGGAAAATGAATTCATTTAGAATAATTTTTTTCTTGTAAGATTGATGCTTTCAATAGTGATGTTTGTGTTTCTGTTGAAGCTAAAAAGAATAAGGAAAAAGTAGAGAATAAAAATGTTGTTTACGATTTGTGGTAATGTATATGAGGAGTAAGGTAATAGATTTTATAGAGATAAGTGTAATACATGTATTACTAGTAGTTGCTTTTTTGATCCCAGTTTTCTGGAAAAACCAGGTAGATCTTTAAAAAAAAATTAGTGGGAAGATTAATACTTGTAGAATTCTGATAGAATACTCCTTCTATTGCAAGGTGTTAAATATCTCCTAGGGGGGTGAGGAGCTTTATAGACGACTAGTAGAGATATCTATATTACGAACAAAGGCTTACTATATTCGAGTATCAAAAGTATACAATGATATTTTTATATTGTTTAGGTGTGTCTACGTTTGTACATATATATATATATATATGTATGTATGTATGTATAGCCATGAAATATATTTAATTTGGTGTTGTTAGAACTGACTAAGCCTTGCATTATGAGAGACAGTAGTGTTCAGAAGATATTAGTTATTTTATTAGAAATTATTAATAAAATTACCCATCATTTTTGGTGTTGTAGTATATGTTCTTGTAGTGTTTGGGGTTAATTTTTTTTATTACTGTTTGCTCGTGTTACCTCAACGACTGTATCATCTCGTTTAAGAAAACGGCCAGCTCCTTTTCGTTTTCTTCTTTGTTTTCTTTTCTTTTTCTTCTAAAAATAAGAATAAAAATAAAACAAAAAGAGGTTATCTGCAATACATCTTGTAGATTTAATTAAAAATATTGTTTTCACGACACAAAAGAAACCATAATGGAAATAATGTAAGACCATCTTGATTATTACTTCGTAAAATATATTGTGAAATGGAAAAGCACTATTGAATTAGAAATCTCGTTAATAATTTTTCTTGTGTTTTTTTTTTTTTTACAGAGAGTATGAAGTGGAGTGAAAAATTGTTGTTAAGGAGTCTAGAAGTATATATATATAGAAAAGGTATAATTTTAATGTTATGATGGTAACGCTCAAGATATAGGGGGTGCGCAATGCTTATACCTTAGTATCTCTTGTTTCTAAGTACAACAGCAATAAGCACACACGTGTATCGTCAAATTTACTTAATAAAAAAAATATCATATAAAATGTCTGTCAAAAAGTTTTTAGCTTTAATGGCCGGTGCTGCTACCTTAACTTCTGCCCTTGACGCTTACGAAGTTGCCGAATTTGATGCTTTGTTACTTGATGTTAACGCTCATTTAACAGAATACATTTCATTAGCTGAAAACAATCCTAGTTTCACCATTCCAGAAGGTGTCTTAGAATGTTATACTCACATTACTACTTACACAGATGACAGTTATACAACTTTGTTTACCATGATTAACTTTGCTCAAGTCACAACTGCTATGGAATTATTACCATGGTATTCTTCTAGAATTGTCCCACTTATGTCCTCATACTTCAAGGCTCACTCTATTACAGAAACAGCTGATTTAGGTGCTTCTGGTGCTTCTGGTTCTAGTGCTACCGCCTCTGCTTCTTCTTCTTCTGAGTCTGTTGCTACTACTACTTCTTCTGCTTCTGCTTCTTCTTCTTCTAAATCTTCTAAATCTTCTGCCTCTTCCTCCTCCGCTTCTAAGTCTTCTACTTCTAAGTCTTCTAGTTCTGCCACTGCTTCTTCCTCTTCTAAGGATTCTAGCTCTTCTAAATCCTCTTCTAGTGCATCTGCAACTTCCACAAAATCCAAATCTGCCAACGGCGCTAACCTATTAACTGCTGGTATGGGTGCTGCCGCTATGGGTGCTGCCGCTTTATTATTATGAAACTAAGAACGAGCCAAGATAATATATGGTTTTTATACATTTATGTATACATATGGGTAAATGAATAAGTGAATGTATATATATATTAAATAATATTAATAATGTTCGTGTTAATTTTATTGACTAAGCAATGTAGCGTCTTGGCTTCTGATGAAATATTACAAAGTATAAGTCGATTTTGTCTTATATCGTATGTTTAATAGTTAAGACATATTCAACCTATGATTTTATATGCTTTTAGAGCATATAAATGCTGTTGCCTGAATAATAAGAAATATAAACTTAAAGGTTGATTGAGTATCCTATAAGGATTAGATACTATTTTTCATTTCTTGGATTTTTGTATGTGTGTGTGTATGTATTTTTGCTTGTCCTAAATGGAAAAATATAAAATTAAAAGGGAGAAGAAGAGAATTTTTTCTTGGAAATTGAAAAGAAGGAGGAACAAGAGAGATAAAAACATTGTAGAGAGTGAAGCAGAGAACACAAAAAAGAGTAAGACATCTCAATTTAGATCAGTAATACTATTCACTTTATTAGAGGATAAGGTCGACCAAATTCTATTTATTCATTTATAAAATAATATACAATGCAATTAAGACGCTCATCAAGATTAAAGAAGCAAATTTCTGATCAACAGGTAGAAAGTATAGACAAAAAAGTAACAAAGAGGAATACTGCCAAAACTAATTCAAAGGTAAAGTCTACTAAAAAGATTGATGAAGAAAAGGGTTTGGATGGAAAAGGTAATGTCTCTGTGGTTGAATTGCCTAAAGTTCTGGAAATTGGTGATGAAATCCCAGATTTAACGCTTTTAAATCAAGATAATAAAGAAATTTCTTTAAAAGACATCGCTGAAAAGAACAAAATTATTATTCTCTTTGCATATCCAAGGGCGTCAACACCAGGTTGTACTCGTCAGGTCTGTGGATTTCGTGATAATTTCGATGATTTAAAGAAACATGCTGCAGTATTAGGTATAAGTGCAGACAGTGTTAATGCACAAGAAAAATTTCACAACAAACAACAGTTACCATATGATCTTTTGAGTGATCCGAAAAGAGAATTAATTGGTCTTCTTGGTGCTAAAAAGACTCCAACATCTGGTATCATTAGATCATATTGGATTTTTGCTGATGGTAAATTAAAATTTAAAAAAATTAAGGTGTCACCTGAAGTTAGTGTTTCTGAGGCAAAGGAACATATTATTGAATTAACAAAGACTATTAAGGATGAGTAAGAATCTTTAAAGGAGAATTATTTACGTGTAAATATGGTTGTGATTCTTAATAGCTTTTGCTATTTCTTAGAGGGGGGTTTGAATGGTTAGTCATTCTAGTTTATTTATATGTTATATTTCTCTGTGTTGATAATTTATTTGCTTAGTTTTTTTATTTTGCATTTTTAGTCTACATCAAATAACACAAACATTTTTTTGTTAATTTAGTATTTATTTTATCCCATTTTTGATTTCAAGTATCCTCTTTGTATATGATTGTTTATTTTTATTTTTAAAGTTTTTTTGATATTGTGGCAGACGGTTTATTGTATCCATTGCTAAAATAAATGAATATAAAAAAAATCTATCTATATGGGACAGATATATGTATATATATACATCTGTTTCAAATAACACATAGAGTATTAAGAACATGATTAACAAAATATCGATTTTGTTATTTTAAAAATTAAAGAATGATTGTAAAGTAAATTTTATATTAACATTTAATAATAAAAAGAATAAGAAAATGAAGGGGGATAAAAAGAAACCTAAGAACGTAAAAATATACCAGACGAATTGTGAACAATTAAGTCAAAATTCTCTAATAGAAGATGTTTTATTCACTAATATACCAAAGATAGATGATGAACCGACGATACAAGGTGTCAAAAGAGAATTAAAACAGAGACATATAGCTATGATTGCTCTGGGAGGGACTATTGGTACAGGACTTTTTATTGGTATAGCACAACCATTAATGAACGCGGGTCCTGTAGGAAGTCTTATTGCTTATCTTTTTATGGGAACTGTTATATTTTCTGTAACTCAGTCGTTGGGGGAAATGGTAACTTTTATTCCTGTGACTTCTTCATTTACTGTGTTTTCTTCACGATTTTTATCACCCGCATTTGGAGCTGCAAATGGTTATATGTATTGGTTTTCATGGGCAGTGACTTTTGCTGTAGAATTAAGTGTTGTAGGTCAAGTAATATTTTTCTGGACAGAAAAGGTTCCAATAGTAGCATGGATATCCATATTTTGGGTTTTGTTAACTATTTTTAATATGTTTCCTGTTCGTTATTATGGAGAAATTGAATTTTGGATTGCATTTATAAAAGTTCTGTCTATAACGGGGTTTATAATTTTTTGTATATGTATGGTGTGTGGTGCAGGACCATATGGACCATTTGGTTTTAGGTATTGGAAGAACCCTGGTTCGTGGGGCCCAGGTATTATATCTTCAAATAAAAATGAAGCGCGTTTTCTTGGTTGGGTATCATCTTTAATTAATGCAGCATTCACATACCAAGGAACAGAATTAGTTGGAGTCACAGCAGGAGAAGCATCTAATCCTAGAAAAACAGTTCCAAATGCAATTAAAAAAGTGATATTTCGAATATTGATTTTCTATATATTATGTCTATTTTTGGTTGGTCTTTTGGTTCCTTATAATGACCCCAAGCTGACAAGTGTGACAACATATGTGTCAAAGTCTCCATTTATTATTGCTATTCAAAATTCTGGTATTCCTTTCCTTGATAGCATATTTAATGGTGCAATATTAATTACTATAGTCTCTGCTGGGAACTCCAATGTTTATGTCGGATCACGTATTTTGTATGGGTTGGCTAAAAATGGTTCTGCACCTAAATTTTTTAAAAATACGACAAAAACAGGAGTTCCATATATTGCAGTGTTAACTACTTCAATGTTTGGTTCTTTAGCATATTTAGAATTATCTATCAGTGGTGGTACTGCATTCGAATGGTTGTTAAATATTGTTAGTATTGCGGGGTTCTTTGTATGGCTCTTAATTTCAGTAGCGCATATTCGGTTTATGCAAGTACTCAAGTATCGAGGTATCTCAAGAGATGATTTGCCATACAAAGCTAAGTTAATGCCATGGTTGGCGTATTATGCGATATTTTTTATTGTAATAATTATCATAACTCAGGGATTTACATCATTTACACCGCAATTTAATACAGTTGATTTCGTTGCATCATATATTTCCTTATTTTTATTTATATTTATTTGGTTGGCATTTCAAATTTGGAAAAGGTGTAGAATTATTTATAAACTATATGACATTGACATAGATACTGATCGCGAGCTGATTGATGCAATGCAATGGGAAGAAGAAGAAGAACAGCAACATATTCTGAAAAAATTTTGGTCTTCCATTTTTTAGTGTAACGAATTGATGTACTTGATGTTTTGTGCAAAGAAGATGGTAATTGGTTATATGTATTCATATATATGTTGTCTATAGTTTGCAGTGTCCATGATGAAAATAATTAGATATTCTAATATTATAATTAAAACGTTAAAAAACTTTGTATTTTTTTCAGTTGTAGCACTGTAGATGGAAAAATTAAAATTTTTATTTACTTTAAATAATCAAAAAACTTTGAATATCGTATTTTACTTTTTTAATATTAGTTCTAATATACATTATTCATTTATTGAGAAGTTGATTTATTTTTTGTTGAAATTTTTAAGCATTGTAGTATGATCCAACTTCATTACTCTTTTGAAATTTGATGCTATGATTGTTTGGAGGATATTTAGTTGATTATTGTATGTAGTTAAATAAGATAAGTGTTCAGAAATATTATTGAAAAAGGTTTACTAGACTCTATTTAGGTAATAAGAAAATAATAATGTTACTGAGAGTTCTAATAGTGGGTACATTACCAGTTGTATATTTACAATTTCAATTTTAAGTAATGAAAATTCATTTTAAAAGATACGAGATTTGTTATATATATTTGTTATTTTCTAAATGTGTTCTTCTTATTGTGTCATTATTTGTAGTGTTAATCAATTCTTTCGTATGAATTATTTTGTCAAAAGTAATACATTCCTTAAAAAACTACAAATAAGACATATACATAAAATAGAGATTTTCCAGATTAATATATATATTTTTTCGAAATTTTGTATGGAACTTAACTGGAAATCCCGTAAGTACGCAATTCCGAGGGTAACACCTGAGTATCTGGGTGGAGAATTGATACAGCCATTCGTGCAGTGGCTTGTGCAAGGTATTGAATTTGATTGGAGGATTTCCAGGGAGTGATAATTATATCAGATCTTGTCAAGAGACCTTTGATTATTGAGAGATATGCCAGGGGTAATCATCTTATTTAAATACATCTTAGTAATGATATTAAGAGTCGCCTCTTAATATCATAGAAGAAGAATAACAACAAGAAGTAATACAACATCAGGGTTACTAATTAGTAATATATAGAGCTTACGTAAGAGTGTTTATACTTATACTGATTGATACGATTCATCCATTTACATACAACAACTCTTACAAATTCTTCTTTTGTATAATATTCAATAAAGATCGGAAAAATATTTTACATGTATATGCAGAATATTCTGGTGTATGGATAAGAATATGTGGGTTCATAGGTAATAAAAAAAAGTACTGAAGGGAAAACTTTTTGAGTATTATACCTGTATCTAAATCTTCTCATATTAAATACAAACAGAACATCATAATTATAATCAAGAGTATACGTTATTGTCTATTTCAAAAATTCCAGTCTTCTCATTATTTCATGGAGTCTTTAATACTAAAAACTTTAGGATGGCAAATCATAATGCACCATAAATAATATTACTAATAAATTAACTACTAAGGATTGTATGTATCTTACTTTCCTAATGTAGCTAGACATTCCTCTCAAATTGTATATTTTTTATTGACATCTATCACCACAATTTGTATTATTTTAAAACTAGCTATTTTAATGTAAATGTAACTATGCTTTGAAAAATCACAAATGTGTATGAAGTACCATAAATATACATACATAGAAAAGCACAACTCCAATGTTTATACTTAATAGATATTACTGACCCTATATAAATTTAAAATATAACTACTATAGCAATTTTAGGTTCTTGAAAATCTGTATATTTTCCCAGGATAATAAAGGTATTAACAAAATTTAAAGTATGCTTAACTACGTTCAAGAGATAAAGACCAATAGATAAGGTTAACCTGTGCTTGATACTGGAATATTATTTTGTTGATTTACCCACTCCAACGCATCAAACCTTCTGATTGTGATTCACTTCTTACTTCTCATTTTCTTTCTTATTCTCTACTCTTGTAGTTGTTCCAAATATATACAACATACACATATATAAGGCTAATTTTAGCATTTATTCCACTTTTGTTCTTCCTCAAACTGGTCTTTTTCTCCGTTTTTTTTTTTTTTACTGAATTAGTTTGTGTATTATTTTCACCTCAAGAATAACAACAAAAATTATTATAAATTTTTGCTTTTGTTCCTTTTGGTTTATACAAGTATATTTCTTTCTTATTTTTATCCCTGAGTAATTCAAAACACCAGCGATCAACTAAATACAATATATTTACACCAAATGAGTTCTAAATTATTTAGATTGGAGGCCACTTATCAAAATTATGCTTGGGGTAAGATTGGTTCCAAATCTGCTGTTGCCCAATATGCTGCCCATTCTAATGAATCTGTAAAAATTGATGAATCCAAGCCATATGCTGAACTATGGATGGGAACCCATTCTAACGGTCCTTCCAGACAAGCTGAAACTGGGGAATTGTTAAAAGATATGATTAAAAAGGATCCTGTTAATATGCTTGGTGAAAAGATTGTTGAAAAATTCCAAAATAAAGAAGAATTGCCATTTCTTTTTAAAGTGTTATCTATTGAAAAGGTTTTATCCATCCAAGCACACCCAGATAAGGCTTTAGGGAAAATGTTACATGAGCAAGATCCTAAAAATTACCCAGATAATAACCATAAACCAGAAATGGCTGTTGCTGTTACAGACTTCGAAGGGTTCTGTGGATTTAAACCTTTGAATGAAATAGCAGATGAATTAAAACGTTTGCCTGAATTTAAAGCTATTGTTGGTGAAGATGTTGCTCAAGAATTTATCAATGGTATCAAACCAGACGCCATTGAAGGATCTGAAGACGATAAATCCAACAAAAAACTATTACAAAAAGTCTTCAATAAGGTTATGACTGCTTCTGATGAATTTATTGCTAAAGAAAGTGAGAAATTGGTTGACAGAGCTCAACAAAGTCCAAAAGATTTCAACAAGTCTGATTTACCAGAATTGATAATTCGTTTAAATAAACAATTCCCCCAAGATGTTGGTTTATTCTGTGGTTGCTTATTGTTGAATCATTGTAGATTGAAACCTGGTGAAGCTATCTTCTTAAGAGCTAAAGATCCACACGCTTACATTAGTGGTGATATCATTGAATGTATGGCTGCATCTGATAATGTTGTAAGAGCTGGTTTTACCCCTAAATTTAAGGATGTTAAAAATTTGGTAGAAATGTTAACATATAAATATGGCAGTGTGGAAGATCAAAAGATGCAACAAGAATCGTTTGAAAGATCATCTGGTAATGGTGAATCAGTCCTATATAATCCACCAATTGAGGAGTTTGCTGTTTTAGAAACTACTTTTAAGCAATCTACTGGTGTAAGACATTTTAAACCTTTTGAAGGTCCAAGTATTTTAATTACCACAAAGGGAAATGGTTTTATTAGTACTGAAGGTGTCAAATTAAAAGCTGAACCTGGTTTTGTCTTCTTTATCGCTCCAAACACACAAGTTGACTTAGAGTCTATGGACCAAGATTTTACTACTTATAGAGCATTTGTTGAGGCTTGATTGAAATGCAAAGGCAAATCAAAAAATAAATACCTTTTAGTGTGAAAATTTTTCTCATCTTTTTTTATCATATTATATCCATATATAGGTTTATGAAGGTTTGTCTCTAATTACTTTTCTCACATATATATATGACCCACACATCCCATATATCTATCTTTAAGCTTCAATACTTTTCTACGAAAATTATTCATTAAAAATAATTATTAGTTTTGGTAGAATAATTAAGTAAAAAAGAAGATAAATAAAAGTAGATCAGTAAATAAAATATATTACGTTTTCATTCTTTAGTATATCTATGCATTTTATATCATGCTATTCCTACAACATCGTAGTTGTAATAATAATTTCCTTTTATTTTACAATGTTACTCAATATTATGTGTTTTTTTCCATTTTTCTATTCTTTTCTTTAAGTCACCAGGTGATTGTTGATAGATATTGAGTTTATCAAAGAACATCTTCCTATAATTATCTCCATATTTTTTATATAGTCTTCCCAACCATTCAGCTTCTCTCTCACTTTGATGTCTTTCTTTTTTAATTATTGGACGATTAGCAAAACGTTCCAATTCCTTAACTACTTCTGTCATTTCTTCAGTCTCTTGAATTCTTTTTTTGAACTCATTAATATCTTCATCAATATCATAAGCCTTTTGTTTTCCATAGACAATTTTAATGATATTCCCATGAGCATCACGTTGTAGTCTAGCTTCACCTTCAGGAATGTTATTCTCATCAAATTCTTCATCTTCTTGTGTATCAACATGTCCTTTTTGAGATTGGTCCTCATCAGAATCGCTATCGCTATCACTATTATCATTAAATTTACTATTTACTGTAGCAGATTCCTTTTTCATTACTTTGGATAAATCTGTTTCTTGACCTCCAGCTGGTTTCTGGAGTTTCGCTCTTAAACCCAATTTTTTATAGTTTTGCGCTAGTGTTAAAGAATAATCCCAGTTAGCTGCAATAATTGGATTAGACTTTATATTTATTTTTCTTCTTCTATCTTTAGTTCTTCTAGTGGCCTTACCAACAGATGAACGATTCATCTTTTTCTTCCTTACAGAAACCATTTTGGACAGATTTTTTTTCTTTAGTTTAGATGTAATGTTGATGTTTGTGTGCTACTCTTCTTTTTTGATATTTCTCTTATCTTTCTTTCTCTAGAATCTTCAATTTCTGCTCTCAAAGTGAGGGAAGAATAGACTAAATTTTTCAATAGTTAAATTAAATCCTATTAATTGGTAAGCTATGCATTGCATTTAACTACCAAGTACCAGCTTAAAACTTAAATTAACCTGGATATTGAAGCGATGAGTTAGTTTATCAGAATCAAAATAATTTTAATTTTTCAATAAAAAAATTTTTCTTTATTGAAGAAGCTTTTTTTTAAACAGCAAAAAGCAGGAAAAAAAAATAAAAAAAACATTGGTTTATTTTGTTGTTTCTATAATAAGGAAAGCTATTCTATACCAAAGATAAAAACAAGAAGAATACAATCTTGGAATTTTAACGTTTTACTAGTTTGTGTCACATTAATGTGAACATAACTTTTAAGTCGTTGTACACGGTTCAATAGACTAGTGTAGAAATTTACATATGTTTATTGAAAAGATTAACACTTATAGGTCTCATTGTATTCTCTAGGATATGCGTGTGTCAACTTTCTATATCAATTCTAAAATAGATATATAACTTTTGATAGAAAACAAAGCAAAAGAAATTAAGCAGATAGAGAGTCTTATAAAATAATAGATATTTGCTAATTTTCTCAACTTTCTACTGGTGTTTGTTTTTCTTATTTTGTATCTTTTTACAATCGTTATCAGAAAACATGGCTGCTGAAGGTATTTATAAGCAAAATGCAAGTGACGTTAGTACTAAAACCCATGATAGGATTGACTTAACAATGCTAAATCAACAAAATGAGTCAGATTTGAAATCTGTCTTTTTAAGTAATATTGACTTCGAAATCACACCAAATGAAATTGAAGATTTTTTCCAGGATTGTGGAGAGGTTGTTAGGATTACGTTATTCAATAATAATAAATATATCCATAGAAATCATAAACAAGGATTTGCATATGTAGAATTTGATAGAGAAGCATGTGTAGAGAAGGCTCTTCTACTTAACGGATCTATCTTAAAGGGTAGTAGGGTCAAAATTCGAAGAAAAAGAACAAATATTCGTTCATATCACAAAAAGAAAAGTAAAGGATGTCCAATTTCAAATCCGTCACAACTGACACCAAAAATGTAATATTTTGAATATAAAATCAAGCAATCATATAAGTACATACGAAAAAAATTATACTACTACGTCGGTACTCTATAATTTCTATGAACAAACTATTTATATTTTTTGTTTACGTTCAATAAGGTCCTCATTTGTATAGAATAAAATATAGTAACTCAATGGGATTGACTTATTTGCTTTTCACATTGATTATTAGTACGAAATTTCTGAATGATTATATAAATGAACTACAAACAATTTTTTATGAGATCTCTCTTTGAGTTTTTATAGAGTAAGCCAAATACATTTCGAGTATCACTTAAATATAACGTAAAAAAAGTATCGGTTATAAAAGTAGATGCTATTGAGCAAAGGATAAAGAAGAGTTTACATAAAAGGTCATAACATTTATAGTACATCTCATTTTTTTTATCCATATGATTTAGACAAAAATAGAGTACAAAAATTATGAGTTATGAAGTGCACTTTTAAGTTGAAAACGATGGAAAAAAAATAATATGAATATGTAAAAAATGGAAAAATGATATATACATAGGTAAAACATAAAATATTAAACCTCCTATGTATTTCATGTAAAATTAAAATATTTCCCCATGAAGTATTATAATTGTTCCATTATGTTATTCTTCTCTTAGGTAACGTGAGTTTACTTACCCCTGTTACCTTCATTATCTAATCTAATATATTAAAAACTGATTTGTGAGTTATTGTTTAACTTGTCTCTTTCTTGTATTCTCAATACTTTTTATATTGAAAATTATACGTCAAATATCATATGAATGGATAAACAGTTTGAAGAACTTTGTTTTGCATGCCACATTGGGGATCTTCCAAATGTTGATAGACTTATAGCTGCTGGCGTAAACCTCAATGCTGTTGATAAATTTGATAATTCCCCCTTATTTCTAGCAAGTCTTTGTGGACACGAAGAAGTTGTTAGGTTATTGTTAAAAAGTGGTGCTATCTGTGAGAGAGATAGATATGAGGGAGCACGTTGTATATATGGAGCATTAACTGATTCAATAAGGGATTTACTGCTTACTTATGATATTTTCAAAGTCATTGATATGAATCAACCATTTGCTACTCATATATCTTCTCTTTTGAATAAAAACTCAAATTTTGGAACTTTTGACGTTATTTTACAAAAATTTACAGATAGAGTGTCAGGCAGCTTGATATCAAAGCATAAAGGTAACGAAAATGTTGGTGATAATCTCTTCGGTATAAAGGCCCATAGATATATGATTCAAGCAAGATGTCCTAGATTCTTTGATTTTATTTGCAAACAACAATTAAATGATAGTGTCATGAAAATAAGGGATGATATACCTATATATGCGTTAAAGTTTTTATTAAAATTTATATATTTGATACCTGTTTTATATACCATCAAACATACTTATTACCACGTCTTGATTGAAATTGCAAGTATTTTGGAATTAGAAGATCTTTTGGATTTTTTAAATAAAGTCAAATATGTTACAGATCCATCTGAAAAATCCGCATTAATGTTGGAGTATCAATACATATTTACTTCATCTGCCAAAAAACAGCTTTCGAATTTTGTTAAGTGCCACATAATTCATAATGCAATTCTAATACCAAATGAACTTACTCCAGAATTGCATCGGCGCCTAATATCCTGTTCAGCATTGCCTGATATATTGATTCGTATTAAAGATAATAATGGAATTCAAAAAATATACCCCTGTTATCTTTCCATACTAATTCGGTCTGATTAGTTCAGAGGTATGTTTATTGACCCTTTTGAGGAATTTACAAGTTACTTTATTTCGAAAAACAATAACATATATCCTGATTTAAATGTGCAGATTTTAGATATTCCTGCATACGACCCTGCTATATTCGAAATGGTACTCCGGTATCTTTATTATGATGAGTCAAACTTACCTTGGGATTGTGCTCTAGGGGTCATATCACTAAGTGATTTTTTGTTAATAGATCGATTGAAATCCATTGCCACTACAGTTATTATACAAAGTCAAGAAATCCTTGAGCAATACCCTATCTTTGATATATTATATTTTGCTTGGTCAAATAGATTAGAACAGCTGGAGCAATATGTTGCTAAAATTGTAGCTGATAATTTGAAGAATTTCTGTCAAAAAAAAGAATTTGAACAGGCCATTGTTAAAAGTTCTGAACGAATTGTTGAACGTCAAAAAACAGATACGATTGAATTTGTTGATGACATTCGGTATTTCTTATTGAAAAAGTACAATTTGGAGCCTGAAGATCATCAGTTTGTTGAAGAAGAGGCTCATAATGGTAGTATGACTGCAGAAAGTGAGTATTCAGAGTACATGAATGATATCACCTTAATTAATAATATTTTGGATGACTTGGGACTTTATGCGTAACACTTAATAGTATTCCATCTTTTTATATTAATAGTAGTCCAAAACTGGGATATAATATTGCTGGAGTTGTATTTAATAACATGTGAATAAATGTGCATGTTTATGTAAAGTGATAAAAATTATGTTGTTATTGAAAATATAAAGTAGGTATTACCATATATATAGTTTTGCATAGAATAAGTAGAGAGTAGCAAAATCTTTTATTTTAAAAATTTTAGTAATGATAGATGACAACAATGATAGTTTATATATTAGGTATCTTTTTTCAGGCTGCTATGTTATAGTAACTGCGTAATAATTAGCAAAATTATTCACATCTTTTTGCTCTACAATATTTATTGTTAATTTGTTGAAAATTTTATTGTATTTTAGGTGTAAGGTGTTAAAGACTGTCACATTAGTTAAAAATATGTCTTTAAATGTTATGCAATAATTTTCAAAAAAATCTTGGCTATAATTAATGTTAGGAGTTAAATGATTGATTAATAAGCATTTAACGTATGCTCAAGTAATTTTCAATTGAGCTTTTTGAAAGATATGGATCTTAAAAAGGTATTTTTAGTTAAAATCATTTTATTAGGGACTTAGATTTTCTTTTGTATTGTGGAAAATCAGACTAGTAAGCATATAATAACATATGGTGCTATGTAACACACCCTGACATAATGACAAATACCCCTACAAATTTCATAACTGTTAAAGACAGAAATAATAGTTGGATATTATATCATCTTAACTGTAATATATATTTCCTATCAATGTGAAATACTTATAATACATATGTAAATTCATTGCCTGATATTATTATATTAAATTGTGAATTTTCTATCTTCTTATTTTGTATTTTTACCTTTAACTTTGGTTCCTTTTCCTTTATTATGGCTTTTAGTTTTGCCATTTTTTGAGCCATTCAGAGAAGCAGAAACTTTATCTACTGAAACAATTCTAACTAAATCTTGTGCAGTAAGAGCTTTGATCATATCATGTTCCATAGGCCAATCAAGTGTATTGTTGTTTTTAGTTGTATCAACTTGTCTATTCAAAAAGAAACTTAGAATTTCATTCATAGTTTTTGCTTTTTTTGCATTACCGGGCTGTATTTTAACTTTGTATTTATATTTCAGCAAAGCAAGCCAGGGTGCAAAAACAGGGATGATATCTAAAACCTCATCTTCTTTGGAAATACATGGCCTTAATTGTTCCTTGAGTTGTACAAAATTAATTTTTACTTTTTCCATAGTAGTAAAATGTAAAAGCTGAGCCATTTTTTGTTTCTCTCGTCTTTCTTTTCTATATTCTTGTTGATCTTTTTTGGTGGATTCTTCTTGTTTTCTTTTTTCTTCCATTTCAATACCTTTCAAGGTACCTAAGACTTCCAGGCGCATAATTCTTTCGCTTTCGTCTTGATCTTTGTATTTTTTTTGCATTTTTTTTAGTTTGCCCTTCTTACCACGAACATTTTTCTTCATGTTAAGAAGTACATTAGCAGCAGTGATCGATGTGCTATTTTCTTCTGTTGTTTCTTTTTCTTCCTTTTCCATCATCTTACTTTCATTTCTGGTAAACAATGTGTCTACACTTTTTTTAGTAACAGATTCTAAAAGAGGTAAGTTACTATTAGTTTCCGGGAAACTAGAAGGATATTCTTCAGAGATTTCATTTTCAAAAACACATTTAGTTTCAACAGATTCATGATTTGTAGAAGGAAAGGTACCATCTTCAGTATAGGTTGTGTCATTCAAAGTTTTCACTTTCCACATCAAACCTAGACCCATAACTAACTGAGAGGGTGCTAAGATATTTTTTTCGTTTTCATCCTTTATCGTAAAAACACCAGCTGGAAGTACTTTATTGTCATATGTATTAAACTTACTAATATTTTTAGCTCTACACCACCAAGCAGAAGCAGCTAACTTTTTCGACCATGCCTCACTAGATGCCATACATAATATACCAGCCTGCATCAATGTATTTGGTGGAATCTCTGACTTTTCTGGATTTTTGATCCATACAACATTATCATAACTATTTGAAACAAATATATCATCTTCTTCAATATACTTGCCATATATTTGATCAGATTCAACTGCACTTTTACCCATTAATACTAAAAAACCTTCACTGGAGATAAACCAGTAATACTTTTCAAAGAAGTAAAGATTCTTAACCTTTTTCAAAATATTATGACTTTTTTCTAGTTTTCTTTTTAGTTGTTGATTAACATTTTTTTCTATGTTCTTCATAGCTTTTTCAATATTTTGTTCTACTTTTTTTTGTTTTTCAGCTGTTGTTTTCTTCAGGTTAAAATATTCGCTAGCATTTGCATATGCAGACAAGGTAAGATCAATCGTGACAACAACATAATTTTTATTATTACTTATTTTAGACCTTGCATGAGCATGACAAATAGATTTATTTACATCTACTTGTATTTCATCATCTGAATCACTGTTTTCTGAGGAATCGGAGGATGTATTTTCTTCATCACTACTACTACAATGATCTCTATAAACATTAGGTAATTTAATATCAATTTTATTTTGGTTAAGATTTAGTGGTAACATGATCATTTCAGCTATTTTATTCTTCTTTTTTTTTTCTGCCTTTATCAACTTTTCAATAGTATTCCAATCTAGTTGTTGGTCAATGAGTCCTTGGACAGCGCACTTGGCTTCTTCAATCTCATTAGCATGTTCTATAATTAAATGTCCCTTCTTTTCATTGATAAGTTGCATATCTTGTAATGTCTGAATTCTCTTGGCGTTTTCAAAACGTGCATCATCCAATTTCTTCTGTGCCATATTTTCCTGAGCTTGGATCTTAAGTGCATATTTGGATGATTCAATAGTGGAGAAAAATGTATCTAGTGTTTTATTATAAGACCCTTCCACTTCAACGATCTTTTTATCTTCTGTCGCATTTATATATGGTTTGAATGGGTGAAAACTATCAAAAACATATTCTAGATCGACAGAGTCTCTTTCTTTTATATAATTTGAGTTTTTTCGTGTTACTATATACCCCATCACTACTTCCTTTTGAAGTAGTTCACTATATTCTTTCTGGGTCTGCTTTAACACATTACAGATAACATCTTCTTGACTAAAAAATGCAGAAGATTGTTCAGAGGGTGTGATACCATTCATTTTCAGATTTTTTGTTAATAGATCGGATGATAAATAGGGTACTTTATTCAATAATAATCTATGGATAGTTTTTTTCTTTTCAGGGACTGGGGAGGTTTCTAGGTGTGTCTTTTCTTCTTGAAACCATGAGTTAATCAATGCAGTGTTAAATTCAGTGTCTGTAATAGTTGGTATGGAAGTGTGATTGGAAAAAAGAGAATGGTCAAACATTTCATACTTTTTTCCAACTGTATTTTCATATTCTTTAACGATTCTTTGTAAAGATAAAATCTTTAAATTTTCATCTAACAAAAGTATATTACCAGCACTGAAAAATTCAAAAACCAAATAGTACTGACCATCAGCAAATTGAAATACAACAATTCGATCATTAGAAACTTGTCTAACATTCGTTAGTCTTCTTGATTTCAAGTGTTTTCTTAATTTCACAACAAAATTCGAGGGCATTGTTGGTGTTTGCCTTGCATATTCGGTAATGTGAATTCTAGAGCCACAATCAACTATAACATTAACTTTAGAGTCTGGTTTGTTAAATTTTAGTAGGTATTGTTTGCTTGAATCAGCAATGTTATATATGTTGTTTAATCTGTATGATTCAATAGAATTGCGCAATTCAGCAACTAAAAGCTGCAAATCTAGTGCACTTACTTTTTGTTTCATAGCTAATTTCTTCTCACCTAGAGTATACTATGATAATTGAAAACTATGTGTTTTGGTAGCATTTGCATTTGTTTCCAGAAGATTTCTCTTGATGATGTTATAACATATAGTTCCTATTCATTTTGTACTTGGATTCACAGGAAATTTCGTTTCTTTTTTTCCTTTTTTTCTCATTGTACAATAAGTTTAATAGAAAAAAAATAAAAAGAAAAAAGTATTACTACGGGGGTATCAAGATATGTTTATGATTAGCAATTTTCAAAAGAAAGAATAAGGTGACGATATTATATTTGAACTTTTAAATTAATTATTAAAATAATATGTGCAAGCCAGATGTAATGAGAGAAGTAATAGTTATTCAATCAGAATGGTTTGAATTTTTGGCTACCGAAATCCTTGAAATTCAGGTTCTATATAACAATTAAAAAATTTTTCAAGAGTATTTTATGTTTAGATGGAAGCAAAACTATGAAACAACAATTAATACTCATTATAATCTGATTTGTTACTCTATTTCACTGTTTTCTATCTAGTACACGGTGTTATTTTATCGTACTTCCATTTGGAATCTTCGAAGAATATCTTCAAGAGTTTACATAATTTAAACTATTTAAAAGTATGCATCAATTTGATTTTACAAATAGGTTATCAAGTCAGATAGATGATTTCGTATAGTACTAAGTTCTTAAGTAGACGTACCTTAATTTTTATAGTGTTAAATAGAAAATAAAAATATGGTCTTAGTAAAAAAATAATAAAATCGTCTTTAAAAGATATATTTTTGTCCTGAATTATTGATAATTAGGAGAAACAGATATTTTTTATTTAATGATGATTGTAAAATATTAAGAATAAATAAAAGTTAAAACTATTATACAGTAAAAACTAACTGCATACAAATGTTTACACAGGAATCATACTGTAGTAACATACTTTCGGTTAGTGAACCAAAAACTACAATTGTATGTTATTTATTATATCACAAATATTATTATAAGATAATGACAAAAAAAAAAAAAAGATAAAAAAAAAGATAAAAAAAAAATAGAAACAGATCAATCCTATCTTATGTACATCATGGAAATAGTGTGTTTTTATATACTAGGAAACGGAATTCTAATTTTCTCTTGTTGTCAAATAATCAGCATCTTCTATTACTATTATTTGTAGATATAATTTGTTGTGTGAGATGATTTTTTTAAAAGAGAACAAATACGTATATTATATTTTTGTCTTTTCATAATGTAAATTAACAAAAGGATAATGTATCATAAAGAACAAGCTTATAAAAATGTTGGTCATTATGGTGGCTCTCAAATAGTACAATATTTTATGTTCTGATGAACATTGCCCGGTCTAAGGCAAACAAAATAACAAACGTGTAGTATATTTTTATTTTAGTTATACAAAGATTTTTTTACAAATTCTTCGGTGTCCTATCAAAAGTCTTTTTTAAACAGACTTATATATATATATTTTTTTAGTCAAACCCTCATAGTATTTGTTTTTTTTTTAGGTGCAAAATATAAAAACCTAACGTAAACAGCTTAACAACTTCTTTTTTTTCTTCTTCTTTTTTTGATTCTTTTTTTTTTACTAGGTCTGGGACAGAAAAATAGAAACAAAAAAAATTTGATAAGTTGCAATATGGGAATTTTTTGAGAACAATTTGCTGCTGAACAAAATTAAAGAGACAGCATTAAGTTCTCAACTAAAATGAAAACACAATACAAATGCAATACAGTACAATACAATACAAATCTTCTCTCTTTTTGTTTCAATATCTGATTTTTTCTGTGCCTTCTCAGATTTTTCTGGATCTGCGACAATAGTGTGATGGTTATAGACATTTTATTTTAATGCAGCAATAGCAACGCACAGCATAAAGAGTGCACTAGACTTGTATCGTTATAGGTGAGGGCGGAAAGTGAAGAAAAGGAGAGAGGGAAAAGATGGGTTATTTTTATGATTCATTTGTTTTATTCTTTTGTATGGAAAATATGAGAAGATTTTACTGACACATCTTGACTATTGGTGAATTATTACTATGTCTATTTCATAATTCTTTTATGATAAACTTCCTCTAATTTTACATATATATAAGGACAACAAATAGTTCAGAATGGAGAATTTTTTTTGTCTCATTTCCATCTCATTTTCATAGTCAACTAAAACAGATAACCAAACTGAAAAAATACAGTAATCAATTAACTTAAACAATATCACAATAAAATAAATTAAATTAAATTAAAATGTTTTCCCAATTGAAAAGAATGGAATCACAATGTAGATGTGCTCTACAATCTTCAAAATCAGGATTGCTTTGTAAGTGTGCATTTAACTGTAAGTGTTCCCATTGTGAAAGTAAATGCAAATGTTCTTCTACCGAAGTCTGTCAATGTGACAAGGAATGTGAATGTACTCACTGCAAGCAGGTGAGACAAACTAGTGGATGCTGCTCTCAAGGATCTAAGTGCTGTGGAGATAATTGCAAGTGCTGTGCTGAACAATGCAAGTGCACTGGTGGATCCTGTCAGTGTGACAAGGAATGTGAATGTGCCCACTGCAAGCAGGTGAGACAAACTAGTGGATGCTGCTCTCAAGGATCTAAGTGCTGTGGAGATAATTGCAAGTGCTGTGCTGAACAATGCAAGTGCACTGGTGGATCCTGTCAGTGTGACAAGGAATGTGAATGTGCCCACTGCAAGCAGGTGAGACAAACTAGTGGATGCTGCTCTCAAGGATCTAAGTGCTGTGGAGATAATTGCAAGTGCTGTGCTGAACAATGCAAGTGCACTGGTGGATCCTGTCAGTGTGACAAGGAATGTGAATGTGCCCACTGCAAGCAGGTGAGACAAACTAGTGGATGCTGCTCTCAAGGATCTAAGTGCTGTGGAGATAATTGCAAGTGCTGTGCTGAACAATGCAAGTGCACTGGTGGATCCTGTCAGTGTGACAAGGAATGTGAATGTGCCCACTGCAAGCAGGTGAGACAAACTAGTGGATGCTGCTCTCAAGGATCTAAGTGCTGTGGAGATAATTGCAAGTGCTGTGCTGAACAATGCAAGTGCACTGGTGGATCCTGTCAGTGTGACAAGGAATGTGAATGTGCCCACTGCAAGTGCATGAAGTAAGTTGGTAAGTGCTGAAAAATCTAGTTGTCGTTGTAAAAAAGAATTTCTTTAGTGTTTCCAATAGTTTAGGTGAACTTCTTTCTTATTTATTTTATGTTAGAAGAGTAAGCAAGGTGTTAAAACATTTTTTTTATTTTTTAATTTGTTTACTTTTTAGTTATTATCACGAGTTGATTAGTTGCTTTTTTTAAGTAATTGATTAGTTTTATATCTATTTAAATAAAGTCATAAATAAACAAAATTTTTTTTATTTTATTTGACAAAAATTTATTTTTTTCTTATATCTTTTTTTTTATCTCTGTATAGACATGTGTATATAAAATAGAATTCGGTTAAAAGTTTGTTTGAGTTTATTGATTTTTTCTACAAAGGATAATAAAAGACCTGTTGAATGGAAAGAACAACTAAAAAAATTAAGAATTGAATAGAACTTTGATAAGTTTAACAGATCATCAAAAAAAAGTTATCGAGAGTGGTGTATATAGATATATTTATTTGCATAAAGGCTTATTTATTGATCTGATCACCTGTAAGACTTTAACCGGTTTGTATTATAAAATATGGTTTTGTAATATTTTTTTCTCGTTTACAATTAAGAAATGAATTTCCACACTATTAATGAAGATTCTAAATTAAATTTTAGAACCATTAGTTTACATTAGAAGGTAGATAATAAACATATTTATAGAATACTTTAAATAAAAATAATATCACATAAATTAAATATGGTATATGTAGTTGTTTCAAAGAGTCGGATAAATTAGATACTTTTCTATAGGACATCATCAATGAATCATTAAATTAAAGGAAAAAATCTGCTTTTTTTTAAATAACAGTTTTATTTCAAGATATAAAGATAAAAGTTTTACCAGTGATAGACTATGTAATTATTCTAATGAATTTTTAGATAGTAATTGAATTAATATTTGTTCCAAAGTTGATCAGTATATCATTGTGAAAATGATTTAGAATTGAAAAGATCTAAATTAGGTGAATTGGAATTATTATTGTTAGTTGAAGATTTTAATATCAATATAAATGATCCTAGTGAACACATTAATCAATTGGCTAATTCAAAAGAATTCATTCAAAAATCGATTAATAATTTTAAAAGATATCAATAATTATATAAGTCAGAAATCAATATGTTTTTAAATAAATTGAAAATAGGAACATTCAATGTTATATAAATATGAAAAAATTAATACAATATTGAATATTAACTGTTTAAATTTTTTTTTTTTGTAAATATTGAACTGAACAGTAAAATTTATTCATGTATAAGGAACCTAACTGGAAATCCAGTAGATACGCAATTCTGAGAGTAACACCTGAGCGTCTGGGTGGAGGATTGATACAGCCATTCGCGCAGTGGCTTGTATAAGGTATTGAATCTGATTGGAGGATTTCCAGGGAGTGATAATTATATCAGATCTTGTCAAGAGGCCTTTGATTATTGAGAGATATGCCAGGGGTAATCATTTTATTTAAATACATCTTAGTAATGATATTAAGAGTTGCCTCTTAATATCCTACAAGAAGAACAACAACGAGAAGTAATAATACTACACCAGGGTTATTAATTAGTGATATATAGAGCTTACGTAAGAGTGTTTATACTTATACTGATTGATACGATTCATCCATTTACATATAACAACTCTTACATCATGTTTGTTAACCATTTTAGAGACTTTAATAGGAATATTTAATTCATCTTTAAATTGTAAGGAGCCCTAATTGGAAATCCTGAAATGTGTAGTCTGCAGGTAACGCTTGATGTCGAGGCGGAGGGCTTAGAACAACCGAAACTCGGGGCCCAAGGTTGTGAGTGTATTCGAACGAACATATGATCGTCGAATGGACAGTGGTGGTAAATTACTAAAAGGCTTACTTAAGAGACTCTTGATTGTTGAAAGATAGTGCCAGAGGTAATTATCAGCATTAATGTTCGTATTCTATCTAATAGGTTCACTCTAAAGAAGAACAACACGAATAACTAAGACTAACCCATTTAATAGTTAGAATCAACCAATTATATAATTTGTAAGTGTTTATGTATATAGGTAATATCCATAGTTTAGTGTACTACTTGAAATAACCCTTTACTTTTTGTTTATACTTAAATATAATAATACTTGATTAAAAAACCCAGGAAAAAGAACATTAAGGTTTTATATATATTAGTAACGATAATAGTAAAAAAAATAAATGGAGCAAAATAATTATCAATAAAACTAAAGAAGTAACAATTATTACTATTAGTAAGTAAAAAATTATAAATCATTATTAAGTGAGGTCTTTATTATATTCTATTTAATTTATCTATATTTTATTTTTCAATAATTGGTTTTTTTATAGTTAGAAATTCACCACAATGCAATTTTTCATTTATTGTTATTATATCAACAAAAGTTTCTCTATTATTTTTGGTAAAGCAATTATTATATTGATTCTGTTCAGTCGCTTGTGTAAGTAATCCCTAGGGTATTATCTATGACTGAAAATGCCTGTTTAGATAAATTACACTTGGAATTTATTATATATATATATTTTTAGCTATCTATTGCAATGCTTATTCTGTACTTATTTTATTACAGGAAAGTATATATAAGCTGCTTCCAAAGATAATAGTTATAGTAAATTTATATGACTTTTGATGTGTTTATGGTAGAAAAGATCTATCAATTTCTTATATATGATATGTAAAATTATTTTCGTACTTTTTTTCCTTGGTCGTTACATATATTTCAGTTACAAAACTGCTAAGAATAAATGACTATTGATAGACTAAATAAAATCTTTGATGGAAACATATAGGAGAAAAAATAAGATTTTGTCTTTATTGTCTTTTTTCAAAGAGTTTTTCTCAAAAACAACTTCTTTATATCTGTGTATATAAATATATTAATATTAATATTATCTAATCATAATTTGCAAACCACCCTAGTACACACATCTAAAACATTAATAATCCATCACTAAACAATATTGATGATTAGTAATGCTTTTCCAATTTATAACACCAATAACATCTAAAAACTACGTAATTATAAATATTTTAAAAATAACCATGTTTTGAACTCTTTCAAACATTTATCTTTTTATAGAAAAAAAAACATGTTTTAATTATAAAAAAGATCAATTACATTCAAGACAAAAATCAAATAATTAATTGAAAGGAATAGGTTAACAAAATAATATTTACTTTAATTTAATAGCCACTATTCCTTATTCTAATCTAAGATTCAATAGAAGTCCTACTGAGTAAAAAATTATTAGTCTACACGCTAAAATAGTTTCAATAATTGAATTGCTTATTAGATCAAAATTTATCCCTAGATAATAAAAATTTAATAACAAAAGTAAAATTTCTTAGAAACAATTCGTTTGTAAACAGGGATATTTAACTTAATATAATTTGATTGTAAATCCAAGCCAAAAATTGAGTATATTATTATTGAAATGCAATAAAGTAATTACTATGTTATTTGTAAAACCCTGTTGTGTCCATTAACTTTAATAGATTTTATTGAATACTCTGATTACTTTAGAGTGACTGATCTTTTTAATCTACTTTTTAGATACTCCACATTTAAGATTCTCTATAACCAAAGTTCTTGAAAACCAAAAAATATTATTAAACCATTATATATTTTAATGGTTTAACTTTTTTAAACAGTTAAACACTAAAGCAGGATGGAATAAACCCATTATTGGAAATGTCATAAAAACAAACAACAATAATTACTAATTTTTCCACAAATGGTTCTTTATATTTTCATACCTATATTTTTGAAAAAATAGAACAGCATTCACTTCTAACCTATCTCAAAACTGAACAGGACATACATGAAGAGATCCTTACAAATATATATCAGTAGGTTTTAATTAAAATAAAAAACTTACGTATTTTCTGTACCTATGTTAGTATTACCAAGATCCTAGTATATTTAATTTATGGAGTTGTATTTATAAATTCTACCTACTAAAATGTCAAATATGAAAACCAAATCTTCCTTTGAGATTCTCAAATATCTTTTTTATCAACTACTAAAACGTTTAGATTAAATACAGTTCTTTTTGTTTTTAAACAAACTATTGATTGTAAATTTAATCCTAAAATAAATGAACAAACTAATAATTTCAAGGGGATAATCCAAAGAGTAGCAATTTACTCCTATTGGTAAAAAAACATGTACAAAAGTAAATTAATTAATCAACACATTAGATTATATTTTAGTAGACAACAGAAGAAAGTGTAAAAGAATAATCTTTTATTCCTCTGGAGATAAAATATTAGTATGTATTTCTTTAATATTGGTGTCTGTATTTTGTAAATAATATTTTATATTATTATTAAATGATTTTATAAAGTATGTTCTCTCGTTTCTTTTCAGGGGATAAACAATTATACAATTATAAAGAAAATATAAAAACACCATTTATATATATTCTTCCTCCAAATTAGAAATTTAATAAGTAAAGTTATCCATTTATATATTCTTTACTTTTGCAAGAGTTTTTCATAATTTTACTTTTTAATTTTGGAATTTAGTGAATATATCTCCAAAATACTAGATTGTATATAACACACAGTTCTCTTCTTTAAGAAAATGTGCAACTTCTTAAAAAGGTGGTAAATCATTCCAGCATTTAGTTCATACAGATATCTAGTTAAAGTTGCTATTTATCAGTTGGAGATAGATAAAAAATTATCATTATCGTATATTTCTGAAGTTTGGATAAGTACTCCATTATTTATTAATATGCATCTATATTATAATAAGATACATTCAATTAATAAAGTGAGTATAGAATACGATGATAAATTACAATCGAATACATTTCTCAGTATAGTAGCCAATGATGGTAAATTTTCTGGTATAACTAAAACTCAAGGAGAAACAAAAAGAAATGTTAATAAGTGATGATAAAGAAACTAAAAGGTGACAGTTCCCTGATGTAAGCCAAATAAATAAAGGATACGACTCATTTAAACAACCACCTTTAATAAGTAGAAAATACAAAGAAAAAACTAGGTGCCTCAAAAATTGTTATTAAGAAAAGCAATTATTAGAATTAATATGTTTTTCCAACCTAATAAACTCTAATTTTAATACTTTCTGGAATTCAAAGGAAGAAAAACACACCAACATTCTTGAAGAAATCTTGTTAAATTCCAAATAGTTTAGGAAAGTTGCTAGATTTCAGAAAAAGAAAATAAAGTTATCAAGTTGTTACGAACAAATTACAAGATTAATTAAAAGCATGAACAAGTGTGATGCATTAGCGCATACTAAGGATGATTTAGAATACACAACCTGTCATGATATATGATGTTACCTATATTCTTCCATTTATTGATGTAAAATGAAAAATGAAAATTCAAATAAACAAAAAAAAACAGTTTATAACAAAAAAGTTCGTTAGTCTCATTTGCATCATATAATATTGAATATCATTATTATTCTGTATAGTTGATAATAAAAGAACTGAATATTAAAAGAATTTGCATATTACTAACATATACAAACTCTCCACCATTGTGGAAAATATTACCAAATCTAAAGTAGAATCTACATAATTACACACGTTTCGTTTGTAATTTGTTTAATATTTTGATTTTGTGTAATAAGAAATGTTTATTTGAAAAAAAGGAGTATTTATTGTTTACATAAAACTTTTATTGGATGCCTGTGGCCTCAACCGATATACACATTAAATGTTTTTGTTTATATGTCTTTCTTGCTGTTTTCTTCTGTTTTTACATACTATTTATATATATATATATTTGTTGTATGAAAGTAAATAAAGTACCTTCTTATATCTTGTTGTTTTCTTTTGAAAATTTTTCTTTTCTTTTATACATCCAGACACCATATATAACATTGTTGTCATAGTAAAGTCTTTAAAAAATAAAAAATTTCTTTGATATACAATGGCTATAATAATAATTTTAGTGGCTTCTGTATCAAGAAAACTATAAAAATTCATCATAAAATTACTATGACAAAAACATATAAACTTACAATAAGGTATTGATGGTATTATAAGTTCTCAGCCATTTATAGTATGATATTAGTGGTGCTGTAAATCTATATTGTATTGATTACTTATGTTTTGATTCACCTAATCTATATGCAAATAACTAAAATAGCATGTAACACATTTTATTTTTAAGTATTCTTTTATACATATATTTACATTTTTACTGTCATTTGGTACGATGAATTTAAATTATCAACAATATCTCTAAGTATATTTCAACATATACAAATCTTGTACTAATTATTCAAAGTTACAAGCATATAGGAAATTCTTCGTTCAATTAGTCGTTCATCTTTGTTAGTTTATATTGAATTTTCTGTTTTTAAACAAAATTTCAAGAATTGGAAAAAAAAAAAAGTTTTAACCAATAATATCAGTAAATAGAAAAACAATAAAGTTTTAAAACAAGATTACAGTTTCACGACATAAGTTTATCTTATAAAATACAAATTTATTCTTTTACAAAATTTTCATAAAAGAAATTAAATATCAGTAAGTACGATTTGCATTTGCTTCATGACAGGTATTTATCTTGTCTTCTTTATAATAACTATTATAAATTATCTTATATTACAAAAACCAAACCTACATCATATTATATAAATTATTAAATAATCACATGATTATATTTATTATTTTAATATTCACTTTTAATATTTTTAATAAATAAATAATTATTATTTTCCGTACAAACTATTTTACTTTAAATAGTCGTATAATATTATTTAAATTAAAAAGTTTTCGTTAAAAATTATTTAATAATTTGAAATATGTTTAATTATATTTTTATAAAGAAATAGTTATTTATCACACGATACGATCCTTTAACAACATAATAATATTAAATAAAACTAAACAGGAATAGCATTTATAACGGCTAACAGTTAATGTATGAGACATAAAGTATTGCGAAAAAAAAACATGATATGTATTATACTTTTTAAAAGGCAGAATGGTTATAACATCAAATATTACCTTTAAAAAAAATGATAATCGAAAAATTATTAACACTTTTATGACTGGTAAATTAAGTGACGACTTAAGATAAATAATTATTGAACGATATATCAAGGTAATTTAAGATTCAACTAGATTAAAGAATATGGAATGCAATGAATCACAAAGCCTAACACGTATTGACAAAAGAGAATGTATCAACTATAATTCATTTTTACACTATCAGGAACATTGTAAAAAAATAAACAATAATTTTGAGAACAGTAAAAAATGCACAACCAATATATTAAGAAGATAAGAAAAATAGATTCGAAAGTTAAAATTTATGATAAAGCAGTTATGGATACGGCTACTCGTATACATCTTGTCCGTAATGAAGACTAATTATCAAACTTTTCAGCATTAATAAAAGGACTTAAATATTGGAGTGCAGGAGATGATAGAAACTAAACAAAAATACTTGAAGAAGGAATACTATCAATTGAAGAAAGTAGAAATAAAGTGGTTAGTGTTACACCATATTATTCTCTAAAACAAGATGTAATAATTTTTTCTGCAGACAAATTATATCAAGCAACAGGTTTTACCTTAGACAAAGAGTACGAGTCACCAAAAAAATCTAACATCATACTTTTAGAAGCCCACTTGTGTTTGGATCATCTTCTAGCTAGTGGAATCATTAAATCTATAGAAATGACTGATTTCGATGATGTAAAAATGGTAAATGAAGAAAGAAATGCTAAGAATATTTGGTGCGGGAGATGTGCTTCAGGTAAACTATGTGGACACTTTCATTACATGGATTCTATATTTCACTACACTTCGCAAAAAGAATCAGGTGTTTTATGAAGTTTGCATATATTTATTCTGATTGTACATATCAAAGAAAGATATCTACTGGTAATGATGGATAGTGTATTAGGATTTGTTATTGCAACAATTCATATCAAGACATATAAGAATAAGATAGGAGAACAAATTGGTTATAATATATATTGGATTGAAAAACAATATGATGTAAAGATGAAGGAATTTATAGTAGAGATATGAAAAAAGCTTGATAATGAAATAATCGAACAATTAATTCATCGAAATTGTATCAACACCATCTATACTTCTATTGAAGATCATCAGTCTAATGGAAAGACTAAAAGGAGTGTAAGAACAATTATTGAAGACACAAGAGCATTATTACAACAATTAAGACTTCCATTTAGGTTCTATACATACGCAATTCTAGCTTCAGTAAATGTGAGAAATTGTATATTTAACAAGAAAATTGGTGAATCATCATTATGGAAAATATCAAACCATACATTAAAAATTAAATTAAGATCCCTTATACCTCTTGATACGCCACCTGTTATTTGAAATCACAGAAGCAAAAAAAAAAGTATTAGGAAAAAGAGTTATAACACTTTTCAAGGATCCAAAAGATTTTGAATACTATTGTTATATACCAACATAAAGAAAAATGATTTGTACTATTGATTATTTGTTATCTGATTACATAGTCACTCGGGGATTGGATGAGAAGAACGAGTCTGATATTATTAATATAAATTTAAATAAAATCAAGATCAAAATTGAAGATATACAAGATATTAGTTATGACAAGAATGAAATTGTAACATTGTTGCAACTAGCTGTTGTAAAATGAACATGATAACTTGGTAGATGAATTACACAAGAATAAAAAAAGAATTAAAGAATATTTATCAAATAATATTTAAGAAGACGTTGATATTGTAATATCGATTATCAAATTTAGAAGCATGAAGAATATCAACTTAAATTAATTGTCTGAAGACGCTATAATTGAAAAAGAACAAATTAGCGAAGAACTAGCGCCACAAGAAATATTAGGAGAGAATCCAATTACTTTACAGAATATCATAATCATAAAACAAGAGGAATATGGTGAAATTAAAATGAACATTTATGGAACAGAAGATAACCATTATCATAATAATAATGGAGCAGAAAAATATTAAGAACGACTTTAATTTTCATAATTAATAAAGCTAAGATATATAAAGTCAGAATTATCTATAGAGAAGATTTGCAGAAAAGTAATAGTTATACTGATATGGAAACATTTATTTTAAGTTTTAATTTATTGCAAATTCCTTTAATTATTGCTAATGATAATAATCTGGCAATAAAGATATTAGGTGTCCATCATGCAACTTTAAATGAAATGTTATATATTTATTATTATAAAAATGCAAGGAGGATTACTACATTAAGAAGAGTATTATATGGACTAAGAGAGAACCCAAAAAGATGATATAAAATCTTAAAAGAATCAATGAATAGAATATGCCTCCAGGGTAATATTTACTTAACTGGATTATTCGTTTCAGAAAATGATAATGTAATAATTGCAGCGTATGCTGATGGTTTTATAACTTCTGCTAGAATAGATCAAGAAATAGAAGAATTTGTTAAGAAATTAGAAAAAAATTTTCACCCAAAATAGTTGATACCATAAAAAAGGAGAGACAAATGTCAAACATGGAAAGTTACATTAACAGGTTGATGGATGAATATTCAATATTATTGAATGACACTTTGAAGCAGAAGTTAGTTTTTAACATTGATGGATACAAGATGAATATAAAAGAAAATGGAACTATTCAAACTAAATTATATTAGTTTTTAAGTAATAATTGATCTATACTTTGTAATAAGCAAAATATCACAGTTAGTTTTATATATTTATAAAAAAGTGATCAAGATAATAAAAAAGAGTTTAAAATATGTTTACGTAACAAGAAATACGAAAGTAATTTTTAGAGTGGAAGACAATCACAACTTATACAATATAATGATGACTTTAAATACTACTAAGATGACAGAATTTGATCTTATGTCACGATGTGGTTAGGAAACAAAATTTTCCATGGTTTTACTAAAAAGTTCTTAATCTCATGAATATTATTAGCAGAGACTGAATTAGCTGCTATAAATTTGTCTGGAATAATTGCAGCTGACTCTAAAGTGACATTAAATTGGTTAAATTAAGATTATTTCAAAACAAGAGTTAAAGTTTTTTGGATCAAGAATTAAATAATTAAAAGAAAGATTGTTCCGCTCAGAATTGAGTCAAAGAACAGCCAATGGAAAAGAAAATCTACTAGAACCGTTGACAATGCCTGCGTGTACAAGAGGTTTAGATAAATTAAAAATAATTCTACAATCTTAATCAACATTCAAAGAGTTGGCTGAGAATATGTGCCGGTATCCATTTGATATTTAGTATACATTCTTTATTATTATTATATATTTATATGGTTCAAAAATTATATTATTATTCTTTGATTCTCTTTTATATGTATATTACAGCCATGATGGAATATAAAAAATTTACAAGGATAGTTATATACTATGAAAAAAGTACGGGTTTTATACATGTTCATATTGAACATTTTTCTTTAATAAGTTGCCAAAATTTATCAATTTGTTTTGCTTACATTTATTGATGGGCAAAAAGAACATATTCTGCAGTTTGATATTGATTTATATTTGATAAACTCTAATTCGTCTATTCATTTATTTTAGAACATTCAATTTCACCAAATTTAGATATTTTCTTTGAATAATAGTTTAAAGTGCAATGTCTGTTTTCTAATTTTAGACACAAAATTTTGCCCTATTCAAAATCAACATTCAAAAACAAATCTAAAAATACTGGCTAGAAGCCTTAAAAAAATCATTTGTTCAAATTACTGAGAACCACATAACAACTTAAGGGTACAATTACAGTAGACTCTACATATAACTAATTAAACATTTAAAAGTCAACTAATCATACAGGATGGAATAACAAACGTAATAACTTTTGTTCTATCCAAAATAGCTTGTTAAGATTCTTAAAAGAAAAAAGAAAAAAAAAAAGAAGAATAAAGTAACTTTATAGCAAGCTTTTCTTAATGGTGTAAACTCTTATAGCTGTAGACAAAAACAAACTCTTCAATCCCAAATTTCTCTTATCTTTGTCGCAAAATTGCTGCTATCATTACTGTTTTCTCTGGCATAATAAAAAACAATATGTGTTTTTTAAAAGTAATACGGTTACAAACCACATTTCCCATTCTTCTTTTTTACCCTCCCTGATTCTGTGTCTTTTCTTTTTAAAATGCAATAAAAGCAAAAATCATTATTTTGTCGTTGAGCACTCCATTTTGTGTCACTTCTTCAATATTACGGGAAAACACTGACATTAATTTTTTTTATTTTTAAAAAAAAGAAAGAGACACAAAATAATATTTAAAGGAATAGGTGTTTACTCTATACACATTTTCTTCCAAAAGGTACAAAGAAACCAGTCCAATAGCTCCTGTCACACCCAACCAATAAGTGAACATGTCCAACATCTATTAGAAAACAAAAGTGGAAGGGAAAAAGTAAATTAATTTTGAAAATATATAACATGTCAGAATGATCACAAAGAAAAAGATTGAAAAAAAAGAATTTCTCAGTTTGATTCTAAAATAATGAAATAATGGAGATAATAATACATAGCTTGATCTGTGAAGCTGATAGTGGAAATGTTAAAAGAACAATTGTTCTCCTTTATACTAAAAAAGTGGTGGGCTACGACCTGTAGCTAAGAGACATACCCAAAAATCCAGTCTAGGAGAATTAGAAACTTTGACAGTGACCTTATAGAGGATTCCATTTCTTACATGAAAGAATCAACGAGAGTGGGTGGTTCATGTGAGTGCTAGGAATTCAACCAAAGGGACCCGTCTATTTACAGAAAAACTAAGTTGGAGGGACTGTGTTAGGATAGCGTATTCTAATGGCATAGTAGTTCTTGTATATCCAGTGGTGTTACCACATGTGGTAAAAAGATCCGTTAAGATGAGTGAATATCTCCCAAGGGATTAGGACACATTACTTTACAATACTAACAGACATACGATAATAATATTAATACTAATACTCAATAGCAGTCATGGCAAAAATGTTTTGTAGATGGGTGGATACAAGCCCTTATTATCCTGATATAATGAATACTGACAATATAGGTCATATATATATATATATATATGCTGTGACATATATGCAACCAACAAGTGAGAATGATACTAGCAAGTGCAGACTTTTTATATATTTTATTACTAGAGAATTTTCGGAGATTTTTTTACCCTTTTATTGTTTAATTTTATTCAATTCCATTACTATTCCAAGAGAGTGAATACAATAGGATCTGTGGATTGCCATTATGCAAGTTCAAGACTATTGTTAACCCAAATTTAGGATTTGAGGAAGATATTTTTTATTAGTTGAATTTAGTTCTTGATTCCACTATTACTCATAAGGTGATAGTTTTACAGAGGCGCTTTTTTTTTACATGATTTCAGATTTTACAGTTGTAGTTGAATTTACAAGCCAAGAAATAGGAAAATGGTGTTTGAGATTTTTAATGGACAATTTTTCAGAGATAATAATTGACATAGGAATATTGGATTCTTGTTTGACTCGCGGCTCTCTTTGTCAGATGGAACTGGTGGTTCTATTCCTACCTGATCAAAATTTATTTTATTATTCGTAATAAAATATTGAACAAGTTGAAGATACTCCTAGGGCTTATAATTTGCACATCTTAATGGAACTGGTGGTTCTGTTCCTCTGGGTGGCATAACAAAAGTCAATTATATCTCGTAGTATTTTTTTTTTATGCTTCATGATCTAAGAGGCATACTTATGCTATAATGTATATCTGAATGATTGGTTGGTTAGTCAATGAACAACATCCTAAATCGTTTCCAATTCTCTCTCTTTTCATTTACCATCCCCTCCTCCATCTCTACTTTTTATTTTGATTTTTTTTTCATCTCTATTTTTTTTCTTCTATATCTCTCATATTATTAATTCTCTAGTCCCAGTTTATCTAAATAGTGCACTGCTAAAATAAAATAAAAAAAAAAAAATGTTATAATAAAAAACAGTTATAACAAAAATGAAAATAAAAAAAGAAAAAAAAATATAGCCCGCTAAAAAAAGTATCTCTCACACCTCAGTAATTCAATCCAAATTTTCTACTTCCATCCATTATGGCTACTCCACATTATTAACGCTATTTTACTTTTTCAATCTCATTATTAACCTCACTTTTTCTGTATTATTATCATCTAGCAATTTTCTTTTCGCTACTTTTTTATGTCTCTTATTCCTCTTTCCTAATCCCACTAACAATACATCCATTTTCTAATGTGTTGTCCATTGTCCATTGTATATTAACCTAGAACCTTAATTCGCTATCGTGTGATTGCTTTAGTGTCTTTTTCTCATCTTAACTAAGAAACATACAAAGAAAAAAAATAAAGAGCGCTCTTTTTTTTTCCTACCCTCCAACTTTTGTCCAGTTCGTTTACCTAATGTATGTTTCCTCCTCGCCTCATGATCTTTTTACTTTGTGTGATACCCATTGTATATACAAGAGCTCCTAAATCAAAGGAATGCTCTATCTTAATACCGTTCTTTTCTAACTTATTTTTTTTGTAAATAGATGTAGTGTTTTGATGGCTGGCCCGAGTATCTCATGTTGATCCATCTCAACTGTTTAAGGACTCGATACTTCTGGGAAGTGGACTTGTTCTCTACAGGGCTCTGTTCAAGGCTCCTGATTCTACCAATGGTGGTGAGGGTAATGATCATCTTAGGCAAACAGTCGTAGGAACGTAAATCTTTTTTCGTATTGGGGCTGTTTTCACACAACTCTGCTCTTCTTTTATGCATTGTCATCAAAATTGTGTAAATTATCAACAAATCATACTGGGTTACGACGTTCTCGATATCCATGGAATTCCTGTGACTTCCCTGTAATGTTTTATGTTTTTTGTACTTTCTTTTATTTAGTTTGTTCCATCTTTGCGTTCTATAAACGTTGGTCATATTTATTTTTTGATTGCTTGTTGCGGGTACTATTCGACTCACTCAACTCCGGGCGTGCATCTTGATTTCATCATGATTAATTGCAATTATCATCTGTACCTTTAGTACCCGATATCCAGGTTTTTTCTTTCTGGGTGCTGTAATATTCTTTATAGCTATCCTTCTATATAGTTTATGTGTATATTATCTAAAGGAACAACATGTCTGTTGCTAGGATGGACAAAAGTCATAGGACTGTGGTATCTTAGTTATCACTGCTTCCTAACTGCCTAGTAGCTGAATGATCCGGTGAAAGGGGGAGGGGGGAAATGTTGCCCTCCGAAATCCCCAATTGCCAATTTGCTAATAAAATATCGTTTCTATTATATATCTCTCTTCATCTAAACCTCACTATTTACATATATGTTCCATACTAAATCACAATTGTGCACTGGTGTATAAATAACTCAACCTTACCTACTTTGCTTACTTTCATACTAAAATATCTCTTCTCTTTCAAATGGGGAAAAAGTAAAATAAAATAAAAATAAACAATTTTTCTGTAAGATTTTTAAATCCCAAACCCTCATTAGGGTTACTCACATATATGTCGTACATTACTATGTTCTCATAAAAATTTCGCCATATCATTATGTCTAAAGTATTTGGTATGCTATTTGAACAAGCTTATTTTGACTAGAGTCAGACGTATCTTCACATTTAAACAGAAACTTTTGATGACAGTCGGATTTATTATTCTATAAAATAATTAATGTGGACTTGGTGTGATAAATTGTCAGTCAGTTCGAATATAGTTAGAAATAAAACCTTGAGTATTATAATAATATGTAAGAGTAAGATGTATGTAAATATACCGATATTACAATGAAAGGAAAAAGAAAATTAAGGTCAAGATTAAAGAAAATAAAGGTCAAGATTAAAGAAAATAAAATACTTTTCAAGATGTGAGGTCTTATTTGGAAAGCCGATGTTTGTTTACTCTTAGTTGGATTATATATATAAATATATATAGGTATAGGTAAGACTAAAACTAAACACAAACAATAATATGATTTAGGGATTATCAAAACTGGAAGCAGATTTATCTTGCATCTTGTAACTAGTAAAATTAGCCGCCGAGTAATATCTTTTTAAAGTGAACAAAAATGAACAGAAATAGTAACTTTTCCTTTATTGTAACCACTTTTTATTTTGTTCCCTTTGTTTACATAATTCCCAAAATGGAAGGGGTTCATTCATGTGTTTTATTTGATTAATAGCTTAAAGTAAAATGCTTCTCTGTACAGTATAAACTTTTTAACTTATTTCAACCTTTTAAGATTTTTTGTTTTTCTTCAAATATCAGGAAAACACTGTTGGTGAAGAATAGAATATTTTCCGCACATTGTGGTACATTTGTACACCACGTAACATACAGAAAAACTAAATTAAAAATGATTCCCATGGAACAAACAGTAATAAAAGTTCGTTTTCCAACATGGATACTTTACTATATGCCATAATTACTATCATTAAAATAATTTTCATTACCACAAAATATAACTATGTTCGACACCAATTAAATTAATAATAAATATACTACCTCATTTATAATTAAGTCTGTTGTAGAATAGAATAATAACAATTACCATGATTAAAGAATTGGGGTGCAGTTCTAATCCACTAGTGCACCTAGATTAATGTAATAAAATTTAGGGTTTGGATCACTAAGCTCGTTAATATACAAATCTGGATAATTGATCGAGCTCCAGAAAACATATAAAAGGACAACGTTTTCTGGAGATAAAAGATCATCTTCCATAACTTTTCTTGTAAATAATTTATATATTATAGATGAACAAAAAGAGAACAACAAGCAAGTAACAAGTTAAGTAACTTTGAATAAATATATTAGCTCGTATATAAGCCGCTCAATATATAAGACCGTTTTAGTAATTATATTATCGCCTATAATTGATTACTGTCTCGATTACTTGAATGACTATTAATATTATTTGCGCTTCCCTGGAATACACAAATTTCACCATACCATACTACAACAGAAGTCCAACAAGCGTTAGACTCCATGGCCAAGCTGGTTAAGGCGTGCGACTGTTAATCGCAAGATCGTGAGTTCAATCCTCACTGGGGTCGCTTATCTTTTTCTAAAGGTTGTTATTTTTTTAGCCGCTAAGTATTTAGGTTGCACACTAGCCTCAATCTCTTTGAATACACATATCTCTATAACAATCCATTCAAATAAGAACAAACAGTAATGGAACCATCTAACCTCTCTAGTTTTCTCAATACAAAGTTCTTTGAAACTGATGTTTTAAAAGAAAATGTAGAAAAAACTCAGTATGATAACGTAAAACGTAAAACAAAATTATATTTAGATAGCATCAAAGAGAAGTTTCTCCAGGATACATCAAGCTCAAAAAAGACTCCAGCCATTAATAAAAGTCTATTCATTCAGAAGAATGCTCTGTTTATTCATAAAAAGTCAAATACTCCTCAAATATCAAGAAATATTACAACTAGTAAATGGTCTAATACTATAGACACAATTATTTTTGCAATTTTTGAAACCCCGAATACTTTATCAAATAAAATTGGTAGTTGTATTGTTAATTTTAATACTGGGGAATTAATTTTCTCTGAAATGATTGATACTTCAATTTTTATCAGAATATTGCATAAAATTCAGGTTTATGAACCAACCTTTATAGTTACGCCTAGTTCTTCATCCTCCCCTTACTATTCAAAACTAATTACCATTTTAAAAAATAATATTCCAGAGTGTACTAAAATGAAACATATACCAAATAAAACATTTTCTAGTGAAAAAGGCTTCGAGTTGATAAAAGAACATACTATTGAAAAGGAAAAATTTGATTCATTATACGAAGAAATTCATGAAAAAAAATATGCTCTTGCTGCTGTATCTGGAGCCATGTGGTTCATTATGAATAATTTTGATCAAAAAATAAGCAATTCTACTTTTGCTTTTCGGTATTTTAGAATTCGTTTTGAAAATCCGGAAGATACAATGCTAATTGATTCTCAAACCATTCGCACCCTTGAATTAGTTGAGAATAAGAACGAAAAAACAGGTCTTTCACTTTTCAGTTTTCTAAATAGCACTTGTACACCAATGGGAAAACGATTATTAAGAAACAATATTTTACAGCCCCTTACACATCAAAAAAATATTATGTTGAGGTTAGAGTCTGCTTTTGAACTTGCGAAAAAAAGAGATATATTAACAGATACGACCAAAGAGTTAAAAACATTTGAAGACTTGGATAAGCTTTTTTCTAAATTACTATTTTCAAATAGTGTTAGTGGAGTCGTAGATCAAAAAATAAATTATATTTTAGCACTCAAAAAAACGATTCTTTCTTCAAAAAAAATATATTTATTATTTGAAGCTGACAACACCCAGTCTAATCTTCTAAAAGAAATCAGAAATATATTATCCAGTGAAACCCTATTGGGAATAACAGATTTAGTAAACACATATATCAACGAAGATTGTATTTGGGCTAATAATAGCTATGAATTACAGAAACAAAAATGTTATGCAGTAAAAAGTGGATCTAATGGTTTATTAAAGGTGTCAAGGGAAGTTTACAGAAACATTTTGAATGAAATTTTGGAAGATATAAAAATGTTAAGTACTAAATATCATCATAATATTGCTCATGGATATGAAACTAAAAGAGGCTTTTTTCTAAAGATAAAAAAACCGGTTAATTCAAAAATTATCGATTTACCTTCAATCTTTATTAACAAAAGCAATAAAAAATCTTATATAGAATGTTCAACAATAAATTTATTAAAAGCTAATGCTAGATTACATGAAGCTTTTAACGAAGTGTTACTTATTAGTGAACAAATCATTGATGACCTTTTTGACAAAATAAAAAATAAAAACATATCTTCCTTATTCATGCTAGCAGAAGCTATTGCTATGTTAGATATGCTTTGTTGTTTTGCTAGTAATACGATTAAATATAAATATTGTAAACCTGTATTTGCTGACTTTTTATATGTAAAAAAGAGCAGACATCCCATTTTAGAAAATCATATTTCTCCATTTATTTCTAATGATATACTGAGTATTAAGGGAAGTTCCAATTTTCATATTATCACAGGTTGCAATGCTAGTGGAAAATCCGTTTATCTTAAACAGATTGCGTTACTCTCGATCATGGCTCAAATAGGATGCCTGATACCTGCAACTTCAGGAACCCTTCCTATTTTTAAAAAGCTTCATGCTAGAATTTGTAATGATTCAATGGAAATCAATAAATCCAATTTTGCTTTTGAAATGAAAGAAATTATATATTACCTAGAAAACATATCGTGTGATTCCTTACTTATTATAGACGAGTTATGCCGAGGATCAGATATAAACCAGGGATTAGCATTAGCATTATCCATAGTTGAATATATGCTGAATATTAACAGTACAGTATTTTTATCAACCCATTTTATGGAACTACCAAACTTTTTTAAAACCCGGATTTCCACTATACATCTTAATATGAAAACAGTAATTGACCAAAACAAAAAATTAAAAAAATGTTATAGTCTCTGTAGTGTTATTTCTGAAATAAAGAATTATGGAATTCTTTCAGTTTGTAGTGTATTAAATGCTTCTATTATTGAAAAAGCTTACAAAATAACAAATCTTCTATCTAGCTCGCAGAATTCTTCACATTTATTAACAGATTGTGCTGCATCTGACAAAGGAACTCTAATTAAAGAAATGAAAAAAATCAACAATACGATTTCAGTGATATTTTCCTTCTTGTCGGCCAACGAGACAATTTCTTCCGATGATATAAAAGACATACAAACTAAGATTATAGAAAACATGTAAACAGCACCATCACTAGAAATATTATGAAATATACACTAATCATTCACAACATTTACCCTTTAGGAATTTGCTTATTTATTCATCGATTATATAAACATATATAGCATAAAACAACAGGAAAAATAACGACCAAATACAGTCAGCCAATTAAGAAATATATTTCACCAACCTGAATAAACCTTGTTCGATCATTTTTAATCTTGCTGGTACTACATGATCAGACAAATTAAAATTCAGTTCAAATAATTTCATTCTCTCTTCTGCAGCTGATTTAAATGCAACAATAAAATTAATAATTAATGTCAATGAAAGGACAATTGCTATGACAATCGGGCCCAGTGGGGCATCCAAATGTTGTCCGCTTCTTTCTCGAATGACGTGAAGTCTTTTTAAATAGGTTCTGTATGACCATAAGATACAGAATATAGTAAGACTAAAATAAATATATGCTAAAAAGGTTGCTAATTGTGGGAAAGAAGCCTTCCTGACTGAATTGTAAATCGAAAAGGTTAAAACACTCAACAATGATGTGACACTTAACCAACGATTAAATGTTCTTTCATTTGCTAACCAGACCTTTGCTTCAACTTTAACGGGTCCTGCATTTTTAACATAGCTGGTTGGCTTTTTGACTCCTTTTGGTAATTCAATTTCCTCATCTTCAGAATCCACTCCAATTAATTTTGCATCTCTTCCTGTCAAGATTTTAAAAAAAGTTGGTTCTTGTCTTTGTCTCTTCCTCTTCGATAGACTTAGAATTTCTTCTGCTTCATCTTCCTCAGATGACTCATGATCTTCTAAATCTGCATTCTCAGCTTCATATAACCGTAATCTATCGGCTTCATCTTCAAATCTATTTACCGATGGTGAAATTTTTTGGATCTTCGATAATCTTCGCATACCATCTAATTTGGCCTGAATTTCCTTCTGTCTTTCCAATTTTTTCTTTTCTTCCTCATAAGCTTGAGATGGGTTTCTTCTAATGTCATTTTCAATATCCGGCAACCAAAATGGAAGAATATCAAGTCTTTCATAATCACTAAACAAAGATGCCACACCTTGAATAAATAAAGAAAAATTTGGAACCTCTTTGACTAGATGCGAATTTGTTAATTCGTTAATCCATTGAACATGTTTTGTTGGCAATTTAATATTAGCGAAATTAGATCCATTAATATTAGGATCATTAGAATCAGAGATGTTTGATACATGATTGTATGGATTTTTAATTTTGACTTCCATGACAGAGAATGGAAATTTTGCATATTCGCCTTTTCTTAATAATTTCATTGGATTAGTAACGTCTGAATCGATATCTGTCCTGTGCCAATTCTTTGGGTCCCTTATAGGCCTTTGTTTATCAAATGAATCCTCTCTGATAAATGAGATATCAGAATCTATTGTAATTCTTACTCTATCGTCACCTGGGATTTGAAATGCGGTTCTATGATAAACTGTTCTTAATATAGGTTGTAATTCTTCTTGAATAATGAATCTTTGTACTTCATCAAATTCATTTGAAACTTTATTCAGTTGATTATCCACAGTACCATTATCTTTCAATCTTTTCAAAATTTTTTCTTTGTATTTAATATCATTATTAAAAATGAAACCATTTAAATATTTTTGTTTCATTTTCAATTTTGTAACATCAAAATCTTTTTTACCATCCTCATTTTCAATAGAGACTCTTTTTTCCAAAAAAATGTCTGGTTTATCAATCAATTTGCCGATCCATCTCAGTCTTAAAGTAGGAGCAGAGCTATTTTTCAACAGCTTATTATTATACAATTCAAAATATTCATTATCGAAATAAACAACAGTTATGGTTGGATCAAAGGATTTTGGTTTAGATGTCAAACTATTTTGACCTTCACTTTCGTTATCAATCTCCTTGTCATTGTACTTATAGGAATTAAAGATATCATTTTCAAACTTATCAACCAAATCACCATTTTCATTTGGAGCAGGTGAATAAAGTAACACAGGCAGATGTCTCAAGATCCTTGTTTTAACTTCCATTAAATTGTCTTGATGGATCCAAAATTTAAAAGTTTGAAATTCCATTTGAATATCATCAATAGACCCAACATTTGACAACTTAGAGTTATTTGCTAATGATTTGGATACAGTACCGAAATTGCCTCTTAAAATGTTATAGAGAAATGATATTTTATATAATAATGGAGAGTATTCTTCCGAATGAAATGGCAATTCTTTTAATCTAACTTGTAATAGAGATTTGACAGAGGGATATTTAGGATGTAATTTATCATGTTTCTTGACGATCTTAACAAACCCAGTGTAATTAAGTCTTGTAAATTTATCGAGTTCCTGTGCTTCATTAAGATAAGATTCTAGAAGTTGTTTGAAGGTGTCAGAGTTCAAAGTTTTAATCTTTTCTTCAGAGTCTGTTTGTTTCTCCAATTGATCCAATTTATTCATTAGTGTATTATATTTATTTAATTGGAAACTATAAACTTTCTCGAGTTCCTTATCCAAAACATCAACAAATTTATTTTCATCATCATCAGTCCAAATATTTTCTCGTGAGATATGGGACCTAGTGGGAGGAAGATTATCACTATTTTCCTTTAATAACTCTTTTAAACCATCGTAATTAATATAGGACTCCTTCCAAGGAGGATACATATCAGTAGCCAACTTGACTCCAAATAACATTTTTGCTACTCCTTCTTTATTCCAGTAATTAGTATTTTCTTTATACTATTTTCTCTATATTTTATTTTTCAATTGTATCGTATCCTATAATGCAGGTATAAAAGATATAAAAATAAGGGCCAAGTCAATATATTTCACTTTTTATATCTCTTTTTCACCTAGACCAGAATACATTGAAACATATATACATGATAGTTCCAGGATTCTACCTGTTTAATCTACTTACACGTTCATTCATGTATTCTTTTTTTATTCTTTTTTTTTTTTTTAGTCCTCTACTATTGATACTTACCTCTCCTTCTAACGATTTAAAGATATTTTCGCCAGACAGTGGTTGAGCGACTAGGTGACAGTAACAATCTTTGCTCTTCCCCCCTTCCCCCTTCCCCCTCCGCCTTCCTCTCCTCGGTTTTTCTTTTCCGTCTGCTCTTCTCATTTTAATTTTCTCTGTCTGCATTGCTTTGGTGGTAGAAAACCAAAAACGTCCACGTGGTGTGTGGAAAAAAAAAAAAAAACAAAAAGACAAAACACGGCAGACCAAAAAAACTTAAAAAAAAAAAAAGGGGGGAGGGGGGAAAGACAGAGGAAAGCAAAGAGAAAGTCACGTGCATATACACATTAAAGCGGAATTGTGGAAACCACGCACGGAAACAAAGAAAAGCCTTCAGGCATTTTGAATAGCCCAGTTTCTCCGCGGAATTACCTGGTGGTTCGATTGAATAATTTCTTCTATATTCTGTGTCCATTTTATTGAAAAAAAAAATACATATAAAAAAAATCATATATATCCTCATTTATCTCAGTTTCTTTCATCAATATGTACCAATACACCTACAATCTTGTGTTCAACAACATCCTGATTTGTTAGTCCCGTTGTTAAGTTTTATATTAATGCCATTATTACCACCACTAGTACCATTATTACTGTTGTTACCAACACCAAACTGTGCTGCATTTAAATCTAATTTCTCTTGTATTGATCTCGCCAAACTTAAGAAAATTTCATTAACATTTGTATCATCTTTTGCACTTGACTCAATGTATTGTACTTGTAACTCCTTTGCTAGCCCTTCACCTTGTTCATACGTGACTACTCTGTTGTCCATATCACTCTTGTTTCCAACTAACATGATTTGTGCTTCACTATTAGAATGTTCTGTCACAGTCTTATACCATTGTTTAATATTTGCAAATGTTCTTTCGTCCGTCACATCATATACTATAATAATCCCCATGGCACCACGGTAATATGCAGTAGTAATTGTTCTAAATCGTTCCTGTCCAGCAGTATCCCATAATTGTAACTTGATTTTTTTGCCATTTATATCCACCGTCTTAATCTTGAAATCTATCCCGATTGTGGTAATAAAGGACGGATTGAATCGATCTTCTACAAATCTCACTAAAAGACACGATTTTCCAACACCTGAATCTCCAACTAATAAAATCTTCATTATGGAATCATAATTCTTTGGTGAACCAGTCGATATTGTCCTTAAGCCTGACATTTTTTTCCCTCCTTCCTTCTATATATATATATAGGTATATGTATATGTATGTGTTTATTTTTGTTTATCTTTATACCATATTCTTGGTTTTTTTTCTTTTACCACTATAATCTTTCTATTATAAATAACTTATCTGGAAGTATTACCCAATAAAAAAGTCTTTGCAAATAATAACTGTAATAATATAAATGATTGTAATATTGGTTTACCATTTCTAAGTGCCATTCTTTTTTTTTTTTTTTTCCTTTTTACCAGACCTTTGAACTTTTTCTTTTTCCGCTTTTTTTTTTTTATTTTTATTTTATTTTATTTTATTTTAAAGATACATAAAAAGAAAGTAAAATAAATAAATGTGCTATATCCAATATATAATTATATTTTCTGTATGTATATTATACTCATACATATAATTGAATAATTAGTCTATCTATTCTAGAAAAAGAAGATAAAAAACAAACAAAAAAAAAGAAACATCTAGGCGTAATAACTTCTCCATAAAACACCTTCTAAATCTTCTAATTCTTCACTCGTAAAAACAGTTCTATCATATATCCATGTATCCACTCTAACTTTCTTAAATTGACTTATAATATTTTTTGTAGTTGTCCCCACAATACCCGTAGTTCTTGCCCAAGATGAAATTAAACTTAATTCTTTTGGAATCCATTTGGGTAAAGGAAATATATATGGGAATGCAGATATTATTGCACCAATACCTAAAATAGTCGAATGAATCTTTGTGTCCATCTTTGACAATTTCTGTTTTTGTTCCCATGAACAGTTTGGTAAATCTTTATTGAATTTTTTTAATAAATTAATGTCAACACCAGTGCAATGAATAATCTCGGATAATAATGAGGATGCACGGATTCTAACTTCCACAAAATTTTCATTATAAAGTTGGTACAATACATATTCACGGATTTTATTCAATTCAATATCCGATAATTGCAATAATTGCGAAGATAAAATGTATTCGATACACGTTAGTTGAACTCTGATTTGATATGATGAATCAATTGGGGTCACTTGGCATAATCGATCAACTATAGACCCAATATATGGACTTCTCAATGGCATGTCTGTCATATTTAAAAATAATTTTGTAGGATCTAATCCAGAAATCTTGCAGACATCTTTTTGATTTAATAAAGTGATTAAAAATGGAATTACATGTGAATCAATATATGGAACTAACAGAATTTTTGTTGGACCTCTTGACATTTCTTTAATCCAATAAAATAAAGTAGATGCTCTATAATAATATTTGGTCTTTAAAACTTCTTGCGGACTTAAATTTAACACATTCTTATATTCTAAGGTAGCAGTTAAAAATAATTGTTTAATAAATTTATCAATTGACTCAGGGACTATCTTTAACGGTAAACCTAGACCTGAACGAGTTTTAAAATGTTCAAGGGCTTTATCTGAATTTTCAAAACCAGGATAACTTTCATTTTGAATTATTGTGACAAATAACTTTGCCACATTTTCTCGCACTTGCTCGTATGGATGATCAAAAACTAATTCTTTTATAATCGAAGCTCCATCAAATGATTTATATTCTAACGACAACATGACATTTTTCAAATGTATCAGTCGGTATGATTGGTGAGCAGCATCATCGGTTTGGGTGTTTAGTATCCCTTTAATATTGTAAACGTACTTACAAAGAGACTTAGATCTCCGTATATCAACTACAGTTGGTAGCCACCAGAATAAAGTACACCAAACTTCAAACCCGTCCTGATTTAATTCATGATTTAAACATTGAGGAAGGAATATTGCTAAAAAGTTTTCTATCTTAGAAATCGTCTTTGATGATAAGTACTTAAAGCTACATATTAATGCAGCTATAATCTCAACTGTCATTATCATCGATGCCTTATCTGTCCTATCATAATATTTCTGACATAATTCAATAAGATGTTCCAATCTGATTGCTCCATTGTATTTCTCAGATAACAAAATGATTAATACAAAAAATGAAACTTCACCACCACTAAATGTACTACGGTTTTCGTTGTCTTTTATCAGAGTCGAAGTTATATGAATAAATAATTCTTCTGTTAATAACTGACCCAACATTTTCATTGCTTCCAATTCATCAAATCTAAAATCCAATTTATATTCTTCTATCATCAAGGCTTTAAATGAAACACCCCAACACAACCATCCCATAAACGCCTGCGAATCAAGGAAGTATGTAGGATTGTCGAAATTACACATTTCTTTCTTAAAACTCTTTTTATAATCAGGTGATAATGTGTCAATATATCTAATAAAAAAAGGATCAAATTTAGAGGAAAAAGCTCTTTCAATGTCATATTGGTAATCCGCCAGTGATAAAAATTTATTAAAAATTAACAATATAGACCTTAATACAATATTTATAACACTAGGATGATTTGTATTCATATAAGATACTATAACTTTAAGGGTATTTTTATCAGTAGGCATTTGTAAATTTGATTCAAGTTTCACTGCCAAGCTAATAATTGATATAGTATTTTTCCAAGTCATATCAATATCATCTTGCAACAAACCCAACATTTTATTTCGAAGACTATGCAATTTTTCCATACATAAACGCCTTTTCTTTTCTTTAGTCATTTTAACAGCATTCACTTTTAAATTTAATGATAAACCTTCCGGCGCCAACATATTTAATGCTCGCTTATCAAACAAACAGATATGAGAAGGTATTTTAATATGAGACACAAAGTTGGCAATAATGTTACTAGCATGATAACCCACTTCATCTTCCTTGATTTTGCAACACCGAATTAAAAGCAATAACAATGTTTCCATATTTTTATAATCACGTAATATTTTCCTGCGAACCTTTTTAAGAGATAAAACTTTTAAAATTCCATCTAAACGTTTATAGTCTTTAGACTTAAAAATATTCTCCATCAATTGAATGACCTGGTTAATTAAAATAGAATATGATCCGATTATTTGCTTCATTGAATGAACCAAAGTTGCCTGTCCAACTTTATGAATATCTGGGAAAATTGACGTGGCCATTAGAATAATATCATTCAACAATTGTATTTCCAGCCTAGACGGATATCTATTTGTTGAACGCATCAAAACTCTGCTCTGGTGGAAATCATTAAGCTTCACGGCTAAATATGTTCTAGTAATCGCATCTGGTCTATGAGATAATAATTGAATATTTTCAATGAATTCAATGTCTAGAAATGCACCTGGATCATCTGAAAATAAAGATTCTTTTCCTACATCAGTGAACCAAACCTTCAAACCATGTAATAATATTATAAATAATTTTGTATTATTTTCACACTGTTCGGAAAGAAACAAAAAGAGCTTATGTATCAATAAACCAATTTTGCTTCTAATATCATGAACCCGAATATAGTCAGGATGTTTTAATTTCTCGTCAGTAGTCACCCCAAAAAAATAATTACACATAAATATATTCATATCTCTTTGTGCTAGACTAGCATTCATCAAAGATGCATCAGTTTGGTTACTTGGTACTGGAGTTCCCACAGTAGAAGGAACTTCTGATATACTGTCTTCTACCATAAAGTTTTCATTCCTAGAATCATCAATTACAACTATATCATCTTCATATTGGTCATATGATGATTCATCAGTAACCATATATAAACTTTCGTCTTTTTCAGAATGGATTTGTTCAACATCTATATTCAATTCATCATTATCACAATTCTTATCCCTGATTTGTTTTAATAAATAAAGTTTTTCTCGATAAGAGGAAATGTTCGAAATAACTGACTTATTCTTGTTAAAATCTGGATCAAATAATAAACTACAACCTGAAAGACAGTGTGACAACACTAGAATATATTTCTGAATCATATCTGTATATGTTTTATCATTTGTAGGTTTAGACATTAAAAGAGATATTTTTTCAATGCAGTAATTAGTGATATGTTCAAAAAGGGTGACTGCATAAGAGATTTCCTCTTCAGTAGGAATATGCCACTGGAAATCAAGATTTTCAGGGTCATACAATCTTATGTCGTTTTGCAAACCACCCCATTTCTCCTCTGAAGATAGCATAGCATTTTTTGAAAACAATGAATACTTAACTATTTCTGTATTAGTAAGGCTTGATAATGTACTATGAACTAGAATGGATGTCAAAACATCTAATGGAGGATTAGATATATTATCATAAACGTAAATTATGAATTCGACTAGATCTGAATCCATCTTTAAAATAGCACTATGTGATTGTCTTAAAATATCATTTAAAGTCGTCAAATATAGCACAAGTTTTATATCCCTTTGATGAATTTCAGAGTAACTCCTAATAGAACCAGCACCTTTTTCAATCTGTAATCGGATATGGTGTATTAGTGAATTAACAATTTCTAATATCATCTTTTCATTATTTCTTACCAAAGTTGCTAAGGGTATAGTGACTAATTCATAATTTGGATCTTTGACATTAAATGCATCATTATCCCAGAATTTTCTTTTATACAGGTTTGAGAAATAGTTCAACATATCATTATCCATAGATTCCATCATTATCATTGTGGTTTGATTTATTTTAATAATTAATCCTTCATCTACTTCTACATCAACCAAAGAAAATATTTTATCAACATACACCCTTAGAATATTTTCAAATTCAGTGGTAGAAGCCTCAAAAGCATTAGTTAAAAGATCTTTATTGTAAGGGAAAATACCTCCATCATGTTCTTTTATGTATTGATAATGTTGCCGAATCAGTGGAAGTGTATATGATTCAAATGTCAAAAAGTCATTGTTGGATACTAAATTAGAAATTGGAACAAAAGAAATAGTAGAAACAATAGCATTAATGATTTGACTGGTAAGTGGAAGATCGTTCGAATCTAATTTTGTTACTAACAAAGACAATATATTTGTGATATGGATCCTATAGAAGGGATCAGCCACTAAGAATCTGGATGCTTTTGTCAATTGTTTAAGAGAGGAAATAACCCGATGTTTAGAATTAATATATTCACCAGCTAAAAAATCATAAATATTCTCTAAAACATGATCGAATATTAGATGTCTTTTACTTGAATCCAGATCTAATAGATATGAAATGCAAGATATATAAAAATTCGAAATATCTTGACCCCTATTTTGAGCACCAGTATTTACGATGTTTAAAAATAAATCAATAATTTTATCGTTGCATTCCTTGGTTAAGCATAATTCTTGACCCTTAAGTCTACGGTTATTGACCTCTTCTTTTTCATATTGTATTCTTCTGTGATACATCTTAATGAAACAATGAACAAATTTAGCTATAGGTTTCGTCCATATCCCTGTATTTGAAGGATGTACAAATGTTTCGATTGTTTTAAGTAATTTTGAAAATTGATTTAACATACCTTGATATTTTGAACCATTTATGCTATAGATAAATGATTGAACTAATTTTGTATATGAATCAATTTGTGTATTAAATCTTAAATGTCCTTGGAGTCTATTGAACAGAAATGTTATTTGCTCTTTGGTAAATATACCAAACTTATCAAAACAAATGTTGTAATCGGTTAGATATTGAATTCCATTTTCTAATGATCTCTCATAGACATCTTTCGCTATATCCCCTGTAAATTCGAATAGATGAGTATCTATAGCTATTGTAGCACTTACGGAAGTCCAAAGACTGAAACAAAAAGGAAGGTAATCTGTTATTCTACATATTTTATTGAAGTGGAATGGAACATATGATGTAATAATTGGTAAAATTATGGACATGGTTGATGGTGAAAAACTACTCAACAATAAATCCATCGCATTTTTTAATAAATTTACATCTTTTTCATTAAAAAATGGCTTGGAATAATGTGCTAATCTTAATAGTATTCTAAATAGTTTTAAATCACTTTTTGAAGATAAATCATATTTAGCATAATCTGAATCTGGATATGGAAAGAAGTCACAAATAAAATTAAAAAGAATTGTATGGTCTAAAACTAAACCATGCTCCTTTAACAATTTTACATAGTTTGTTCCGTCATCATTTTCATCCACCAGTATTTCAAAAACATCAACAAATAAATCTCGAGAAATGTCTTGTCCTTGTGTAAGAGCAAGATAATAAAACACTGTTGTCAAACTTTTTCTTAATAACACAGGGAAGTTAAAATCTAGACAATTTCGTAATTCATTTGTCCAATGATTTACATTTACTATAGCTGGAGATTTAGCAGTAATTTTACTAAAAATATCAACATTTGCACTCTGTGAAGTAGAAGAATAATTTTCATCATACAATTCATCTTCATTAAACTGTCTTATTTTTCCATTTATTTCTAAAGGTGTATACCGACTGGACAATGTAAATAAATCAGTTTTCAACGCGAGATCATCAACTTCACTTTTCAAATCTGCTAAATCTTTACTAGTGATAGGAATCAAACCTTCAATATCCGTCGAGCTTATAGCAATATAAAGATTAGTAAGTATTTGTGTAATATATTTAGCTTGGTCTTTATGAGTTTCAATCATATATGGAATATAAAGACGAGGTTCAAATTTTGGTTTGACTTTTCTACTGAACCACCTAGACTTCGGATCGTAAATGACCCTTTCATACTCTCCTTTATCATCTGGAAAATCCAAATTATAATACTTCGTTCTTGTTTCTAAATTATATTCGGCTTCGTTTTGATATACTGAACCATATGTTGGCGTATTTGGGGTCGCAGATCTGGTTCTTAGATCTTGGTAGATATTCAAAGGTGGTGATTTTGAGTTTGTGATTTTATATACACCTTTCTCACTCTTCAATGCTGATAAAACCTTATGTCTTACTGGAATAGGTGCTTTTATTTCTTGCTTATTCATTAAATGTGTATATAGATAAAATGAAATGATTAGGTAATACTATCCTTTATTCTTTTTAATTATATTCTATAATATTGCTTCAGGTAAAAAAAAAAAAAAAAGCAACTAAATTTGATTCAAAACAGGAATATGAATAACAAGACAAACTAAATCAGTTGAGATAGAAAATCTTTCAAGCCTGTAGATTAGTTACTCTTTAATAACAACCTTTGTGTCTTCATTATTCATTTATATATCCACTATTTTTAAGTGTAGATAATATGTTCCCTTAAATTTACCTTAAAGAAATTTGTAAGTAATCCTTTACAAACTTGTCCATACAAAAAAAAAAAAAAAGAAAAGGATACTTCAGACACAAAAGAATAGGTATAAACACAATAGAACACAACGTAATATATGCAAATCAATTAATATATCAAAAATAACTAAAAAATACGTACACAAAGTCAAATCTACACTGTTGGACACACAATTAATAATGGCGTATATACCTGCGATGGTAACAATGAAAATATGTAGTTAGATGTATGAACTTAGCCACTGTCATAGACATATTCCATAAAAGTTGGTCAAAACTAAATAATTATGCTAGTCCGCATATTTAGATAAATCTAGAGTGACTACTCTTGATGTATTTTCTTTTTGTTTTCTATATACACCAACTAAAGCATCCGATTTCTCAAACATGCTATTCTTTAATGAAATAACAATGAATTGAAAATTTTTGTTACCGTGTTTTTTGATATAAGAAGCTATTCTTTCTACATTTTTGACATCTAATGCAGCATCAACCTCATCTAGTACAAAAAATGGACTGGGACAGTATGAATTAATGGCAAATAATAGAGCTAATGCTGCAATCGTCTTTTCACCACCAGATAAATATTCCATATCTTTAAATCTTTTAGAGGGGGGTGTGGCATGATATTTAATACCAGCATTAAATGGTTCATCTTCCTCCTCTAATGTTAACGATGCACTACCTCCTGATAATTCGGCCGCGGAATTTGTATTTCTTGTCAGTTCTCTATATATTCCATCTAAGTGTTCATTTATATGATCAAAAGTTTTTTCAAATAATTCCTTTCTCAATTTCTTTATTCGGTTAAATTCTGCGTGAACTTTTCTTTCTTCAGCCTTTAACTTCTCTGTTTCTTTATCTGCTTCATTAAATCTAGATTGTGCTTCTTCAAATCTTTCTACTGCTCTAGCATTTGGTTGTAAAATTTTCAATAACTCTTCTATTTCTTTGATGTTATTTTCGATTTCAGCCTTTACTTTATTAGAATGATTATCTTTATATTTGTTTGGCAATTTATCATAATCAATCTCTAACATAGTGGAAGCAGTTAAAGCTTCTGTTTCATTTGAAGTTATTGGAATATCTGATAGAGATGTATCCGATAAAATTGGGATATCTATATTAGATATCTTACAGTTTTTCAAAGTTCCTAGGCGTACAAGGTCTAATTTTTCAATATCATCATTGATTTCATTCTTTTCGTGTTCCAAATTTTGATATGTTAATGATAGATCATTATAAACTTCTTCTAAGTTATTAATCTTCAGTTGTCTGGTATCTACTTCATGTTGGGTTGTCTTAACAAGTTCTTCTTGTTCTTTAATTTCTCTTTCGATGGTATTAACCCTCTCAATTTGTTCCTTTTCCTTTAATTCAAGATTTTTTAGTTCTTTTGTTGTATTATCTAAATCTATTTTAGATTTTTCAAATCTTTTTTTGGTAGTGGTTAATCTCTCATTCTCAAATTGTAACTTATTTTCGATAATAATAATCTCTTTCTTTAGGAGTTGAAGCTCTTTATTTTGTTCTCTCATAACTGTTCCAGAATATTTTTCATATTCTTGAACTGAGAAGCCAAACCTAGTTTTAAAGCCTTCAAATATGCTGGATTGGAGTTCTTTTTTCTCTGAGAGTAATTCTTTTAATTTGGTTTCAAGTTCAGATATTCTCTCATTTAATTCCTTCAATCTGGGGTTATAATCTTTTGCAATCAACTCTGTTTGGTATTTTAATTCAATATCCAATTCATGAATACCTCTATCAATTTGGGTGAGTTGATCTCTGATTGATGATATTTCGGTATTAAATACGGAAATATTCTCTTCTAAATCTCTAATTTTCATGGATGCTTGCCTAATTTCGTCAGAAACAATTTCAATCTTTTCTAATAAAGTATCCTTTAATGTCATTAAACTTTGGTATTCTTCTTTATCCCATCTATTATTTCCCTCTTTAGAGGTACCACCGGTCATTAGCCCAGCCCTATGGATTACTTCACCGTTAAGAGTTACTAATTTACTTCTTATATTGTATTTCCATTTTAACTCTTTAGCAATTGCTAAATTGGAACATATAATAGAATCAGAACATACATATTGCATGGCTCTTTCATATTCTGGTTCATAATCAATAGCGTTTCTTGTTAGTAAATATTCTCCATTAAGAACACCATTTATTGTAGGTAATACTGCTGATTCAGATTCAACTGTATCCAATGGGATAAAAGAGGCAGCACCTGCACGTTGTTTCTTTAAATAAGAAATACATTCCTGGGCAACTGTTTGTGTATCAACAATGATAGAATCAAAATTACGCCCTAAAATGGTGGAGACTGCAACAGCATATTTATCCTTCTTTGGACGACATAAATCATGAACAATACCTTTAACACCAGGGAACAATCTCTTCAAAGTTGCTACATTCTCTCTTAATTGTCTTTCTCTTAAAGATTCTCTCTTTGATGCGTTTAGTTCATCAATTTTCAATAGTGTATCTCTTAATTTGTAATTCAAATCATATTCTTGGTTATTTTTAGATTCAATTTCAGATTGATAGAATTTTAAATCTTTTAAATGTTGTGAATTAATAGAATTTTTATCATTTAATTGTAATGTCAAATCATTTTTTTGTAATTCCAACTTATTCATATCAACCACTATTTCTTCATCGATTCTTTCTTTAGAGATATCAATCTTTCTTTGTAATAAATCAATTTCATGATTTAGTTCATTCTTATCATTATTTATAATTGCTATTTTTTCCTCTATTTGAGAACCACCATTGAGGAGATATTTCTCATTTAATTCCTTATAAAAGGACAAATCATCATCTTTCAGTTTGTATTTGTTACAATTTGCGTTAAGTGAAGACAATTTGGCTTCGAATTTAGATTTAGCATCTTCTACAGTATTTAAATTGTTAGTAAATCTTTTGACATTATTTTCCTGTCTACTTATTTCATTAGTTAACATTTCAATTCTTTTCTCTAGTTGATTAATTTTTTGGATCAAAGATCTTTGCGGTAATTTGATTGATTTGAAATTATGTTGTAAAGATTGTTTTTCTTTTAATATATATTCTAATTTATTTTGCTGTTTTAAAAGTAAACTGTTGTTTTGATTAAACAATTTTTTTTTCATCTTTTATTATTTCATCTTGTTTTGTAACTTTTACATTCAAGTCTAATAATCTATCGTCATATTTTGTTAATTTACTCAACAACTCATCTTTGTCTAATTTTAAATGATATAATTTCCATAAAGCAAGGATCATTTCATTATATTTTTTTCTTTTCATTGTAGCTTTATATTCTTTATCCCTTGCAATCCCATCTTTATAAGTTTTCAGTTCCATATGTATTCTTCTACGTGTTCTTATTGATTCAGCAGTAGATTGGTTTAAAAGTTCTAATTTTTCCTTTAGTATTTCATAATCTTTTTTATACTGAATAGATCCTGATACTGTTTCCAGCATATTAGTTAATTGAATTGGTGATTGAGACGCAATTTGTTCGACATCACCTTGAAAGACAAGGAAATTTTTGGCCTTAATTAAAATGTTTTCATGTGCTAAAGTTTCAGAATATTTCTTGAAAGTTACTTGTTTTTGATTAATGAAATAATTTGTCTCACCATTAGGTAAAATTTGCCTCATAAATTCAATTATATCAGAATCATCACTATCATTATCATTTGGTTGATAAAATGCTTTTACATATGCATCTGTGGTATCTTCTGTTTCATCTGCTGTGTTATCACTGGTATTATTCTCTGTATTGGAATCATCAACTCCGTCGATGGTATCTTTAATACCTCTATATATTAAATCCTTTGAAATATTAGACCTTAATTGAGAACTACGTACACCCAAAACAAAGGAAATTGCGTCCATCATATTAGATTTACCAGACCCATTTGGACCTATAATACTTATAAAGCTAGAATTTCCAAATCCCACTTTAACAACACCTTTATAAGATTTGAAATTGTATAATTCCAAACCTAGCAAACGACCCATAATGTTATAAATTGTATTGGTTTATGTATATATGTTTGTTGGTGAATATATCTCGAAAAATTAGTCAGTTTACTTGAATCGATGAGTAAATTATTTTTGAAGAAAAATAATGGGAATAATTTTAGGATATTAGAGCAAATGAGATAATAATTAGCATATGATTAATAGTAAAAGACAAAGAATTTGTCTTATAAATCAATACTGCTAAACTTTGATCCAGTTGCACGTTCTTCCCTTCTCTTTGTTTTTATCTTTTTTTCTTTTTATCTTCCTTACTCTTTCTTCTTCTCTTTTTTTTAAATGTTTATTGACGCGTACTAATTAAAAAGTAAAAGATATGTAAGAAAAAAAAAACAAAAACAAAAACAAAAAAAATGGTAAAAATTAAAGAAAAATCTTGACGCGTAACCAGAATGTATGGGTGTTTAAAAAAAGGTTGCAGTTGTTAGCCGCCATGTCTGGATACTTTTTACTTGGATGCTCATTTATGTTTGTATTAAACTTGTTGTGCTATAAAAGAAAGAAAGCAATAGGTTTTGCATAAAATCTCTTGGTTTTTCTTTCGTTTTAGTTTTGTCAAATAATGGATAATAATCTACCAAGAACATTCTATCCAAAGAAATGTTATACTAAAAACAAAAATGCTACATTATATAAGATAGTTAATGTGGAATTACATATATGGCTTGGATGAGGGAGATACAAGAATAAAATATAACCTAACTAACACAAAAAGATCTATGAGATCTCGAATCTTATATGTGTTTGCATATATAAACTTACATCCCAATATCGAGACAGTATTAGCATATACTCTATATATATCTTGACACCACTGGCATGTTTGTTTTATTGATAGTGTTTCCCGTGATTAGTTATCAAAAAAAAAAGAAAAAAAAAAAAAAAAAGGTTTCATAGCAAATATTTTGCCATAACCCAACTAACCAATATACACACAAACACAAAATGAAAAATAAAAATAAAAATAAGAACAAGAATTAAAAGTCGTGTTTTATGATATTCTAATACAAGATGGAAATTTTAATATAATAATTTGTTTTCTCATTCTTGTTTTTGTTTTTCCATCTGCTCTTCAGTTCTATTATTTTATTACTTTTTATTTAGTCATGTCTTTTTTTTGTTTTTTCTTTTTTCTTAGGTTAGTCAGAATTTTACATGAAAATTTAATTCGATGAATTTTTGTATATATATATTTATTTATTTTGTTTGCTCGGGAAGTTGCCTTAAATCAGTTTTCGATCTGTGGAAGCGAATAGCTAAAGAGAAAAAGAAAAAAAAAGAAAGGAAAAAAAATACAAAGAAAGAAGACATGCTTGTATATTGATCATGTAGACTTTCTTCTTGTTCAGTATGTTTTAACTTATATATATATGTGTGTATATTAGTGATCTTGGTTTGGCGTAGATAAGATATTATACAATATATAATTCAAATATTTAAATATATTATTTCATCTCCCTGAAGATCGCTAAAGTAGTAATAGGTAATACCAAAAAATTTTTTATTTATTTTTGATAAATCGCATAAAATAATATGGTAGGTAATCCATTCAAAAAAGCCTATTGGGAAGATGTTATTGATGGCTTCCATGCGGCAGACACCCCTGTGGGTGTTGTTAATGGTACTTCAACAGGTTCGAATACGGTAGAAAATGAATCTACTATATCTCTAAAGGATCATCACACACATGTTTACATTAATAACAGTGAAAATAAAAGTGAATATGAAAAATCTGAGTCTAATATGTTCACTCGTGAGAAAAAAGAGATAAATCTCAATAATAATAGCAGTTATAACAGTAGTAGTAATGATGGACGCGATGTTGATGATGATTATGACTATAATACTAATAATTTCTCGAATGAAAAACAATTACGTGATGGGTCCGTTGAACAAGAGCACATCTCAAAAGTTAAAATGAATAAAGATTTGGATATTAGACATCTTTTAACTTTAGCTGTTGGTGGTTCGATCGGTACTGGTCTTTTCGTTAATTCTGGTGGGGCTTTGAATTCTGGTGGTCCGGCTTCATTGGTTATCGCTTGGGTCATCATATCTACTTGTCTTTTCACAGTTATTAACTCCCTAGGTGAATTGGCTGCAGCTTTCCCAGTTGTTGGTGGGTTTAATGTTTACATTACCAGATTTGTAGATCCATCTTTCGGGTTTTCTATCAATTTAAATTATTTGGCTCAATGGTTGGTTTTATTACCATTGGAATTAGTGGCTGCATCCATTACCATTAGATATTGGAACGACAGAATTAATTCGGATGCATGGGTTGCGATTTTCTATTCTGCAATTGCGTTTGTTAATATGTTGGATGTTAAGTCATTTGGTGAAGCAGAATTTATTCTTTCAATGATTAAAATTCTAGCAATTATTGGATTTACTATTCTGGGCATTGTATTATCTTGTGGTGGGGGCCCTCGTGGTGGTTATATTGGTGGTAAATATTGGCATAACCCAGGTGCCTTTGTGGGTGATACTGCTGGTACCCAATTCAAAGGTCTTTGTTCAGTGTTTGTTACTGCTGCGTTTTCATATTCTGGTATTGAAATGACCGCGGTCTCTGCTGCAGAATCCTTGAATCCAAGAAAGACTATTCCAAAAGCAGCAAAGAGGACTTTCTGGTTGATTACTGCATCATATGTAACTATTTTGACATTAATTGGTTGTTTAGTACCATATAATGATCCAAGATTATTAAATGGTACTAGTTCTGTGGATGCAGCAGCATCTCCTTTAGTTATTGCAATCGAAAATGGTGGTATTAAAGGTTTACCTTCTTTGATGAATGCTATTATTTTAATTGCAATTATCTCTGTTGCTAATAGTGCTGTTTATGCATGCTCTAGATGTATGGTATCTATGGCACATATTGGTAACCTACCAAAAATTTTGTCTAAGATTGATAAAAGAGGTAGACCAATCAATGCTACTCTAGCCACTCTATTCTTTGGTTTATTATCATTCATTGCTGCCTCTGATAAACAAGAAGAGGTTTTTACTTGGTTAAGTGCATTATCTGGTTTATCTACAATTTTTTGTTGGATGGCTATTAACATTTCACACATCAGATTCCGTCAAGCTATGGAACATCAAAATATTTCGTTGAAAGAATTGCCATATATTTCGCAGACAGGTGTCATTGGCTCGTATTATGGTCTTGCAGTGTTGTTTTTGGTTCTTATTGCATCCTTTTGGACCTCTTTGTTTCCATTAGGTGGGAACGGTGCAGATGCAGAATCATTCTTTGAAGGGTACTTATCTTTGCCAATTCTTATTGTATGTTATGTTGGTCACAAGTTGTATTTTAAGAGGAAACAAATCCTGGTCTCCTTGGATGAAATGGATTTGCATTCAGATAGAAAACAAGTCGACTTAGCTGTGCTCAGAGAAGAATTAAGAATTGAAGCAGAAAATCGTAAGACTTTCTTGGCTCGTTTCTTACATGTTTGGTGTTAAGATAATTGTAATGAGACATTTCATATATATATATATATACTTATTCATTAATTAATTATGATTACAATTATATGTTTATGTTTGTATTATAGTCAAATAGTTTTGTCGTTTTTAATTATCGTTATATTATATTCCAAATTATAATAGACCGATTGCGTATATCTTGAACAGTTTATAAATTATGTTTTCTTCTTCTTCTTTCGTGCTTATAATATAATACATATGTATATATACATATGTTATTTATATATTATATATATGTGAGTGGATGTATTATCACTTTACACGATATAAGTTTTTTTTTCTTTTTAGTTTTTCTTGTATGCTTGAAAAAAAGGCTAAGAGAGCAAAATGACAAAAAAAAAAGAAAAATTTTTTCTTCTTTTAAAAGACCATTAAACTTATAATAAACTTTCATTTACAACCATTAAATAAGGTGTAATGGACTAATTTATCTCTGGAACCACATCAATATACATATTTATTCCTGGTGGACAAGAAACAATAGGTTGTGGCAAGCATACAATTGTTTATTTGATTAATATTACTAATATTGTTTAAGATGTCAACTAGTCATTGCAGATTCTATGAAAACAAGTTCCCAGAAGTTGACGATGTAGTCATGGTCAACGTCCAACAAATTGCGGAAATGGGTGCATACGTTAAGTTATTAGAATATGATAACATTGAAGGTATGATTCTTCTGAGTGAATTGTCTCGTAGACGTATTCGTTCTATTCAAAAGTTGATCCGTGTTGGTAAGAATGATGTTGTTGTTGTTTTAAGAGTTGATAAGGAAAAGGGGTACATTGATCTATCTAAGCGTCGTGTATCTTCTGAAGATATTATTAAATGTGAAGAAAAATATCAAAAATCAAAAACAGTTCATTCTATTTTAAGATTCTGTGCTGAAAAATTCCAAATCCCATTAGAGGACTTGTACAAGAGTATTGCATGGCCTTTGAGTCGAAAGTTTGGCCATGCTTATGAAGCATTTAAGTTGTCTATTATTGACGATTCCGTGTGGGAAGGTATTGAACCACCATCAAAGGAAATTTTAGAAGAATTAAAGACTTACATTTCTAAAAGATTGACTCCACAAGCTGTTAAGATTAGAGCTGATGTTGAAGTCTCCTGTTTCAGTTATGAAGGTATTGATGCTATTAAGGAAGCTTTAAAAGCAGCAGAAGATTTATCTACTGAACAAATGCAAATTAAGGTTAAACTGGTTGCAGCACCATTATATGTTATTACAACTCAAGCATTAGATAAAAATATTGGTGTTGAATTATTAGAAAAAGCTATTGAAAAGATTAGTGAAGTTATCGGTAAGTATGGTGGTGTTTGTAATATTACTATGGCACCAAAGGCTGTCACTGCTACTGAAGATGCTGAATTACAAGCTTTGTTAGAATCTAAAGAATTAGATAATAGATCTGACTCTGATGAAGAGGATTATTACAATGAAGAGTAAATATAGGTGTAGTGTGGTTGTTTTTTCTCCAAAATAAAACGAAAAAATAAAAATGCGGTGTTCTTTTTCTGATATCTTCTGTAGCTTATAAGTCCATTACATTATGTATTAATAATATAATTTATATATATATATATATATGTAGATATATGTGTGCCTGTATGAAATACATAAAATAAATAAATAAATGAACAAGTGCTCGATCACATGCTTATTTTTGGCACGTGATCTTGTAATTCCACAGTTTGTTGTTGTGTGTTGTGTATATTTTATCATTGATAGTTCAACCACATAAGAAGAAATAAAGATAGAGAGTGAGGAAGAAAAAAAATTGTGTGTGTCACAATTTTTGTGGTACAAACGCTCAGTTTGGTTAATTCAAGGGCAAAACGTGTGGGATATAATTGGTGATAGGGTATCTTAGATAATGGGGAGAGAAATTTTGAGCGTTTTTCTTTAGTGAGAAGAGTTATGAAGAGGTTCCAAACAATTCACAGTTAGATAGCTAGTTTTGTGGAAAAGTATGTGGCGTATGTACTTGCTAAAAGACTGTGATTTTCGATTATTTCCAATCCAAGGAGAGTGAAGATCGATCAAATAGATGCATCTCTTGGAAGACCCTGACCATACCTGAGCATGGTTTATCATTCAGAATATTCTTGTTTCTATTTCTTTTCCAAATCCATCCACCATTATTGATTCCACAATCTGTCAATAGGCATTGATTGTGTAATAGAATAGAAAAGAATAAAAATGTCACAATATTTTAATAGTGTAAGTTATTATTTACCTTTTTTACGGTGCAGGAATGACGATATTATCAAGAAGCTATTTAATGGATTAGCAATTTAAAGAAATATATAAAAATTAAGGAATCGTAGAATTTTTGACTTGTTGGCTGAGAATCCTGTTCTTTGTCTCTAGACAAATATTTTTCTTCACCGTAAAGATAACCAAACAGAATTATAAGTTGTATATTATTCTTTTTTGCTATATAAAAGAAGAGTTTATTAACTAAAAAAAAATAAAAAAAACATTAATCATGCCAGCTCCACACGGTGGTATCTTACAAGATTTGATACTTAGAGATAATGAAAGACATCAGGACCTTTTAGAGGAATCTAAGACTCTTAAAACATGGAATTTAACTTCTAGACAACTGTGTGATATTGAATTGATTTTAAATGGTGGGTTTTCCCCATTAACTGGGTTTTTAAATGAAAAGGATTATCTTAACGTTGTCAATAATTCTAGACTAGCTAATGGTATTCTGTGGACTATGCCAATAAATTTGGATGTTGATTCCACATTTGCTCAATCTTTACAACTTGGCCAAAGGTTGACCTTGTTACAAGATGGTGAAATTCCGATTGCTATTATAACTGTTAGTGATATTTATAAACCAGATAAACAATTAGAAGCAAAAAAAGTCTTTAGAGGTGATCCAGAACACCCAGCTATTATATTTTTAAATAACTCTGTCGGTGAGTACTATATTGGTGGTGAATTAGATGCTATCCAGTTACCTGTACATTATGATTATCCAGGTTTGAGAAAGACTCCAAATCAATTAAGATCCGAATTCCAATCTCGTAGTTGGGATCGTGTTGTTGCATTTCAAACAAGAAATCCTATGCATAGAGCCCATAGGGAGTTAACTGTAAGGGCAGCCAGGGAGGTTAATGCTCGTATATTGATTCACCCAGTGGTGGGCTTAACTAAACCAGGTGATATCGACCACCATACTAGAGTTCGTGTCTATCAAGAGATTATCAGACGTTACCCAAGTGGGTTAGCTTTCTTATCTTTATTACCTTTGGCTATGAGAATGGCTGGTGATAGAGAAGCTGTTTGGCATGCAATTATTAGAAAAAATTATGGGGCTACACATTTTATTGTTGGAAGAGATCATGCTGGTCCTGGTTCCAACTCTAAAGGTGCTGCTTTCTATGGACCATATGATGCACAAGAACTAGTGGAATCCTATAAGAATGAACTAGAGATTCAAGTGGTTCCATTCAGAATGGTCACGTATTTGCCTGATGAAGATTGTTATGCTCCAATCGATGAAATTGACACAAGTAAGACTAAGACTTTGAATATCTCGGGTACAGAATTAAGAAGAAGACTAAGAGTTGGCGGTCATATTCCGGAATGGTTCTCATATCCAGAAGTGGTTAAAATCTTAAGAGAATCTAATCCACCAAGACAAAAGCAAGGTTTTGCTATTGTTCTCGGTGATGAGTTACAAGTGACTGAAAATCAGTTATCCATTGCCCTATTGTCTACTTTATTACAGTTTGGTGGTGGTAGACATTACAAGATCTATAAGCATGATAACGATGTTAAGTTATTGAATTTGATTCCAGATTTCATCCAGGCTGGTTCTGGCTTAATTATTCCTCAAAATAATCTAAGTATTAAAGGTACTAATGTTTACAGATTGAGTTCAACTAATGATGCTGATATTAAACTTGGCTCTTCAGACGAAACTATTAATCATATTGTTCAAAAAGTTGTTTTATTCCTCGAAGACAATGGCTATTTAGTATTTTAAATTTTGTGTTATAGATAAAGAAATAGAGATATTAAAAATAACAAATACCAAATATCTAAATATATATTTATATATTTATATAAATTAGAAAATAAAGTATTTTTAATTGTGATACAAGTTAGGAATTATTAATAATGAAAAATGAGGAAGTAATAGGAAGATGAGGTAAAGGAAAGGTAAAAGGGAGAACAAACAAGAATATGATGGAATGAATACTATTTATTTAACCTTCAAGCAACGCTTTCCAGCTGTTTTATATAATTGATAAATTTGTTTGCCTTCTCTAAAGAATCAGTAAAGTTGTTATCAACATTCACGTTTATTGTCAATAAACATTCATTAGAACTGGTTTGATTACTTTGAGCATTTCCACACTTAGTTGTGGAACTATCTGAGGATAGAATATCAAAAATATCTCTTTCCGATTGCTTTGTTGATTTATCCATACATAATAAATTATAATCATAATGGAATCTTGATTGGCGTGGGCTAACAGTTAGTAAATCTTCAAAGATTGGATCAAAATATTGTGATGTAGATATGGATGGCTTGTGTGAATAGTGGTAAGCTTCTTGAATAAACTTTTTCATTGAGTGACGTAACTCATTGAATGTGACGTTGCTAGGGATTGAGATTATAAGATCTTCAGTAAAAGAAATGGGTGTTATTTTGGCTGTATTCGTCGTAGATTCTTCAACAGTATCAATTTCTTCTTTTTTACCATTTTCAGTACTTTCAGCATTGGAAGTTGTAACTTTTTGAATTTCAATATTTGATAAATCAAGTTTACTATTTAGTTCCACATATTGGCTAATCTTATCAACGGACTCTTTTGGAATCATGTTTAAATATGCAAGAACATCACCTTTTAATATTTTGCCATGTAGTCCAGATCCTGCAATTTTGTTCTTAGCTTCTTGAATAGAAATATTATTTTGAGAACATAAAATAGCTGCAGATGGTAATAATTCGGTCGATGAGCTGTCTGTGATATTTTCACTAGTAGTAGTTTCCCTTTTAGTTAAATTAGTTATATTAGATCTTGCTACCTCTTTGGATGATTGATTTGTTTTGTTATTCAATATTTGACTGTCACTAGTAGGGATTACTAATTTAGAGAGATCATCATCTGAGTCAGCTAAATAAGCAATTAGAGTACCAACACTGACATCTTTAGCACCATCATCAACAAGAATTTTCGCCATTTGGCCATCATCTTGAGCCTCCACATCGATCTGTGCTTTATCGGTTTCCACTTCCAATAGGACATCACCTGCTTCAAATTTCTCACCAGGTTTAAATTTCCAATTGACGATTCCACCTTTCTCCATAGTTGGAGACATAGCAGGCATTAGAAATGGTTGAATAGATCTGCATATTGTATTTGTAGAAAATGATTTTCTCTTAAGGAGAATTCCTTGCCTGGGATAAAGTAACCTTTGTACACTTTTTTTCAACATATTTCAAAGTTTTGAGTTGACAAAAACCTTCATTCGTTAAAATATGATAATCTTTAGAGTATGTGTTAGGATTGATCCTGTTGTTTTTCTCTTTGAGCTCAGTCTCGTTTGCCTGAGATCGTTTTTGATATATATATGGTCTATATATTTTATTCTTCTCGGAGTTGGGAATTTGTCCTTATTCTTGTCTTATTGCCAAAGTAATTTTTCATTTTGTCGACTTTTTTTCAGAGGACAATTTGGTAGTGTTGAAATAAAAGTCATTATATATTGAGATATGAAATATTAACATGTACTATAGAGAAATGGGAAAGTGCGTGTGTACGAAGGAAATGAATATATATATATATACTATATGTATGTATGTATGTATCTACGTGTGTGTGTGTGTAGGTGTGTGTGTGTGTACAAGAGTATGTATATATATTTACAAAGAAGACTCTAGTCTACTTAATGGCACTATCTTGTTGTTATATTCATTCCAAATATCTGTATTGGAGTTACAAATATGTTCTAGTTCATTCCAGGGGAACTTTTCTTGTAAGAAAACATCAAATTTGGAAGATATGATTTCCTTTTTATATAAATCAGACCATAATGCTAGGTAACAACCACCAAGTGCACAAGAATTGGGCGTATCTAAACGATAATTTCCTTCAGTAGCACCTAATATTTGGGCAAATTTGGTTACGATAGCATCATTCTTAGAAGCGCCACCTACAAAGAATGCTCTGTTTGGTCTTTTATGCAAAAACTGTGCCAGTGGGATGTCTTTATCATAATCAAATGAGACGGTAACCTTCTTATTTGTAGATTTATTTTCTTTTACAGAATTATTTAATAATGGAGATATTCTCACCCTGCAACTCAAAGCCTGTGATTCAACAATATTTTTGGCATCATGGCTTTTATTAATAAATTGCTTCACTTCATGATCAATTTCACCAGTAGTCTTATCGAAAATGATTCTTTTTGTTACAGGAGACACACTAGGTACAATTTCACTTAATGGAAAGTATACACCTAATTCATTAGACGTATCCACATCCTTATCTAGTATGGCTTTATTGAACAATTCCCAACTATTTGATGTGGGGAGATTATGGTTCTTATTTAATTCATCCCTTATTCTTTCTCTTGCTAAGGCACCATTACAATAACAAATCATACCCATATATGTATTTTGTATAGCCGGATGAATAAAGAAATGATAATTTGGTGAAGGATGATACTGATTTGTGACCAATAAAACAGTGGTACTTGTCCCCAGAGAGACTAAGATATCATTTTGTTGTAAAGGTAGTGAGCAGATGGTAGCTAGATTGTCACCAGTAAAGGGGAAAATATTACAATCCTTTTTGAAACCAAATTTTTTAATGAAATATGTGCCAATGGGACCTAAATTATGGGGGGTGAATCCACATTTAATAGGTGGTCCAAGTAATTTTTCAACTAGAGTTTTATTGTTCTTTGGATTGTGGCTATTATTTGAAGCTTCAGTATCTATATATTGTGTCAAGTCACGGTTAAAATCTCTTTTAGGGATATCATAAAGATTCATTCCGCAACAATCTGCTTCTTCTAATGGTATTAATTTACCGCATAAAATACTACTTAAGAAATTAGACACCAAAGTGATAGTATCTGTAATTGCATAGGTCTCGGGTTCTTCCTGTGCAATTTTCAATATTTGAGAACCAGTGAACCGAAAGTGGGCCCTAGACCCAGTAATATTAGCCATTTTACTTGGTCCACCAGTTAATGTTTCTAATTGTTGGCATTGACTACCTGTGCTATGATCTTGCCAATTAGGTGCGGTCAATCTAGTAAATGCCATTGGATATAGTTGTTCTATTAGAGTAGTTGTCTCACCGTTTTTAATTCCTTTTTTTAATAAGTTGGGTGCTTGTTTTGACCAATATACAGAACCATGTTGTTGGCAGGATCCTGAGATGGCTTGCACTCTATCTAATGGAAAGTTTGCAGATTTATATTTGGTTAGTACTAAATCTAAGGCTTCTAGCCACATAGCCACAGGAGACTCTATTCTTTCATTATTGATAAAGACTCCCTTTTGTGTACCATAATGAGGCAAATCCTTGTCAAATTCAACTGTTTCAGAATGGACGATTTTAAGATTTTGAGTAATTGCTAGGCATTTAAGTTGTTGGGTGGAAAGATCGAACCCTAAATAAAAAGTATCGTCTTTGTTATTGTCAATGTAGGTCATGGTGTTAGTGTGATTTTTTCATTGTAAGCAATGAATAGAAATGCCACATGTACTATAATGTGTCACTAGTTATGTAGGTTACTCACATTTCATACCAGTTTTATATACTTATTAGGATGGAGTGTTCCAGGATAAATTATGCAAGCTTGAGATTGATTAAAACATAAAAAGGAGTAAGGGGACAAAAAAAATGGCGTTACCAAGTAGAAATAGAAGGAAAACAAAAAGAAAAGAAGGTGAGTGTCAAAGACATGTCTTACATAAATATATACACAAAGATACATATACGTATAAATATATATGTATGTGTGTGTGTGTGTGTACTAAAAGGTTATATCATATGGGTGGTGTATGTATTGACTGATGCTTTTTAGTATAATTAGTGTTGTTGTGAAATTTTTTTTATCTTTGTCTCCATAATTGTCTTTTCTTGATGAGAATGCATTAATACAGAAACTCAATTATTTAGAAACTGTTCTTAGTACTGTGCATATTAGCACTCTTTTCTTACAATAATAATAGGAAAAAACTATAGTGTAACACATTTATATTTCTTTCTTTTCTGTATTTTGAATGTTTAATAAAATTCGTTTGTTATGGATGTCTTTCTTTTAAGTATCAATTGTTAAAGGTTCGAAAGAATTTTTGTTAGATATAATTAGCTGTTGTTTCAACTATTGTTAATTAATAGAGGAAAACAAATAAAAAGATTAATTTTTTATTTACTTACTTTCTTTTATTTTGTATTAAACAAGTTAATTCTTATCACATTTGAAAAGAGTAGACCGTTTTGTTTATTAGGATGTTAATCGATTGAAAATCATACAATGATTTAATAGTAATAATAAAAATAATGGTAACAATTAAAATTAAAGGAAAAGAGAAATTAGTGATGTATAAGTTTGTTTATAGTCTAAAAACAAACAAAAAGATTATATATCATTTAATTGGTTTTTATCGAACGCAAATTGGAAACAATTTTATTGGTAGCTGGTTTTGTTTTTGTTTTATTGTATTTTTTGAATTGTTAGAAAGAGGTAGGAATATTAGATAGAGCTGAGTTACTTGAAGTGTATAGATAAAAGAATTTCGTTTACTTTTTGTTGATAATTAACCCATTTTTTCTCTCTGGTTTTTACATTTTGTTTTAACTTTTTCATTTTCATTTCAAATACAATAATTAATACAAAGAACTACAAAATAAACAAATAAATATTATTGAAATCAACGAACTAATAGCAATAACGAGAGTTTCTACTTTAAACTCAATTCCATCTTGAATACTGTTTCCTTTTAAAAATAAAATAAGATAGATCAAAAAAAAAATCAATCTAATTTAATTATATATAATGTATATTAATAGCTTACAATTTCACCCCCTTACCGATTGAAGAAAAAAGTGTCTTTGGATTCATTGTATGTTGTAACACTTTCTTTTTCAAATGATTTACATTTTGATTGACACTAGCCATAGTATTACTAACCGTATGTTTCTTACTTAATTCTTCGGCATTTGCATAGGCTTCTTTAACAATTTTACTTTGTTTATAATCCAAAATTGTTTCCTTCTCTTCTCTTGGCATGTTTAGCGAATGCTGAACCCATAACTGCAGTCCAGTGTCATATCTAAACAGTGTATCATAATAGTTGTTTAATTTTTCAAGTTTCGATGAGTGCGAAGTTTTTGATAGTATTATTTGATTAATATTGGTTTCTGGCATATCATTGTGCAAATCTATTCTTGGGGTATTCTTTAAACCTTGTATATTATTATCATTATTAATATTCATATTACTAGCACTAGGTGTAGTTGTCTCAGTTAATGAGTTATTTAAAACATTGCTTGACATAGGTGTTGATTGATGATTTAATATGGTATTTTTATCTCTGTTGATAATTCCTGCTGAAGTCTCTGCATTTATATTATCTGGTAAGGGAGGTAAATTTTGATTATTAGTTAAAAGACCAGGAACATTATAAATTGTGCTATTATCATATAATGTTTTAGTATCATGAATAGTCTCTAATTCTACAGAATCACCCCCATAATTTGTTGGAAACACATTCCAACCACTTTCAATTTCAGAATATGTGGAGACCACTCTTGGTTTCATACTAGATGGTGTTAAATCCACCAATTTACCATTTTCATCAAACACAAATCCTGGTGGAGGAACTACAGTTTTAGCTGTCTCTTGAACGAATCCTGACCGTAATGATTCTGTATCTGGCTTCCAGCTTTCTGTAGTCTTAGCATCATCATTATCATCAGTTAAATCATCCTTTTCCTCGTTTTCCTGTTCAGATTTTCTATTCATTGTAACAAATGTTTCATGTTTAAAAGACACGACTGACTCATTATCATTCTTTGTTTCACTGCCATCAGCTTTCAGTACACTACGTTTATCTGCCTCATCATCATCACCATCATTATTAGGAAACACCAACTTTTCATTTTCATCATTCTCTATATTATCTAAATATTTCTCACCTTCATTTGTATTGTCTGTATTCATACTGGACTCGTCATTAACAGTTTCAGGTATGGATAAACTCTCTTCTTCCTCATCCTTTTGCTTATCATCATCAGTACCTTCTACAAAATCATTTTTATAAGAAACGTCTTCACATCCTCCTCCTCCCTCTTCTGTATTACCACCATTAGAAGCAGAATCTTGCTGATCATTCCGTGTAATTGTACCAAAATATTCTGATTTTGAAATTTCCAAATTATCCCCTGGATCTTTGCTCTCCCCCTTTTTCATCTCTGTACAACTACTTGTGCCTTCTTCCTCCCTATATATATGCCCATGTTCATAATCATCACCAATACTATCATTACTGACATTATTATTATCTTCTTCATCACTTGATTCAAGAATAGACTCCCTTAACTTTTTATTATGAAATTTAAAATCATCTTCACTCAGCATAACATCATCATCATCTCCATGTTCCAATTCTTCTTCCCTTTCCAAATTATCATTCAAATTATTGTTGTCCTCCTGATATTTAATAGAATCTGTAAATGATAATATATCATCATTTGTATTACTACTATTATCAGTTTCATTGTCAATATCGTTATTTTCAGCATTTGAATCTAAATATTGCTTTAAATATCCACATTGAGGTACTTTATTCTCTGTATCTACTACTACTCTATCCTTTGATATATAAGGGCTCTGTGATTCCTTTGCGGAAACAAATGACTCCATATTAGAATTACTGTCATTATTAGTTGTAATTGTATAATCCTGTTGAAAAACCCCATTATTATCTCTTGATAATTGCGGTGTAATTTCCTTGGATATCTGTTCCATCAAATTATCAAGGTCTTCATTAATATCTCTTGAAGGTGTCGATGTAAGATTTTTTTTTAAGGGTAAAATATTTGCATGATTACTTGTACTTATTATACTATTACCACTGCTTCTGATTGTTTTAATAGCACTACTATTAATATCTGTATTCTTATGATTATCGAAACTACTACTACTCTTATTTAAACTGAGCACATTAAAATTAGATTCTAGAGCATTGTCATCATTTTTCAAGCGAGTAACTGAGCTTTTCAAAGAATTAATGTCTTGTATTTCACTAGTATACTGCTGTTCCTCTGTATTTTCATGAAGACTTCTATATATAGACTCATTATCTAAGTAATTCAATTTCGGCAATGATGGTAAGTTATCAATTTGGTTTTCTATTTTACCTCCCCCAACTCCATCATCGTGTTTATTATTCTGATCATAGACACGACTATCATCACTATCATCATCTGAACTATTCCAATCTAAACCATCGTAGCTTACCTTTGAAGCACTTACCCATCTATACGATTTCTTTCTTTCAACGTTAGGATCGCTCATTTTTTACATGAAAATTCGTGTTTATATATCCTTGTGTATCTATCTGCGTAAACTTTACTATGTTTATTATATCCTTCTTGTAATATCTGAACCAATTGTAGTAGAAGTATTAACAAATATTAAGTCATAACGTTTTGAGACTGCATCAGAAATTGCTAAATAAAACTGTCATATAAGTCTTTTCTGCTTTCTTTATGCAAATTAAACCATGAAAAATTTAAATTTAAAGAGTTTGAAAAAACTTCATAAAAAAAAACTTGAGTGTAGCAAACAGCGCAGAATTCAAATATGTAAGTATACAAAAGAGAAGAAATAATATTGGTATGACTGCATCAAATTATATCTACTGGCAGACTGTTGAATAAATTAACCGATAAATATACGTGGGGTGTTTAAACTACTGGTCTGTATATCTATAAATACGATTGTGTGTTTCTTAATATCCATTTCCTCTTCGTCTAATATCGTTGTATCCTTTCTTTTCTTCCTTCCTTTCGAAGAAGATATCATCTACCATGAATAAAATATCAGATCCTATTTTATCAACGTTAGATTCTCATATATTGGGTGCTTCCCAACCAGATTCTGGAGTGAAATTATTAGACGATATTTTGAACTTACATTTTAGGTTATATTATAATATCTCGAAATATAAAACATCTACTAATAAAAATAATAATGAACAAATCATTGGTAATTCTAATTTTGTTAAAAGGTTAGATATTCTATTAAAAGAATGTGAAAAACTTCAAATTGTATGTGATCAATCCATCCAATTGACTATTTTATCTAGCAATAAACCATATTTAGATTTGGTTTTGAACATTTTACAAAATTGTCAAGCTATTATATTATTTTATAAAGGTAACAAAGAAAGATCAATAGAGTATTTTAATAAATTGAAGCATTTTGCACCATCTAAACTAGCACCTTATGATAATTTTAATTTGTTATTACAACTAGAAAAATTCTATTACAATGAACTAAACACATTAAATCTTAATGAATCTGTAGATGTTATATCAAGATTAAAAACTTTATCTAAATATTTTGTTAAAGATGTTATACCTTTCACAAAAATTATATGCAATGGTTATATTTTTGATTATTTTAGATCAATCTCTCAGACACTCCAATTACATTTAAACCAATTAGATGCAGTCTCCGATACCGATAAACTTCTATTCTTTTTCATATTTATTTTAAATAATGATCTAAAATTAAATGATCTTTTAAAATTTAATGAAGTGTTATTAGAGTATTCTAAGAAAGATAAAAATCTGTTAAATGCAAAATTCCCTACTGCTTTGCAAAAGAATAATAAATATTTAGAACAATTCCACGTAATTTTGCAACTTCATTTAACCAAATTGCATTCAATAGGACTATTTTCAACTGAAGATGAAAATAACATTAAAAAAGTTATTGATCCATGGAAACCCTTTATCATATCTTCAATGGGCTTAACCTTCCAAAGTCATGTCGTAGCGAAAACTGCCATGATATTTTTCTATTCTATTGAGGAAGGGTTTGAATCTATCTTAAATTTCGAAAATATAATTAAATTCTATGACACTGACAAAGCTGATACTCTGCATACTCATGTGTTTTTAATTGATTCATATAATTCTCTTTTGTCTATTAATGATAAATATTTTGATTCCCACAAGAGCAAGGACACTTATTCAGATGAATTATTTACTCATTTGGTTGCCCTTTATCAAAATCTTAACCTCAAAATATTTGCCATAGATAATAATGTCGACAATAATAGGGAATCGTTAAATTTTATCTCTAACAATACTAGTATTATTTTACCAAAAACAATCTCTGATATGCTAATTAAAGCATGGTATATACTTTACGATTTAAATTCCAAGAAAATAGATTCTTTACAATCCTTCCAATTAACTTCACATCTTTGTAATGCAATGGCATTACTTTCAAATAATGAGGCAATTACTGAATATAAAAATCAATCTAAATCATTTAAATTTGAAATTTATTATAAATATGCTTATACTTTGGCTTCATTGCGAGAGATCGATTTGTCGATCAATTTTTTACAATCTTTTATATTAAAAGAAAACCCATTTTTTTATAAAGCTTGGCATCTTTTATCACTTTGCAAATCTATTAAGGAAGACAAACAAGATTCATACACGATTATATGTTCAGCACTGGAATCTTTACAAAATAATGATAATGATACAGACAATGACACACAAGAAAGAAATAATGAGACAGCTTGGGAAATCATTAATTTTAAAATAACCGAACTATATTTAATTGATGAAATATTTGGTACAAGGGAATCAATGGAATCTCTACCAGATCTTTTTGAAACATTCCATAATGTTTATAATAATGATTCCAAACCAGATAAGAGACAGAAACTACAGTTACAAAAAATATGGTTATTAACGGCTGAACTCTACATGAAATTATATGAACAAGAAAAAGAAACTGAAAACAATAATAATGGTGACGACAATAGTGCTGACCGTAATGAAGATTTTTCAGATTTATTAAAACAAGCTAAGGAAGCTATTAGGGAAGCCAAGAAATTAACAACAAATTCAACGGATATGAATTGTAGTATCATGGAAGGTTATTATTACATATTGGAAGGAGATTTAATAACTGCATCAAACAAGTTTGAAAAGGCCCTTGATTATGACAAAAATAATGTTGATGCACTTGTTGGTTATTCTCAATTAATATTTTTAGATATAGAGAATCAAAAACAGAATGAAAGATTTAGTGAAAATATCCATAATCTAGAAAACTATTTGCCATTAATAGAAGCAAAATTGCGTGATGCTCATCAAAATACACATTCTAGTAAATCCAAACTTTTTATCAACAAAAGTAATCAATTGGCAGCCCTAGCATATGTAAAATTACTTCTAGAACGTAGTATCACAAAATCCATTGATGCCTTCTATTCTGGTGATATATGGTGGTATTTATCGTTAATATATGAGAAATATCAAGAGAGAGAATTTCAAAATGCTCTTCTTACCTGCATTCGCAACAAAGAGACCACCCCAATCCGCTCATTTAGATGTTTACAATAATAGATTACTTCAGACTCATGCACACACACAGACATAAATACACAGATCAAACATGCACACATTCTGCTTATACGTATTTCACGTTATATACAACATATAATTCTGTACTATACTATTTATGGTTGTTCTGCAATTCTGCAAATGTTACGTTTTTTATACAGATAAAATGCCTTTATTTTTATTTTTTTTTTTATCAGGCTGTTACATATTTTCAATTTATTTCTCGCCCAGAAGGATTCATAACTGAAGAAGATCTATAGTGATGGCGCTTTTAGATGGAAGAAAGTTTTAGTTACAATTGCTGTTTCTTCCAGTTGTTGATGCCAAGTCAGTCAAGTAATATAAGTTCGAAAATTTTTATTCTTGCAACGATATGTCTATTTCTGATGTACCTATTCACAAGGACATTTCCAAATTACCAGAAACAAAGGTATCTAAAGAGTTAGCAAAACATAACAACAACGATAATGACCATTACAACCACGATATCAAAGAACACATAAATAAGAAAGATCATAAGAAAGAAACAGATAGCAATGGTCTAAGAACAAAAATTTTGAACAATGAAAATATCAAATGGTGCATACTAGAATTGTTAGGACCAATTTTTTTGACTTTTTTGTCCTTTAAGGTGAGATTTCAAGAGATTGATAAAAATCGACAAGTTGTATGGGATGAAGCCCATTTTGGTAAGTTTGGTTCGTACTACATTAAACACGAATTTTATCATGATGTCCATCCACCTTTAGGGAAGATGCTTATTGCATTAAGTGAATGGTTGGCTGGCTTTGATGGCCATTTCGATTTCGAGTCAAATTCAGACTATCCTGGCAACGTCAATTTTAAATTTATGAGGCAGTTCAATGCGATGTTTGGTGCTCTTTGTACCCCATTAGCATTTTTTTCTTCTAAGTGGATGGGATTAAACTACTGGTCGGTCTATTTAATTACGTTAATGGTCACTTTGGAACATTCTTTTATTGTACTATCCAAATTTATTTTGTTAGATTCTATGTTATTATTTTTTATTGCTTTGAGTTTCGCGTGCATGTGTAAACTTTACGACCTGCGTGATAGACAAATGACCAGGGAATGGTCACTTTGGATGCTCCTAACAGGTATTTCGTTAGGGTGTGTATGCTCTGTAAAATGGGTTGGACTATTTATTACATCAGTAGTAGGTTTATATACTGTGCTAGATCTTTTCAAATTATATTATGATAAAAGGGTTGGGAGAATAAAGTATGTTAGACATTGGCTGGTTAGAATTATAGATTTGATTATAGTTCCTTTCCTAATCTATTTGTTTTGTTTTAAGATCCATTTCAGTTTACTTTATAAGTCTGGAACAGGTGATGCATCCACCAATACTCTGTTTCAGGTCAATCTAGAAGGTACTAAAATTGAAAATAGCCCACGGAATGTCTTGTTTGGATCACAGGTCACTATAAGGTCACATGGATTAAGTCCAAATCTTCTACATTCTCATCCTCAATTGTATCCTGATGGATCCGGTCAGAGACAAATTACCGGCTATGGACATTCTGATTCTAATAATGTCTGGGAGATTCAATTTTCTAGGCGATCAATAATGAAGTTTGATGACAATAAAAAAACTTCTAATAGTCAGTTATTGGGTGTTGGCAATGGTAGTCTTATCAGATTAGTTCATAATAACACTAGATCAAATCTACATTCCCACGAAATTCCATCACATGTTTCTCGTGGAAATTATGAAGTTTCAGGATATGGGGATGATATAAATGGAGATAGTAAAGATGATTGGATTATTGAAATTGTAGATCAATTGGATTCTGCTAACCCAGACTTCCATAAAGAAAATCCAGATCTAGTACATCCTATCTCTACATTTTTTAGATTAAAACATGCAGATCTTGGATGCTACTTAGCTACAACTGGGCTCGCTTATCCCAACTGGGGGTTTAGTCAGGCAGAAATCGTTTGCAAACAATCATGGAGTTCTAGAGATAAATCTACATGGTGGAATATCGAAGACCATTGGAATGATAATTTAGAAGTAGAAGATGATTATGTCCCACCAAAATCTAAATTTTGGACAGACTTTATCTTAATAAATTTTGCCATGGCATCTTCTAATAATGCATTAATCCCAGACCCTGACAAATACGATCGACTAGCTTCCAAAGCATGGGAGTGGCCTACATTACATAGAGGTCTTAGAATGAATCATTGGGGGATGGATCAGGCCAGATATTTTATGATGGGGTCACCATTTAATACTTGGATATCGACGTTGTTTATTATCTTATTTCCAATACCTGTGTTAACAATTTTAATAAAACAAAAAAGGCAAACTACTTTATTTACTGAGGAACAATGGATGTCTTACATAATCCAGGGTATTTTCCCATTTATTTCATGGTTAGCTAACTATCTCCCATTTGTAGTTATGGGTAGAGTCACTTATGTACACCACTATGCTCCAGCGTTATATTTTGCAATCATTTTGTTTGGGTCTACAATGAATTATTATCTAGAAAAGTCTTACTACTATTTGAAAACCGCAATTTACTTGATTTTATTTACAGGTTGTATCTATATTTACATTAAATTTTCACCAATATGTCAAGGTATGATAGGTCCTATGTTAACGTACGACTATTTAAAATGGTTGTCTTCATGGGAACTTTAATTACCTTATTCAAGATAGATTCCTCATGTGAAAATAACACAATGAAATAGCAATTCCTATCTTACCGTTAGTATTCAACATATTTTCTCTTTTTCTATAAAAGACTTATTGTATATACACATAAAATATGTACAATTAATGGTGCATAAAAGTATCCCTTACAAATAGAAAATTAATTCATTGTTTAATATGTAACAGAGTATATACGAGTAGAATTATCACTACTAGCCGAGGCTAAGAAAAGTTGGTTATCGCCTCCAGTATTGTTGGTTTTCCACCTTAATCTTGTGATTTTATCAGCAGGCGTTATTTTATCGTCTAAGTTCACTAATAATTTGAATCCTCCGGAACCATATTTGTAAATCAAAATTTCACCATTTTCTAAACCTGCAGCAACAAATATTTTACCATCAATAACAGCATCATGAACAGATAACGCAGTTACTGGCCTCGTATGCTTAATTACATCTTGTTGAATATATTCCTTCTTCTTACCATCAAATGCCCATGATTTAATACTTCTGTCTCTAGAGGCAGTAAAAAAAACATTACCATATTCCTTAGGAGCCCAATCACCATCCCAAATAATTTTGGTATGTGGTTTCTCATCACCTTGTAATAAAACAAATGTGTTATCTTCAAAATTTCTTTCCCAGATACTCCATTTTCTATCTCTGCACACAGCCAATAAATATTTACCATCATCTGAAAACCTTAATCTCGTAATAGTTAAATTGTGGAATGCCAAAGGTGATTTCATTTCTAACCATGTCTTAGTTTCAAATATTCTGATGACTGAATGTTGTAGAGTATTAGACCTACAAGCCGATGCAATTAATTGTCCGTCTGGTGATATATCTAAACATGTTATCTCATAACCATGACCGTACAATTTTTCAGATTCTGGCCATAATAGATGTCTCTGTAATATATCTTCCATAGGTGGACTTTCTAATGATTGCACCAAATCATAAGATATATTTTTATTATCGTTTGTTTCGATTTCATTGACATCGTTTTCCTCATTGACATCTTCAGTAGCTTTATTAGATAGCCCCAAAACTGGAACAGAAGCTGATTCTGGCATTTGTTCAGTAGCTTCAATAGAATGATCAACAAATTTTTGCAAAATTTCAGCAACACCCTTTGGTTCATCAAATGATCTCAAAATCTTTTCATCACCACCACTAACAAATCTAGATTTGTCTAACGCTTCAACACATATCATATCATATCCGTGAATTTGTGGTCTGGAAAATTCATGCCAGGTGCGCACCGCTCTTTTAGACCCATTTGCATTAAATGACCATGGAGCATATAGCCTTGTAGTCTGATCTAACGAGGTGGACAACAAATATTTCCCATCTGGTGACCAACAAACGTCAGTTACTTCCTTAGTAGTACCTGTAATAGCCAGTTTTTGTTCGGTAATCAAATTGTCTTTGGATGCCCATAATCTCCAAGAACCAGTTCTCCCATTAGTCAATATATAATCTTGTTCATTATCAGTAAACCAAAGACATGACCAAAACCCACCAGAAGAACCAGTAGCAGTAGAGGCACCCTTAGACGACAATTCACCTAGCCTTAAATTACAAACCCAGATACCAGATACCTCATCTGGCTCCCAGACCATCAATGCTGTGTCTGCTGTTGAAGTTAACAATTGCAAACGAGTTTCATGCCATTGTAAAGAAGATATCCAATCATCGTGCCCCATAATCAAAGCTTCAAAAGTAATACAAACTTTCAAATCTATATCAATATCAAAAATGTATTGTTTATTATTTAATAGGGTTAAATTGTTCATATTGTCTTCCACATATTCAATTAGATCATTAATCTTGATTCTCCATAATCTTATGTAACGATCTTGGGCTCCAGAACACAAAAGGTAATCTCCTGGAGTTTCTTGATAACGAAAAGAAAGTGACTTTACCCAATCCTCATGACCTTCTAATCTTGCAGCTAATTTATGATTATCAACAGTGTGCATCTCTGAATTAACAATAAATGTGAAAATAAACACATGGACAGCAGTGCCACCAACAGCTAACATATATTTATTATCTAGCACATTTGAAAGTGATAATGATAATGGTAAGACATTCTTCTCAATAGGAAATTCCTTACCCAACACAAAAACTCCTCCATTTGTTGAGTCTTGAATCCAAATGGAAACAAGACCGTTAGCACAACCTATTGCAATAACACTAGGTAAAACTGTCAAAGTAACGATAGTATGATTATAATGATCAATTGTTTGAATACATTCCAGATCTACATTAGAAACATTATTATCTTGAAATCGCCAAATCTTAACACAGAAATCCTCTGATGCAGTAACCAACAGATCGGTTCCATGCATAAACTTAACACAAGTCACGTCTGATTTATGCCCTTTTAAAGTAGAGAGAACACCTCTATTATTTGGATCTAATGGGTTCCATAATGCAACAGTCTTACCTGCACCATATGCAACCAGTTTTCTTTTTTTACTAAAATCACTTACTTGATTTTGTTGATTGGCACCAATAAATATACTTTCAGTAGATACCTCAACCATGGTCAAAAAATCTCAACAGCTTACTTATAGTCACCAGTCACTGTTTTGAACAACTATACACCAACGTTCTACCTCTTAGTTTAGCAAGTTATAAAACTTAAGCATATGATGTCCAGGTAAAAAAAATAATCAAAATCTTTTTTGTTATAAAATTTTTCAAATGTTGAAAATTCAAATTATTGATTTTTTTTAAAGTAGTATTAGACTTTCTTAATACTAAGACGAAAGTTGAGAACAGGTAAAATATGCCTAACAAAGACTTATATATTGTGTAACTAGGTTCTGTTGTTCTTTCTCAATAAGAAAATACAAAAACACATCCATACTACTCTCTCAGTATATTCTCTGTCCTTTTTTGATTATTTAAGAAAAACAGAGTCTGCCTATTTAAAGTATTCACTTATCTGTCAGATACTTTTACAGCAAAAAAAACAGCTACAAGACTAATGGTAGATAAATAAATTATTCTTTTATTTTACAGTTTAAGAAATAAACTTACTAACTCACATATTATAAACCCTTTTAAACATTATTTTCTTTTGTTCTAAATTCATTACTCTCTTAATCTTAAAAGCCGAAAATAAAATAAAAAATATTTGTTTTGATCTCACATTCATCTTTTTTAATTACATTTACAAACAAAATAAAAACAAAATTATCAATAAACACAAATATATCAAATGTACCGACACCAGTTAGTAAAATAATATACTGAGATATATGTTTCTTCGTTTTTCATTATTCCTTGCAAAAAAAAAATCACATCCTTCAAATTTTAAAAACAAGATAAGATAATTTATGCAAACTGGAATTTTTGTTGAGAATAATAAACTTTATTCTTCCCTTTTCTTTTTCATTTTTTCTTTTTCAATAGTAATTATATAAAAAGGCTTTCCTCTTGCTTTTAATTTTTTTAATAAAATAAATTTGTAAGCAATTGACAAACCAATAAATAAATTACAGTAAAAAATATTCAGAAGTAGATAATTTTTGATTACTTTTGCAGTCTGTCTTTGTTCAGATAAGTTTTATATTCTTGGTATTTATTATAATGCTTTTTAGTCTTGAATATGTACATAAACAACCTTATATAAAATTTAAAGCGAAATAATAACCAAAAAGGGTAATCACAGTTTCAAAGGCAAAATACTTTAAGAAGAAGTAAAAAACAATTAACTATTGAAATTATTAATTAGAAAATACTTTAAATTATAAGACACATAACCTATTTATAATACATATATAACATTTAGAAGCTCGAAAGATGTTGTGGAATAGAATAGTTATAACCATCAAGATTACATAAGATCCTGAATGAATCTAGAACCAATTAGTGTATTAATAAGCCATACATGTGCTACAACATTAGATGCTGCATAATAAAAAGATTGGATTACATAAGATCTTGGCAAATCTAGAATTTACCTATTGTTTTATTAAGTCCCACGTGTATTACTAATCACCATGATTAGAGAATTGGGATGCAGTTCTAATCCAGTAGTGCACCTAAATTAATATAATAAATTTTAGGGTTTGAATCAGTCAAGTCATTAATGTAGTAATCTGAATAATCGATCGAGCTCCAGAAAACATATAAAAGGACAACGTTTTCAGGAGATAAAAGATCATCTTCCATAATCGTTTCTTGTAAATAATTTATATATTATGTATAAACAAAATAGAACAAGCAAGTACCAAAAAGTAACTTCGAATAAGTACATTAGCTCGATATAAGCCGCTTAATATATAAGACCGTTTTAGTAATTATACTATCGACTATAGTTGATTACTGTCTCGATTATTTAAATAACTATCAATCTTATTTGCGCTTCCCTGGAATACACAAAGAATTTCACCATACCATACTACAACAAAAGACGACAATTAGAGCGCAAGTGGTTTAGTGGTAAAATCCAACGTTGCCATCGTTGGGCCCCCGGTTCGATTCCGGGCTTGCGCATCGTTTTTGACTCAAGTGAATTAGCATGTCTTTTTGTTGTTGGTGACCATATCGTTATATTATAAGAGTCTGATAGTAATAGGCTAGTATTGCTATCAAGGAACTCTGACTTAATTTTTTTTTGTATTTATAAACCATACAGTTATTTTATATATGTATTTATCCACATATTACTTCTTACAGGATGCTAACTTTGTATATAATGTATGAAGAACACATGCAAGAACAATTTATTATATTTTATAGTATATGCTAGGATAATAAATTATAATAGATTCTCAACTATTATAGAACTGAAAGAATTCTCTAACACAAAATGTTTTGGATAATTCTTTAACTTCTTATGACATTTCTTGCAAAATATTGTTACCCATAGAGAGCTTATTTGTAGCATATGAATCTATATTATATGAGAGTAGCTAGAAAACCTACTACAAAAATAACTTGACAACGCTATAATAAGCATATATGTATTTATATGTATTATATAATATTATGTTTTCTAAGGTTACAATCAACTTTATCTATAGTAAAGTTAGAGTTTTCAAAATAATTTTGTATTTCAAAATTTAGGTACGCTGCAAGATTTTGCTTCCAAAAATCTATCACCAAAGTGTAAACATACTACAGCAACACCCCAATATTGGAAACATACTATTTAGTCAAAACAAAGCTCTCATACGCCTTTGAATCATGGTCCATTCAATGGACTTTTATAACTTTTTATGCACGTACAAATAAATACTATAAATAAATATACAAATAAATAAATGAATAAATAAATACCTATATAATTTTCATTAGTATGAAAATATAAGAAAACAACAAAGACGAAAAGAATAGTGAAATAATATGAAAAAAAAAACTTTCACAACATATGATTAATCAGAAGATTTCAAAAGTTCTTTATCTTTATAAATGATCAATTGTCTTTTCTTTCTTCCTTTTGTAATTGCTTGTCTTGTTAAAAGAATAATTTAGATAATATAGCTCTTAAGCATCAGTAACACAACCTAGGGAAGCATTGGAAACTAATTTAGCATATTTGGATAAAGTACCTCTTGTGTAACGTGGAGGTGGTGGAGTCCATTGTTCCTTACGTTTAGCTAATTCTTCTGGAGAGACCTTCAAATCGATAACATTATTGTCTGCATCGATAACAATTTCATCACCATCTTTAACCAAAGCAATTGGACCACCCTCGGCGGCTTCTGGAACAACATGACCAATCAAGAAACCGTGAGAACCACCGGAGAATCTACCATCAGTTAATAATGCAACATCTTTACCTAAACCGTAACCCATCAAAGCTGAAGATGGCTTCAACATTTCTGGCATACCTGGACCACCCTTTGGACCCTCATATCTAATAATACAGACAGTCTTTTCACCCTTTTTGATTTCACCACGCTCTAAAGCCTTAATGAAAGAATCTTCCTCTTCAAAGACACGTGCTTTACCCTTGAAGTAAGTACCTTCCTTACCAGTGATCTTACCTACAGCACCACCTGGGGCCAAAGAACCATATAAGATCTGTAAGTGACCAGTTGGTTTGATTGGATTGGAGACAGGTCTAATGATGTTTTGTCCTTCAGATAGGCTTGGAGCCTTCTTTGCACGCTCGGCCAAAGTCTCACCGGTGACGGTTAAACAATCACCATGTAAGAAACCTTCATTGTATAAGAATTTAATGACAGCCTGAGTACCACCAATCTTAATCAAATCGGCCATAACATGTTTACCAGATGGTTTGAAATCACCTAATAATGGAGTCTTATCACTGATTCTCTGGAAATCGTCTGGTGTGATCTTGACACCTGCAGAATGGGCCACGGCAATCAAATGTAATACTGCATTAGTAGAACCACCAGTGGCGATAGCATAAGTGATTGCATTTTCAAAAGCCTTTTTAGTGAAAATATCACGTGGTAAGATGTTTAATTGCATAGTTTTCTTAATTGCTTCACCGATAGAATCACATTCATTCATTTTTTCCTTTGAAACGGCAGGGAAAGCGGAAGAGTTTGGTAGAGTGATACCAAGGACTTCAGCAGCGGAAGCCATGGTGTTGGCTGTATACATACCACCACAGGAACCTGGACCTGGACAAGCATGTTCCACGATGTCTTCTCTTTGTTCTTCGGTGATTTGATTGGAGATATATTGACCATAGGATTGGAAAGCAGAGACCACGTCAATTTCTTTAGTAACATTTGGGTTCTTTTGAGAAGCACAAGATGGAGACCCAGGCAAGATAGTACCACCGTAGATCATGATAGAGGGTCTATTGTGTCTACCCATTGCCATTAAGACACCTGGCATATTTTTGTCACAGGATGGAATGGCGATACTGGCATCGTAATGCTGGGCCATAATGATAGTTTCAAAGGAATCAGCAATAACTTCTCTACTTTGCAAAGAATATCTCATGCCTTTAGTACCCATAGAAATACCATCAGAGACACCGATGGTATTAAATTGCATGGCTTTCAAGTTAGCTTTTTCGATGGATGCAGCACATCTATGATTTAAATCTAACAAATGCATGTTACATGGATTACCTGACCACCAACAAGAACCGACACCAACCTGAGCTTTATTAAAGTCATCTTTCTTGAAACCAGTGGCATAAAGCATAGCTTGGGAGGCACCTTGATCCTTTGGTTCAGTAATTTGATAAGAATACTTATTCAATTTCTTAGCCACATTTTTAGTAGTTGAAAAGGACCTTGCCGATACAGTTCTGGATAGTAGACCCATGTTTTGTATTTAGTTATATTGATACTATTATAGATCGCTTTAAAGATAATTGGAACAAAACACAGACACAAAAAAAAAGGAAATAGAGAAGAGGACAGGACTAAAGTGAGAAAAAGTAAAACAATAACTGGTATACAAATGTTTACCTCATAATCAAGAGGTAGATACACTCATATAAGATAATCTATATATATATAGATTACTATTAACAGTTACTCAGTTAATAAGGTTTTCTAAAATTACTTAATCTTTCACCTTCTTCTGTGCTTTATAAAATAGCATCGGTTCTAAGTTAAATTTTTTTCTGATTTTTTTTTATCTTTTCTTTTTTTTTTCTATATAGTTAAAAAAAATAACGATGAAAACAAGAAAAAAAAAGAGTCATCCTGTCGATTTTGAAACGCCATTGAGGAATTGGAAAGGGGGGGGGGAAGACGCAAAAAAAAAAAAGAAATTAATGAAAAAGCCCGAATATTTTCAATTCTGTCACTTTCGGTGTCCTCGGAAGATTCCGGTAACGGGCCGGCCGGGGTTCTAGTGAAAAAAAGAAATCAATAAAAAATCAATAAAAACAGAAGAAGAAGAAAACAAAAGAGAAAACACACACACAAAAAAAAGAAAGGGACTTTACTGAGTGCAAACAGATATTCTCCATTATTTGCTTCTATAATCCAGATGTATATATGTCAAACAGCAGAAGACGCATATCCCACAAGACAGAACGAACATAAAGCCAAGAAACAAAAAAAAACAAAAAAAATTCACTAAATAAGGTAAGGGATATCTAAATAGATGAGTGTTGCAGATTTAAGGTATATAAATGCTTCAGAACTATATCAATGGATCCAAAAGGGACATACCACTTTGTTGCACGAACCGTTCCAAGTCATTGATGTTCGTGGAAGTGACTATGTTGGAGGTCATATTGTAGGCGGATGGCATAGACCGTATAAACAGATGTCACATCATCCAGAATTATTAGACCAATTACTTGAAGATCTTCGAAATCTTGCGACATCATCAAACGAAAAATGTGTGAATGCGATCTTCCATTGTGCTCAATCACAGCAAAGAGGTCCTTCAGCAGCACTGAAGTTGTTAAGAATTATGAACAAAAATGACCGTGAACATATTCGTGTTTGGATTCTACGTGGAGGCTTTAATCATTGGCAAGATCAATATGGTGACAACTCAAGTGTAACAGAAGATTATCAACCAGATCTTTGGAGTTGGTAAAATCCAAAAATTGTATACACATACACATACACATACACATATACGTATATGTCTACAATATTGTATCTATTATACATAGATCTAACAAAGAATCATCTCATCGGGATATCCCTATTTAGGTAATCTAACGTAACTCTGGGCCTTTTTTTTTTTCTTGTTACAAAGAATTGTTTCGTCTCGAATGGCAGCGTCGTTTACAGAGTCGTTCGCAGTGATATCACTTATATTCTCTCGACCTCCGTTTCTCTATTTCTCAGTTATTTCATTTTTTTTTTTTCTTTTTGACTTCGCTTCGTTTTGTTTTTGTTTTTGTTTTTTGTTTTCCTGTATTATTTTTTCTTTATCTCTGAAATGTTGTGGGAAAAGTCTATTATATTATATTATATTATATTATATTATATTATATTATTTGTTTGTCTGTTTATCTATCTATTTATTTTTGTTTAATTTTGTTCAATTTTGTTTAGTTGTTCGAGCCGGTCGATTAGTAGTGGAATCCATTCGGTTGGTCGACTAAAAGTGATTCGTGTGACATTCCCTTCCAGGATCCTCGAGGAATATGGAAGGGAAAAGAAGTGGGATGAAAAGAGGGAGAGAAAAAGAAAAAAAAAATAAAAAACAGAAAGAGTCACACATAAACTAAAAAAAAAGTCTAATTTTATATTGATTATGTCACATATCCCTTTTACATATATCCTTCCACTCTTTTTCTATTCTTTTTATTTTTTGGCCTTCTCTCTCTCTCTCTTATTTTCTATAAATATATATATGCCAACCCATAATCTTTTCTTTGTCATTGAGTATAGAAGTATTAAACACGCAGGATTAATGTTTTACACGTATATGCCATACACACCAAAAATGTCCTTTACTTAATTGACTTTCTTTCTTTCTTTTTATAGGAGAAATGGAAGGAATGGGAGGTTTTGTTCGTTTTCGTACATTTTTCTTTTCTTCGCCTTGTCTTTACAAGATTTGTAGTAATATAACTTATCTTTATATCCCCTTACAACAAAACAACACTGTACTCACTTTCGACGTATTACATTACAGCCATGGCACAAATTATAGACGGGAAAGAATGTGCTCTTTCCATCCGTAATGAAATTGCTTCTGAAATAGATTCCTTAAAACAATCTATGCCGGATTTCAAACCATCTCTGGCCATTATTCAAGTAGGTACGCGTCCTGATTCTTCCACCTATGTTCGTATGAAAAGAAATGCTGCTAAAGATGCCCAAATCAACGTCCAATTCATCCATTTGGACAAGGATGTCACTGAATCCCAACTGTTAAAACATGTCTCTGAATTGAACCAGGCTGAATCGATCCATGGTATCATCATACAGTTGCCTTTGCCCCCACACATCAACGAGGACAAAGTCACCTCTGCAGTTTTACCTGAAAAGGACGTAGACGGGTTTGGCCCATTCAATGTGGGTGAATTGGCCAAGAGACATGGCAATCCAACTTTCTTGCCTTGCACTCCAAAGGGGATCATAGAATTATTAAACCGTTACAAAGTCCAGATCGAAGGCACTCGTTCCGTTGTGGTTGGTAGATCAGACATCGTTGGGTCTCCAGTGGCCGCTTTATTAACCCACTTGAATTCCACTGTCACCTTGGTCCATTCAAAGACTCCAAACATTGAAACCTACTTCAAGGATGCTGACATCGTGGTCGTGGCAATAGGTCAACCTGAATTCATCAAAGGTGAATGGTTCAAAGACAATAAAAGAGGCTGCACCGTAGTTGATGTAGGTACAAACTACGTAGAGGATGCTACTAAGAAATCTGGTTTTAGGTGCGTTGGTGACGTTGAATTCGAGGTCGCTAAACAATATGTCAAACTGATTACTCCAGTCCCAGGTGGTGTGGGTCCAATGACCGTGGCCATGTTAATGCAAAATACTTTGATCGCTGCAAAGAGATACTACAGTGACATTTATGATATAGGCCTTGATAGTGCAAACAGTAACAAACCCTTATATGCAAATGAGCCATTGAAGTTATTGAAACCTGTTCCATCAGATTTCGAAATCTCCAGAGCTAGAATACCAAAAGAGATCACTCAAATCGCCAAAGAATCAGGTATTCACGACTCGGAATTCGAACCTTACGGTTCTGTAAAAGGTAAAGTTGATTTAAAGATTCTTGATCGTTTAAAGGATAGAGAAAACGGTAAATATATCTTAGTGACAGGTATCACTCCAACACCACTTGGTGAAGGTAAATCTACTACCACCATTGGATTAGCTCAGGCTCTTGGGGCCCATCTAAATAAAACAGTCTTTGCTAACGTGCGTCAACCTTCCATGGGTCCAACCTTTGGTATTAAAGGTGGTGCTGCAGGTGGTGGTTATTCTCAAGTTATTCCAATGGATGAATTCAATTTACATGTCACTGGTGATATCCACGCTATCTCCATGGCAAACAACTTGCTGGCTGCTGCCATTGACACCAGAATGTTCCATGAATCAACACAAAAGGATGGTCCACTATATAAAAGATTGGTTCCAACAAAGAAAGGTCAAAGAAAATTCACTAAATCCATGATAAGAAGATTATCTAAATTGGGTATCAATAAGACCAATCCAGATGATTTAACAGAAGATGAGATTCACAGATTTGCTCGTTTGAATATTGACCCAGATTCTATCAGTTGGAGACGTGTTGTTGACTGTAACGACAGATTTTTACGTGGTATTACCGTTGGTGAAGCCCCTACTGAACGTGGTTTCACAAGAAAGACTGGATTTGACATATCTGTTGCTTCTGAGTGTATGGCAATTTTGGCTCTTTGTAACTCCTTAGAAGATTTAAGAGAAAGATTAGGTAGAATTGTTATTGGTACCAATAAAGAAACTGGTGAACCTGTTACTTGTGAAGATATCGGCTGTGCTGGTGCCATGACTGCGTTATTAAAGGATGCCATCAAACCAAACATTATGCAAACTTTGGAAGGTACTCCTGTCTTCGTTCATGCAGGTCCATTTGCCAATATCTCCATTGGCGCAAGCTCAGTGTTAGCCGATAAGATTGCTTTGAAATTAGCAGGTGTAAATCCAAAATGGACTCCAGAAATGAAAGCCAACAAAGTTGGTTATGTCATCACTGAAGCAGGTTTTGATTTCACTATGGGTGGTGAAAGATTTATCAACATCAAATGCCGTTCCTCCGGTTTAACTCCAGATGTTGTCGTTATTGTAGCTACTGTAAGAGCATTAAAAGTTCACGGTGGTGGTCCAGAAGTCAAAGCTGGTTCCCCATTACCGACTGAATATTTGAATGAGAACTTAGAATTATTAGAAGCTGGGTGTGCAAATTTGGCTAAGCATATTGCTAATGCAAGACAGTACAACCTACCTGTCGTGGTTGCTATCAACAAAATGTCTTCTGATACTGATAGAGAACATGAAATAATTAAAGAGCAATCCTTAAAGGCCGGCGCTGTTGATGCCATCGTATCAAACCACTGGGAAGAAGGTGGTCTTGGCGCTGTGGATTTAGCACATGGTATAATCAAGGCCACTCAGGATTGCTCAAATGATCAATTCAAGTTCTTATACGAGCTAGATACTGGTTTGTCTATTGAAGACAAGCTTACAAAAATTGCCCAAGACATGTATGGTGCAAAGGACATTGAATTAAGTGAAATCGCTCAAAAAAAGATCGATTTGTATACATCTCAAGGATTTGGTAACTTACCAATATGTATTGCCAAGACTCAATATTCCTTATCTCACGATCCAGCATTGAAGGGTGTTCCAAATGGATTCACATTCCCAATCAGGGATGTTAGGATTGCTAGTGGTGCACAATATCTTTATGCATTAGCTGCTGAAATCCAAACCATTCCTGGATTACCAACTCATTGTGGGTTTATGAATATTGAAGTCAACGAAGATGGTGAAATCGAAGGTATGTTTTAAGAGATAGACTGTATAATATGCTATTTAACCTATTCTATAAATATATATATAATATGAATGTTTTTCAGTAATGTTTTTATGTGTATTATTATATGTTTTTTTTTATAGTGAAATGACCATAATATTGTAATTCAGTATATGTAATGTAATATGCATATTTTTTTCTCGGATTTTAGTGAATAAAGGGAAAAGAGGAATTCACATTACGGAAGTCACCTTTTATATAAACAAACTAGGTTGTGAAAAAGGGGAAAGTTTACAATGGAGAAGAACAACTTTAAACGTCTTTATTTCAAAGGCAAAGGCCAAAGTATACTGTAAGATTAACTACTAAGAAATTAATAAAGTCTCAATATTGGAGGTTCCAATATATAAAATAAAAATCCAAGAAAAAAAAAGATAAAAGATACAAAGATTATACAGACAACTCATTAAATAATAAAAACATGTTAACTAGCACTGTTACGGATACTGTATTTAACTTTGTGGATAAATTTGTTCCTCAATGGTTTGAGAAAAACAACAAAGAACCACTGATAATTTACATTTCAGGACCCCAGGGATCAGGTAAAACGTATACCACTACAAAATTGTATGAACATTTGCTAAAAAAGTATGGTTACTCACATTCCATTGCACATATGTCATTAGATGATTTTTACTTAACACATGATGACCAATTAAAAATTAACAAACAATATTCTCATAATAAGTTGTTACAAGGGCGTGGGTTACCAGGTACTCATGATATACCATTATTAAATCAAGTTTTACAAAACATCTTACAAAGTAGAAATGATGAAAACGATGCTGACTACATATCCATACCTAGATACGATAAATCTAAGTATAATGGTGAAGGAGACAGGAGTGATATTGTTGTACAATGTAAAACCCCTGTTGATATCTGTATTATTGAAGGTTGGTTTCTCGGATTTACTCCATTATTATCTACAGACGACGAAGACTTATTATTAAACGGTGACATGATAGATATAAATGCCAAACTATTTACATATAGTGACTTATTATGGAATAATCCTGAGATCAATTCTTTAGGGATTGTCTTTGCAACAAACGATATATCAAATGTATATGAATGGAGAAAACAACAAGAACATGCGACTATAAAAGAGAAAGGAAATGGCATGACTGATGAACAAGTAATAAAATTTGTGGATCGTTACATGCCTTGTTATAAACTATATTATGACAATTTCGTTCATGGAGAGAGACTAGGGTCTGTTGCAACTTTGACATTAGGAATTGATATTAATCGTAACTTACATTACACAAAGACCCGTTGCATTGAATAATGGATAATCACTAATATTTATACAATTCTATAATAAAACATATATACATACATATATTTGCCCTATTTCTTCCTCTCTATATACAGTGATGTAGTCTTTGTTCACTTATAAGATTCTTTTTTTTTTCTGTATCAATACTTGTTTTTATTATAATTTATTTTTACTTTTAGTTTTTCGAAGAATAATAAAACCATTTTATCATTAACGAGTGGCCCAGAAGGAATTAAACTGTTCCCTTCATTCAACAACAATAAATGAACAAACAAATCCAATACAAGAAGGACTTAGATATAGACACGTATATTATAACTAAAAAGGGCTGTGCTATATACCATCATCAATAGTAAGATAAACATTTATCAGGATGAGTAGCGAAAATGGTATAAATTATCAAGATTTATTGAGAAAAATACCATTATACAATAGTTACGGAACAAACTATCCAAAACAGATACCTCCAAAATTGGAATTACATGAAATAGTGCCATTAAATTACAAATTACAACCATTACCACCCTTAAATGAAATATTTGATCCTTGGATCGAACAATGTGATAAATTATTAAATGAATGCAAGGAGTACAAAGAAGAACCAAGAAAGTTTGAAGAATTTTATTTTAAAAAATATTTGAGCCAAATACCACCAAGTTTGTTAGATCGTAAGGTCTTATCTCCCAATAAAATAAGTCCTACGAATAACATATAACACCATTTAATATATAAATAGATATCATTACAAGTATATATATATTATATAGATCCAGAAATATTCACTCTTAATCATATTAACAAGACAATACAAGGAATATGGAAAGATATAGCAACCACACCAAATAATAATAACGATATATATATATATATATCTGATAAAAAAGAAGGAATGAAATATAACTCAAATCACTTTAGATTCTTTCAATTTAGCAATTAATTCATCCACACTGCCCACCACTATACCAGATTTCTTTACAACAGGTTCATTTAAGGACACAATATTTAGTCTTGATTGGATATCCACATTTGAGAAATCCTTTTCCAAAGACAACTCTTTAATTGGTTTTCTCTTCACCTTCATTAATTTGGGCAAAGGTACATATCTTGGAGTATTAAGTCTTAAGTCTGCAGTAACGACACATGGCAATGAAGCTCGTAAAACTTGATCTTGTATACCATCAGTTTCACTTGTAACAGTAATATTATCTGATTCAACAGTAACACTTGATGCATTAGTTAGTTGTGACCAATTTAACAGTCCTGCCAACATTTGTCCTGTTTGGCCGGAATCATCATCAATAGCTTGTTTCCCCAAAAGGACAAGATTATAATCCCCTTGGGTAACAAATTGTTTTAAGATCTTAGCAATGGCTAAAGGTTGAAGATCATACTTACCACTATTTATCCATGTAACATCATGAATACCTTTAGCTAAACAGTTTCTTAAAATATCACGACACTGTAGATTCGAGCCAATAGAGACTGCATGAGTGGTTACTGTACCCTTTGGCAATGCAGATTCCAATTTTAAAGCTTCTTCCAAAGCAATATCGTCAAAAGGGTTAATGCTGAATTTAAAACCTTGAGTCTCTATACCTGTACGTGCTGCATTCAATACAGGTTTTAATTGATAATCTAGAACTCTCTTTACTGGAACTAAAATACGTAATTTAGACATCACAGACACAGGGTAAAAAAGTAAAATGTGAGATCAGAGATACGTACGTATACAAACAATGTGTACACAGTCGCTGGTCCTTAAATTGAATAAACTATAAGGAAACTAAAATAAAAAAACTACTAGTAGTATACTGAAATATTAAGAAATCGACATATATAATCCAATCTAAGAAACATAATACAAAAAAAAAATGAGAATTACATTTCTGGAAATCTATTTTTTTTTAGTCATATAATTATTATTTTCTAATAACATAGACGAAAATAGTCAATAGTGGGCTTTGTTTCAGAATTAATCTTTCAATTTTTTGTGAGTAATCTTTTCATCAAAATCTTCGAGAATGTCTTTCTTTACGAAGTGAAAGACCTTAAAGAAGAAAAAAAAAGAAGCAAAAAGAAAAAAATTTCCTCAAAGGATCTCATTTTTTTGTCGTAGGCAAAAAAAAGGGACTACTTATAAATAGTGAAGACATGTATTATGCAAGATCTGTTTTCTCGAAGCGTCATAAGAAATAAAAGAGAAATGTAGAGAGTTAGAATTTGACATAGGTTGAAAATTGTCGAGAGATAAAAAGATATTCTATCTTTTTATTAAGTTAATTAACTGATCAAACTATATTGGATAGCTTCATTAAGGTAGAAACAAACAAACAGTATAATAAATTGACAAATAGTTCCCATAGACTTAGACAGCATGTCCTTATACAAATATGTTTTAACATTTATCAGTAGATCTGAAGAACCTTTGTCCGATCTAAGAATACAAGAATTATTATTGAAAGTTGTAGCTCATATTCCAAGTGAAATCCAAACGGAGTTTACTCAAACTAAAAGATTAGGTTCTCGTGCATTTGACCAATATTTGACCTCTTCATTCCCTATAGATAAGATGGTATTTAAGGGTTTAACTGATTCAGTAGATATCATTTTACAACAAGATGATAAGTATCGTCAAGGTAAAAAAGTTTTTGCTTTTGATATGGATTCCACATTAATCTATCAAGAAGTTATTGAATTGATCGCAGCATACGCTAATGTTGAGCCACAAGTTAAGGCGATAACTGATCGTGCCATGAACAATGAAATTGACTTCCAAGAATCTTTAAGAGAACGTGTTGCTTTGTTGAAAGGGCTATCAATTGAAAGAATTTATGAAGAAGTTAAGACTAAATTAAATGTTACTCGTGGTGTTCCAGAACTATTTCAATTTTTGAAGAAAAAAGGAGCCAAATTAGCAGTATTATCTGGTGGATTTGTACCATTTGCTGAATATATTCTAAATCAATTACAAATGGACTTTATGAGGGCCAATGTCTTAGAGACTAATGAACAAGGTCAATTAACTGGTAATGTACTTGGTGATATTGTAGATGGTACAGTTAAAGCCGAGACTTTATTATTATTATCTGAAAAATGGGGGGTTGCATTAGAAGAGACTATGATGATAGGTGATGGTGGTAATGATTTACCTGCAATGGGTGTTGCTGGTTTCGGTATCGCCTGGAATGCTAAACCAAAAGTTCAATCTGAAGCACCATGCCAATTGAATACGTACACTTTATTGGATGTCCTATATATCCTTGGTTATACAGATGATGAAATTAGAACTACTCTAGAACTATAGTAAGCAGACAAAAAAAAAATAAAAATAAAAAAAAAAACGCAATGTACTAACTATATACATATAATGAATATAATGAATATATGAAAAATGTCATTAATGAGATAAAATACATCCGCTATACTTCTGTGTTTATACGCTTTATAAATAGATAGCTTAATCTTTAAATAATCAAAAAAAAAGAATAAAAACGAAGAAAAAGGAAAAGTTAACTCAATGTTAGAAATGTATTAAACGTGAATACAAAAGCTTATATATGTACATCTATGCAAAAGAAATATTATTAATATATCTAAATATAGTCATAAAACAATAAAAAAAATTAGAAGTAAACACATAAGTTAATCAATTAGTAGATTAGATGTTAGAAACAATATTTTGCTTGACAGCGGCCATGTTAGCACCAACAACTCTGGTCAATTCACTTCCGTTCTTGAAGAAAACTAAAGTTGGCATAGCAGAGACACCGTATTTTTGAGCTAAATCTGGGACTTGGTCAACATCTACCTTTAAGAAAGTAGCTTGTTCAGCATATTGTTCAGCGAACTTTTCAATCATTGGAGCGATCATCTTACATGGACCACACCAGGTGGCAAAGAAATCAACAACAACTAATTTGTCAGTACCAGATAAAGTAGAATCAAATTCAGAAACAGAAGAAATTTGAGCAACCATCTTTAATATTTATATTTGTATATGAAAATGTATGCAAGTATTTATATGCTTGTTTGTTTGTCTATAATCTATTGATTAATTGACTAGTTACGTGCAAATATTACTGTAGAAACACGAAAGTACGTTGAGAGAATCAGAAGAAGTCGTTCAAAGAGAATAACCTGGGAGGGGAGACCTTTATATATGAATTAGATAAGGTGAAAGGGGGGGAGGGAAGAAGGTAGCAGTAACCAACTAGAGGCGGCATTAACACACAAAACTAGCACATGGAAACTAACCAAACCAAACCAAACCACACATCAAAACGTAGAGACTTGTTAGTTGTGGTGAATTAATTAGTAAGAAATTGTGCTTACAAAGAAAAAAAAAAAGGTAAATTCCATTGATGACTAAGACGCTCCGTATCAAATGATCAACATCAATTACTAAGAAAAAAAAGGTGCTGCAATCTAAATTTTCTCATTTTTGTTTCTCTTCCTTGAATCTTCCTCGTAGTTTTTTAATTTGTCTCTAGTGAAAAATACAAAGGGCAAACAAACAAACAAAAAGCCTAGAAACGAAAAACGACTTTACCCATTTTTGTTCAATTTTCATTGTCCTCACATAGCTTAGTAATTTTTTTTCCAAAAATAATATATTATGTAATCCTTTTTAGAAAGTCTTATAAAGTGTAAAAAAAAAGGAAAACAATATCGTAGTCGTTTGATTAATTAGAAACGAACTCGACTGCAATTGTTAGTTTATTAACTAAGCTTATATATGCCTCGTTTAATTACCAACACTACATTTAATCCTATATAAATATATGTTTATAAGGTGAGATGTAGGAAAGATTACACCATTTCATTCTTTACTTCTTGGAGCCAGTTTAAAGGATAAGATATCGTTTTCTCCTTCTTCGATCCTGGCATCTTCACCGACACGTACCCCACCGACTGTTTCGATGGCTGCAATGGTAACATTATTACCTAAAATAGCACGTCCAACTTCTCCTGCTGTGGACCCTCTTTTAACTAAAATACAATCTTTAAATACATGATTACCATCATTACCTGTGAAAGTATGAATATTCTTAACTGTATATACGGGAATCAAATCTAATAACCCAGTAGCCTCTTGTAAAACTTGTACGACACCAGTGGATCCAAATCTATACAACACTAAATCTCTAATCTTATCTATCTTTTGCAAAACATTTTCGTCCAATGGTTTCAATTGGTCTGGATCGTCTTCACATGTGTCAACAAACTCCGTTCCTTCTTCGTAACGAATGTAATTTTGTTTTTTCAATCTTCTTAAAAACACCTCAGTAACAGCAGATGTTATCACCATTTTATGCTCTTTTTGATATCGTAACATAATCTTTGAAACATTTTTATCTGCATCTGGATGGTCTATCTTATTCAATGCTAATACCATAGGAAATTTCTCCTTCATAAATTCTTTAACTACACGCGTGATCCATTCATCATCCCAATTTTCCAAGGGTGGTAAATCCTCAATTCTGTCTAAAGCCCGTTTCACCATGACTGGCAGCGACCCATACCCACCAAATTGTGCTTGTAATGTATCCACAATAGACGATTTGGTAGCTGTGTGTTTTCTGACAATAGAACCCCATCGACGTTTCAAATTTCCCTCAATCCAAAGTCTAATTTCATCTTGTAACCATTCAATATCATACAATGGGTCATATCCTCGAGTGTTTTTGCCTTCTGCATCTGTAGTACCACTAACATCAACAACATGAATCAGCGCATCTGCGTGTCTTAAATCATCTAAAAATTTATTACCCAACCCACGACCACTATGGGCACCGGGTACTAAACCAGCAACATCCAATAAAGCTATGGGAATATGACGCTTACCTGACTCACACCAACCATAATTTGGTTTACATAAGGATTCCTTACCTATTCTTGAACAGGCACATGTGACCTGCAAGTAACCTGTGGCCTTATTTGGATCAATAGTACAAAAGGGGAATGCACCTACCGCTGCATTGGCGTCTGTTAATGAATTTAATAAAGTAGATTTTCCTGCACTTGGTTTCCCAACAATCCCAATCAATGGATCTCTAGCCATTTTGAATAACTTATTTTTAAAAAGTGAATTCTATTGTGTTATTTACCTTTAGTCTTAGACAAGAAGGAGAAAAAACAAGAGTAATAGCAAGCAATATATTCCAGTATAAATACGTTAACACAAAGACACATAGGCACACACAAACATACATATATAAATAAATACGTAAATGTCCACACATACGGAGACCTGGTCTAAAAATGCTGGACATCTCTTTTTAGATCATCACCAACTAAAAAATAAAATTTAGTCTTCTGAAACATCTAAGAAAATTACCCGGAAAAATAGCCAACACTTTTAGGAACCCTTTACAAGTTTGCAATACTCATCTATATCAAAACTTACCATTTACACTGAACCACTCATAAACACTACATACTCATTCTTATTTATCACTTTCTCTTTCAGGAGGTCTATACATCTATACTCAATGCAGAGAAAAACTCTACTTGTATAACTTATATCCAAATGATCTATTGTTTGTTTTTTTATTTGATAAAATTTACCTATTGCCTTTTATTTTTTTTTTTCGATGAGATTGGGAATTTTCTCGATTGAAAAAGAAAAAAAAAAAAAGAAAAAACGATAAAATTTCCTTATATTCCTTTTTTTTTTTTATTCTTTTTTGTTCGACAATGGAAGAAAAATTTAAATCTCGAATACATTGTATGAGGGGAATCTGAAAAAAGATAGATGGACTAACTGCAATAGAATATGTCAAGGGATGTGGTGGCACAGAAGAAGCACTCTTTTATATCAGATATATACATACCAAACCTCTACTTTACGTTCCTGTTTTTTTTTTTTTCCTGAGAAGAAAGAACCTATTATTATTCACTGACAAAAGAGTACTTAAACAACAAAGAAAAAAAGAAGACTTATAAGAATAATAATAAATTCAACAATAATGAGTCAAAAGCAAGAGGAATTTTTCAAACCAGTAGGTGAAGCTGCTGAAGAACTTTCAAATGAAAAGTTAGACAACAACAACAATAATGCTACCACAACAACAACTACTAAAGATACCAATAATGTCGATACTAACAACGACATTGGTTTAAAGAAAACTGGTGCAGAAGATGCTATGGGTCATCCAGTCCAGGAGATTGAATCTCTTTGTATGAATTGCCACGAAAATGGGACTACTCGTCTTTTATTGACTTCAATCCCATATTTCCGAGAAGTGGTCATCATGTCCTTTGAATGCCCACATTGTGGATTTAAAAACTCTGAGATTCAACCAGCTTCCACTATCCAAGAGTTAGGATCCAAATACCAATTGAAGGTAGAACAAAAAGAAGATTTCAATAGACAAGTCATCAAATCTGAGACAGCAACTTGTAAGTTTGTTGAATTAGATATTGAAATTCCTCCTAAGCGTGGTGTCTTGACCACCGTAGAAGGTTTATTAACTGAAATGATTGATGATTTATCTGCTGATCAAGAAGAAAGGTTAAAAGTCGATAAGAATCTACACGATCAAATTGAGGCAGTTATTAACAAAGTCAAAAGCTACATTCAATGTGAGCCAAACACACTACCACTCACTTTCATCCTTGATGATCCTGCTGGTAATTCATGGATCGAATATAAACCAGGTGAACCACAACACAAATGGTCGCATAGAGAGTATGCACGTTCAGATGAACAAAATGTTCTTGTTGGGATCTTAACTAGAGATCAACTGGAACAACGTCGTCAAGAAAAATTAAAAGCATTATCCAACCGTGGAAGAAACACTTCAGAAGCTGCAAAGGTCGAAACCACTGTTCATGGTTTCTTATCAGATTCTACTGATATTGAAAATTTTAACAATGAAGTTCAAACTTTCACAGCTAGTTGTCCATCTTGTGGTAGCTCTTGTGATACTCATATGAAACCTGTTGATATCCCACATTTCAAAGAAGTTATTATTATGTCCACCGTCTGTGATCACTGTGGCTATAAATCCAATGAAGTAAAAACTGGTGGCGCCATCCCAGAGAAAGGTAGAAGGATCACATTATATTGTGATGATCCAAGTGATCTATCTCGTGATATTTTGAAATCTGAAACATGTTTATTAAAAGTCCCTGAATTGCATTTGGATATTCAAGAAGGTACTCTAGGTGGTAGATTCACCACTTTAGAAGGGTTGTTGAAACAAGTTTATGATGAACTAGAGTCTCGTGTTTTTACTCAAACTTCTGATTCTATGGATGAAGCAACGAAAGCAAACTGGCTCAAATTCTTTGATGACTTGAAAGAGGCTTTAGCAGGCAAACGTAAATTTACCGTAATAATGGAAGATCCATTGGCTGGCTCTTATATACAAAATGTTTATGCACCAGATGAAGACCCTAATATGAAGATTGAAGATTATGAAAGAACTCCAGAACAAAACGAAGACTTAGGTTTAACTCAAATGAAAGTAGACTAAGTAGACAATACAAATTCACACATTTTTGCACATAAAACCTATTCTTATATAGATATAATATCATATTACTTCATATATCCTATTGTTTGTATAGTAATAATGTTTTTTTTTATAAATAAAGTAAATTTCCTATGACACATTTTTTTTTTTAAAAAAAGGACTGATTATGATAGAATTAACATTTTCCATCTGATGATGTTGCATATGTTGATTCCAACACTCTGTAATCACCGGAGAACTTAATAAAATATATGTGCAATAGTTAGTATAAGGTATTGTACATGATTTGATAATTTCCATAGTGTGATAATTATGTCAGATCTTGTTTAGAAGGCTTTTTTATTATTAGGAGATATGTCAGAAATAATCATCTTAGTTCAATAATTGTTAATACGGATATCAAAAAGTAAACATTAATAGTATGCCAAATTAACAATTAATAGCAACAAATTAATAAAAAGTTAATAATAAAACACCAAAGTTTTACTTATACTAATTGATTTAATTCATTCATTTGGCTATAACGACCCACACACCACTTTACAATGACACATAGATTAAGTTCATTAGAAGAATACTTTTTTTACAGAAGTACTTGGAACCTACATTCTTGTTTTTACACGGCCATTAAATTAAATAAGTTACCTACACAATCACAAATCGGTTATGCTTTACAAAAGACCATACAGAATTTTTCACAATTATATAGTAATGTACAGGCAAAAGAAGATAAGGATTGTAATGACAAATCATTATATATGACTTCATTTAAATTCGAACCAATTCGATTTGAAGATGTGGTAGAGTACAAGGATTGGAATGAGTTAAATACAAATAACATTAACTCTATCTTTAAAGAATACAATTTCCCTTATTTTAAAGAATGTCCCCTTTGGAAGTTATTAATTGTACCTAAAATAACTACTTTAATTTTAGCTGTGGACCATGTTCTTTCGGATGGGATTGGTACCATTAAATTTTGGCAATATTTTATAGAAAACCTAGGTCCTCAAATGGACAATATTAACAATCCAGTTTTGTATCACCCTGATTCCCTTACCGAACCCATTAAAGAATACGTACATCCGTACGATCTATGGCCAATTTCTAAACTTTGGAATCTGAAGAGACTCATAATACCATACTTAATTAAATATTTTCCCAACTTGGCCACGGGATCGAATTCCCAGCTCTTACAATTTAACCAATACCAATTCCCGGATAATTTGTTAAATATGAAACTTTCTAAACCTTTCAATTATCAAATTAAAAACTCTAATATACACCACATTTTAAATATACCATATTCGAAATTGAAATCAATACTTGACGATTGTAAAAAAAATCAAGTTTCATTAACATCATATATTGCTGCTGTTTTTGCTATCGTTTTGAATTCTAATATCAACAATGAAAATGCCAATACAAATAACGGATCAATATTTAAAATCGATATACCAATGAATACTAGAAGCGTGTGTCAAAATATGTTAAATATAGATCCTTCTGTACTTGAAATAGGAAATTTTATTGCAGGGTTGGAAATTAAAATAAATCGTGCAGAACTGACTAATGTATGGTGTGTAGCACAATTTATCCAATCTAATATTTTAACATTTACCAAAACTAATATCGATGATACTATTCAACAGGTGAAGTTATTGGATGTTATCCAAATTAAAGATTTCCTGTTACAGAAATTACATAATCAAGGTCCAGGAGGTACTTTTGAAATAACTAATCTTGGTTTGCAGGATTTTGCACATCATAATAATGGGTTCATTGTTGAAGATTTAATATTTGACGAACCTCAAGGAATATCTGATATTTTTACAGGTTCAATAGCCACTACTAAAAAAGGTGGAATGAACATTTGTATCAGCATTCCTGAAACAATTGACTATCAATTAAGTAATTTCTATGAGAAAGTCAATAACTATTTTGATATGTTTTAAAAGTAATGAACTATCTACAGTATAAGATACAAAAAGTATAATATATATTTCATTTAGTATTTGGAGATAACTGTCAAATAATTTTTTTATTGAGAGTTTATGCTACAATTTTGCAATTATTAATAATGTGCAAAATTATTCACTAATATAGTAATGATAGTAGGACTTATTATATGCAAATAATAGTAACTTCACCATGAAAGAATAAAAGATTTTGATCATATTTCAAACTTTTCATTTTTATTGTTTTTTTCTTTATCTGCTTCAACATCTACTATAACATTATAAACTTGTATATCCACAGATTCTTCCTGAAGTTTGTACAAATTAGATATTCCAAAAGTTGAAGTAAATATTAATGTTAAACAAAACATTGGCAATGCATCAAAAACATATAAGAACCATTCATGGCTAGAAATATAACCTGAGAATCCCTCTAAAAATTCAACAACTCTCACAATAGACCTGATCAAAATTAAAATACTGTTTATTAATAATATGAGGTTTAAGGATTTCCACGATTTTGACTTTTTTGGAATGTTATTCGATGTTTTACCTATTCTGTGGTAAAATATTATTTCGTTTATTATAAACAATCCAAAGAATGCAATTTGAACGAATAGACCAATCGTGACTAACGCAGAACCTGTGTTATGACCATTTTCTTGAGCCATAACACCACCTCCAGCACCTTGTAAAAATAAACTGAAAATATCACCAATGACAAAAATCATTGTGCTAAATTTTGCAGGCATAATCATCATTTTTTCTTCATACAATAGATATGCCATTCTACCAAATATCATATAAATCGAACCTGCAAATAAAGTTGGTGCAATTAATAATAAAATAGATTGTTCTATATAGGGACCCATTAACTCCTTATTTTTTGCTGAAACACTTCTACCAATATAACCCGCAATCTCTGTGGCACAGCCAACTAACAAAGGAATATATGCACCTGTTAATTTCCCTAAAGCATAGTACCTAGCATTTTCTAATTGAGACCAACTTTTTACCTTATATCTATTTTTACAGGTATATTTGATCACTAAAATTAATAATACAATAAAAGTAATACAGAACATTATAGTAAAGAAGATGGAAGCCCCAATCTTGGGATTATATTGATAAAACTCAAATTGATTTGAAGATGTAGTATTATTTGTTGTATTCATATTATCAACAATTTTTAATTATTAACACTCTAGAGGAAACAGTTCACTGGTTTTTTTGACTATACATAAATGATGACAAGAAATATTTTACAGAAAAAACAAAGAAAAACGGATTGAGTTTTTTACTACATCTACATATATATAAGTTATTTCTTTTGATGCTTAATTAATAATTTCATCTATAATATTTAATTAGTTTACTGCTATCCTTTGTTAAAAACAATCTCCATCTCTATAAAATTACTTTTTTTTATTTCGAAAAGGGCTGTGTGCGATCTTAATTCATAAAAAACAAAATAAAAGAAGGCTAATAAATGAGAATATATTAGAATAAAAGATAACATGCTACAGTTTCTATAATCGAAAAGTGTCCACAAAGTTAGAAATGTTGATTACAATAGAATTTGCCCTTGACCAGTATAGAGATGCCTCTAATGAAAAAAAAAAGACCTTTTTTTCATAGTAAAAATTGAAAGAGGGCTGGTATAATATTTTTTGTTATTTTTTCATTTTTTAATAAGCCACTGAAAAAACAATATGAATCATCCCCGTTTTATATGGCGTATTCTTTTGTTCTTTTTAGGTGAATTTTTTTAGCAGACGCGTATGGAAGGTATTGTTTTTACACTGGGAGTTTAAACATAGCCCAAGAATCGAGGGAAGATAATATCAGCAAAGATATCTTAAGTAAAACAACTAACTATCACAATGGTTGTATTTTCTGTTGTAATAGTTTTAAACAGAGAGACAGTTTACAGTAATAACTACCACACCTATAGTCTATTACACCTGCTACTAAAAGAAATATGTATTATTATTATTATTATTATTATTATTATTATTATTAATATTGTTGTTGTTGTTTTTGTTATCTTCGATATCTATCTGTAACACTTGCATCTCTGTTCATTTCGGAAATAGTGAATCAAGAGAAATTTTTAAAAATAATATAACTAATGTACAATGTACTTTAACTAAATCCTAATTTATTATCTTGCTTTTCTTTTTCATTACGATTTCTACATCGCAATATAATCTTAATACATTCCTTTTACTGTAAAACTCACTAACATGGACATAGACACACGTACATCCACCCTTATACAATAAGAACTCAAGATAGTATGCCTTTCTTTGAACCTTTTTTTTGCTCTTTCCCATTTTCTTAATATCAATTTACCTGTCAAAAATCAAACCTTATGTGACAATATTTTTTCCCCTTTACTAATTAAATCTTTTCACATTATTAATATCTAAATATATAATTATAACACACAAATGAATAAACAGACATGCTATAAACTTGTATATATATAAAAAAAACCTTATCTGACTAGTGAAATAATTAAAAGACAAAACAAAAACATTATAAAAAATGTTAACAAAATAATTAAAATAGTACTATGACAAAAGTTTATTTTTAATCTTCCCATTTTATTACAAGGGAGAAAGTTAATCCTTCCTTTTTATATTCATTTATTCAATTGCTTTTTTTAAAGCGCTTTTCCTTAAGTACACACATACATATATTGAACATAAGAATAGTAAAATATCTGTTTTCCTGACAAACCTATTAGCCTTTCATTTGTAGTACGGAAAAAAAGACTTACTCAAATATCATAAAAATAACCCGATAAGGGATCTGGTTTAAAGATCTAATTAACTACAGTAGTTTCTAAATATATGCTAATATGTAATTTTATATTTCTTACTTAAATAACACAGCTGAACTAGCTGTAGGATATTCATATATATAAACTCACTGTTTGTCATTTTATATAATTTACAAAGTTTGCACTTATAAATCTTTCTCCAGTTAGAGTGAAAATGAAAATATCACTATATAACGTTGGAATTCTGCTCTAGCATAGCCACATAATAGCTGAAATATAAAGAAAAAATTGTTCAAATTGAGGGACACTCTATTTCTAACTGTTGGGAATTAAATTGTAGAAGAGTTGTGAAGAGTGTAGTATAAAGGCGTAAACTAAAAATGTATATTATTACTTGACTAACCAATAAATGTCACTATTGAACTCTAAGAATATGAAATATGAATAAGTCTAAATCATTAAGCTCTACCACATTAGAAGATTTTGCACAGTACACTGCACGAAAAAACTTACATATTTATGAGAAAAAATGAGACAAATTAAATTCTTGAAAAAAACACCCATACATATTAGTGACGTTCACTAAACATCCGTACATTTTATAATTTTTGTAATTTTTTTCAGTACAAACATTTTTATTTTTTCTTTAGATCCGAGGCTACACTGTCTTGCAATTTCGAAGTTGTAACAATTTTCCTGAAGACTTAACGGACGACGAACGTAGCAAAATTGAATAAACCAGAATCAGTAGGAATAAAACTTTCTTTTATGATGCGAGGGGAAGAAGTAATAAACTTCTTTCTAAGATAATCCTTTACCAGCTGTAGCCTCAATGAGTACACATACGTGGACTTATTGCTCTCTCTGTCTAGACCAAAGAACATTAGACTAAGCATCTTCTGTCTAGAGTATTGTTGCAAGTTTATTCCTCAGGACGTCACAAGGAGGGCTGGTGAGAATTCTACCGTTTGATTTACCAAACCTGTGTTTTGTCGAAACGGATTGGCAAGAACAGAGAAACTGTGTGCACGATGGTTACTGGAATAAGCCCTCTCCATATTGAATACTGCTGTAAGCCAACAATACAGACCCTTCCAGAATCAAATAACAAAAAAAGGATAGTTGGAACCGATTTTGTACAATAGCCTACGAAGGTTATATGAGGAGGAGATCTTGATATTTAGCAGTACTTATTACTATGTAGTAACGTCTTTTCAACGTAAAGAGTAAGCAAACCGATAGAGTAGAGAAGAAGATAAAAATGTCCTTACCAGCTACATTTGACTTAACTCCAGAAGATGCCCAATTATTATTGGCTGCTAACGCTCACTTAGGTGCCAGAAACGTTCAAGTATGTTATGATTTAGTTAGATAAAAAACAAAGATAAATTGAGATAAGAGAAATATACGCATAATAGTATCAACAAGGCTAACCATATACGTATGCAAGAGTATTCTGTGGTCATTAATGTTTTTAACCAATTTTTTACCGTAAATAAGTAGGCAAAAAAAAAGAATATGGTCACAATCAGCAAATATCCATTTTACAGAGGAACTGAGTTTAAGAGTTCAATTGAAATAGGAATTTACTACATATAAAATATGATCTCATTATCTATTGGAGTATATAATATTCAAGTAAGGAAGATTTACTAACATTGACTTTGTATCTGAATTATGCTTGTCTTTGACAATTTATAATCGATGATATGGAATAATTTGTTTTTCTAATTACAGGTTCACCAAGAACCATACGTTCACGAAGCCAGACCAGATGGTGTCCACGTCATTAACATTGGTAAGACCTGGGAAAAGATTGTCTTAGCTGCCAGAATCATTGCTGCTATTCCAAATGCTGAAGATGTCGTTGCCATTTCTTCTAGAACCTACGGTCAAAGAGCTGTCTTGAAGTTCGCTGCTCACACTGGTGCTACTGCCATTGCTGGTAGATTCACTCCAGGTTCTTTCACTAACTACATCACTCGTTCTTTCAAGGAACCAAGATTAGTTATTGTTACTGACCCAAGATCTGATGCTCAAGCTATCAAGGAAGCTTCCTACGTTAACATCCCAGTTATTGCCTTAACTGACTTAGACTCTCCATCCGAATACGTTGACGTTGCTATTCCATGTAACAACAGAGGTAAGCACTCCATCGGTTTAATCTGGTACTTATTAGCTAGAGAAGTCTTAAGATTAAGAGGTGCTTTAGTCGACAGAACTCAACCATGGTCTATCATGCCAGATTTATACTTCTACAGAAACCCAGAAGAAATTGAGCAACAAGCTGCTGAAGAACAAGCTGCTCAAGCCGCTGAAGAAGAAGCTACTGAAGAAGTTGCTGAAGAACACGCTGCTGCTGAAGAATGGGCTGAAGAAACCACCGAAGCCGCTGCTGAATGGTAATTGTAGTTACTTGACAGGGTCATTTTCTTAAGTTATTATTATTATCACTAATACTGTTAAATATATAAATTAAATAAAAAATATACAACGTCACTTTACAATATTCAGGTATCTTTGAAATATCTGTATATATCTTATATATTTCACAGGAGGGTATAGTGAAGTTGTTACAAGGGAAAAACGTAATACCATGTTACATCCTCGTTAGTGTTAATAATTTCTGATATGCGGTTATGCTCCTTTGTTCATACATATGTGCAACAAAGGCCCTTATTTCTTGTTTACTTCACTTGGTTATGCTATATTCATAAATACTTGTGTAACACGCATCATATTTTGTTTCCTTGCGTCTTGTCTGTGCCAGTATTTTTATTTCTGATCTTTGAGTCTTAGCTTGCTTTCTTGAAATCTGGGAATTTAAGCTTTCGAAAGAAAAAAAAACGGGAAAATGAATAAGGAAAAACTGAAAACAAAATAATACAAAAAGCCGTGATTTGATGGCAATAGACCAATATGTAAAGCGCAACTCATTTTATGTACATTAATGTCTAAGCTAAAATAACACCAATAACACTACTTCTTAAGGTGTGCATTTCAAGTCTATTGATAAAAAAAATGGCTATTCCAAAGGAAAGATTATTAAAACTTTATGGACTATCGGCAAAAATCTTTGAGCAAAATTTTAATCCTACAGGAGTAAGGACGGGTTCATATATTCTTTCCAAAAGGTTGAAAGGTCCTGCAGTCGCAGGTTATTATGGTAACCCAGACTGGATTAAGTTTAAGAATTTGTCTACCTTGTTTCCAGATGTGGATTTTGTTGATCCTGTTGAACAATATAGATTGAACAAAGTTAGTGATTTGAAACATCGTGGTAAAGGTGCACCAAAAAAGACAAAGAAGAGCGACGCTACTCCTAAAAAAGGTAAGGGTAAGAATTAGATATATATTTTTAAACTCAACTGGACAAATGTTAATTATATTATATCCGCTCCTCTGCTTGCCAATAATTAATATATACATTTTAATGCACACCTAATATTATCACATATACACACATATATATAATTATTTAATTGATTCACTATCCATATTCATACATGCCTTCTGTAAATATATAAACTAAAAAATGAAAATATAATAACAATCATTATAATCACTATTATTTTCATGTAAATTGCTTCATACTGGTATTGTATCAAATATTTGTTTAAATGTCTCATTAATATTTACTGGTTCTTTAGGTAAAGAAGAATACAAAACCTGATATAACTTGTGCCTATCCATTATAATCGGTCTGCCTTTAATTATATTAATCAACGTATGAATAGAACAGTAATTATCTAAGATTCGATTCAAAACCATAGTAAATGGTTTAAATAACATTCCCATTTTTAATGGATTATTCCTTAAAAATAAATAAGACCCATTTGTAGTCAATTTTAGGTCAAAGGATATACCACCAGGTAACCTCTTTGGGTCCTTCATACGTAGTAATAAAGCAAAAAGAGGAAAGTGGTTAATCAAAGTTATTACTGCTTCAAAACTAATCTCTGCATATATCAGTAAAATTCTCAAACCAGTATAACTAACATAAAAAGCAAGAATTGTTGGGGTTAAATAGACCATGATAATGAAAAGTAACATCCCCATCAGTAATTGATCTAATTCAAAATGATTAAAATCTATTCTATTACGTAATTTGTTCTTCTTTTTCCCTCTAAACAAATAATATAAGTTAGTCATTGCATTTAATTGCCATGCATATAATTTATTAATGATATGATAAAATAAAAATATATGAAAACCGCACAGCGACAAAAAGTCAACAACTAATGATAGTCCAAAAGTAGCACCAACAAAGGACATAACATTACTGTTCCAGTTAATTAACTTTCTTAAAGTTTCTACCTCAGTCAAAGGTTCTATTATATGTAAGTATGAGAAATCAATAATCCAAAGAAACAATTCACTTAAGAAATGTGTTAGCTCGGCATTTAATTTTATACCAAATGGATTATCTGCAAGACCAATAGTCACCTTTTTAACAAAATCATAGAGACAGTATCGTATTTTCCCATGAAGACAATTAACTAAATAATCTTGATTTTCAAACATTAAAGCCCCTAATATTAATCCAAAGGAAATATCGTTAATTATCAACCAAATGGTATTATAAAAACGAATATAGTCTGGATAAAACTGACATGGTAGTTGTAGTTCATTATCATTATTGAAAGTTTCAACTTTTGGCAACGATTCAGTTAGAACTTTTTTTTGATTAATCCTTAAAAATTGCACAGGAAAATAACATATTTGCTGACACCGAAGGTCTATTTGCCTTATGGTTACAGATATTTTCAAGAAAAAGGACATAAAACCATTTAGTAATTTGGATACTTGACTTGCAACAAAACAAATAAACATTGACATGATGAGATACATTTTAAAACAGTAAACATATATACGAGTTTCCATCAACAAATCTATAAATCTGGAAATCACAATAGTTTTACTTTCATCTCGACAAAAAGACAATTGACAAAATTTTCTTTTGAAATCTGATAAATATTTATAATAAAGATTGATTTGATCAATATCGCTTTTTAACCTGGCCTTATCCACTTGATACTTTTTATAGTCCAATAATTTTTGAATGCCCCCTGATGATGGCTTACAGTTTTCCTGCCTTTCTGGCAATGTCAACAATATTGGTTCTAAAGATAAAAATTGCATAAGTTTCAAATTAGGCGCTTCATATTTAATTACCCAAGTTTTCTCATCCACCAAAAGCCATTCATTACCAAAACACCTTGCGACACAATAATATGGAGGTAAAATTGACCCAGTAAACCCAGGTTTCCTGAAGGTAGCTCCTGAGATCACATCTAAAACCAAATAATTACCACTTTCTAACCTTACCGAGATTGCATATAGTTCTTTGTTATCATGTAGTAAACCCTTCAGATAAAGATGATTAGGCCAGAATATGTAATAAATCATTATATAAGCATCAAAAGAATCAGACTTTAATTATATTTATAATTATTTCATCTACCACAGAAGCAACACCTGCATAGATACTTGTTCGTTGCATACATGCGTTTTACTATATTAGTATTTCTTCATATCAAAAGATAGATCAAATCTTCCCTTTGATCGTTTTAATGTATATTTGAATTTTTTTTTCACTTTGTTTCCAAATATAGAAAACGCGAAAGAATTAACCTTTGAAAAAATTGAATCACCGCTAATAATAATCATACATATCTAACAATACCTAATTAGACAAATAAAATGAATAAATGAAATAAACATTTCCCCGTTCATGGTTACTTAATGTGAATTAGGAGTTCTTATTGTCAATTAATTAATTTAAATTCATGTTATTAAACTCATCTATATTATTGACAAATTACTATTTCATCATATTGATCGACTAAAAGTTTCAAATATATCTCACAAAATTTGTGAATAAGTTATTACAGATCTATTTACTAATTAAAACATAAACTAAATTTCTAATTATAATTCTATTTCTTTCTATTATCACCTTGTTTTTTTACAAATGAGTGAACAGACAAGAGAACTTACTGGTCCATTTGAACCAAAATCTTTATCAAGAACTAATACTGGTGAAAATATAATCACTGATATCAATCTATATCAACCAAATATACCATCGCTGCAAATATCACCTCCTAAAATAGAACAAGATGCTATATCACAAACATCAGTTAATGACTCCCAAGATAAACTAACTAACACGTCTACAGATAATAAAAATATGTTTCAAATGGCAAATTTGTTTAGAAATCAAACAAATAATAAGTCAACAAAAAAATTCCCTAATTTATCCTTAAAAACTGGACTACACGTTCGAACTAGTAACGAAGAAAATGAAACATCACTTAATCTGGCACCAATCCCACCATCAAGTGGTTCTTTCATCCCATCTCCTCTTACACCTATCACAAATATATCTAATATGCTTCGAAGGCCGCGAGAAAATAGCAACAAATCGGGATCTACTTCTAGATCACGGCCAATATCAAGGTCAGTATCAATAACAAGTAAAGAAACTAAAATTAGTGATGCTGCACCACGATCAGCTAAAGTATTATCTTTCATAGCTGCAGATGATATGGATGAATTTGAAGATATTGAGAGAGGCTTTAGAAGTGCAGTTGACGATAAAGGTTTTGGTTGGTTACCACAGATCTCAAATGAAGACAATTACAGCGATGAAGATAATATTGATGAAGATGATATACAACAACCAAATAGGTTTTTATGGAAACAGCAGACTCAAGCACAGGAAGACTTAAAAAATTCTAATAACTATAATGAACTTAGGGATACTAATCAAAAAGATGTATCTGAAAATATCCCAGTCCAGGAATCATCTCTTCGAAATGAATTAGCAAAGGATGGTTCTAGCATTGTCCATTGGGAAGGTTCGTTAATTCTAGCTAAAAGCGATCTAAAGAAAGATAACGAAAAAATTATTGCAGATGAAATAGTATATGAAACTACTGAATCATTAGTTGGAATGGTTCCTGATTTTGATAAGCCATTGAAAGGCATGAAGAAACCATTAAGATTATATGGTAATTCGCTAAATTTTTTGCAATCTACAAGCCATATACGATTAAAATTAGCTAATATACATCAAAAAAATGTTACTAAAAGGGCCTATATCATTTTATTACTATTATTTACGTGTCTTTTAGCATACAGAACATATCAACCACTGAATCATAATTTTTTGTATAGATTTCATTCCTGGGCTGATTATCTAATATTTATCATATATGTTGTTTTTACAACTCATGATGTAACTAAGATTTTAGCTTTTGGTTTCTGGGACGATTCTGAAATGTTTGCTGCACATGGAAAAGAGTACATATCTATTTTGGAACGATGTGGAGTTATTCAATTATATGAATTTTTAGTTAATAAATATGGAAGGGACTTTATTGATTTATTATTACCATTTAAAATCAAGACATCTAAAGAAAGAAAAAAAAGACAAGAAATAATAAGAAATCATTATTCAAATATAGAAGAACCTGGTTTGACTATTGACGATTTTGAAACTCCAAGAGCATTTGCCAGATCATCATGGAACAGAATAGATCTTGTATCTACGATTTGTTTTTGGATTGGATTATTCATATCTATTAAGAATGTTGATAATAAAAAAGGTGTTCGAATATTTAAACCTCTTGCTTTATTAAGAATTTTAAGACTTTTAAATACAGATACCGGTGTCTCATCCATATTAAGAACATTGAAATATGGTATCCCTCAGTTAATTAATGTTGGTTCTATGTTGGTCTATTTTTGGGTATTTTTTGCTATTCTTGGAGTTCAGTTATTTCAAGGTTCTTTCAGAAGGCAGTGCGTATGGATCAACCCAAACAATCCAACCGAAACCTACCAGTATGACATGCAATTCTGTGGTGGTTATCTTGATCCTGTTTCAAAGAAACCATTACCATATATTTACAGTGATGGATCCTCGGGAGGGCGCTCTAAAGGATTTTTATGCCCAGTCAATTCAGAGTGTATCTCAAATGCAAATCCATATAATGGTAGGGTCAGCTTTGATAATATTATAAATTCTATGGAACTAATTTTTGTTATAATGAGTGCAAATACTTTTACTGATTTGATGTATTATACAATGGATTCTGACGAAATGGCTGCTGCGTTATTTTTTATTGTTTGCATCTTTGTTTTGACTATATGGATGATGAATTTATTGATCGCTGTTTTAGTTTCATCTTATGACTTAGCCTATGAAAAACATAGAAAAAAGAAACTTGAAAAGCATAATTACAATAATTGGCTCCTAGGATTTATAAGAGGTTATTGGCAATATTTTAAGGTAAAAGCATCTTCAACTCCATTACCAGATTGGTCCATTAAATCTATCTATTGGTACAATCAATTCAAATGGATATTTGTGTTACTTATTTTTACTGATTTGATTGCTAAGGCATGTATTAGTGAAAATTCTGATGAGGCTTACCTTTTCAAAGTTAAAAGGATCGATTGGGGTGTATCTATTGCCTTATTTGTAGAGAGTATCTTGAGAATAATACTCTACTTTCCTAATATGTGGAAATTTTTGGTTAAATTGGATTATGTCTACGATTTCATAATTTCCATTATCACACTGATTATTAGTAGTATGGCTGTTACAGGACGTATAGGTTATGTTTATTACTGGTTATCAATTTTTCAGATTTCAAGATTTTATCGTGTTATTACAACCATAAGCGTTGTTAAGAATCTATGGAGTATCGTATTGAAAAATGGTGTTTTAATTTGGAATTTATCATCTTTTTACTTTTTCTTTTTATTTTTAGTGGCAATTATTATGTCAGTATATTTTGAAGGTGTTGTTCCTAGTGATCAAGTTGATGATAATGCTTTTGCCATGTATTCATTGCCAAACTCTTTTCTTTCATTGTTTATTATAGGTTCTACAGAAAACTGGACTAATATTTTGTATATTGTCCAACAATATTCACCAAATATTTCGTCTGCATTTTTTTCTACTGTTTTTTTAATCACTTGGTTTATTTTATCTAATTCAGTAGTCTTGAATATCTTCATTGCTTTGATATCAGAAAGTTTGGAAACTGATGAAGCTCAAAAACGATTATTACAAATAAAACATTATCTACAAAAGGTTTATCCACGAAAGATTCAAGAGTATACACATGCATCATTAATGCAACGTATACGTAAAAAATTTTTTGATAAAAGTAATGTATCTGATACTAAAGATTTTAAACAATTTCTAATGAGAGGTACCGCAATCATGAATATAGCTCATAATATGGATGAATTAGCAGAAGAAATGAGACAAAAGCAAAACAATACACCGAATCCTACTAAAAAGAATATATTTATGAAATATCTCAGCAGTAAAATAAATTTCAAAGCATATGAAAATATTTGGAAACCTTTTTCCAAAAACCCATTTTATAGAAAGACTGAAGTGATATTCACTGAAAAAGTAAACAACGAAGAAAGATCATACATATTACAACTTAATGAGTATGAAGAGGAAAAATTAGCATATCTAAAAAAGCATCCCACTTTTAATTACAGCTATTTTCTATTTTCTCCTAAACATAATTTCAGAAGATTTTGTCAAAGATTAGTTCCCCCCAGTGTCGGAAAGAGAACAGATGGAATCCGATTTTATGATGATGAAACTGATTTATACACCCAAAAAAAATTTTTCCATAAAGTGGAAAGAGATTTATTTATTGGACTATACGCCATCCTAACTGTTCTCTTAGTGGTTACATCGTGCTTAGTTACCCCTTTATTTAGAAAAATCCATAATATTAGTGTGTGGGGATGGCCTCTATATATAGACTGTGCTTTTGTATCAATGTTTTCCATCGAGTTCATAGTAAAAACAGTTGCTGACGGATTTATTTATTCCCCTAATGCTTACTTAAGAAATCCATGGAATGCTATTGATTTTGTGGTTCTTTTATATATATGGATATATTTTATCACATTCTTAAGAAATGAAGGTAATCTTTCAAGGCTTTTTAGAGGTTCATCTGCATTAAGAGCTCTGCGTTGTTTAACGATTAGTAATACTGCCAGACAAACGTTTCATATGGTGATTTTTCAAGGTGGGAGAAAACTATTCCAAGCAGCTCTGGTATCTCTTAGTTTATTATTTCCATTTACTGTATGGGGAATTGGGTTGTTTAGAAATCGTCTAGGAACTTGTAATGATAGTAATGTAGGCTTATCAGGCTGTTACAATGAATATACTAATACAGTTTTCCAATGGGACGTAATCATGCCAAGAGTATATTCTCAACCATATCTTTATTTAGATTCATTCCCCAGTGCATTTAAATCTCTTTATGAAATTATATCATTAGAAGGATGGGTAGATCTTCTTACGAATTTAATGAATTCTACTGGGGTTGGTACAATCCCGAAACCATGGAGTAACCCAGCAAGTGCCATATTTCTACTTCTTTTCAACTTCCTAAGTATGGTTTTTATGCTGAATCTTTTTGTTTCTTTTATTATTAAGAATTATGCCGAAAATACAGGTGCTGCATATTATACCAGTGAAGAAAAGGCTTGGTTGGAGTCTAAAAAAATGCTGTCACAAGCCAAACCTAAAGCAATTCCTAATCTATTTGAAATGTCTGGTCTCAGAAGAATTATATATTTTGCAGCTGTGGAAAAGAAGAATTTCTTATATGCAACATTTTTACAAGTTGTTCTATATATGCATATTATTGTCCTTTTATGCCTGTCATATGAAAAAGATAATTCTATAACAAAGTTCAGCCAGATTTATTTCATATTCTCAACGACAGTTTTCCTTCTTCAGGAATTACTTCATATATACGGCGAAGGGCTACGGCTTTATACTCGTCAAATATGGAATTGCATCCGTTTTTGTATTGTTTATGTTGCATTTTTATTATCGGTGATTGGTTTCCATGTTCCGTACAATAGCACTGCATTTCATAATGTCAAAGATATTTTCCAATTAATCATTTTTATATTCATTATACCTCAAAGTGATATGCTTTCTGAATTACTAGAAACAGCAGCGGCAAGTTTACCATCTATTCTGTCATTAACATATACGTGGGGGATCTTATTCCTTGTTTATGCTATGGCATTGAATCAAATTTTTGGTTTAACCCGATTAGGTCCTAATACAACAGATAATATAAATTTCAGAACAATAACAAAAACTCTTATTGTATTATTCCGTTGTAGTTTTGGTGAAGGTTGGAATTATATTATGGACGATTTCACAGTTGATTTACCATATTGTTATCAAGACGCTGTTACAAAAACTAGTGATTGTGGTTCTGCTCAATATGCATACCTATTATTAATGTCATGGAACATTCTATCCATGTATATTTTTCTTAATATGTTCATTTCGTTGGTTATTGGTAATTTTAGCTATGTTTATCGAAAAGTGAGTTCCAAATCGCCTGTGGATAGGACAGAAATCAACAAATATATTGATGCATGGTGTAAATTTGATGCGGATGGGACTGGTGAGTTAGAATTTTCCCAATTACCTAAACTAATGCATTCATTTGATGGAACATTATCCTTCAAACTCTGGGAAGGACCATTGACTGTGAAAAACTTGGTTAATAATTATATGAAAGTGAACCCAAATGATCCATATGACGTTAAAGTCGATCTTGACGGTTTAAATAGAACATTGAATACTATTAATAAAGCTAAGATGATTTATAAAAGACTTCAATACAGACGGTTTATTCAAGAAATGAATTACACCCATGGTTATGAAGGTGTTATTAAGTTTAATAGTCTATTAGAAAGTATCCCGTTATACACAGTGTACAATCCAAGAGAATGCCTAGGTATTGATCTTTATGTCAGATATCTTTACACGTTAAATAAGGTTGATAAGTATCTTGAAAATGAAAAAAATGTGGATGTGTTAGATATGATTGTTGTTAAATGGAAATATCTTTTAAGAAAGCGTAATAAAAAATATGTTCAACAGATGAATGTCCCAGAAGATCCAAATAACTTAAGCATAGTTGTTTCAAATCCCTTTAATGATCCAATTGATAATACTAACAAAGAATATTTACCGTTGACTACTCCTAAAATGGATTTTGGTATTAATAAATTCAGATGGTCTCCTAGAATGAACAACCAAAGCCAAAGCTCGGACAATTTTAATACGTCGCCACGCTTTGATTGGACTACTAATATGGATGATAATAATATTAAATAGAATCTATTATTTTAATATTGTCGAATAAAAATGCCAACAGTGTATATACAAAAAAGATTAAATAAATAAAAAAAAAACATTTTATATATTCATCCTCATTTGAGATTTTCACTTTTAACGTATATATAAAATTTATTACACATTGGATATACATATCGCTTGCATTAATATTTTTATACATAACTATATATCACAAAAAAGCTTTTTTTTGTTAAATTATAAAAATAAAGTTCACAGCAATGCATTCTAAAATGATAATTGTTAATTAACAAAAAAAAAAAATTTCTAAAAATATTATAGAACAGGTTAATTTGAAATCAATGTAGTACTATTTTTGTAGTGATTCGATTTACAGGAGAAATGCTGTTAAAAATCAAAAGAAATTATAGAAACCTTTTAGACATAATTAATAAATTCTTATTTTTTAAAAAAAAAAAATTATAACCATACGAACTAATACCGTCTTTCTAGTGACTTAGATATAATAAGCATAAAATTAAAAGTTAATTTTTATGATTTTATATTAGAAATGGTGTTGATAACAAACCAGGTAGACTGTGGGACTGTTAAATAACCTGAAATAATGTTTATACTATTATTATCTACTGCATATACTTTGTAAGGTTTGATAACTATTTACAGTTCATGGTTTCTAGTTTTCAATCTCTTCCTGTATTATTGCCTTAATTAGTAGTAATGAAGTTCAAATGTTCTTTTTTGATGCACATGTGGCAATATTTTGATTATACCTATTTTCTTTCAGTATATTCTTAAAGTAATTAATCTAGTGTTTTGAGAAAAAACTAAATTTCAAATTCCTAAGATTTAATTTTTTTTCTAGGTAGGTGTTGTTTAAATGTTTAACATTCTTATCTCGAGAGATCTTATAAGATTCATTAGTAAAGGTGAGGATTAATGGAGCTCCTTGATATGTTAAAGGAAAAAAAAGCACTTAAATAAGTAAATTTCAAGAATTTTTCTAAGAGTCTCTTTACATGAATATTATTTTTTTTTTTCACTTCAATTGATGGTCTTTTATATGAATATAATAAATAATACAAAATATTGTCTAATATATTATACGTTAATCTTCATTATTTATTTCCTTCTTGTAAGTCTATTCTTTGTTCATAAACAAAAACAATTTGACTTTTCATCTAGGTTTATTTTAGTATAATATTATCTCTTTTTGATATTTTAATATATTACATACACGTGTATATAAATACATCATAAAGCATACAGTATCTAAGTCTCTAAAAAGAAAAATTCGAATATAATCATTTTTTTTTCTTTATTTAAAAGATGAGTATGTTGTAAATGTAAAAAGTAGAGTAAATTGCTAGAATAAGTTTGATACCTTGGAATTAAAAATACTATAAAATAAACTAAATTACAGAATATAGTACATAAAATTTATCATCTATCTTTTTTTGTCGATCTGAAAACGTCCAAATACATTGAATTAAACTAAAAACTTATAATTACCATTTTTAAGCTTCAAGAACTTTTGAATTTCCAATTAAAATGTCAGGGATTATCTCAAGTAATATAACAAAATATTGATATTAATTATATATATAAACACTTACAAATTATATAATTAGTTTGATTTTAACTAATAGATATACTAATCCTAGTTATTATTGATATTGTCTTATTCTTCCTCTAGGCGAAACCTATCAGATAAAATATAAATGTTAATGCCGATAATTACTTCTGGCACCATCTCTCAATAACCAAAGATCTCTCAAATAAGATTCTCTGTAATTTTCCACCAAAATAACCAACCAACAATCGTTTGTTTGTTCGTTCGCTGTAATACACTTACAACCCTTGGGCCCAGAATTTCAGTTGTTCCAAGTCCTTCGACCTCGACATTCGACGGTATCCGAGAACTACGTATTTCAGAGTTTCCAATTAGAGCTTTTTACAGACTACCAATAATATACAGAACATATACTACCATCAGTTTCTGTCGCTTTATAAAAGTATGCTCTAGCATACTCTGTCTTTGGATTCACACCAAAATTGACACATTTATTCAGAAAAATAATACTCTTTTTTTATAATTAACAATGAAACAAACAATAAAAAATAAAAAAAAAACTTGCAGAAAAAGACAATACCAAAAATATGCAATCGAAAATGAAAATAAAACAATATCAACCTTCTATCATTAAACACGATTTTTTCATTTAACAAAAAAAAAATAATCATGACAATTTTTTTAGATTATGGGACTTTACAATTATAGTAGCAACAATAAGTTCACTTCTTTAAAATATGTAAAAGGGATCAGTCACTTAATCGACAACTGGGACATTAGATAATCTAGCAAAAGAAATTTAACTGTGTTGGAGATAGAACATAGATCTAACACTTTAATAGCATTTGTGAAAGCCAAGAATATTCTTTCCCATTTCTCCTATTTTTTGTTTGCAGTTGTTAATCTGTATTGATCTATCTCTTTATATAAAAACTTGGTGTTTTTGAATGATCCAATGACATCAAGAAAATGTTCAGCAAGAGACTTCATTTTTAAGGAAGAACTTGGGCATGGTTCTTATTCAACAGTGTATAAAGCATATGACAAACGAAATATCAAACGAATATTTGCTGTTAAAGTTTGTTCTAAGGCACATATTATAAAAGAAGGGAAAGTAAAATACGTTACAATAGAGAAAAATACTTTGAATCTTCTAGCTAAAGGAAATCACCCAGGGATCATCAAACTTTATTATACATTTCATGACGAACAAAATCTTTATTTTGTTTTGGATTTTGCTTCTGGTGGTGAATTATTATCACTTTTACATAAATATGGTACTTTTAGTGAATCATGGTCCAAACACTTCACTGCACAATTAATAGATACATTAGATTATATACATTCACAAGGGGTTATTCATAGAGATTTGAAACCTGAAAATGTGTTGCTAAATAAAACTGGGTCATTAACGATTACAGATTTTGGTGCAGCACTGTTTACTCATTGTGACGGTAATAATAATAATCATAATAATAACGATGACGAACAGATAACAAGTGCTTCTTCTTTTGTTGGAACTGCAGAATATGTTTCCCCAGAACTATTACTACACAACCAATGTGGTTTTGGATCAGATATATGGGCATTAGGCTGTATGATTTTCCAGTTTTTTGAGGGTCATCCACCTTTTAGGGGTGAAAATGAATTAAAAACTTTCGAAAAAATTGTTTCCTTGGAATACTTATGGAATGGATCCCAAAGTATTATCGATTCGAGGATTAAAAGCGGCATACCATCTATTGTGATTTCATTAGTTAAAAAGATATTGGTGATTGACACTAAAGAGAGATTATCATTAAATAACATAAAATCAAATCCTTGGTTCAATGATATCAATTGGGAAAATAAGAAGAATATATGGAAAGGTATATGGGAAATTGGACAAAATGAGGTGTCAACAAGACATTCTAAAGGAGTTTCATCCAATGATAACAACAATAATGTAGGGACTAACTTTACTGCAAATTCATATCATAGGATGATACCAAATAGACAATTACATGTCATTGATACTCCAATTAAAAGTATTGAAATCACCAAACAAAAGAAAAAAAAACCCACAAAAATATCAAATACAACAAGTAGTATAGTTGAATGGAGAAAAAAATTAGGAATATCAACCACACATATAAATAATAAATTACAAATTGTAGATATGACAACAGATATTGATAATATTGGTAGTGATTTGATAACTCCTATTCGATTAAGCACAAAGCCCAAGATTAATACTAATACTACTACTACTAATAATAATAAAACTGTCAAAATTAGTAGCAGTAATAATAATACAACAGATAAACAGGATTTTATTTCTCAACAGCATGGTGTTAAAAATACCAACAATTTACATAATATTATGAATATTACTACAACTCTAGAGCCAAATATTAAAAACGAAGAAGTGACTACATTAAATACGGATTCTCAAAATCAAATAAATAACGAAAAATGCAGCCTTAATAATAAAAATCATGATCTATCGCAAGATCCAATAATTAAAATAGATAAGACAACAATATTATCTCAATTACCAAATCAAAATGATGTTTTAACATCTTCCACTGCAAAGTTAACAAAATTAAATATTTTTAAACAAGGATATGTACACTTGTATGAAATTCCATATAAACAAAACGGACCAGAAATGTCATTGACTAGTTATAATCAAATTGACAATGATTTAATCACAACGTTTGTCACTTCTCATCAAAACAATCTTAAAAGCCCTAATGATATTTTAAATTTATTAATTTTAAAGAAGAATGGTTCTTTATACTTTTGTAATATTCAACCTACTAAAACTAATGAAAACAAGGCTTCTGTTGAACACTTTATAGTTAATATAGGCGATTCCGATTTATCTGTTTATGATTTCGAATTTGATGAAATTGCCAAAAGTGGATTTCTGATCTTGGAGAAATACAGAAAAAATATATGGTTTATATCCTTACCCAAATCTGATGAATTGAAGAATGACCAAAATATTAATGAACAAAGGACCTGGGTAGACTGCTTTTTCACTGTCAGACAATTAATTGAAGATCAATCAAATAATGATATTGAAAATCATGTAGATAATGTTACGAGTAAATTAGATGATGTTACAGTCATTGATAAGGCAGGCTCTTCTAAGATGAAATACACTGATGCTCCAACAACTCCAACAACTTCAACCAAAGTGTCGGTGCAACCTCCTTCACACTCACCAAAATTTAACACAAAGAAAATGGCTTCTAAAATCACTTCACAATCAAAAAGTCCATCTACATTTAGAAGTCCAAATTATTATGATAAAAAAAAATCCAATAATATACATATAAACACAACATGTAATAACATTCCATCGCCAACCGCACATATACCAAGACAAAGACAAACGTCAGCCAATTTTTCAAGCAGTAATAATCCAAATAATAATAAATCAATAGCAGATACCCAATCTTACGGTATTGACAACAATATACCAACATATTCTTCTATTCCCCATCCAATAAGTCTACCAACAACATTACGCGTCAATACCAATAATATACATAAAACTCCATCATCACCTATATTACCGTCATCATCACCCTTATTTTCACGTATGACAGTCAATGAACATAAAAAAGTCCTGTCTCCTCACTTCAAGGCTAAATCATTTCTGTCTAACTCATCGTCGAATGCACATACTAGTAATAATAGTAGCCACAGCAATACCCACTATACTATTTTAAACTCCCCAACATCCAATACAAAGAAATATAATGCACCTAAAAATATGGTTATAACTAGTAGTCGTTACGAAGTCATTCATACGTTATCGAATCAGAATATATTGGACCAATCAGTTGCAAGTTCAGGTGCATCTGCTGCATTCAAGAGTTTACAAAGAAAAAAATCAGGCCATAGTGCACAGTGATCGTTAGTAAAAGAAAAATCTTAGATATACATGTATATATCAATTAAATATAACTCATGCTATAAATGCTAGGACTAATAAAATAATTAATGCAATAATAAGTAACAGAATACAACAATCATTAAATTTTTCTTTATTCTTTTCATAAACCCATTCTAATTGTCTTCTTGATCTACTTAGTTTATTTGTTACAGAATCAAAATTATTATCCAGATCGTCCAATATTCTGCCTTGATCCTCCAATTCTTCGCCCATAGTCTGCGCTTGAAGATGTAAATTTTTCATGGTCTGATGGATATTATCCAAATGAATATCTTGTTCTTGTAAAATTTGGTCTTGTAAACCATTTATTTTATTTATTGGTGGACCTTGATCATTATTATTTTCCAGATTATGGTCTATTGCCGCAGCATTATTTGACTCTGAATGTGCTTGAAAATGTCCATTAATATTGTATTGTTGTCTGAAATCGTTCAATTGTTGTTTAATTTCATTTAAGCTGGTTTCTCTTTCACTTGTGTCCAATTGATTCCTTTTCATAACAACAAGAGATCTATCCAAATCGTTTATTGTATCAGTTACATCTTTAACAATATCAATAACTTCACTATCTATATTATGTGATGGTAGATAGTTAATTAACCTAGTTAATTGCTCCTTTGTGTCTTCTAAGACTTGGTCAAATGGATCTTCGATTGACATTTTTATTAGGAAAACACGCGACTTATCTCTTAAAAATAATGTTAACAATAGCTAGCTGTCAAGTGATTTTTAGTGATTGAAACTTCTGTAACAAACAAATGGTAACCTTGTGGAAAATTCTTTAGCAATCTTCTTTTTTATGTGTATTTAAATTACAAATATATACAGACACAGTATTTGTTAGCAGTTGTATATTATTTTTCTGTCCTTATTTTTTTTTCTTCGTCTCCTTCGTTATGTTTCTATCCTTTATAGGAATATACAGAATATTAAAAAGTCATCTTCAAATTGGAGTGAAGACTAGTGAGTGACTTATTCAAGAACAAATAAATATCCTAAAGGCGGACTCAAAATGACCATTTAAATTCAATCTACACTTATATCAGGAGCTACGAGTATTTGGTGAACTACTATATAAAATGGACGATGAAATAAAGTCTGATAATACTCCTATTACCACAAATCCAAATAACAACAACAACAGCAATGATAATAATATTAATAATGACAAGCAAGAACATAATTTACCGACCCTGTCAACATATTCACCTTCCCCAGTTACAGAGACATTGAAAAATGAAGAGCTATCTCTAGAAGCAACTGAACCATCCTTAAAGGCATATCCTCAAACTACTTCATCCAAATCTTTAGGAGATATAGGCGGTGGCTCATACACGAGACGATATTTAAATGATAAAGTAACGCCAGTTTTACTTGAAGGAATGAGACGAATTGCTGTTGAGAAGCCAGATAATCCGTTGAGAGTGTTGGGCGAGTATCTAATTGCAGAGAGTGAGAAACAAAAATGAATATTTATTTACGATTCACTGTTTACTTTGAAATGCACATATACACACACGTATATATATATATATATATAAAGAGAGAGAGGAAGGGAGGAAGAGATAGAAATAGAAAGAAAGAGATATGAAAGTATGTATTATGTAAATATACAAGCTTTACTAGTATTTATTTTTTTTCTCTTAGAATTTCTCCCATTCTAAATCAGTGCCTAATCCATTTAAGTATTTAAAGATTGTACCACATATACGAGAAATTAAATGTAATCTCCAACCACGCCAAAGACCTGTCCAGATCTCTTGTGAATGAACGTTAATAGGTTTAAAAATCAATGGTAAAGAAACAGAATCGTTGCTTAGTTCATTCTTATCTGTTTTAATCACATATTTCCATTTAAATCTATTGACTAGAGATTCTAATGGCAACTTAAATATTAATTGGACTGAATCAATAATCAACTTCAAGGTTATTATAATTAATAATCTTTCATGAGATGACAAATGTGATAAATTGATACCGCAGTAAGAGACTACAATTGATTCAAATAGATGATGGTACAGGTTATTAATAATGACTTTCAGTAGTGTAAACAGTTGAATAGAGATCAACGTTTGGTTCCATTCCAAATCATGGAACCAATAAATATCTCTTCTTTGTTTAAACTCTGGGTGCAGACCCATAAGCATCACATCTTTTACACTGTTTAATGCGATGGGCAATAATAATATAGATTCTGTAATGAATTCCACTGTACAATTAAGTAATGTCTGTGTGGTCAATGAATATATAATTTTAATGGGTTGCATAAAGAGAGATAATAAAGGCGTCAACAACCCTCTTTTCAATGTGTATGTGCAGATTGGATACAAGGTATCATACAATAACATATTTTGAAAAGATGTCCACAAAGATTTCCATCCTAAGTTTTGTTGTAATGTGGCTATAATGGTCCATGTATCCAATTTAGGGAAAATAAGTCTTGATTTATTGTTATCATCAACATCATTCATATTATTGGATTGTGAATGTGAAGGTAATGGTTCAAGTATGGGTTTATGAATATCGTCATCATTAGAATCATGTTGTTGTGAAGTCTTAAATTTCGGTGGAAAAAAATCTATCTCCTCCCTTTCCTCATAATCGTCATAATCATACTCATGTTGTTGTTGTTCTGGATTATTATTGGATGTCGCAGATAGTTTGTTTAAAGAGGAAACATTTGAATCAATATCATTAGGTGATAATAACTGCAACAATAACTTGGCCACTTGGAATGGCTGTAGACATATCTGCCTTATCAACATTGAATATAGAGAATTGAGATACTTTTTAACATCAAACTTACTCCAAAGTGTTTTTATAGAACTTTGTTCCACTGGATCCACTTGGATAATATTTTTAATATTGCCCAATGATCCAATACCACTGTTAGCTATACCAAGGGATCCATGGTTGTCTTTACTTATTATAGATAATTTATCGGCCAGAGTTACATTATATGGATCAAGGATCCCTATGCCAGGACGAAAAATTGCTGAATAACCAATATTGAAAGTGTCTGGATTATAATAAGGTCTATTATCATTTTGATCCATTATGGTTATCATAATATATCAATACGTATATATGTTTATATGTATCTATATATATGTATGTATGGTTGTGTGTGTGCGTATATTTTCTTATACAATTTCTAATATTATCTAGCTTTGTGAGTATGGAATATAATATATGTGTATATAAATAAATATGATCCTTTATTAATCTATCTATCTATTCATCTATTGATCTATAAATTTTATTTTTTTTTTTTTTTATTTTCTTACTGAACAAATCAATCAATCGATCAATCAATTTAAAATAAATATAAAAATTACTATGGAAGTGAGTATATAAACGTTAGAATACTCTAAACTTATAAGAACAGAAAAGAAAGAATGAGACAGAAAGAGTAGGAGTAGGAGTAAGAGTAAAAGTATAGAATAAGCGTACCAAGAATAGAGAGTAGAGAATAACAAGTGTTTACAACCAATGGCAGGTTCAAGGATATATGATCATAGTTTATTATCATATAACAAAAGGAACCAAAGAGTTTCCTTATCATTGATGACATTGCTGTACCAAGAACTGATTCAATATATATACAAACAATCCGATTCGATTGAACAGTTCCAATACAAGTTGATTAAAACCGGGTACCGATTAGGTGTGAACATATTAGAATTGATAAACTACAGATCCTCGGTTCCACAACCGATTTTAAACAAATTTAAAGAGTCCTCATTTTCTTCTTTACCAACCACATCTACGTCTACCAACAAGTTTAGTGAAAATGCTACTATTACAAGTGGTGGGAGCGTAAGTGTGAGTGGTGGTGTTACCAGTGCAAATGCTATTAGTGCTACTAGCAGTGGTAACAACAACATGAGTATAGATACTAATACCACACAACGCATGAGTGTTGTGAGTTATATAGAGGACAAGGAATATGTATCAGTTGGAAAAGATATACCCAAGATGAAGAGGAGAGACCTGAAGATCATAGATATTTTACAATTTATTCACGGGACAGTATGGTCCTATCTATTTGGGCATGTGTCCAACGATCTAATGAAATCACAAGAGAATGATACAGAATATAGAATCATAGACAATGAGCCGCAGTGGACCCAGTTTATATCGGGATCCAAACGGAACCAAGTGCATTACGAGTCCTGCAATTACATGCTGTGTGGTTTGATCCAAGGATATCTTTGTGAAAGTGGGTTTCCATGCAATGTAACAGCACATTGGCAACCAATAGATCAATACCCACAAAGAATAGTTTTTGTTATTCAATTCCAACAAGAGGTGATGACAAGAGAACAATTACGTTACAGTGGCAGATAATAATCCACACAAAACATCGATATTAATACATATAACATATTAATATACGTAACATATTTGTTGTTTGTTCTTTTGAGAGTCGAATGCTCTGATGAACCCATACACCACATACATAGAAACGCAAGAAGACTTCTGTATCAATTTTATTTTTATTTTTTTTTGGTCAAATAAAATAACAAAAAAAAATTACAGAGAGACTCTGAGATTCAAAGACATCTCTTTCCCTCCCTGCATCTCCCTGACTCTAACTTTAACTCTATCTCTATACCGGATAGGATTAGAAAATATAATATAATATAATATAATATAATATAATATAATATAATATAATATAATATAATATAATATAATATAATATAATATAATATAATATAATATAATATAATATAGTATAATATAGTATACATACACATATACATATATAGGGGGAAAATGATTTATATTATTGAACACATGGAAGATGGATTCAGTGAATGGGTGACATTAGAGTATGCACAAATAATAAGAGACATCGGTGCCCACAATTTGATCCTTGTGTCTGTACCAAGGGATATTACACTGGAAAACATCCCCAAGATATTGATAGACATGGGTTTACAATGGACGCACAAGGGTCTTGAAAGTCTGGTTGACGAGTTCCCTGACTTGAAACTGCCACCATTGAAACCAGGCAATGTGTGTTTGTTGGATCCACGTGCCAAAGAGGATCTTTCTGTGGCAGACCAAGACAAATTCAAGTATTTGTTGTTTGGCGGGATCTTGGGTGACCACCCGCCAAGAGATAGAACTAGTGAGTTACAGAAATTACATCCTGGTTTATTAGAGGGTAAAAGACTTGGTGACAAGCAGATGACCACAGATACTGCGATCAGGGTATGTCAGATAATAATGAGGGATTCGGTACCGTTGGATAAAATACCATTTGTCGATTATCCAGAGTTTAGGTTTAATAAACATGAAGCCACTGAGATGCCATTTAGATATGTATTAGATAAAAGCACAAATAAACCAATATTACCAGAGGGAATGTTGGATTTGATTAAAAGAGATTCTCAAAGAACCTTAGACGATTTCTTCTAAAAAAAAATAAATGGACAAAACAAAACAAAACAGAACAGAACAGGACAAAACTTGAGAACAACTAAGATATGAAATACGTACATACATGATCACTCATGTACATACACTTACATATATATATGTACATTATACATATGTATTTATACTGTTCATCTGTATATAATTTGTGTTCTAAAAGTTCGGAAATCGAATCAAATTCTTTTGTTTTGTTTTGTTGTGTGGGGTCACGTGACAGAAACGAGTGGCTAAATTTGAATTTTTCATCTTTTTTTCTTGTTTTTTTTTGTTTGTGTGTGGCACGTTCATTTGGAAAAGATTCCACTTTACTTACACCAACAACATGAGGAACCACGAACATAGATTGAGGTAGAGATGGAGATGCAGGAGGAAGGAATAAAAGCAACTTGTGGGCTTGTCTTACCATCGAATAAATAAGTGTCTTCGGTGTACAACTCCTTCTTCCTAATGCCACATTTTCCCATCAGTTACATATTTATATTCCACACCAACCACTAACTACAAACCTACCTTCCCTACCATTTTCTTTATTTGCTGCTTTTTCTTTTTTTTCCTTTTTTTCTTATTGCCCTTTCCCTTTTACTATTTGAATTGAATAAAAAAAAAGATGTCCACTTTATTAAAGTCTGCCAAATCTATCGTCCCATTGTTGGACCGTGTTTTAGTTCAAAGAATCAAAGCTGAAGCAAAGACTGCTTCTGGTCTTTACTTACCTGAAAAGAATGTCGCTAAATTGAACCAAGCTACCGTTCTTGCTGTTGGTCCAGGTTTCACCGATGCTAATGGTAATAAAGTGGTTCCACAAATTAAACCAGGTGACCAAGTCTTGATCCCTCAATTTGGTGGGTCTACCATCAAATTATCTGATCAAGAAAACGATGAAGTTATCTTATTCAGAGATTCTGAAATCTTAGCTAAGATCCAAGAATGAATATGATATAAACATAAATAATAAACAAATTAAAAAAAAAAAACATATAAAACAACTATATATATATATATATATATAGTTGTTTTCTATGCTTTTTTTTTGTTTTTTAATCGTTTAATCATGTAAACATATTTATATTTATATTTATATCTTATATTTATTTATTTATATACGGAGATATAAACCAATAAATAAATAAATTATTATGCTATTCACCCCATTCCCTTACTTCCTCTTCCTTTTCTTTTTCTTTCTTTTTTATTTTTTTTTTTGCTGTTGTTGCTTCTTTTCTATTTCATATATACTTATAATAATGTTCTGCCTCAAACTTAGCTAATATAGATTTAATTTCTTGTTCATTTTGACATACCTTCATAAACCATCGATTAGGAAACATATTATATTCCTCCAAATTAACTTGTCCCGTCCAAACTAATTTGATCTCATTATTTGACATATTGATCATTTTTTGTCCTTCATTTCCATTTCCATTTTCACCATAGCTTTTGATCATAAAATTCTCTCTCCATGGTAATCGGTCCATTATTAATCTATTCATAAATCTTATTGACTTTTCTTTTTCATTCATTATTATTATTATACCTGGTCCATCCTCCCCCTTACGTAAACATAACCCTTTTATCCCCAACTGTTTTGAATTCATAGACAATTTGTACCTAATCGATGGATTGATCAACTGTTTGAAATGGTATACTCTAACCCATATAACACCTTCGCCTTGTCCATGAACATCCATCTTACTTTGTCGGTTTTTAACAGCCATTTCATGGCGTCGTTGGTTCATTATATCATGCTCTCTTTTACGGGCAATCATTGCGTTCTTAACTTCCCTTTCCCATCCCGTCGGTAGATCAACACCTCTCCCTTGTTGATTCATTATAGTAGACATTCTTATCTTGTTGGCCGGCCTAGATAGTAATCCCAGTTTGATCTTTTTCTCCATATCTTCTTGCTGTAACCGTCTTTTATTTCTACGTAATTGTTTTCTTTCTTTTGATGTTAAGTATAGCCTCATTCCAAGAAAAGGTACATTATTATTATTATTATTATTATTATTATTATTATTATTATTCTCTATATTTGGTAATTCAGGTGGTACTGGATGCAAAACATATTTAATTGATGGACAAAACTTATCTTCATCCTCACTTTCATCTTCATCCTCCTCATTATCCGATAATCTTTCAGGTAAATAGTATCTTCTATCCCACCATTCAGCAGTGGGTATATCATCAACCTTCAAAATATATTTGTCTTCATCATGGAACGTGTCAGGTAAGTCACCTCTTTCAATCTTCAAAACAGTCTCTTTCCACTGTCTTCTTTCGAACTCTAATGGTTTACTAATATCACCTTTTTTGTAAAATGTACCTATCCTCTGTCTTCTGCCAACACCATTCTTTTCCTTATCCTTATTCCTACTATTACCTTCTGCATTATCTAAATATGGGTTATTGTTTCTACCACGTTTCAATAATCTTGGATTAATTAAACCTGGATGTAATTCTATATTAAGACCCTTCCTATAATTCTTGGACATCTTTTAATTTATATATATATATATTCTGTTTTATATGTTCATTGTCATGATTATACTACAAAATATAACTTCATGTCTTAATGGTAGTATCCATCTACTTCCAATACTCTTTAAACTATTGACAGAGAGCATCATTAACTATACTCAAACCCGCACATAAGCTTATTTCGAACAGATTGTTAGGGTTTGGTTCCCAGCCGTTGTTATTGTTGTTGTTTTTTCAATAATATTTTTACAGTTTTTTTTTTGCTTTAACATAGAAAACCCTACTTCTATATTAACCGCAGAACAGGAAAAACAGAAAAACAGAAAAGAAAAACCTCTAAAAGCTTTTCATAATCATTTCAACATGTCCGTTATTTATTAAAAAATTTATATATATATATATAACAGTTCATATAGAATAAGTATGTATTTACGATATATATAATACATTGTTCATTCATGTAATATTACTCATCTCTGAAAATTTACCAACGTCTTTTAAATAACGAAGAAAAGAAACCACCACCACCACTACCCCCACTACTACTACTATTTCCATTACTATAGTGCTGACTTCTTGGAACATCGTCTGGGGTGCTGGATTTAATCTTTCTTAAACTATTCTTATCAGTACTCCAATTCTTAACAGGCTTTGCAGTGGATATCGTCCTTGTCTTACTTAGTGGGACACCAAGGGTACTAGATGAATTAATCTTATCAGAACGCACTAGTTCACGCCTTAATGGTGATTCAGTTGGAGTCCTTAACTTTGTGTTTCTCGTAAGCATATCATGGCTACTGTTGCTACGTGTTTTTCTATGACTACTCTTAGCTTTATTGTTGGCAAGAGCAATCTCAATCATTGATTTCATCATTTTCGGCTGTGCTTGTGGACGTGCCATCTTACTACCACTTTCAATTGAACTTATGATCCATTTATCTAATTGTTCCAAAGAGTGTTTAGCTTTTATAGATACTGGTTTGTCCTTTTTTCTTTCATCTACATCTACTATTGTTTCTGTTTCTGTTATTGTATTCGAATCATTTGAAAATTGATTAGCTAAATCTATTTCAAACTGACACATTGGTTTAACAAATACCACACATATGGGAACAGGGGAATGTTTCAAAAACTTATCAGTCAAATGAACAGAATGCCAACGAATTTCAGACGTAACCTTTTTCTTTGCCATCACAAATAAATCAGGCATATAAACATTAACCATTTCATTTAAGATGTTGACGGATTTACCAATCACAATTTCCACTGTAACTTTAATTGATGTTGGATGTTTTGATAATAAGACACTAATATATAGAAGAATGTCCTTTAATTTGTCACTAATACTTTGTCTGTCATATCCATAAGCCCATTGTGGATCTACTCCGTCGTCCTCATCCTCATCTTCATCATAATTGCTATCATTATCACTTATATAACTTTTATAAGATACTAAATCTGGATCCATGGATTTTGTCTTAGTCAATTTAATACCGATCTTGTCATCACCGTCACTAGCAGTACTACTAACAGTAGTGATATTTTCATCCCTAGAAATAGATTTACTTCTAATGCTCAAATCAGACAATGCCAAAGTATAAGAAGCTTGACGTTTATGATGGCGGCTACGGTTAGTGGTAGAGGCAGTAGTTGTAGCAGTATGTCGATGCTGACAGTGATTCCGTCTTCTGTCAAAACTATTTGAAGAAATATATCTATAATTTGAATGAGCACATTTTCTTAACTTATTCAAATTTGCTACAATGACAACATGATCAGTGTCCTGAGCTAATTTCATTATAGTGTAATCCAACCCAACCCAAGTATGCTTTCTACCACTAATATGACATAAAATAGTCTTTGGACCAGTTGGATAACCAACCACTTCATTCATGATCAACCATCGCTTTTTCTCTTTTCTAGTCATAAGTTCCCATTCTTTGTCGCTTCCATTGGATAAATTTACTTGGTCATCATCCAATTTTTTCTTATCCTTGTTTAAATCAGGAAACAAAATATTTGAGTACTTGAAAAATACTGTTTTATTCAATAATCTATCATCAATTTGAAGTCTACGTTTATTCCACAATACATTCCATCGACCATAAGCTCTGTTGATAACCATTGCATCGTTATCCACTGTTGGCCTACTGGGATAATCCTCTCTTACTATTTTCCCACCAATAGATAGTTTGAAGGTATTTTGCATCTGTCTTAGAGTATTATGACTCTTAATTCTTGTCGGAGAAGAGGCCCTCTTTCTATATGCAGAGGAAGAAGGGTTACTGTTGTTGTTACTGTTATTACTAATATTATTATCAATATCGTTATTATTATCGTTACCGCTGTTAAGGAAATCGAATGACGAATCAGAGGTTAGATAGTTGTTATGAATAAAATATTCACTGTTGTCATTGGCAGCATATCCACTCTCTGTATCATACCATTCATCCATAGTATACAACTCGGGTGGGATTTGAACTCCTGGAAAATCATAACTTGGATATTCTTTTTCAATTAAAGTATCTTTACTTGGAGACGAGATAGGTACAGTATCGAACGACACACATGGCTTATACTGCAAATAGGGAAAATTCTTTTTTACATTCTTCAAACTGACTGTACCATCTACACTATCCAATGAATTAGAGTCTGACTTAGATGCAATATTTTTTTTTAATACTGATTCTAAAAGATTATTAGAATCTTTCATAATTTTAGAACTCGTCGAGTGTGGAACATCTCTAATGTCTTTGCCTAAAAGACTCTCATAATAATCTAAGTTATAATCTGTATATAATTTGATATCTTTATAGGCTAGTGAAGGGTCTTTATTAACTGCCATTATCTTCTAATGCTTCTTGCTCCTCCGTGAGCAATTCTTCTGACAAAAAAACAAACAAACAGAGAGAATAAAAACAATCAACAAACAAACAAAAAAAGTGGGAAGAACTTTATCTTGTAACTTCTCGGTGCTCACTGTAGTATGGTTCCAATGTGATCGTGTCTATGCCTATACATAGGATTTTGGTATTAAAGTACCATCTTTCTCTCTGGCAACTCCTATCCCCCTTTCTTACAATCTGTTTATCAAAATATTTCACTATATCAATTTCGCTCTACAACGAATTCTGTGATTTTCTTGAGCGATGCTTTCCGATTTTGACAAAAAACAGAAAAAAAAAAAGAAACGAATAAAGAAAGAAACGAAAGGAAAAAATTATAATAATTTACAGGAGCAAAATAATGACAGAATATTATGAAAATTCTTTACAAGATCATTCTAGTAACATTTACCTCATCAATTTTGAATTTAAGTTAGCAATGCTATTCTAGTTTGCTAAATTTGCATTCGGATTCTACGGAGAAAGCTCATACATGGATAAAAAAAGAGAGAAAATAGGCATGTTCTTTTATTCAAGAGTCAAATAGCAACCACATATACACACACACATATATACATACAAAATATATACATATACACAAACCTTATGTATCCTGTCTTAATATCCTTTCTCTTTATCAACAACCACTAATGGTTTGATAGTTGATTTTTTCTGATTCTGGTTTTGATTATAATAACAAGAACAATCACAAGCAGAAGAATAATTGTCAATTCTTCTTACTGGTCCATAACCTTCAATAATACCCCAAATTATCCATCTATACCATAATTTATCTGGTACTTTATGTGTTCTTAATTTTGGTATCAAAAACATGTATGTTTCAATTGAATGTGTAACAAACTCTAATATAATTATTGTGAGTAATACAGTATCATTATCTAATATAGGTATAAGAACTGATGATAAATAGCCACTCCAATCAAATAAATAATGCAATACAGATCTATTTAAATAACATAAAGTTGGTAAACACACTAATCCAATCACTAGCCAATCTAATATAGTATTCGGTGGGATGACTTCATTCACTTTTTGATGATGATCAATTTGGTATCTTTCTGATAGTAGTTTACACATGCTACGGAACACATCGTACAATTTGCTCGGGTCATCTTCTTTGTTTTTGACTATAGACTCCATATCATTACTGTCAAAATGATATGTATAAATTTTATTCCCATCTTTTAATACAATTTTACCGTCTAAATTAATGTCTACTAAATTAACTTTTGCATTGTCCACACAACTATTATTATCTACAGTTTTATATGAAACTTTTATCTGTTCAAATATATGAGATAAATTAGCTAATTGACATTGGCATTGATTGTTAATACTCTTTAAAACTTCTTCTCTATTCATCTTGCTTCAATATATGCATATATATAAGTAGGATGAATAATTTTTGGTCTAATAATATATAAATGATTGCTGTCCTTATCTTACAAACCTTTACATACACAAACCAAGACAGATACAAACAGATATATATTTATATATATTCTTGTAGATAGCTGTATATTTATATAAATACTTATGTATATATTTTTCTTTTCTTCTTTTAACATTTTCGTTTAAATTTTCTCGTACTGTAAAGTATAAATTATCGTTTATATATTATGTTTCGATATAAACAAATTAGAGATAAGAAACTGCCTTAAATGAGATAGAAATTCAACTATGTTAAGGAAATGAATACAAGTATTATACCGTATTAACCATCATCATCATTCTGTCTCCTCTACTCTTTCTATTGAATGATATGAACCAGTAAAGTTTTACATTAGCTGGAAATGGCAGCCGACAAGATTCGAAACGAAGACTTTTTGCTACATTAATAAATATTATCCCTCCACACACCATAATCTCTGAAGATTTTATTCATCGAGGGCATCGCAGATCTTCCTTCATATATTGTACTGCTATAATTGATCTAATCATATATCAATTATTAATCTTATTGCAAAGGGAAAACAGCTTCCTTCAGGTATTAATTGTTTGGATCTGAAATACTGTATAAATGTTAACTTTAATCAATAGTGAGAGGAAGTAAAGAAAATATCATTACAGCACACAAAAAAATGAATAAAGATCAAAAAATCAAATTTAGAAATAGACATTTACAATATCAATATGATCTATTACATCAATTACCGTCCATAATAAAAACGACAAATAGTTTATCTGGTCTATATTTAAAGAAATTTTATAACTCAACTAAAAAATACCAGTTGAATTTACCTTCATCATTAACTGATTCAATGGGCAAATTTTGTCCTAGATGCGGTGTTGTTAGAGTACCCAGTATCAATACTTCTATGAAAATCAAACCAAATCAAAATAATAACCCTCATTCCTTTTCTTCCTCTTCCTCTTTTATATATTGTTGTCTACTTTGTACTAATGAGACTGCATATGATGTAATTGATACACAATTACCATCATTACGTAGTACACAGACTTTAACTAATAATAATAATAATAATGATAATAAATCTATGGCAGATATTCAAAATAATAAAAAGGTCAATAAGAGCGAAAATAAAGCCAAGATTAGAGCAAAGAAAAGAAAAATGAATACCTTATCTAATCTTCTATCACAGAGAGAAAAAGAAAATAAAAATAAACAAAAATCTAATGGATTATTATCCTTAGAAAGTTTCATGAAAATATAATAATGCATACATATGTACATACACACACATATACAGATACATATATATATAGAGCCTTCAGTTAATATGCTTATTTATTCCTCTTTATTTTACTTTATCTAGATACGAATCATTACTCTTTATTTTTTGAACATCGGATGAAGTAGTAAAAAGTGAAAGAGGTGATGTATTGATCTCTGTAGAGCGGGAATTTGTAGAAGAAGAAGAGGTTGTTGGTGTAATAAATGATCTAACCTTTGCACCAGTTAATGATTCACGTGCTATTCCTCTGATTGATATATGACTTGAACTACGATCTTCCCTTACTGGATTTCTCACTTCTTCTATTTCTTCTCGCGATGTGTCCCTATCAAAATCATCCTTGTTTATATGGTTATTATTATCATACTCATACTCTTTATTATTAATATTATTTTTGCCTCTATTGGTGTGAATATCTCCAGTATTTGTTTCCGTAATTACTGTATCTGTCATCTCATCAAAATCTGTTGGATTATCATAGGCCTTCTCATCTTTATTATTACCTTGTGAATTAGTCTTGCTAGCTGTCGTTGTTATCTCACGAATTACATTACGGACCCACATTCTTCTTCTATACCATTTTGAAACTTCTGTAAAATCCTCAACCTTATCATATACCCATTTTGTACTTGAATCAATTCTGACATTATTAATAAAATTTTCACGTACCCATATTTCAGGTGATAAATCTAACTCCCAAGAACCATCATTAATCCAGCTCCAACCCCTAGGTGGTTCAATCTCATCAATGTCTTTAACACATAAAGGTTCAATCTTTTCCTCTTTCAATCTCAACGGGGAAAATAACGTGTAGTGGTCGTTATAATATCCTATACTAGTCCATTCCTTATGTTCGTTTTTATACACTTGGATCTCAAAGATGTTAACCACCCTATTTTCACGAGCTTCTACAAATCTCAGTTGTTCATTTATCTTATGTTCATATTGGTTCGTGATTTGTAACCATGATACTCTTGTTTCTTCAGATAACAATTTTTGCATGAAGTTGTCCCTATTCTTTGGATAAAGCAAGATGATTAGTGACCAACCCAACAAAATTAAAAGAAGCTTTATAGGAATCAAACTCCATATCATATCAATAAAAAGATAATTGAATATTGTCACACCTAACAATATTATGAACCATGCAGTAGACATTTGTTCATTAATGAAAAATACAAACTTTTTCATTATAAAATATATAAAATCATATGCTACCACATATATCAACACATGATTCTGTAAATCTTGTAAATTCATCACAAATTCTTGACTGAATTCAGGTACTGGTTCAGGCAAAATTGGATCCTTCAAAGGTGGACCCTGTGCAGGACTACGATTAACCTCTAGTAAACAATTAACTGAATCTGTTGGATTGGGTAAATGGACATTCATATAATGTGGAACCATTATTTGAAATAAAATATAACATAATGGACCGCAAGTGAGGGAAATCAGTGGGTTCAAGATACATAATGTATAAAGACACATGATGGATAACGTCATTGGAATATTCTCCCAATTGATAAAATCTATTACACTATCAATAATCATAAAGGGGAGTGCCAACCTGGAATTCATTGCAATGAAATTTTTTGATAATAATTGAACAGATAAACTTGGTCTATTTTTTGCTGAGACCATTCTGGTTGCGATTTGATCTTTCATAGCCATAGATGAAGGAGGCAATGCCATTTTAATAATTTTCTCTACAAGGGTATCTGTCATCATTTGTTGTATAGAGGATACTTTATCTACATGGTTGCTGTTAGATTTACCCTGGGAAGATAAATGGCTTCGATTTGATCGACTGTCTGAGGAACTGTTAATGTTACTTGCTTTATGTGAAATATTTAAATTTATATTATTGTTATTCTTGCGTTCAACTTTTGCTGCAGAATACATATTCATTTCATTTAAAACATTTCTAGAGTCTTGATTAGCTTCTTCTTTAACCGATATTTTTTTACTATCGTCACCTTTCCACAAATTTGTGACAACATCCATTGTCGAATAGATTATAGGTCCAAAGTAATAGAGAAGTTAAACTATGAAGTACAAGAAATAATTTCAATAGCAACACAATAATCGAATCAAATAAAATAAAATAATATTCCCCAAACTCCTATTTAAATATTATCTCTTTGTGTTTTTATTGTCAAATTCAACTAGTAAAGTATTTTAAATTATACAGTATAGTTACCCAATTATGACAAATACTTATATAGTACTCTGTATTATGTACTTTATTCAATACTCTTTGTGAATACATATGTGTACTCATTCAGTGCATTTAGGTTATATATTTCTATTTATTTGCATGATGTATCCTGTTCCTTCCCTTTAAAAAAATAGGAAAAATATAGCTAATGCCTCAGTAATTCCATGATAGTAATTTCGCACAGGAACAACAATTTATCTATAATAATATACAATATATACTTATATAATACTTTTACTACATATCAATAATAACTTCACAATAGCACAAATAAGTACAAACCAAAAGTAATAAGGAAATTCGCGTCTTCAAACATCATTTCTTTTGTCTTCTACTAATTCTTCTTTTCTTTTTAGATTTGTCGGATTCGACTTCAATCTTTCTTTTTAGGATATTGTTCATTAACTTTTTATCTTCAATGACCGTAAATTTCTTATTAAATGCATCTTTACATGCTACTAATGAGTCATATTCACATTTTAATATTACGGAAGCCATTAAATGTCTCAATATAGATTTATCTCTGACCGTGTGTAACTTTGCTGTGTCCAAGGTTGGATCAACCAAAGAGTACCCGGTCAGTCTTTCATCTATGCATATTTTCCATATGTTATCACATTCTTTAGTTATTTTACCACTAGCTAATAGCTGAAAACATTTTTTTGATACTCTTTGGACATACCTTGTCAATTCTTCTGATCCCATCTTATCGATATCTGGTATTTGTAATAATGTGACTAAGATTTGTAAAAACAAAGAACATTCTGAAGGTACATCACCATCAATGTAACATTCACACGAATCCACTACAATATCTTCAAACTCAAGATTTTCTTGTACGATATCGTTTTCTTTGATAATGACACATATTTCTTTTAGTAAATCATCTATTGAAGTTATATTTTCAAACTGTGTTTGCAATACTTTTTCAATAGTAAAAAAGGGTACTTCACCAAAATCATATTTTGATCCACCTTCCTCTACGTATCCATATCTTCTGAGGATCTCACTATTAGGATGCTCTCCATAAAGATTATATACCTGTTCCCCTTTACTGATGGACCTAGTAGCATGCATCTTTAAAGATAAATCATCATATATTAAATTAGCATTGCATCTTTTGGTGTCTGCATTTAATGTATCAGCTAATGGAATCATAGATTTTAATCTCTTATCATCACGAACCGAAGTGATTTCTCCTTCATGTATAACTTCTATAATCTCTTCTTCTTGATCATCATTATTTTCTGATTCGCTTTCCTTTTCTTCCTCATAATCTTCCACATCAAAAGAATAGGACATAATCACACTGGCCACATAGACAAAATCCTCCCATTGAATAGATTTCATAGATTCATCTTCAATCTTAAATTCTTTAATCAATTCTTTAATGTCAGAGAACATTTTCTTTGCATTTTCTTTTCCAATTCTGTTTAAAATCAAAGAAGGTTTCAAATGTTTTAATTCTTCATCATTCCAGTAGATCAATCCATTCATGTCCTCCTTAGTTGGGAATACCTCAAAATAAGGCCACCACTTACTATGATTACCAACTACTCTTAACTCGTATAGAAGCACAAGAATAAGTCCTTCCCAATGCCCTACATTATCATACAATTTTTTTTTGGCATGTGGATATCTTTTAGAAAATTCACATGTCTCAATATTCAAAATTGATTCTCTAGATATCTCAAATAACACTTCATTTTCTGCAATGTTATCAACAGCTATAACACAGCGACCTTGATTTTTTTCTCGAAAATCTACAATCTTAATCTTAGGTGATATCTTCACATTAATATCCTTAACCAACCAATTTAAGAAGTTCTCTGTATTTTGCTTGAATGTATCCATATTCAATTATTAGTTAAGATAAAAAGAAATACCAAAATAATTTGCTCTCTTTTAAACTTAATACATAAAACGTTGTTTCTTTGCTTCCTGGATTCCTAAATTAAAACTTCTCCCCATCTCATATCTTATCCTATTAAACATATGAAATCTGTGGTTTAAATTTTCTCTCTTTCATCTTTTTGTGAAGATCTCAAACATAAAAAAAATCTTGAAATCTTCAATGGTTGTATCTGACAAGATACTTTAAATAACATAAATACATAAATAAGTAAAAAATACCAATAACAAATATATTGATTACAGAATACTATATTGTTATAGGAAAAATTGTAAAGAAAAATATATACTATAAAAAAACAGAACAGCTATATAGTATGTGAGTAAATAAAAATAAAAACAGAAGACGCTGGTTCTAAAATATTGTGAATCTACATTTATCCCGTTACTTTATAACTCCATTAGTTTATTATTTTATAGACAAATACCCTCAAAATAATAATAGGCAATTAAGAACTCATAAACACACTCAGTGAATGATTGCTAGATTATATATAATTCATTTATGTTTAGTTTTCTTCTTCAGTATCAAATGTTTCTCCTTCTTCATGATTTGGTTTGACCATCAAATTACCATCTTTATCAACAGTAACATTGACAGTTTCACCTGGTCTTAGTTGGCCCTTTAGGATATATGTTGCCATGGTATTTAGTAATTCCTTATGAATTAATCTATTTAATGGTCTTGCACCATAAAAATGATCGTAACCATGGTCTGTTAACCATTCTTTAGCTTCATCTGTTAAAACCAATTTCATTCTCTTATCAACTAATCTCTCTTGGATTTCTTTAATTCTAATATCTACAATAGATCTCAACACCTTCTTTGATAATCTATTAAATACGAGAATATCATCAATACGATTAATGAATTCAGGTGGATACGATTTTTTCATCTTTTCAATAACCTGTTCCTTCACTTTGGGATCAACAATCCCTGTGTCAGAACCTTCCTTTCCTTCACCAACAGACTCATCAGCTAAAAGAATATCTTGACCAATATTAGATGTCATCACAATAATAGTATTACGGAAATCAACTTGATGCCCTAGGGAATCCGTTAATTTACCCTCATCAAGTACTTGTAACAATAATTTAGAGACATCTGGATGTGCCTTTTCAAATTCATCAAATAAGACAACAGAGTATGGCTTACGTCTAACTGCCTCGGTTAATTGACCCCCTGATTCACTTAATACATAACCTGGTGGAGCACCAATTAATCTTGATACAGTGTGTTTCTCCTGAAATTCTGACATATCAAATCTAATGACGTTGGATTCATTATCAAATAAGAATTGAGCTAAAGCTTTAGTTAATTCTGTTTTACCAGTACCAGTTGGACCTAAAAACATAAAACTAGCAATTGGCCTCTTCTCACTAGTTAAACCAGCCCTTTGTAATCTTACTGCATCAGAAATAGCATGTATGGCTTCATCTTGACCTACAACTCTCTCCTTCAATGATTCTTCCATGTATAATAATCTATCTTTATCACCCTTCATTACAGTTTCAGTTGGAATTCCTGTCATTCTAGCAACTACTTTGGATATATCATCAGAAGTGACAGAATCATGTAATAGATTATTATTTTCACTATTTTCGACACTATTCTTTTTTGTAGCTTCAATCTTCTTTTCCAACGTTGGAATTTTAGAGTATCTTAACTCAGAGGCTCTAGTATAATCACCATTTCTTTGAGCCTGTTCTAATTCGATTCTTGCTTTTTCCAGATCAGCTTTACAGTTTTTAACTTCTTCAATAGCCAACTTTTCTTTATCCCAGATCTCTTTCAATCTGCCCAATTCTTTTTGCTTCAATTCTAAATCTTCTTTTAACTTATCCCGTCTTTCCTGTGACACAGGATCAGTCTCCTTTTTCAATGATTCCAATTCAATTTGAATGGTCATTATTTGTCTGTCTAATTTTTGAATTTCATCTGGTTTTGATTCATGCTGTAATCTTAACACAGCACAGGCTTCATCTACCAAATCAATTGCTTTATCAGGTAAAAATCTATCATTAATATACCTATTAGATAAAACGGCAGCTGATACTAAAGCAGCATCAGTAATTCTTACCCCATGATGCACTTCGTATCTTTCTTTTAATCCTCTTAAAATAGAAATAGTGTCTTGGACTGAAGGCTCGTTTAAAATAATAGGTTGAAATCTTCTAGTCAACGCAGGATCCTTTTCAATAATTTTAAATTCATCTAAGGTAGTTGCAGATATACAACGTAACCCCTTAGCCAATTTTGGTTTCAAAATATTAGAAGCATCCATGGCACCTTTCCCATCACTGCCTAGACCCAATAACATATGCACTTCATCAATAAACATGATTGTCTTATCATCAACCTCATCTAATACGCCTTTCAATCTTTCTTCAAATTCACCTCTGTACTTAGCACCTGCAATCAAAGAACTTAATTCTAGATTATATAGATGTTTACCCTTTAAAGATTCAGGCACTTCTCCACGAACCATTCTTTGTGCTAAACCTTCGACCAACGACGACTTCCCAACACCAGCTCTTCCAATAATGATGGGATTATTCTTTGTTCTACGGGACAGAATCTGTATGGCTCGAGATATTTCTTCATCTCTACCTATATTTGGATCCAATTTCCCTTGTTTTGCCAGTGCAGTTAGATCTGTTGCATACTGTGAAAGAAAAGTTTTTTTATTTGGATCAGTTCTTAATTGTACATAATGCCTTAAGGCATTTCCTGTGACAATGGAAAACGGAATCCTTGCCAAAGGGACGGTTTTAGAAATTAATAGACGATTTGACACATTTAACATACTGAGTGTCGTCTGGATCGTTTATGGTAACTATTTTTCTAGTTAAAACAAAAAACGTATATAAAAACGATAATTTTTGTAAAATTGGTTTATAATATCTTATATATATGTTTATTTGTGTTCGCGTACATATAAGTATATTATACTAAATGTGTCAAGATGGTCTTAAATGTTTTGAGATCAAGGGGTACACTTTAAATCTGACATAATGAAATTCTCACAAATTTCGGGATATTCTAGAATGTTCAAGAAAAGGGGGAGATTCCAAAAAAAATAAAAAACAACCAAAAAACCTAATAATTTTTATTAGGTTGAACAATATTTTCATATTATATTTTTATTAACCCTAATCTATGGATTATGTATTAAGGATCGCCTATAAACCATATAGGAAAAACTTTAAAATCTTATTGCCCGTTTAGGTGAAGGAGCAAAATACCTTTTGTTCCTATTTCATTTCTGAATTTTCGTTTATAATTATTTCCGCTTTTCTTGATGAATACAGTGGAAGTATATCCGATTTTTAGAAGCAGAATAATATAAAATATAGATATTTTTATCAAAAACATATATACAATCAAATACCGTTATATATTATTATGTGGTGATATATATTACCTAAAAAAAACAGTGTGTATTTATTCTTATAATTATATGTCAGTGCATATTATTGTCCATAGATGCGTTAAAATGTCAGCATAAAAATAAAATAGTATAGTTAGGGACTTGAATTAACCAGAACCAATCATCTAGTTGCATTTCTATAAACTTGGTTCTCCGAATTTGGTTGTATCAAGCATGCAGAAAACATACTGATTTTATCAGTATTGATAAACAATATTTTAATGCCTAAAGATTGTAGTGAAGAATCTATTTAGAGTGAAGGAGCAGGTGGAGGAGGAGGAGGAGACTGGAATTGATGAGATAATTGAGGAATACGTGGTAATTGTTGTGATTGTATATTTTGTAATTGTTGTTGACGATGCTGTATATCATTCATATATTGATCATTATACATCTGTATTTGTTGTTCCATATGGAATATAATATTTTTTAGATTGGAAAGTTCCTTTCGTAGTATAATGTTTTCTTGCATTACTTCATCATACCCTCTTACTTTTAATTCTAATAATTTTACATACTTTTCTTTCCGTTGTCTAAAAGCCTTTTGTGCATTTCTGTTTTGTATGGCTCTCCTAGAATCCCTTAATCTTTTAGACTTTTTTTTGTTCAAACCTAATGTATTGTTTTCCTCTATATTAAAACTTTCATTAACTGGGCTCTTGTTTTCATTTGTATTTGATTCTTTCTCCTCAACACACTCTTTTGTTGTAGGATTCAAACTATTATCTGTTGCTTCAGTGGCCATTTTCATTATTGGGCCATTTTCCTTGTCACTAACTACAATATCAGATTGCCCAGTATCAGTGTCAGTAGCACTAGCAGTACTTGCAGTAGTATTGCTAATATGTGAAGGTACCAAAGGTAACTGAAGAGCATTGTTATTCTCGAAACTAGTTGAACTTTCTTTCTTTGCAGCTTGTATTGAATCATTTTTTACTTCTTTGGAAATTATAGGATCTAATGGATTAGTTTCAACAATTTTAAATGTGTTAAATTGTGAGATAATAGGGCTAACTTTATTGTTATTATTATTTACATTTGGAATAGTATTTAAATTCTGTGGTTTCCATGGTTTTGGAAACACATTATCCTGCTGCAAAGAGTGTGTCGTTGTGGATTGAATTGGTAATGACATAGACGTTAAATACTGATTTTGCGGTTGTCTTTGACTAAAGGCAATGACAGGTTGTAACAAATGCATAGGTGATTGTAGTTGCAGGATTGTCGGTGCAGACAACAAAAGGGGTTGTTGAGTTGATAATTGTCCTGGTTGTGTTGTATTCACTACTCTTGTTGTAGTAGAATCAGGATAAGCTTCTGTGCAGCCATTAGCTGTAGTGGGAAATGGAGTAAACCCCACATAAGGTAAGTTTGTATTTTTGATTCCAGTATTTGGAATCATCGAAATATTTGATATACTACTTGTTTTATTGTTGGAAAAATTTTGTATTGGTGTCCTATCTAAATTTGCTTCACTTTTCACAGTTTCATAGTATTGAAGCTGTGTTGTTGCAGATGGTGTTACTGATAATTCAGGCTGTAAGCCAAAAGGTGTCTTGATTATGTGGTTAGAATTTGTTATAGGAACTATGGAAGGATCTATAATTGGTTGTTGATAAGGAGGAATACTTACAGTATTTTTTAAGTTTGGTGAGAGTATACTTTCATTAGTATTTTTATTTTTATTTGTCACTTGATCAGATTCTATTTTTAATGATGGTGAGTTATGTATTTTAGATTCAGTAGAAGTAACTCGGACATTAGGTGTTGAATTTGATAGATTACTGATTGTTATTAAGTCTTTTTGGTGAATGTATTTATTTTTGTCTTCCATATTTGCATAATTGTTAAATCCATTATAATTCATGAATTAGTAAAAAATAAAGTCTAACTCAATAATCTGTTATTTGGATTTGTATATTTTTTATTTTATAAATAAGATTTGGTGAAAGTGAAATAGATTAAAAATAATACAACTTCTTTTTTTTTTATGAGAATTAACACTTTAATTAGAAATTTTGTTATTTATTTTAATATATAAAGTTTGGCAAAGTAGTTGAAAGATGCAGAGAAGTAGGGAAATTCAGATTTTTGTTTAGAAGAGAAGAAAGTAATAACTGAATTGTGTTTACTATATATGTCTAGTCCTGGTATTAAAAAACTTAGTAAAGATTAAAAAAGAGATGTTATTGCTATTGGTACTAAGTTAGCTGATTTAGTCTGTTGAAAACAACTAAGCAAAATATATTATTGAATTTTCGATTGATTTGTGCGGACCTATTTTCTATGTAGAAACAAACAACCAAAAAATAAAGATATGGGAAAGATAGTCTAAAAATCTATGAGGTAATTATAGAAAAGTTTCTATAAATATAACTACTAATGTGGCATTTATTTTTGATATTTTCGATAAATGCTGTGCAAGACTATTCAAAAAAAAAAAAAAAGGCTTATAAATGAAAAAAAAAAAATAAAAAAAAAAAACGGAGGAAAATATGCATCTATAGACAAGAATGATTATCAGATGGTTCTTAGGTTTAAAAATTCGCGATTTACCAATTGTGATGGTATTTGAAACGTGTACAGAATGAGCTATAAACATAAGATGACAATAACTTTATATACAATAAAAAAAATTATGTCATTATGTTATGTAAACAAGTAAAGTCGAAAAACCGGAGAATGCGGTGATGTATTGTTACCAGAATGAATTCATATTTTTATAATTCTATTCTCTTTCTTTTGTAATTGATTGATTAATAGAAACATAAGTTTACATAATTGATCCAACCGAAAAAGAAACGACTAAAAAAATGGGAAAAAAGAAAGAAAAACAAAAGAATTTAGACAGAAAATGCCAAATAAAATGATTTCCTATTTAAGAACAATAGAGGTCGGATATAACTATAAAACCAGAGGAAGTCTAGATTATATGCAGAAATTTAGGATTTATATGAAGATATTTTCTGTTTGAGAGGTGTATGTTGTATACGGAATTTAAATTCTTATTCTTTTTAAAAAATATCATTAATTTATTTGTTTGTTTTTATCAAAAGATGTACAAGAAATTTTCTGAGTAGGGTAGGTATATCATTATATTTTTTATACAAGAATATGCAATTGATGTGTACTATATTTGTTTTTACATAGCTTGAATTGAAATAGGGTTTGAACTTGAAGAAAATGAAAAATATCAAATTATAAAAAGCACAAAAAAGGCGTCTAGAATTTCAAAATAAAAACTCAAAAGAACAATGTGTAATGGCTTTTTGTTTTTTTCGATACATATATTGCCTAAAACAGAAGATAGTAACTAGATACGATATATATTTAAGATAAGAAAATACAATAGATAACCTATAAAACGGAGGGTCCCGGAAAGGAGAAAGAAACAATGAGAAATTAAAGAATACAATAAAATGATTATTTTTTTCAGGAAAAACTATTAAATGACAATAATGAAGATACATAATGAATATACCGAAACAAAATATATAGCAACTACTAGGCAGGTTGAATAAGACAATTTGCAACCTGATAGTATGAATAATTGGTAAAGGTAGTGCTCGCTGAAGAATATTTAATGAACGAAATTTTCTTAATAATATAAATCATATAAGGTTTTTTTTCTACCTACCATGCTTTTTAAACATAAACTAAGTTTTTAGCCAATAGAACCAATAGAATAGAGTATATTGTATTGATGATTTGAAATAGATTATGTCTTCTTCCAGCTTATATAGTTATTTATCTAATTATTAATCAGAATTGAGACATGGTTTGCCACACTCAATATATCGAACAAAATTTTACAAGAGTTGTCAAATGTATATGTGTATATACCAGTGTGTTTGGTCGGTAGTGACTGTTAGCATGTTTCCATAAAGGTAAATTATTTAATATTAAAATATTTTTTATCCAAATAAAACTCTAGCCCTTAACAATTGAAGAGGATCTTTTGATGTTTTTAATTAACTGTTGTTCGTGATTATTTTATGCTTGTTAAGACGGTAACCATTTAGCCTATTACAGTTTTTTCGAAATTTAGATATTTCCCACTATCTTTTTCATTAATGTGGGGGGGCGGATTAAAAAAATAAAAATGAAATGAAATGACCATTATGTCATCTTACCTATTCTTGAAACGGGTATAAGGACAAATAAAAAAAAACGCATATAAAGAGAAAACGGATATAAACAAAAAAAAATTCTAGACTGCAACTAATTAAGTTATCTCCTTTAACATTACTAAAGTTTTATGTGAATACGCATTTCTTTTTCTTTTCTTTTTACTTCCTCAAGTATAACGTACTTATGTAAAGTTCTCCACAAATTGAGAATTGCCAGTAGTACTGCACCATAATGACAAAATAATGTACCTCAAAAGAAAGGGAAACATTACTCTTCTAACTAATACCCTAAAGCGCAGCAAGGTATTCATCATGATGACAGAAAAATGGTCCTCATATTATATAAGGAAGTAAGAAAGGTATTATTCAACAGACAGGAGAGAATACCAAAAAAATAAAAATAAAAAAAGAGGATATTACAACAGAGATTCTACATGAGAAAAAAAATACCGTTTATAAAAAAGGAAATAAGGATGGAAAAGTGGCGGTCCTCTGGAAAAATTTACGAACAAAAAATTACAAATAAAAAAAAAAGGGCGCATATATAGCACCGGCACAAAAATAGTCTTGCAGGTAAAAATCGTTTATGTTTTCCTAACAGTCATGAGTATTCGGATTTAAGGTTTATGGAAGACGTTTTGAAATCATTCAATCCCTATGGGTTTCAAATACAGTTTATATTGAATAAATTATATCAGGCTAATCTAATAATACATTAAGTCTTTTTTTTTGTTAATTTTTTGGTAAAACTATGAAAGTATCACCTGAAGTATCTTGTTGAGATTTAGAATTTGGTATTTTTTTTTTTGAAGTTCAGTGATATATTAAACATTTAGCAAGTAGTTCAAGAAAAAAAAATTATAGTTTGATAATAACTGAGTGAAGACATTATATTTTTTTCTTGTTATTGATTAAATAATAGTAAGGTTATGTATATAGTTACAAGAGGGGAGTCAGTAGTTAATTCCTCTTTTATCTATTTTTTTTTTATTTTTAAAATGGTCTACGTGTAACTATTTATAGAATACATTATATGAAACATTTTAAAGCTTGTCTGTAATAACAATATAAGTATACAAAAATTGCAATAACGTCATAATTTATCATTATTATTATATTTACAAAGATCTAACCATATAAACTCCATTAATGGTAAAAATATGCATAATAATTAAAAATGGAAGTATAACAATTTGATAGTAGTAAGATATTGAAAAGCAAATCCTGAACTTAATAATTATTATTATATATATATGTAAGTTATGCTTGTATGATGCCCAAATGTAGAAGATCTGGACTTGGCATCTGTGCTAGAAATATACACTGTGTAATGAGTAGTTTTTAGTCTATGGATAATGTTTTGAAATCAATAACTGAGGATAATGACGGTTTTTTTTAAGTATTTCAGATTATTTGATATTAGTATACTTGTTAAAAAGAATATCGATGCATAACACAAACTTCGCTTACTCTTTACTATAGACTTGACTAGGGAAACTCAACATTTATATTGGTATTTTGAAAAGCAAAGTGCATTTATTATGTAATGCGTTTGTTTATTGAATATGAGTGAAAGTTCAGTGAGGAAACGTGGATATTATTCTTAAAAAGTGCTGTTCGTCTTTGATTCCATGACGTATATTTTGAGTATTTTTACTATTCACAATTATATAGCAGTTTGGATGGGATTTAACCTATTATTAACGAATACAAGAACCCATATCATTCCAACCATTAACTTTATTACGAATTTTTTTTAATATTCTAGGATCAAATAAGGAACCAGATATTATGTTTACATCTTCTCTATGATTGCTTGTCTCAATTTCAGTTGGATTAGTCTCTATAATATCAGTTGGATTACTACTATCGTGATGGATAGCGTTATCGCTATTATTATTAGGATTAATTAAAGTACCGCTGTCATTAAAATCAAGCATATCTTTACCTATAATATGATTATAGATAATTCTGCCATTGCTTTCAACCTGAAGATTGTATTTATTAAATATTTCCCAATTTTCTTCATCATCAAAAAACTCCCAATACTGTGTACCTAAAGAGTCACCATTCGTAGAGGTAAACATGGCAGCTTGGTCAGGCCTTATCTCAGTAGTATTGTTGTTGGCATTTGTAACGGTATTGGATATCTCAGTGTCGCTATTTGTTCGACTAGTTGCTGAAATATCATTATGATTAAGACTACTTAATGGATTATCCGGAGGTGGTAAGTCTTCATCATCTCGCCATTCATTATAAAGAGCATAATAGGAATGCGTAAAATGTTGATACTGATAAGAAGAATCTCTGTATTGATACATGGATTCTTTAGATGAAACGCACAGAGTACTAGTTAAAGTTTGTAATTCTTTGGATTATAATCAAACAGTTTCTGATTCAAATTTACTTTGATATTTTTATCATGTATCATTTCTATAAATTTCTTTGTATGTAACATTTGTAAAACTTGTACATTGTTCTTTTTTATTTTGTACTAGAGGTGAACAAATGTATGAAAAAAGATATTAGGAGCTAAAAACTGTGAAAACCTAAGTTCATAGGAATAATATGTAATAAAATATGTATCTCATAAAAAGTCTAAAATATTGTAAACTTAGTACTTTAAGTGGTTGTATTGACATAAGCAACTAAGTGGATAGACATAAAGCTATTAATGGCACGTACATGTAATTGAGTTTTTGAAAAATGGAGTATCTATACTATGCAATTTTTATTAAATATTGTATATCCATCCAGAAAATCACCTAATTTTTAAAGAAAATTGTAAAAATTTTATCTTTGGAATATTAATATCTGGTAATACATTTATTTTTAAAACCTTGGATATTGTTATAGGAATATAAAAAATGTGATGAAGCTTCTTTATTATGTTTATGTCAGCTTCATATTTCTATGAAGTAAAATACTTAACAGAGTTCTATTCCAAATGAGTAATTGGAAACTCCAAATTAGTTAAAGAAACTACTGAAACTACCATACTTTCTAGATAGCAATTTAGCTATCCATATATGCAAATGTTTTTTTACACCATTCAACTGGTAATTACCCAACAATTTATACCGCATTAAAATAAGTATCACTAACATAAAATGATTCATGCCAATTTTATCTTGATATGTATCAATGCACTAGATATAAAGCAGTAACTAGAATTATTCTTGTACATAATAAATACTAAAGGTTTAATTTAATGTTTAACAAGAAGTATATATTACTTCAAGAAAAATCTATAGTATAAATTTTTGTAAGGTTCATCTTTCGATTAAAAACGAACTATTAAAAGAGAAAACTTAACAAAACTTTTTTCCAAGAGTAATAACTATGGAGAAAATATAATTTGATTGAATCTCAAAGAGCAAATGTTATATTATACACAAAAGTAATAGAAAAAGTAACTCACCAACAAAACCAAAAAAGTAAAAACAACTGAATTGATCTTCGTGCATTCATGCATTGTTATTTCCATAAATATCGTCATAAATCCTTTCTAATCGTAATAATTAACCAAAGTATTTTTGGAAACGGTTAGGGGGATTGAAAATAAACTAGAGCAAAAAGCAAAAGACATTTCTCTTGTTCCAGTAAAACTTCCAAGTCATTTGAATGATTTGCTCTACGTATTGAAAACAATATAAAAGAAAATGTAAAAAAAATAACAAAAAATTAAATAAGTACCTGGGAACAAATGTAGCAAAATATTTTAAACCAAATCTTCTGGATTTTGCATATTTGATAAATCATAAAGTTTGCTATAATCAACTACATGGCCATTTAGTAACCCCTTATTATCTTTTGGTGATTCTATTAATCTGAGCCACAGTGGTGCTTTATAATCACCGTCTAACCAAAAGTCTTTAATATTTGTCCAATAGTCAATCTTATTCATTTTTGTAGAGTTGCTTGCAGAATTGTATAGAATATTTAACGGATCATTATATTTATGTCTATCTTTAATGATTCTTATCCATGATTCCATCCCAATTATTTTATAATACAAATTCATTTTTATAACTTTATTGTGACCACCATCATTATCAAAACCATTAACCGTATCATTAAAATCATCTAATCCATTGGCATCTCCATCTAAAATATTCGAATTTGATTTATGTAACAATTCTTCTGGAGCACTATTGAAATATTCATTGAAGCGGTTGTTTGTAGACCTTCTTTTTGACAATAAGATAAACTCATAATTAGTTACACCTTGAATGATTTGTACCCATTGAATGATAAACAACATTGTTACCCATGCTAACTGCAATGCAGACCATGCATTAGCTAAGAAAATTGTTGGATCATATTGATATCCAAAACATAACTCATCATCTCCTAAAAGATAACATTTTGCATCCTTTCCTAATACCACCTCATAATAATCCTCTTTGATGTCAAAGTATTTAAAAGATAATTTAATAAAAATTATAATTGCTATTTCAACACAAGTAACAAACCAAACAAATTTTTTATGATTCATAAACCCAACATCATTATATATCCATGGACAAAAGTGATCAAATCTTGTAATAACATGTTGTTGAAAAGAAGAGTATTTACTTCTAATTGGTTTTCTTACTTGAGTTTCAATACAGAAATTATTCGTATCAAAATGACCGATTGATAATAAATCTGTTATTGTGGAACGAATAACATCATGATTTTTTTCAGTTTCAATAATACCAGGATTTGATTGAATTAATTGCATAAATAATATGAATGACATAATGATTAGGATAGATAATAGTAACGATAGTATCGAACGTCTCGAAAAAATGACAAAAATCATTTTCCAAAACCATAGTGCAGATACGATAATTAGACTGTTAAAAAATATTCCGGCTACTAAAGGTGATTTTGAAAAAGTCACTTTATAAGGTGATTTATTGTTAATAATTAATGTAGGCAATACAAACTTGTTTAATCCAAATTTTAATAATAAACTAATGACAGCACCAAATAATAGAACAAACAATGGGTTCAAAAACTGGAATGAAACAAAAATTGGAATCATTAGTATTAATGGCGCAAAAAACATGATTGTCTTTGCATGCAAATCATTCTTCAAATAGCTTTTGATTCTGTATCCATTTTCATCAAAACCACTATATAATAAGCTATTGCGCAAAGAGCTCTGTTTATTTAATTCATTGGCGATATCAAAACAATTTTTACCATCCATTGTCTTAGCAAAAAAATCAGCTTGGCCTTCCTTAATCAAATGTTTTAATACTTGTACCTGCCCCTTTACAACACCCCAATGTAAGGCAGTAAAACCAGAATCATCTACTAATTTAACATTTGCACCAAATTTTAACAACATTGATACGGTTAAGGGATCTCCTTGATATGCTGCCCAGATCAATGGTGTTCTATTTTGTAAATCTCTACAATCTACATCAATTAGACCAGTGTCCACTACGAAATATAATATATAGCAAACCAGCATGATGTTTGAGCTGGTTACAGCTAAATGTAGAACATTAAATCCTTGATCATCACATAAGGTAGCATCAGCATCTGAGTTTTTTAACAAATAATCTACTATATATACATAACCATACCTTGCAGCCCAATGTAAAGGAGTAGCATTCAACTGACTGGATTTAAAATTTGGATCAGCACCTTGTTTTAACAAGTATTCTACAATACTTAATCGATTATTAATTGCAGCCCAGTGTAAACCAGTTACTTTTTCGATTGGATCAAAATCTTGACCAATAGTAATTGCGTGTGATTCAACTAACCTCTTTATTGTAACCAAATCACCGGCTTGACAGGCGGAATGATATTCTATCAATATAGGATCACTATTCTGTGAATTATTAGTAGTATCTTTTCCAGCCTCTAAATTTTCTTCTAATGATGTGTTATTTGAAATTACTGCTTGCAAAGACGATGTATCTGCATTATCGATCTCATTAGTTGAGTTGATATCATTAATGTCGGTTTGTATATTATTATGGGACTGATTGTCCATTAAAGGTTCTGTGTCAATAGTCACCATTTTAGTTATTATCTTAGGTAATTTTCCTTTACTTTTTAGTCAAATAGAAGAAAACTTGAAACTACACTTTGTTTTAATCAGAAAGTTGTTAGGAGAATATTTTGTTTATTCCAATATATCCACCAATATTCAAGAACAAAATATATTATCACTAATTTAATGATTTAAAAGGCTGGTAAATACAGCAAACTGGTTAATTATTTAAATATGTCTCTCTATTGTTCTTTTCTTCTATTTTTTTTATGTTCAATACGTATTTTAGAGGTGTTTTTTAATATATTAATATTATACTACCTTAGTTATTCTTATTTTTATGGATTCAAAGATAATCAATTTATTGAAAAAATAAATTACGGAAAGATAGTGAAATATATGTACTATATCAAAATATACGTTTTAAGAGTAGATTCAAGTATGCAATTTGTATACCCATACATAAATGTATTATTAAAAAGAATTTAGATATAATTGTCAATACATCTATTTATCATAATCTATCCTGTATTTTGTGAAAGGAAAAGAAGAAAGATGGTTGAAGACGTGGAAGAAAACAAAAGGTTTGAATATGCAGATGTTGCCAGTATTATACAGTCGTATCAAAAAGATAAGCAAATTGAAACTATTCTTATAGAGAAATTTACTACATTTTTACAAAATCTAAAAGGCCAATATTTTGTCAATTTATACCCAAATCAGATTAACACTATCGCTAAATTTATTTACCTTTTCTTTACAGTTTTCCAAAATGAAAGAACTTTAGGTCAAGAATATGGTCAGTTGATGTATGTTAATAAACTTGGTAAAGCATTGACTAAAAAAGGGCAACGTTTAGCATATATCATATCTATTTGTTTTGGACCTTACATAATAAACAAGATATTAAAAGTATTTCATACAAGAAATACTGACGACCCGGCAGAAGATGATAAACAATTTTCTTTGAAAGAGACTATAGATTTGGGAATAAATTTGCATTTAATATTATTTTATTTTAAAGGTGAATATTCCGATATTTGGAAAAGGATATTTGGTATGAAAGAGGTAATCACTCATAGAATTAATAATGATGAAAGAAGATTTCGCAAAAATAATTCAAAAATGTATAAGGTGATAGGTTATATTTTCCTACTACAAACACTAACACAAGCCTTTCCCTTAATCAAATCAAAATTACTATTATTTACATGTAGAGATAGGAATAAATGTGAATCACATCATGATATAGTGTCAGATACAATAAGAATTATTACAAAAATACCAGAGAAATCACAAATTGCTCATGTTTCATTAGAAGATCCTACAGTTTTACCTTTTATACCGTCTGAATCCCGTCAATGTGCACTATGTCTTTCATTCATGGTGGACCCAAGTTGTGCTCCTTGTGGACATGTGTACTGTTGGGACTGTTTACAAAATTGGACTAATGAAAGACCTGAATGTCCATTATGTAGACAGAAATGTCGTCCTCAACAGATACAACCTCTAATCTAATTGTGATCACTTTATGGAAAAAATGATAGTGAAATAACGATAATTATTATTAATAATATAGTCTATAAAAGATGATTATATAGGGAAAAATGGAATAAAATCAGAAATTATAACAACTATATAAATTAAAATTAAATATTCTTTTTCACTATGCTAAGATGACTACATCTTAATTTATATTGTTGTTAAATTAAAGCCATTATTATTATTATTGTTATTGTTGTTGTTACTAATTATTATCAAATGACCAAATATTCACGCAGCCGTCGTCACCAGAAGTAATTAAATAATCTTTTCCATTAATGGAGACCCATTTCACTTGATTCACTTCACTAACATGATGGCATAACTCCTTTTTAGCAATGATTTCCCATTCATTTGACCCATTTTCTTTATATACAGCAAGGGTTCCATCAGAACCTGTACTGGCGATCAACCCATTTTCATTCCAAGAAACACTATATATTTGTCTTTCGTGTATTTTAGGTAAGATGCTTTGGCAAATCCATTCCTGTTGACCATCCATATCTTCGCCTTGATATTTCCATACACGTACTGTAGAATCATCGCTACCACTACATAATCTAATTGTATCAACATTACCACTTTTTTCAAAATCAGATGACCAAACGGTACCTTCATGACCATTTAATATAGCCACACATTCCCAATCATCATCAAATTCCGACCACAATCTAATAGTATCATCGTAGGAACTGGAAGCCAACAGACACTTGCGTGGATGCCATACGACATGCTTGACGTCCTGTGAATGTTCTTGTAAAACAGAAACACATTCGAAATCTTCACCAGCTTCATCAGTTTCCCAAATCCATACCGATTTGTCTCTGGAACAAGTAGCAAGAAACATCCCGTCATATGACCAACTCACGCCTTTAATTTCATTCTCATGTCCTTCAATAATAGCCAATAATTCCATATTTTCTTGAGTCTCATCAAACTGTTCATTATTGGTAAATTCATTTTCATCCGATATGTGGCTCCAAATAGACACAGTGGCATCAAATGACCCAGCTGCTAGACAAGGTGGAGTAGCTAGTGGTCTCCATGCAACAGATCGGACAGCTTTCTTATGCACTGTTTCATCTAAAATGCTCAATAGTTTAAATTGCTTTGTATCTGGGTCGATTATTTTCACTAATTTAATTTTATGGTCCTGTGATGCTATAGCAATTATCTTCTCTCGTGAAGTAAAGTCAATGGCCCAAACTCTGCTATTTTGTAACTTTAACGATTTGAGTAGTGAGAGAGACATGTTATGTTTTATTTTTTTTTATTATTATTTATTTTATTATATTATGTTGTGTCGGCTGATGACTGTTTTATCATAGAATGTCCTTTCTATTTCACTCTATCTGAGACATAAGAGTATGAACAAGTATGTAGATATTAATGTTATATTTTATGCATTATTTTCCCTTTCAATGACAAATATATTTATTTTGGGTATAAAATGGGTGTCGGTAGTCTTCGAACACACACAAATATTTAACAAAAAAAAAATTGATTTAGAGAAAATGTATGTGGAGAAAAGAGGAGAAGAGAGGGAAAAATAAATTAGCTGAATTCTAGAGAAAGGGAGAACGACAAAGACAGATTACTAATAATATTAATAATAATAAACGCTCGAGAAGGAGAGAGATAGAACAGAAAAGTGCAATTAAAAGATCATTAAAAGAACTTATTAATAATGTTCTAATGTTGTTTTGATCGAAGTTGGTACATCTGTTTCGTAATATTCTCTTTGTGAACAACGCACACACACATATATATATATATATCACGTTTGTTTAAAAATTGCTTATAATATTTTGTTATGATTAATCATGAAAAGGAGATACAGTACATTAGTAAAAAATAGTATAAAGTTGATAAAAAATGATGTTCCTGAATTACCTCAAGATGCAATAATATTCAGTATGATTCAGCCTACGGGACCTTTCCATTTAGGCAACTATTTAGGTGCTAATCGGGTGTGGAAACAATTGAACGATAATAAATTACCAACACAGACATGTTTATTTGGTGTAGCCGATTTACATGCAATCACAGTACCTAAATTGGATAGTGAACAGTTCAGAGATTTTAGAATACAGGCCGTTGCCAGTATATTGTCACTTGGGATATCACCCGAGAAGTGCATAGTGAGTTTCCAATCAATGATACCCGAGCATTCACAATTGAATTGGTTGTTGGCTACTATTACATCGATGGGGTATTTGAACAGAATGACCCAGTGGAAAAGTAAAAGTGAGGGGGCCAGCGAAGATCAAGTCAAGTTAGGGTTGTTTGCATATCCTGTATTACAAGCAGCTGATATATTGTTGTATGGGTCCACACATGTCCCAGTGGGAGAAGATCAAAGTCAACATCTGGAATTGACTAGACATATTGCAAGGAAATTCAATAGGATGTACAATAGATCATATTTAGTAGAACCACAGACTATATTAGCACCAACCAAGAAAATTTTAAGTTTAACCAAGCCTGAAAAGAAAATGTCAAAGAGCGATGGCGATTCAATGTCCTTAATATATTTAAATGACCCACCAGAATTGATACAGAAAAAGATTAAGAAATGCTTAACAGACTCGTTAAGTGATAGATTTTATTATGACCCACAAGAAAGACCAGGTGTCTCCAATTTAATCAATATAGTCAGTGGATTGCAAAGTAAAACCATAGAGCAAGTTGAGTCAGATATTAAGAATATGCATGATTATAATACATTTAAGACATATGTTGCAGATATAATTATTGAGAGTTTGACGCCAGTGAGAACTTGTTACAACGAATTGATTACAGATCCAGGATATTTATTGCAAGTGGCAACTAAAGGAAGTTTAGATCAAGCTAGGCCTTTAGCACAAAAGACTCTGAAAAGTGTCATGGATAGAATGGGATTTTAAGGGGGGGAGAAGGGGAAGAAGGAGAAGAAAAATAATATGTTAAAGATTCACTAATAGGAATTCATGTAGATAGTATAGAATAGAGAAAGAAAAAAAAATAATAATAAAAGAGAAAAGATATTTTGATGTATATATATATATATATATGTAATAGAAGGATGACTTGATAATTCATTGCTTAAAAGGTAGAAATTAATTCTGACCACCCTTCCATTCATGATCATCCAGACGAAAAAAGAAGTCTCCTTACAAGTGTTGGTATTTCTCTCTATACAATATAGAGAGATGGAAAAAGTAAGGCAGTTTGTTCCTTACCTTGAACGGACCACATGACCTCGGAGATTTAATTTTCCCGGCTTTCCCGTTTTTCCTTTTTTTTTTTTCCCTTTTTCAGGGTGCAAAAAGAAAGATCAACAATAAGAATGTAAGAATTGCTGTATTGTAGCGAGACTATTATTCTAGCACAATAGATATTCATTTTAATACTACCCCTTATTTCCTTAAACAATAACAATAGTAAAATAAAACAACAATGGTATGTAATCTTTCTGATAGTTAAAGATTAAAATAAAAAATTAAAATTAAAGTTGGGTGTATTATATAATGGCGAAGATGTGTTTTCTTGTGCTTTTTTTTTTCTCTTTTGATTCATTTTATATGCGCACACAAATTGTGGATTAATAGGCGATGAGTTGAAGCATGCTGTACTTCTTTTTCTTGTTCTTTGTTTTCTAGTTCCTTTATTCTGTGTGGAAAGATTTATAGATGATTTACTCGTCGTTTTCTTTTGCTTTTTTCAATTTTTGTTATCCTATTTCTACTCACTCACTTCATCATTTGTTTGTATGACATTTGGGTGTAATTGGAATAAGATCGATGCTTGTCTTTTTTCTTTCTTTCTTTTTCTTTCTATGTTCTTTTTAATTATAAATACTACAGAGAATAAAAAAGTAGTTAAAGCAAGAATAAAAATTGTTATTTTAAACTTTCTAATCTGTTCCTTTACATTTTTTGTTTTATACCATTATTGTTCGTAGTTTTTTTGTTTTTATATTTATCTCTTTGATGAGATTCATTTATTGCTTGTTTTGCTAATTAAAGACTAAGAGCGGTGCTTTCATCTAAACTAGCAAAATTTTATCTATCTACAGTACAGAAAATTTTTTGATAACTGTATTTTTAAATTACTTTTCAGTGTATATTTCTTTTCTTAATTTTGTTTTTTTTTTTTTTTTTTTTTTTAAATAAAAAAACCAAATAAGCTATAATATTCACATATAAGAAGAAACACATATTAATATGGATGCAGCTCCTAGAAGAATTGTGGCATTTACTGTCAAAGGTATGACATGTAGTGCATGTGTAAACGGTATCATTAAACAGGTTGGTTCCATAGATGGTGTGGATGATGTTAAAGTATCGTTGATGACAGCAACGTCTCATATTATATATAACCCAATTCTTTCTAATGTCAATGAATTGCAGGAAACAATAGAAGATTGTGGTTTTGATGTACTACTGATTTCAGATTCGGAATATCATATGATGGATCAAAAGGGTACAAAATTAGTATCGGGTAAACTGAAATTATTCTTACTATCATCATGTCCCTCTACACCCCTATCTAAAAAATCTTTTGATTTTTTAAATATTTCAGTTGAAAACATTCAAATGATTTCTCAAAATGAGTACACTCTATCCTTTAAATATGATCCTTATCAGACTGGTATGCGTGATATTATTTTCAAGATAAATCAAGAATTGGACCTCGAGTCAGTAGTGAATACAGCTGAAGAGTTAGGTAATAATTTCTCTCAATTGACTAAACAGGATGAAATTATTTTTTGGAAGACAAATTGTTGTAAATCTTGCATCGCTGCAATGGTGTCAATGGCATTGTATATGGGTGTTCCGATGTTTATACCGTCTATTATCGAATCGAAAGTATTTCCATATAAAGAAGTCCCCATAGTAAAAGGGTTTTTCTACAGAGATTTAATTGGACTTGTCTTAGCTACATATGTTCAGTATGTTATCGGAAGTTATTTCTATATATCTACTTGGAACTCGTTGAAAAACAACCATAGTACTATGGACACATTGATATGTCTATCAACATCGGTCGCCTACATTGTGTCACTTGTGTCAATTATTCATAATATGATTATTGAAAATTCCACGAATTTACCTAATGTTATTTTTGATACATCGATAATGTTATTCACTTTTATTTCATTGGGTAAAATGTTAGAAAATAGAGCTAAATCAAGGACTACTACTGCATTGACTAAATTGCTTCAATTATATCCATCCTCATGTTTGTTGGTGGAACATTATGGTACAGCTGATCAATCTGTAACTCAGATACCAAAAGATCTTTTGCAAATTAATGATATTGTAGAGGTTAAGGCAGGTATGAAAATTCCTTCAGATGGGGTGGTTATTTCTGGTATTACTCAGATTGATGAATCATTGATGACTGGAGAATCCTCTTTAATCAAGAAATCAATGGATGATGAGGTCATTGGTGGTACAATCAATGGTCCAGGGCATATCTTTATTCGTATTACATCTATTGGTGAACATACAAAGTTGTCTCAAATTATCAATATTATGAAAAGGGCACAGATGACCAAAGCACCAATTGAAACAGTAGCAGATTTTGTGGCTTCGATCTTTGTACCTATTTTACTCACTATGGCATTGTTATCCTTTATCTTTTGGATCATAATATCAAAATATTTAACAAATTGGGATTACTTTTCTCATGATAGAATTTATTCATGTATTAAATTGGCTACATCTGTGATTGTTGTGGCCTGCCCTTGTGCAATCGGTTTAGCTACTCCAACAGCAATTATGATAGGTACTGGCATTGGAGCAGAGAATGGGATTTTAATTAAAAGTGCTGAAGTCATTGAGTTATTGGGACATAATACTAAGCACGAAGATATAGTGTTTGTCTTTGATAAGACAGGTACGTTAACTATGGGTAAATTATTTGTTAAAAATTTTATATTAGATAGTGAAAGTGAAATTGATATAGATAATTTACTTCGTATAATTATAGACTTAGAATTAAACACTGAACATCCAATCACTAGACCCATTATTGAATATTGTCAAAAACAAATAGATTCTAAAGAATTGGATTTGAAGAGATATGAAATAACTGAATATAAAAACATGATAGGGCTGGGTATATCTGCTTTAATTAAAGATAATTCCAATGGGACTAAAATGGGACTATCTATAGGTGGTACTGGATTAATGAGGCAGCTAAAAGTATCTAATTTAGAAAGTTATGAATTGAAAAATGAGCATGGATACACAATTGCCTTTGTTTGTGTTAATAATAGGATTATCTGTCATTTTGAATTGTTAGATATGATTAAAGAAGATGCAGCAGATACGATTTATTGGTTAAGGATGAATAATTATCCTGTTTATATGATTACTGGTGATAATCATAGTTGTGCTCTCTCAGTAGCATTACAAACAAATATTGATTGCAAAAATGTGTTTAGTTCGATTCTACCATCAGGAAAATGTGATATTGTGGAACAATTGCAAGAAAATGGAACTAAGAAGATCGTGTTTATTGGTGATGGTATCAATGATTCGCCAGCTTTGGTTAAAAGTGACTTAGGAATTTCACTATCTACTGGTACAGAAGTAGCTATTGAGGCTGCTGATATTGTTATATTAAGTAATGATTCTCAAGTTGGCTCGGACAGATATTTATTAAGAAAATTGATTTATGCAATTGATATTTGTGACAAAACTTTTAAGAGAGTGAAACTAAATTTATTTTGGGCATTATTTTATAATATGTTTATGATTCCAGTGGCTATGGGTGTTTTGTTGCCATGGGGTATATACTTGCATCCAATGGTTGCAGGGTTAGCTATGACATTAAGTTCAATTAGTGTAGTATTAAGTTCACTACAACTAAAGTTTTGGAAGGCACCTTATGTTGAAATACAATCAATTAAAAATAGAAGTTTACCAATATTTAGTTGGTTTCAAAACATTAGAGATAGATATAATAATCGATATTCTTCTATTACAAGCAGCGAAGACATTCAACTGATAGAGGTATAAATAATATTTTAATAAGCATTTAGCATTTATATATTTTTATAATAATACTCTTCTTTTCTTGCATTCTCAATAAATCATAACGTGAATAGTTGTATTAATTCTATAATTTATCGTTTGTACTGAATAATCAATAATACATGTGCTTTTTTAATAAATGTCAAGTGGATGTAAGATCTATTTTTTCTTATGTTATTTGTTCTACTATTAAAGGAAAAAACAAAAAGTGATACAAAATTAATTGACAACTTCAATGAAATTTCAGCAAACACTGATTTGGATAGAATTCAAGATATACATAGATATAAGCGGAAATTAAAACTTTCTTAACTGTTGTGATAATATAATCAATTATATGAAAGTGCATATCGGAATATTCCTTGATACATAGTGGAAACTATATTGAAATACAGCAAAATACTAATAAATTAGTTATGGAGTTGTTTGAACTATTTGAAAAAAGTAGATATTATGTTGGTGAAAACAGTAACTCCAGCATCAGATATTATTGAAATTCTAACATACAATTTATTAAGGTTTTACATAGAAGGTTGGGATATATATTAATAAGAAGTATTCTTGTTATCCATTGTCTTAAAGATAGCAACATCAAAAATGTATTTGGAAAAGGAAATCATTTATAACAGGGAAAATTCTCAAAAATACATACATTAGGTTGTACACCCTATTGCATTAGATTTTGAAATAGAAGAGAAGAGCAGGTCCAATTATTGATAATTTTATAATAGGTTTCTCAGTGTAAGTCAAAGATCTAAAATAAGAATTAAGGTATCCATGGTAACTGAATCCAAAATAATGATATATTATTAAAAATATAAATTTAGATATCCTCGATGATTTTTTATTAGTTTAAAAGAAAAATATTGGTATAAGAAAGAAGTTATCAGTTTTAGAAAAACCAAAAAGATATTAATATTCTTATAAACTTCATTAAAAATAATTTGTCTTGTCTTTTTTTCAGGACGAATAAAATATTTTTTGTTTAATGTCCAAATTAATAAACCTTCACTGTTTCTAGAATATCATATTCTCTTAAGAATTATTATGTAAATAAAATCTAATTTAAAAATGAAAATAAAAGACCAAAAAAAAAAAAGCTTAGCAAAACTTTTTTTGGTATTCTAAGAATGTAAAGTTTAGTGGAGGAGCAAATATGAGATTAATAAAATTCATTGTTAAGGAAGATAACAAAGATTTAGGTAATTATGTATATTTTCGTCATATATTTATAAAAGTTATATAATTATTACACTAAGTAAATTGAAATTTGTTCTTTGCTGTTGTACTAAAATATATTTTTTAAAATTAACACTGATACTTTTGGTCATATTTATCTTTAGTTTTTTAATTTATAGATTTACATTTAAACAGAACTATGTCTTCTGGAGAATACAATATAAAGTGCAAATAATACACCTGGAATCCATGCAAAGAACGTCAATAATAAATCAATGAAAAAAGTAGTACTTAAACCATCTGCTATAAAGACTGCTAATGGAGGCAAAAAGATTGCTAATTAAAATCAAAGTGAAATAGAAAGAAATTATAAGGTACATAGGTGTACATATATCATAGTAATATTGTTAGTAAATTGTCTTGGTCAAAATTTATGTAAAAAACTATAATATAAGTTTTCCTTTTAATCATAGAGGGGTCGCATACCGATAATAGTGTTAATTAAAGTTGTAGCTGTGGACATAATATTTTGTTTATTAATATGAGTATGTTTCGTATGAATTTAAGACTCAACATTAACCCATCAAAAAAGATCAAGAAAGAAAGTAAATATTTAAAATGTTAATATAATATGTCTAGTGCATACATATACATATATATATATGTGTGTGTGTGTGAAATAACTGTATAACTTTTAAAATTTGGGGTGTGAGTAGTGATGGTAAAACAAATATAGATATTATGGCTCTACTCCCCTTATAGTTATTATGTCATTAGAGCATAATTTGATTAAAGGATGTTATCAAACAAAAACACAATAGAAATTAAAGAGATACTATCTACTGATTGTTTATTGTATCCCTTTATCTATCTCTTATTTCTATATATGGCAATTTTTTGCAAGAGTTTTATAAAGTATGTTGCAACAAGTTAAAGAGGAAACATGAAAAGAGAAAGCAGTATTATCCAAAAATGTTCAAGAACAATACATACACATTACTATGTGATATATTATGTGGGTAATTAGCCTGATAATTGATATATGAATTTATTATTATCCTAGTCGAGTACAAACAGTAGTAAATTGAAAGATACTAACACTTATTGACATTTTAATGTTTAAAATAGATACTATGATGCTGCAGTGTTTGCATCCTGTAGTGATGGTTACATACGATTCAAAATCACATTATTAATATTATATGAAAAACGGTTAAGAGTTGGCGATTTCTAATATTTGTTTTCAAAAGAACAACAAGAACAAGAAGAATGGATTACACTAATAAGAACCAGCTCTGTTAGTATGTATATCTCTTTTCTTCTGTAAATATATATTGTCAGCTTTGCAAAATTTTTATAGTGAATAATTGTTGCTCTTTTACTGAATAAAGTAAAGTTAATAATTCATCAGGGGGGTGGCCAATTAGAGCTTGTTTTATAATAAACTTGCATGTGACATTATGAGCAAAGAATAAACTTTTCCTTTTTAATTAATACTATATTTACATAGAACCTGATGAAAGAGGCCCGCTTTTTATTAACTTTTTAGTAGATTGAAATCCGTCTGGTTAAATATACTTTTCTTGACCATCTAAACAGAACACACATAATTTGGTTTGTTTTTCCATATATGGTAAATAGGTTAAATACTTTATATAGCGTAATCTATATAGGTGGATATATGATTATATATGTATGCAAAACAAGTACCTTGTGGAACCAAGGAGTTGAATAGATGTTATAAAATGATATCAAAGCCAAGTCGAATTATTGATCATTTAGTTACTTATAATGTTCTTGAATTAGGTAATTAGAGACATAACTGTTTACTTGGGAAAACAAAAGCTGTCAATATTGTCCAAAGTCATCTTCTAAAAAGTTATAATGATAGACTTTGTTAGATGGAAGTAAGAAAAAAAAACTCTACCTTGTGAAAGTAAAGCTCATGTTCTTGTCTATAGTATTGTATAAAACTGACTAAACTAATCTAGCATAATTAATCTGATTACTTTAACTAAATATTAAATATCGTATCCCTAAATTTCTTGTTGGTATTTCTTTGCTCTGTTTTAGATGTATGTGTCTATATCTTTAAATAATATAATGTGGTATTTGCATATCCTCAAAAAAAGGATTTTCATATTTATTTTATAAAGGCAAGTTCATACATCTTGTTTGGCAGACTAAAATGTACTATGGGAGACATGTTTTCCAAATATATATAACAACGTAAATAATTCGTGTTGTTGTCTATAGGTGATATATGAACTATCATCTTTAGAAAGAGTAGTCTAAATAAAAGATATACAGATTAATATGAAGATTGAAAGCAGAAAAGACAATAGAAGTATTGTCGATTAAAGGATATGTCAAATCATTTGTAATGACATCAGGCCGTTATATACCATGTGATATATGAAACCTGGATATTACTATAAAGGATCTTGTAAGCTCTTTAGTTGACGACAACGTTCTCATCTGCCTTGTTTATATAACTATGTTTATCTGTATATAGGTGTATGTTGGTTTACTCCTTGTGTAGAGTATAGTTTACATATCATATATAGGTAATCAATCAAGCTAAATTCATCTATTTTAGTGTATAGAAGAGTATATCTCTCGTGATAAGATTTTCATCTTTTACATATCACATTGATATTAGGATAATACCTCCTTGTTGAAAACACGGTGATGCAACATTGCAATTTTTGACAAAAAAACTCCGAAGCCGGGAGTTGAACCCGGATCCCCACGGTGAGAACGTGATGTGATAGCCGCTACACTACATCGGACAAAAACAATGTTAATGTTGTAGTATGGTATGGTGAAGTTCTTTGTGTATTCCAGGGAAGCGCAAATAATATTAATAGTAATTCAAATAATCGAGACAGTAATCAACTATAGTCGATAGTATAATTACTAAAACGGTCTTATATATTAAGCGGCTTATATCGAGCTAATGTACTTATTCGAAGTTACTTGATTTGTTACTTGCTTGTTCTATTTTGTTTATACATAATATATAAATTATTTACAAGAAACGATTATGGAAGATGATCTTTTATCTCCTGAAAACGTTGTCCTTTTATATGTTTTCTGGAGCTCGATCGATTATTCAGATTACTACATTAATGACTTGACTGATTCAAACCCTAAAATTTATTATATTAATTTAGGTGCACTACTGGATTAGAACTGCATCCCAATTCTCTAATCATGGTGATTAGTAATACACGTGGGACTTAATAAAACAATAGGTAAATTCTAGATTTGCCAAGATCTTATGTAATCCAATCTTTTTATTATGCAGCATCTAATGTTGTAGCACATGTATGGCTTATTAATACACTAATTGGTTCTAGATTCATTCAGGATCTTATGTAATCTTGATGGTTATAACTATTCTATTCCACAACAGTTAACTGTTGTAGAATAGAATAATAACAATTACCATGATTAAAGAGTTCTAATCCACTAGTGCACCTAGATTAATGTAATAAAATTTAGGGTTGGGATCACTAAGCTCGTTAATATACAAATCTGAATAATTGATCGAGCTCCAGAAAACATGTAAAAGGACAACGTTTTCTGGAGATAAAAGATCATCTTCCATAACAGTTTTTTCGTAAATAATCTATATGTTGTATATAAACATAAATAGAAAAAAAAAGCAATAAACCCTTAACCCTCCTAGTTATATATAACGTTCTTATATATTTGTTATTGCCCTTACTATTCGTTCAATAGTCCTGTTAAAGAATTAGTCCTAAGTTCAAACTATAACATTAGCTGTTGCAATATGAAAGAATGAGATTCTTTGTACTTTTAGCGGAAGTGCAAATAATATTAACAGTTATTCAAATAATTGAGACAGTAATCAACTATAGGCGATAATATAATTACTAAAACGGTCTTATATACTGAGCGGCTTTTATTGAGCTAATATATTTATTCGAGGTTACTCCTTGTTAATTGCTTGTTGTTCTATTTATGTTTATATATAATATATAATTTATTTACAAGAAAAGGTTATGGACGATGATCTTTTATCTTCAGAAAACGTTGTCCTTTTATATGTTTTCAGGAGCTCGATCAATTATTCAGATTCATACATTAATGAGCTTGGTGATCCAAACCCTAAAATTTATTACACTAATTCAGGCACACTAGTGAATTAGTAAGCGCACCCCAATTTATTAGTTATTGGTAACCAGGTGCACTACTGATAAATGACACAATTATTATGGCCATTAGTAATATATGTGCGACTTATTAAAACAATAGGTAAATTCTAGATTCGTCAGAATCTTATGTAATCTTACTGGAACTAATCTTTTTATTATGCAGCGTCTAATGTTGTAGCACATGTATGGCTTATTTAAGCAATAAATAGTTCTAGATTCATTTAGAATCTTATGTAATCTTGGTGATGATGACTTTTCCATTATACAATAATAGTACAGAATAATTATTTTGTTAATGATTTTTAAAAATAAGAATAAATGCACATATGATTTGTTACTTGATGTAAGGTAAGCAGTTGAGATAGAATATGAAATAAAAAACTATATTAAAAAATAGTTTTGAACATGGTATAATGTTTTTTTTAATATATAGAGGATTATTGCTACTTTATGTAAAGATTTGTAAAGAGTTATTACAAGTAATAAACCAAAATATGGATATTAATTATATACATAAACACTTAAAAATTATATAATTGGTTGATTTTAACTATTAAATAGATTAATCCTGGTTATTCGTGTTATTTTTCCTTCAATTAAATCTATTAGATAGAATACGAATATTAATGTTCATAATTACCTCCTGCACTATCCTTCAATAATCAAAGGTCTCTTAAGTAGGCTTCTTAGTAATTTGCCATCAATGTTCATCCAATGATCGTTTGTTCGTTCAAATACACTTATAACCTTGGACCCAGAGTTTCAGTTGTCCCAAGTCCTTCGCCTCGACATTAGGCGTTACCTATAGACTACGTATTTCAGGATTTCCAATTAGGGCTTTTTATATTTTATTCATTATTTATTTTCTATAGATATTTTAAATATATTGTAAATAAATTGCAAGCGAAATATAATTCCTAAAAATATATTAGTTAGTTTCTTTTTTTATACTTTGAAGTATCATTTTCTATACTTATCTTTCTGCCTTATTGTTATTTTTTTATTTTCTGGTAGTAATTCTTGCGTCTTGTCTGTCTTTTTGTATGTAACTTACAGTAATATGAAAATAACAACTTACAGATCTAATAGCATGCATCTAAGACTAATTAAATTGAGAATAGATTTATTTTGTCATAATTTACTTTTTAGAAGCAAAGTTATCACTACAACAAGGCATTAATATGTCTTGTAAAATCCGTTTAATAGAAGAATAAATGAACTATAATGGAATTCTTTTTCTGGTTTGGTCCATTATGTTCTTTCTTTTTTTTTAAAAGAGGTTTTTTGTTTTATAAGAAAACAATTTGTTTATCTTGAAGTTTTTAAAAATAACTTCAGATCTTAGTGATTTAGAAATCAGTGCATATACAATAAGTAGTTTCCATTTAGCAAAAAGTTAGAGTCCAATATTTGTTTTGAGATGAATGTAAATGATAAATAATAAGCTAAAGAAATAGGGTTATAAATATATGGGAACTTTCAAGAAAAAATTTTAAATTTATAGAAGCTGGAGGTTAGAATTTTTTACACCTAGGTTATATACAATTTATATAATCTTATGCTGGAAATATGTCTCTCAGGAGACTTTGATATTATAATTATTAGCATTCTTTGATTATTATTTAAATAGTGTAGCCCATGACAAAAATCAGTAAGTATGTTGAATAATGCGTCTAATATTACTTAAATTATGAACAACTCGAGTTCATCTGAAGACAGTTATTATAGTCCTAAATATACAAGGTAAAAAATAACATCCAAAATGAGTTTATTTATTCTTTTTATTAAACAACATTTAGATATTAGAGAAAATTTAAAATGTAAATTGAGTTTTATTTATATTTTGCAAGAAGTAAAATGTCTCTGAAATTAAACTAGTGAAGGAGGGAATAAGACGGTTAATTAAAAGCAAACAGAGAATAAGAAAATTACAAGGTTACTGATTAGAAGAATCATATATGTTTCATAGATTTAATTGTAAAAAATTATTAATTGAAAGAAGACAGCATTTTTTGATTAAAAAGAAGTACGATAGTCAAGCAGTATTTCTTTAATTTAAAGCAAGATGTTTAGGAAAACTTCGAATGTAAAACCTTTGTTTTTGAATTGAATAAAATCGAATTAAATAATTTCGAGGTTGTAAATATTTTGTAACAAAAAATTTTGGAAAGTTAAAACTTTATAAAGAAAATAAACAATATTCAAAGCCACATTTAACTGTAGTTATAACCCTGATTTTTTCCTGTTCTAATATATTTATTCTCATCCCTTTAAGACAACTAATAAGACTATCCATAATCAAGTATTCATATCTTGTTGTATATAGGTCGTTGGCTACATCTATTTTAAAAAGATGTATTATTGAGCACACAGAAAATTCTACTTATGCAAATATTCAATACACTTAAAGTATTAACTATCTCCAAGTACATAATAGAAATGGAATAAAAAACTTAATAACTTTGTACAGTTTGGTATCATAAATTTACCTCATTATTCAAGTCAATAATACGTTTAATAGTTTCTAAAAAATATCAATTTCAGTTATAATGATGATTACATCAATGAAGTCTATTTTCAGGGACATCATATATACAACAGATTGGAGGAGAAGATTGGATTATCTAACATTATTCGTACAAGTTGTATAAATTTTTATTAAAATTTTAGGTATATGATTATTTTATATGTCATAGTTGATTTTTGCTATTCTATTTGTATACTTATCCAAAATGTGAGGAGTAAAATCCTTTCTTTATCACCAATGTTTTAATTCCATACCTTCTGGTGGTGAAGTTTCCACTTTTTTATTCTTAACATCATCCCAATTTGTGTTTAATGTAGTACCATTACTTTCAATGAACGATTTCATCATTGCCCTTTTAGTGTCAGGGTCTGCATTTGCATATAACTTTTGAAAAAATGCATCTGCACTTCCATTATTCTCTTCTAAATCGTCTTCGTATTCATCAAAGTTGATCTTTGACCAGTCCTTTTGTTTTTTAGTTTTTACGTTGTCGTTTTTTGTATTCTGTTCATTGGTATTCTCTAAAGTTTTCCAAGTTTTACCACTATCTAATTTGTCTATAGTTATTTCTAATTTTTTTGTAAATATCTTGAATTTAATTGAATCGTCGATTATAGGGTTTGATAAATTAATAGAATATTGGAATTCTGAGTTTTCTTTAGGTAAATTCCATGACAGAGTTAGTGTATTATTTACGCTATTTAATTCACTGTGTATCGATGACACTGATTTTGGTAATCGATCTGTAAATAGCGAAATTACAATAGTATTGGACGTTTGGTACCATTCTTTTCTAGTTTTCTCATGTGTTGAAGACAAAGCAGTTTTACTAGAGGTGTTAACCTGATCAGTTTTTGCATTGATGCTATTTGTAGCAAGTGAAGATGTTATTGAATTAGAGATATTGGGTAGTGGTTCTGGAAGGGTTTCTTGTTCTGTAGTCTTTGAAGGTGGAGCATTTACGGTTTTTGTTGGTGTTAATGTAGTATTTTTCTTTAAAACACAAGCATCTTCTGATATAAGGCCTTTTTTCTTCCATTTCTTTAAGCTTGAATTTAATTTAGATTCCCACAAAGGTGTAGTTGGATTGTCATAGCCATACTCCATGGCTTTGTTAAAGTTATCTAAAGCCTCTGTGATGTCATGATTATTGAAGTAGTGTATGAATATTCTAAAATAAACAAATCCGATCTTTGACCTATCTCCACGATGATCAGCAATTTTCAATGCTTTGAACAATGAATCATTTGCATTTTCCAATGTTAATTCATTATGCCAACTGGTTGAACTAAAATAAAGCTTTTCAAGGCAAGCAGATTTATATACTAAGGCGGGAATACTTTCAGGATATTGTTTTAAAATAGAATCATACTGAGATATAGCTGTTTCTGGATCCTTCTTATCGTATAAAGTGGAGTAGGCAGATTTTAAATCAGTAGCAATTGGCATTTTTTCTTATTATATTTCAATTTATCTGTTGTTGTACTTAATTTACCTTGATAACGTTATTATAGAAAATATACATATAATCTTTGAAATATTTTTGTCAATATACCGAAACATTGTGATAATATTTCTTAAAATAAACATGTATATATCTTTTTAATGCTTATATTAAATTCCTCTGTTATTAAATTATTAATAAAATATTCATTATCACAACACTTTACTTGATATCCAAAAAGGGTAAAAGATATCAAAAATTTTTCATGTAGGAGCATAATTTGAAAAAGTGACAAGTGTAGTGAACGAACAAGAAGTGATGAGATGAGATGAGGCAAGATTAAAGAAATATAGAAATTTTATATTTTACCTTTTCATACATACACATGAGGTGAGAAGAATACTTTATAATTGCATCTACATCACAAAAGGTATAGCGATTGGATAGGTTGCAATTTGTGTTCAATATTCTCTCTTTTTTTTTTTTGGTTTTATTATTCTTCGATTCGCTAAATTAAATTTAGGAAATAATAAGCCTGTTATAGAAAGATGTCCTTTGCACACGTTAGGGCACTTATTTTAGATGCCACTCCTTTAATTACTCAACCTTATACCCATTATCAAAATTTTGCACAAGAGTTTTATACAACACCTACTATTATTCAAGAAATTAGAGATGCGCAAGCTAGAAAAAACTTAGAAATTTGGCAAAGTTTAGGCAATCTTCATCTAATTCATCCTTCAGAAGAGTCTATTAAAAGAGTATCTCAATTTGCTAAATTGACAGGTGATTATTCTGTGCTGAGTGCTAATGATATTCATATTTTGGCTTTGACTTATCAACTGGAAGTTCAGTTAAACAAAGGCGATTGGAGATTGAGGAAAAGACCTGGTGATAAGTTGGAGGAGGAACAAAAGTATCAAACAGACAAAGTAAATAAAACGCCTCAAAAGGGTGTTAGGAATATTACTAAGCAAATAACTTCTAAAAAAGATGGTTCATTAGCAGAAAAAAATACACCAAATGAGAAACTTGAAAAATCTCGGAAAGCAACTGACAATAAACCAAAAAAGAAACGTAGAAGAGGAGGTAAAAGACAGCGTGAAAAGAGGAAAGCTAGATTAGCTGCAGAAGCCTCAGATAGCACTCAAACGGATGGTTCGATTAATGTAAAATCTGATGAAGTTGAATCAGTATCAAAACAGGTTGAAATAAAAGAAGATGTTGCAATAAATCAAATTATTGATGTTTTACCAGAAAAGGACCTAACTGTAAAAGAAGATGAATTAATAAATGAATTGGAAGATGACGATTTGGAAGATGACGATGACGGTGAATGGATCACTCCTGATACTTTAACAGAAGCCTTACTTAAAGACAGTGGTGAAGATACAGTTGGTTTACGAGGTGTAGAAGTATCTGAAGAACAAAGGAAAGAAGCGTTGGATTTACCAAAGAATCAAGTAGCTTTGGCTACAGGAGATTTTGCTATACAAAATGTAGCATTACAATTGAATTTGAATTTGATGAATTTCCACTCTGGTCTAAGAATTAAAAGATTACGCAATTATATGTTAAGATGCCATGCATGTTTTCAAATGTTCCCATTACCAAAAGATGGTAAGCCAAAGCACTTTTGTCCATCTTGTGGTGGACAAGGCACTTTATTAAGATGTGCAGTTTCTGTGGATGCCCGTACTGGTAAAGTTACTCCACATTTAAAAGCCAATTTCCAATGGAACAATCGTGGTAACCGTTACTCTATTGCTAGTCCTTTATCTAAAAATTCTCAAAAGAGGTACGGTAAAAAGGGTTTTGACCATAGTAAGCAAAATCAAGGGGTTGAACTTCTGAGAGAAGATCAAAAAGAATACGAACAAGTGATGAAACAAGAGGAATGGACCCGCAAACATAATGAAAAGGTTTTGAACAATTGGATTGGTGGTGGATCTGCAGATAACTATATATCACCATTTGCAATTACTGGTTTAAAACACCATAGTGTTCGTGTAGGAAGAGGAAGACATGCAAATAGTTCTAGACGTAAGAAATAGTAATTGTTTTAACAGATTCAAGCTATGTACTGTGGAAACTGTATAATAGTGTAAATTTATATAAGTATGATATATATTTGTTCAATATTTTTGAAGCCAAATCATGTTTGATAGGATGATATGCTTTTGAAAGTACTTCTATCTTTAAGATAGATTGAAAACTTTTCAAGATTAATAGATCTTTTACATCTTGTACAGTTTAATCATGAATAATTTTAATTTAATTATTACTTCTATTAGTTCAATCTTTTTAAAAAAATGTGGCAAGTAATTTAAATCAAAGTGACAAAATTTTCTTACTAGTGAAATTATTTATTCCCCTAAGTATATATATGCGATGTGTACAATATGAATTTTGTCGCGGTTATTAGTTTAGTTAGAGAAAAATATACAACCAGTGATTATAATTTAAACAATATAGTTACTAATAAATATATGATATTTGTTGTTTGAGGAAATAAGGTGAGATCGGAAAGTTTTGGTAGAAAAATACTCAGAAATGAGATAATGTTATTGAAGTTATATAGAAAAAAATTTAAATATTAAAAATTATTGGAATATGGGAATTGTGACTGGTTTTTCTATTGAGAATGAGCGCCTGTAGTCATTGGATATATAGTAAACATTCTCAATATTACATTAAACAGATTTAGTATACAAAATTATAATAAAGTTCTTCATTTTCTTTTTCTCTATACAGCATAGAAATAATAATATACAAAGATTGTAAATAAGATAAAAATAATGTATGATGAAATCCTTGGCTTTATATATGTTAATATTGAGCCATTTTCCTCTACGAACGGTAAGATATTTAATAAACAAACTCAATAACTTTTGGTGACCTCTCAACGATTATTACTCAACAATTTATCGTTTAGTGTCTGCTAAAATCTTATTGTTCTATCTATTTCGTTATAGAACATTCTATTTCAACATTTTTGCTTGTGGACTTTTTTTTTTGTTTGAAATTGGTTTCTAAATTTTTTTAAATATTAATTATTTGTTTTAAAAAAATGTGATTCAGGTTTTTGAGAAAACAAAAATTTTATCACTTAAACGACATTTGACAGTGATTTTCAAAATTAAGCATCCAATTATTGACAACACATATTCTTAACTTACCATTATTCAATATATGCATCAAAGAATGATTTAATATATTTTTGTTTCAACGATTTTTTTTAACTATATAGATAAAAAGTTGTTGAGAATAAGCGTCTATGGTAATTAGATATATTGTACACATTCTCAGTTATTATTGTTATATATTTATAATCTACAAAGGGTAAGAAAATGATTTGAAAAAATCATTGCCTTTGTATATTTTAGAATTTGTCACTACTCTTCTACAAATGGCAAGAATTTATCAATTTGTTTTGTTTACATTTATTGATAAGTAAACAATGCTTACTCTGCGTTTTGATATCTATTGGCCCGAGATTAGAATAATATTTGACAATCCAAATTTATCGTACCAAAAATTACAAAATTTTATAAAAACATATAAAAAAAGAGTTAAAATAGAATGTGTTATAATGTATATTAATTATATATGCATATTAAGTACATAGAACAAAAGAAAGCAAACGATGCAATATAAACTTATAATACCACTAATATCCTACCATAAATAACTGATAACTTATAATACCATCAATACTCTATTGTAAGTTTATATTATTTTATCATATCAATCTAAAATGAATGCTAATAGAATTTTTGATACTAAAGCCTTTCATCAACAGTATAGATTCATATCCGCTAAAGCCTAATTAGTACATCTATTTATTCAAGAATATTCAATTTTAACATACCACCTATAGGTTAACTAATTTTTAACAGATCCAATTCTTAGTAAACTTGGTAAAATTTTTCACAATCAAAGATTTTATGGAAATATTAGCAATGCTATTATCTACATTAATAGAGTTCAGCAACATATTCCTATTTTCAATCTCTCCAGATATGCAAAACATATTGATAACATAAAACTTATTCTTGATTTTAAATATATTTCTTAGTTTGATCTCATAAAAATTAGTTCAACTGCCAGTTAATATTACACATTTTGCATGTTTGTCTAATACAATTTGAATTGGAATAGTCATATTTCCTAATCTAAGAATTTCTTTGCTTTTAGAATAAATTCCACCTTCAATAGAAGAAGTATATATAATGCTTGACTTAAAGGATCTAACTCTAATTCAATTTTCATTGAGAAAATATATTCTGCTAAACTGTACTTTTACATCGTGCTGACATAATATAGTATATTATATTTGCACTTCCAACCAATATATGAAGTTAAACCAATCATCCTTTATAAGTATTTAACCTAATTCTTGTACTCTTATTCAGTAGCATAAAATTCTATTTTTCTTATTGTCTCCTTCAATGTTCCTGGAACTTTCCTATTCTTGTTAAAATCTACATATAAGCCTTGGAGGTTTTCTTCGAAAGTCTTTGTCATGTTCATTTTCATGGATAAATCCTTAACAAATTCTATCACAAAACCGAGACCATCATATTCATTAATTTATTGTATACTTTTCTCAACAATTTTAGCTTTAAACTGTTATTGAAATTGAGAGATAATACCATTAGCCAATTGACAATTATTACTTAATAATATCATGCCATCAACAAACAGACATAAAATTACCATGGAGTCATTTATTCTTTGAAAGAATACACATAGCCATCCAGGGACAAAGCTTATGTGACACTATTCATATTATATTCTATTACCTTTTCGAACCAATTAGCTCCAAATTATTTCAACCTACAAGGTGATCTGGTTAGTCTATTTAATGCGTTACGTAATAATAAGTGAGATAAAAGACGAATGCATAATCCTTCTTTTAATAGAGCACATAGATATGTTGATAATATACCCTATCAAATTGTATTTTAACTATTCTGTAAAACTATTGAGAGTTACAACATCAATGAATAACTTACCATAATTCAAAAACTATAGGCATCCTTATATAAAGTGAATATATACTAATATTACTACATTATATTATTGGAAAAAGATGAAAAACATGATTGCTAACTTTGTAAGAAGTTGTGAATCACGTCAGAAAGCTGAAAATTCATATTTGTTACCTATTGGTGTTTATCAACCATTAAAAATTCCTTCTAAATGAATTAAGGCTATCAATATTGATTTTGTATCAGGTATGCCACTAGATGAAGGATGTGATCAAATAATGGTAATTACCAATAAATTAAGAAAATAAGTGAAGTTACCAAACATCATAAGTTTATAATCATGTATTTTCTGATAACAGTCGATCTAGACTGAGTAATAACAATAGTAATTTAAATAGATCCATATTAATATAATATTCAGATATATAGAATTATCTTGTATCCATCCAAGTGGTTTATTATTATTACTCAGTCTAAATTGAGTGTTATCAAAAACACATAACTATAAGATCATCATATATTAACATTGTTTGACATTACATCTTGTCAATATGTTGATAATTTATATTGTTATCCTCTAGAAACTAATCTGCACCAATGACATCCATGAAGAATTTGTGATTTGTGAAGTGAATGAGACTGCTATATTAGTAAAAATTGCGGTTTATAGGAGTAAACGCTCAACAAGTGTTAGAGGTAGTTGATTAATATCATTTAGATCACTTAGAATAAATATATCCTCTGAGTAAAGTTTGTGTACATATGAATTACAATTAGTTTGTATGTTCAAATCAATTTTAGTGCCATATTGTGTAAAAAAGGTATCATTTACAATTAAATTTTCAGTCGAAGCAGATAATAAAATAGTTAAACTAGTAGTATAAGTAAAACTGAAGGAACTATATTATCCAAAGTTACACCTTCAATTTCGCCATGTGTGGATGTATTATTGTCGAAGTTAGACATAAAAGATGAAGTTATCAAAAATAGAGTCACTATACTCCTCGTTTTCATCAACATCAATGTTATTTTTAATGGATATAAAATTGAACGAGGATGCCACTTTACATTTGACTGGAAAGTGGAATAGGTAACCATAAGATTCCGCATCAAGAACCAGAGCAAAACCTTTTTCTCCTTTGATGCAAAGTTTAGAAGCAATTCTATTAAGATTGATAATAACCGGCTGACCGAATGAAAGCAGTAATTTCCAGTTAAAGACTAATAAACCTACTTTAGATCGAGGTGAGTCTTCCATAGCATTATTGTATATGAAATTAGGGATAATATGAGCATATTGCACTGTGTAATACCATAAGTGGTGTGGAAGTTTAGTACTATTCATGGCAGTTCAGTAATAATTCACTAGAATCATATTTAGTCTTTCAACAACACCACAAGCTTAGGAATTATCCGCGTCAGTATATGCAATCTGTATACCATATTCAAATAGAAATGTTTTTACTGCAGAATTTGTGTACCCTATTCCACAGTCAAATTGAAATTTCAAAATGGATGCATGGAACTGTCTCTCGATAGTTGCACTAAACAGCTTGAAGACATGAAGAATGATAGCATAATCTTTCCTTTTTAATAAATAGGTCCATTTGAATTTTGATGCCTCTTCAGTGAACGATATGATCCACTCAGGTTTTGTAACCACAGTTACTGGTCGAAACAAGTCGGAGTGAGTATATTGGAATGGTTTTAAAATGTGTAAACATGGCAGATGTGGGCTAACAATGTGTGGACTTTTCCTGCTTTCTCCTCTTAAACCGTCCTGACATTAGAATTGAGAAAACTTTAACCAATCAACTTCATTTGAAGAAATAATGTCGAAAGTCTTGTTTTAGTTGATGAATACATGTATTAAACATTGACATGATCTAGAATACGATGAATAAGATCTACAAAAATATAGTTTTCAATGCTTTGAGGTACTTTCAATTAAGTTTCATAAAAAAATAGTAGGATGGTTACATAGCCAGTATAAATCCTAATAAGTATCAATACAACCAACCAACAACTAACTATAGATAAATCAACATTAAAAAGAACAATAAAGTGGTTTAAAGATAGCACTCCATCTTTTTGAGCTTTGTTCTATGTTGTATAATACCTTATTTAATGGGATAACATATTACAATAGATCTTCCAACTGTACAATATATAATTTATTGAGAAAGGGAATAAAAAACACCATGATAACAAAATTTATGCAAAACACATTCCAAAAATTAAGGCTATACATTATCAGTAAACCATAACAAAGAATGCAAATTTAGAACAAAACGAAAAACATAATTTAATTGATATAGACATTGTAAACTTTAATACCAGAATCCTGAAAGCTCATGTACCAGAAAGCATAATCATAGGAACCTATACCATGCTTATTGTGAAGAGAGAATGGCACATACAAGGCCAGAATTGTTTGCAGAGAGAATCTACAATATGAAAACCATTATAATGATATTGGCATATCTGTTTTAAATATAGATTTACTAAAATTATCATTAATCCTTGCTAACAACAAAATACACCTTTGAGAACCTCTAACATTAATTATGCTTTTTTTATATCCCAACAGATACAAAATATACATTACACATTTGGACAAATAACGTTACGTTACCCCACTAAAAAGGCATTTGTGGTCTTAAACAAAGTATAAAAAGATGGAATGATACAATAAAATAGAAAAATGGCGAAGAGAGAGATCACTAGTAAATAAAACGATGTGATCAACGATGAATGCATAAAAGGCATGAATTGTAACTTATTTACCATTGACGATTTTAATAAGCAAATCACTTTCTTGATTATATGGAATATCTGAATTGGAACATAATATAATTACGGTAGAGTTAGAATGAGAATTACAAAGATTATGCAACATCTCTTGGTATTTGACAAAGGATAACAGTAGCGACAGTGTTAAGCATCATATAATATACTGGAACTAATGAAGTTGAAATAAGTCTAAGCAAATTTGGGTCTATGGAATCATCATAGCGATGAACAGAGATACTGTCAAACTGGGCCTTTACTTCATTGACATTTTCAGGGTGAGCCTTAGCAGACTTGGTCTTAGGCTTCATTAAAAAAGAAACGGTAATAGCTTTGAAGATTAAAGGAGGAGTGAAAAAGAATGTGGATCTGAAAATTTCAAAACCTTGTAACAGTATTGACATTCTCTCTTGGCAGAAGAGAAAACATCGTCGTTAGTATATGAATCATTAGTCTTAAAAAGTGTTTTGAAGTAGATTCGTAGGTACCTATTAGTGTATCACAAATAATTTGTTTTAAGGAGGACTCACGGGTTTGAAGATCCATAATGTTCAACTGATCAATGAGGATAATTTGTGAATTGACCAGTCGAGTAACCACTATTGTATTAACATTATTATGTCCAACGTTATAGACTATATCTTGATAAATAACATAATATGAATGCATTTGTTCTTGGAAAAATTCTTGAATCTAGTCGAAATAACTGCTTAAAAGAACAAAAGTGAAAAACAAATGTAGTAAACTTTGTGATTACTCAGGCCTTAAATCTCTGATTATACAAATATGTGAATCAATAATTAAATAAACCAAGATTGGAGCAATCAAATAAGTTGGTTGGAATATAAAGATTAAGCCCTGGGTATATAGGATTGCTATACGTAAAAGAATGGTTAGATAAATCTTGGAACAATAGTACCTTGGTATTTAACCGTAACAAGGAAGTCATATATAAGCATAACTAGTAGGTTATTAGCAATCCTTAGTTGAGATATAAGGACTATATAACAGACCTAGAGTACCAGCTTCAAAATAGAATAACTTACACACCTGAACAGTAGTTTTATGTTTTCTTAAAGATGGATCAACATTCATTATAGCATTCAAATTAGATTAAAACAGAGGGTTAGCTGGAGTATTCCATGCAGCTAAAGCGTCTTGCCTGGTATTAATGTTAAAAAATTTAATGTCATTGCTTGTAGAAGGATTTAGGGCACTAGAAGCGCTAGTGTGTCTATACAAAAGGCTATCCATGCTGAAATTTAGCACCTGTACTTATTAGGTAAATAGGACATCCTACAAACATGATATATTCCTCAACCGGGTACTTGAGATTTTGAAAGGGGAGGAAAAGTATCCGATGGAATAGAGAACAATTATTAAAAGATATGAACCAGACAATGGATTGTTGTGCTATTGTATGATAATTGGATTACAGAGAAAGATTTAGTAGTTTATACAATCCTAAGTATGACAAATCAAAAGATGTGATTCCGAAGGATGGTATTAGAAGACAAAATGCATATAAGTCAATGATAAATTATTATATTCCCAACTATCACTTATTATATATTTATAATGTACAAAATTAAAGTAAAATTCTTCAGTTTTCTTTTGTATGTATAATACAGAAATAATAATATAGAGAAACATTGGACAAAAAGTAAAAACATAGCATGAGGATGCTACTGATTTTATAGAAATCAGAATTCATTGATTTCCTTCCACAAATACCAAAGATTTAACAAATAATTTTATCGACATTCCATAATATGTAGACGATGATACTTAACATTTTACCGTCTGTTATCCAGCATACTCTTACTTTTTTAGTTATCTTATTGTAGAACACCCTATTTCAGCTCTATGAGCTACATAAAAGTTTTAGAATACATATGAGAATTTATCCTATTTACCCAATACATACAGCTGCTAACTCCTAAACGTTAACAATTGCTTTTTTCTTATTAGATAATCAACGACAGTAATTTTTCACTAGTATTAACGAGGACAACTTGTTTAAAACGTCTAATGGTCCTCTTTATGATCAAGTGATAAATGCTTGATGCAGAAGTGAAACAACATCACAGAAGCAGTTTGATTTATATTATTTCCAGTAGTAAATAATTCGTATGAAAAGAAAAACCGATTGAAAAAAAAAAATTGTTTTTTGTCAGAGGAAAAAAAAAAAGAAAAAAGAAAAAAAAATAAATATTCTCATTTTTTTGTGTTTTGTGATTACTAATAAATTATAAGCATGACTATATATAATTGTGGAATAATAGAAAGAGTTATAATTCTTCTTTTATTTTAACAAAAAAAATAAAGACAAATAAAAGAGTTATGAATACATGTTGTGATGTCATATTTTGCGCATGTCTACAACTATTTGTTTCAGAACTTATTCAGTTAAATCCCTTGTGAAGAAGAAAGGAGATAAAAAAAAGACTGTAATAATAGTCATCTCTTATAGAAGCAACAAAAAAACTAATTTTTTATTACTTTAAAATGTCTAAAATTGGTCTTTTGCTTATCCACCCCGCTATTTCAACCACTCCTGAGATGGTTGTCAATGCTAAAGCCAGCGCTGAACAAAAAGGTTTTAAGTTTGTTGACCAGTACTTAATTAATAAAGTTAATGATGGCTCAATAAAGTTGAAAAATGATAATTATGATGTAATTAGATATTTAACCCCCGAAAAACCTGAAGATATTAAATTTCCTAAAAAACTTATTGAACTTTTGAAGAACTCTTTAAAAGTAAACGGGGTATTGTATGGATTAAGTGATGTATATAAGATTGACGCTGTTATTAATGGATTTGAAATTGTTAACAACGGTAAAAACGATAATGACGAGTATCATTGGATCAAGACACAGGAGAATCATGTAGCTCCTCAAGCAATATCATTAAAAACTAAGACAAATTTCTCCAACGAATCAAATAAAAAAAGTTTACCAAGTTTCAAAAAAGCTTCTCTGCCAACATTTAAAAAGGCTACACCAGACGTTGAAATCGTTAAAACTGCAGTGATAACTGATGACTTAGATGACGATTTAGACAATGAGAATGAAAATGATATTTTCAGTAATTCTTCAAAGGCTCGTTTCCTAGATATTAATGATGACGATGATGCCGATGGCGAGTCTATTGATGAGGATGATTTAGTGGATGGGAAAATTGGTAATGTATCTATGATCATCTGTGGTAAAACTAAAACAAAAAAGAAGAAAGCTTGCAAAGATTGTACATGTGGCATGAAAGAGGAAGAAGAACAGGAAGTAAACAGGATTAGATCTCAACAAGAAAAAGTTATTAAATTCACTGAAGATGAATTAACTGAAATCGATTTTACTATTGATGGTAAGAAAGTAGGTGGCTGTGGTTCATGCTCTCTTGGTGATGCTTTTAGATGTAGTGGCTGCCCATATTTAGGTTTACCTGCATTCAAACCTGGAGAAGTCATTAATTTAAACAGCATTTCCGATGATTTATAAGAAATCTTCATATTGTACTCAATAGTTTGTATTATGATGCTAGATACAGAAGTTTATCAAGTTTTTGCATTATATAATTGTTTCTATGCCACTACCAAAAAAACAAGGCCTTGAAGTAGAATTTAATCCTCTCCTAAATGAAGTGAGATACACACTTTTTAATATACACCAAACTAAACCAGACTTTTGTTTCTTTAACTTCCCATGTTTATGGAACACAGACTGCCATGAATAGTTGAAATATATTTATATTACATTGATTAATTTATTAAATAAAGTTAGAGATAGAATCTAATATATTATGTTAGCATTCTCACCTTTATTCATTGTTAACATATACCATTTTTATAAAAAAATGTTACGTGAAAGAAACGTCCAATTTTTCTCTACCATATGTATGTATATATACCGTTAAAAAGCATAAAAAAATCTAACATTATATCCTAAAATATAGATAACATCTATAAGGGAAAAAATTTGCTCAAATTATTATGGTGTCATCCAACTACCTTCTTTTACTATTACTCTTTTATCGAAGATATTATTAAAAATGTGATACTATTTAGCTCTCTCTTGTTTTTTTTTTTAACATAACTAATGCACCATCCTTTTTTCAAGAAAAATAAAATATCGGTGTTTCCACAACTCTTTCTTCTGTCCCCCTTTTAGCCAATAAAATGGAAATAATGCATCGGAATATTTATCAGAAATTTTCAAATAGTAAAAGATCAAAAACCCGTATTTAAAGGAAACAAATAAAATTTGCCAGTGCATAATAAAATATGGTTGGAAAAACCAAGCGAAATAAAGCACACGACTTTAACCAAGCATATCACTAATAGTAACGTAACAACAAAAATGGCTACAACAGTATGTTTTCGATTGAATTTTTTTTAATTCTTTATCGGAATTTTTGTTTTTATACGTCCTGAAATGATCTTGAATTGAGTCATCATTACTAACCTTTCCGGAACCTTTCCTATAATTTTTTTTCCTATTTATTTAATTCTTTTTTTTTTAGTATAATACCAGAATAAATACAAAAATATCACCACATTTGGGTAAATTATCATTCAAAAATCTGTTAAATTATTCTCCTAACTTAATGTTATGGGGTGGTGCATCTATAGTTGGATTGTTTGTCTTTGTTGAAGGTTGGCCATTGTTCCAACAGACTTTATTCCAAAGAATCCCTGTTGTTGGTAAACACTGGGCACAAAAGCATTCTGAAGAAAACTAATATTTATCACTTATTAATATATTCTTTTATATTTTTCTGTATTTTTACACACATTTAATAGTTAAGCGCCTATTTATTTGAAACAATGCATGTCATTATAAAATTGCTATAATATAATAGAAAAATCGTTATTTATCGTGATATGTATATTTACATAATAAGATTTGAATTTTTAAAATACATATTATTCATCATAAGGGGACAGAATAAATTGCAACGCGAAGAACTGTCAAAATATAGGAAAGTTTCATTATTAAAATCATATATTTAATAAATAGTAAAAAAAAAAAATAGGAATCAGGTACTTAGAATCGATTCTATACTGATCTCGTTGTTGCAGGAATGTGTGCAAAAGTGTACATTGTTAAATTATAATTTTGAAACTACATAATTTTTTAATTTAATTGCAGCATTATCCAACACAATTACATTTGTATTAATATCGATAGTTTGAAAGATAACAATTCCGTTGTCTTTCTTCCAGGCTTTGATTTTTAATTTATCACCTGGGATTACAACGTTTGTAAATCTCACTTTTAATTCATCAAATGGACCAAACTTTTCATATAAAACTTTTCCTGTAATGCCCATAGTACATAGACCATGCAGAATAGGTTTAGGAAATTTAACTGCTTTTGCGACAACTGGATCGACATGTAGTGGATTATAATCTCCAGATAATCGATACACACTTGCTAAATCCTCTGACGTAGGAATATCTACTTCTAAATCTGGTGTGGCTATATTCTTAGGAACAGAAAAATTCTCGATAGCAAAAGTCGATCTTTTTTTATTAATTTCTTTATCCTTTGATGGAACATACGCACCCCTAATGAAAAATGTTCCTTCATTATACATTAATAATTTACCACTATCAACATCATACGTACTAAAACCTCCAACAATAATAGCAGCTTTATTGCCTTTATTTTGAACTTGTAGTGGTGTCACTTCTGTTCTTAAAGTAGCCTGCGTAGGAAGCTTAATGCCCTCAGAGTTTATCTTAAAATACTGTTCCCCGTGTAATAGCATAGCGAAATTAAAATCATCTACTAAATCATCCATATTTAAATATTGAACTGTATTCATAGAAGGGATAACCGCAAACGTCGGTAAAACTTGGAAGTCTGGATCATTTTCATAGATATATCTCAATTCTTTACTGGTGGCACCAACTCCAATATTGTAAAGGATACAATCTTTGAAATTGTATCTATATATACCTTTCAACGTACCATTATCTTTACTTGTTTTAGCTAGTGTAGTATTAACTTTACTATTTGCTTCATCTTTTCTTATCATTTCTGCTTTTTGTACAGCTTGTAATATTGCCATTAAAGATTGTTCAGTTGATGTTGGATGAACTTGTTTACCCTTAACAAAATTTGTTATGTCATCCCAATGTTCTTTAATAATCTCTGGTGAAATATTTGCCAACCTTGAAATGTAACCTTGTGATCTTTGCCACCTAGTTTGACCACACCAACCACCTCCAACTTCATATAACATACCATTTACGGGTTTCTTCTTGTTAGAATTCTGTAATTCTTCTGATGCTAACAAGACAACTAAGGGAGAAACAAAAGCAGGTTCAAAATGGTTCTGCAATTCTTTTTCTCCAAAGATTGTCTTAGTCATTGAAGTCTCTGCATGTGGTGCTATAATATTGACTTTAATTCCCTTTTTTGCACCTTCAATAGCCAAAGTTCTTGAAAATCCAAGGATAGCTGCTTTAGCTGCTGCATAATTTGCTTGACCAAAATTACCATATATGCCCGATGTTGAAGTTGTATTAATAATAAACCCAGTCTTTTGTTTCAAGAAAATTGGCCAAACTGATTTACACATGGAATAGGTGGCATAAAGATGTACTTGTAATACATCATCCCAATCCTTTTCGCTCATCTTTAAGAAAGATTTATCTCTTAAAATACCAGCATTATTAACCAAGACATCTACCCTTCCAAAATAATTCAGGGCTGTGTCAATTACTAATTTGGATTGTTTTATAATATCATGGGAATCTGCAACTGCTATATTTTGATTAAATTTAGAATTCAATTCCTTAACTACTTTATCAGCATTATTAATGTCATTAACTACAATTTTAGCTCCATATTTGGCAAACCAATAGGCATGTGATTTACCTAATCCGCTACCTGCTCCAGTGATAACAACGACCTTATCCTTTAAAGATTTGATTTGAATACTACCTTGTTCATTTGCTAGAGGTAATTTTTTGGCTTTCGTTATAAGGTCGTTATAATCTGCTAATTGGATTGGATGTTCGATTTTTTTAAAAGATTTATCAGATTTAAAATCATTAATATCAATCCATTTAGATAAGAGAGCTTCCGGAGTTAAATATTTTTCATTTGGAGTAAAAATTTGTCCAGAAGAACGTTCCCATCTGATCTGACTATAAAAGCCAGCAGCTAATTCAAAAATTGAATTAGTCACATTAGTTGATTCATGTGATAAAAAAAGTACTAAAGGGGAAATTTTCTCTGGATTTAGTTCTTTTAAAATATATGAAGGTAAAACATTTTCTGTCATTCTTGATCTTGCCAACGGTGCAATAGCATTGACCATAATATTATATTTAAAACCTTCTTTAGCCAAAGTTTCAGCTAGTCCAACTAATCCCAATTTTGCAGCAGAATAATTTGACTGGCCGAAATTACCGTAGAGACCTGCAGGTGATGCAGTATTGACGATTCTACCAAATTTTTGGTTTTTCATGTATGGCCAAGCTTCTTTAATTAATTTGAAAGCTCCAGTTAAATGGACTTCAATAACTGAATTGAATTGATTGAGATCCATCTTAACAAAAGAAGAGTCCCTCAAAATCCCCGCATTATTAATTAAAATATCGATCTTCCCCCATTTTTTAATCGCAGAATCAACGATATTTGAAGTGTGTGGACCACCAACTGCATCGTAATTAGGTATAGCGTCACCACTATAATTATTTGATTTAATTTCCTCAACAATCACGTCAGCCGCTTTCATACCATTATTAGAACTATTACTATCGCGTACATTGTCTAAGTCATTAACAACCACATTGGCACCTCTCTTAGCGAATTCTAATGCATAGACTCTTCCAAGTCCACCTCCTGCGCCTGTAACAACAACGACCCTTCCTTTAAAAGTCAAGCTCTTATTACAACTTTCACCACTCATAATGATTATATCTTGATTTATTTTTTTTTTAGATATTCCTTATCTTATATATATAGACAATGATACCTGCAGATAAGATACCAAGATATAAAAGTATGAAAAGATACAACATTGAAACCATATAGACAATACCGACTTATTTCTAACTATCTATTTAACTAACTAACTAACTAAGTAACTAACTATACATATATATATATATATATATATATATGTGTGTGTGTGTATGTGTGTGTATTATAAAAAAAGGTTAGATAATGATACATTCTATAAAAGAGGAATGAACCAATAAAAAAAAAAAAAGAGAGAGAGAGAGAGAAATAAGAGGGGAAGTACATGAAGCAATTGGGACCCAATATAGAATTTATTTTATTAGAATTAGAATTAGTAGTATTAGTATTAGTATTATTACTATTATCACATTTCAAATCCATCAATCAATCAATTAGTCAGTCAATTAATTAATCAAACGATTGTTGATGACGATGATATTGTTGTTGTTGTTGTTGTTGTTTATTGTTGTTTATTGTTTCATTCTCCAATACCTTTTTACTATTATTGTATCATAATGCTAGAAGACAATTACATGCGGTATTAACGTTTGTTTTGCAACTGTCTTTCTTCTCTCTCCAACTCCCATCTGCCAAATTAATAATAAACAGCTAAATGAATAATAATCTTACAGACAATATATCCCCAATATACCCCTCAATAATAATAAAGGGAATGATGGTGCAAAAAACAAAACAATAATAAAAAAGGGATACATATTGTTCTTTACGGCCTTTGTAGAATTAGCCGCCCAACTTCACTTTTGTGATTGTCTTCTCTGTTTCTTTCCTTTTGTTTCCTTTCTTTTTCTCCTTTTGTTTCGGAATTAGTTCCTATTTTCCAGTAATAAAGTTTATATTTATTAGGAGATTTTCAATACAAATCATGTGACTAGCATGTTCTCATCTCTATATTTTTAACATAACTTAGATATTTGACACCCTTGAATGGTGTTGGAACTTTATTATTGGAATGAACACCATTACTTGAGGACAGTTGATTTTCAACTTTTATTCTATTCACTGTAATACCACTTAGTGATTCACCTTCATGTCTGTATCTCAATATAACACGATTTAATGTGTATTTTGATTTGATTTTCTTAACTTTTTTACAATTACTGATACTACTATCATTACCATCACCATCACCATCATCATTATTATTATTGTTATTGTTATTGTTATTGTTATTGTTATTGTTATTTCTATTTTTATCTGTATCTTCTTCATTTTGATTCTCAATACAACCTCTTAAAATAGCTATTGTTCCAGTACTGATCTTTGGATCAAATTCCCAGATCCCTCTATTTTGACTAACTATTTGACTAAATCTTCCATGGGTACTACGTAATATTCTAATCTTTATAGGATAAGCTTCTTCATACATATTTGTTGTATTGTCATTTGCTTTGAATTGTAATTCAATGCATAAATCATGTATCTCTGATATCCTTCTTGACGAACCGATATTAATAGTAACTTCAAACTCATCTTCTTCTATACCAAGATTATTGGAATAATCTAAACTAATAATACCATATCTTTCTTTCTGTATATCTAAATTGTATTCCATTAATTGAAACTTACCATTTGGTGGTATAAAAGATATATTCGTATTCTGACTATCAAATTGGTCAAGTTCAACACATCGATGTAAAGAGGGGAAACCTAAGTCATATCCATGGTTATTTAGATCAATTGTAACCAACGGTGCCTCTCCAATTAAATAACTTCTACAATCAACGATGCCTGTAATTCTACCGTTAACTGTCTTAAACTGTCTGCTGTCTCTACTCCTTCTCTTCTTATTCATCGACCTTTCCATCACAAGACACATCGTCTCTTTAATATCTAAATATAATTCATTTCTATTGTCATTATTAGCGAAATTACTCATTCCTATATTACTATTGCTACTGCCACTATTACTATTATAACTGGTACGATTACTATTGTTCAACGACTTATTACTTCTCCATGGAACAACCTCAACACCTGTATTCAATCTATTTAACTGTTTGCTGTTTGAACGGAACATCCTATCTTCAGTGTGTTCCATAAAACTATTAATTGGATATTGATGTTTAGCAACGACATTCTGTATAGTGTATGCAGTCGAATTAATCACTTTGGAAAAATCTGATTTCATTGGAACAATATTTTTAACTCTATTCATATACATCCCACCTGTCATCGGTTCCCCACCATTAATACAACAATTAAAGATTAACGTTATCTGATCATAATTATTCACTATCTTCTTGATTGTCATTTTATCTTTATCGAAATAATCCAATAGCATCCGATCGATCTCTGCCATTATAACATGCGGCTCTATATTGAGCTCCTGTGAGGCAACAGAATCTGAATTCAACGATCTCAAACTCCAATAGTATATATTGTTAACTCTAGAGAAATATTTAAATACCTCTAAATCTTTCCCAACTAAACCGTGTGTTGCAGATTTGTTCGTGGGAGAGCATATAGTGTAATCGTTGTCGTCACCATCGTTATTACTACTATTATTGCTATTGCGATATAAAGGGTCATTGGATTGTATTTTAGTTAACTGGGGACACGTGGACTTAATTCTTGTCCAAAGGTTAGTAAAAGATGGTGCATCTGTACTTGGTAAGTATTGGAAAATTAATCCATTTCTTGAGTCGGTAATATAAAATGAAATATACATTTCTTTCTTTGTTTTTTTTTTTTTTTACTTTTTTTTTTCTTGATAACTTTTTATTCCCTCCTTGCTCCTTCTAGTACTATCTTTTATATTCACAAGGTAAATCTTTTATTCTCAGTGACCTTTATCGATATTAAATAATACCACCACTAGCACATTGTCTACATAAACATTTGTTTGTCTTATGAATCTTGTACTTTCCAAATTTCATAGCAAAAAAAAAAAATAGATTTAAAAAACAAAATGAAAAATAAAAAATGCAGCGAAGTAATTAAAAGACTAATGTAGATAAGAAAAAAAATATTAAACAAGCAAAATAAGTCATCTATTAAACAAATATATTACACGTTATTCATCCTCTCTTAAATATATATTTGATTTAATTCGTAGAGATAAGAGTAACTACAACTATTCTACAGTGTTTGGGATTTTATTTTTGGAAAGAATAAAGTAAAAAAAAGCGGGAAAAAAATATAAAACAGCACATCAACATATATTTTATATTGCAGTCACTCTGTCTTTTTTTTTTAAATTACCTTATCGTTTTCTCCAGCTTATCTGAAAAATCATGAATAGCAATACTAATACTAATAATAATAGTAATAATAATAATAATAATCAGGGCATTAATAATGAAAGGAACACAACATCTCAAAACTCCAATAACAATCCAATGGATCCAAGAAATTTTCTGAGTAACATCGGAACCCCAAGTTTTAGCATCACGCAAATACCTCAACCTATTTTACAATCACTTACGCCTGTTCAACTAAGAACCATACAACAGAAGCATCAACAGCTTTTGGCTAATCGTGTCCAACAGCAGCAGCAGCAACAACAACAACAACAAAATAATAATAATAATAACATTCAGGTACCTGTGCAGTCTCCAGAAATGCAAAATAACCGATTGCAAAGATCTAGTAATATGGAGAATGATCATTCAAGTTCTGCTGCTATTATGCAGCAAATGAATGTACAACAACGTCTAGCTCAAATGTCTGAACAAACCAAACAAGCTACTGCTCAAGCACTTCAACAACAAAGGCAAAAACTTCAGAAGCAACAACAGCAACAACAAGTAAGAAATGCATCAAGAATTAGTAATAGTACACCACCTATTACTCTACCACCACAAATCGCTGCATTACCCTTACCTCAACAATTACAAATACTGAACTCTCTGAAGGCACAAGCGATTAGTAAGGGCAATATGGCCATAGTTTCAACAATTATGATGGCACAAAGACAAGTCCAGGAGAGATTACAACAACAGATCCAACAACAACAACAACAACAAATAAATGATCCTAATAATAACATAGCACCCAATACACAAAATAATGTTAATTCAGGAGGTTCCAATCAATTTATCAATATGCAGACAACCCAAAGTCCTAATGAAATGAACAATTTTACTGGTTTGCAACAATCTCCATTACCACCAAATACAAATATTCCAACAACAGTTATACCAACTAATAATAGTATACCAGAACAGATGTCTCCTATAGCAACACCGACTCGACGTAAAACGCAAGCAAAAGGCAGAGGTATAAAAAACCAGAATGCAAGTGCTGACAATCCTACCAGACAGCATCGTAAGCACACTACAGCTAAGACATCTAAAAAAGCATCTAATACATCAACTACTCCAGTATCTACAATCTCACAGCCTACTCTTCCTACTACTACTACTACTATGCCCACTGTTACGGGTTTGCAAATTCCGACCAATGTACCTCCATTATCAATGCCTAAATTGGAATTACCAGAATATAAAACGATTAAATATGATCTACCTGAAGCGAAATTACCTTATACAGAATATTGGTCTGAAAGCAAGGGACCAACTACCGACTCTTTACTTTATGAACAATTTATTAGAAGAGATAAGCATGATGTAGAGGGCAAAGAGAAAGAAAAAGGAGGCTATGAACCTTTCAGCATATATGGGTTTAGTAACAGGGAGTATATGGCTAAATTATTTCATACTTTAAAATATTATCAGGAATTGAAAAATACTAGGATGAAATCAATAACTAGTACAACAAAGAATATCCCTGCTGCAAGTATATGGGGCAGTGGTTATAGTGGTTACGGGAATGGTATAAGTAACACTATCACAAAAATAATATCTGGATATAAAGATGAAACCCAGCTTGACGAATTAGCTATACATAAACAAGCTATGAATGAGACATCTGAGGAATTAGTGCCAATTCGTCTAGAATTTGACCAGGAAAAAGATAAATTTTTCTTAAGAGATACATTTTTGTGGAATAGAAATGAAACAGTGGTATCTATTGAAAACTTTGTACATGAAATGGTAAAAGACTTTAGATTCAATACATCATATCGAGCTCAATTTGGAGATATGATTGCTCAATCTATCCGTGAACAAATCTATGAATATCAACCAAATCCTTATAATGAATTGAAAAGAAGAAGATTGGGCGGTGACGACCTAAGAATCAAAATTAAATTAGACATTGTTGTGGGACAAAATCAGCTGATCGATCAATTCGAATGGGATATATCCAATACAGATAATTGTGCAGAAGAGTTTGCGGAAAATATGTGTCAAGAGTTACAATTACCAGGGGAATTTGTGACTGCAATTTCACATTCTATCAGAGAACAAGTACATATGTATCATAAATCATTAGCATTATTAGGTTACAAATTTGATGGATCACCAGTTGAAGATAACGATATTAGAAGTCGATTACTACCTGTGATTACATTAGATGATGTTTTTAGAGTTCCATCTGATACGAAAAATTATACACCAAATTTACTTCAAATTTCCATTGCCGAATTAGAAAGATTAGACAGGGATAAAGAAAGAGATACTAGGCGTAAAAGAAGACAAGGACGTTTGAATAGACGTGGTAATGTTACGAGTGGTAATGTCTTAAACAACATATCAAGTAATAATGGTTTAGTTGGACCCTTATCTGGCAGTTCACTAACAAATGATAATTATTTACCAGATGTTGCAGATATTCCACGAACCTTCAGAACGCCAATACCTAGTACAGTATTACCGGGTGGTATCGACTTAGGACCATCTGTGAATTCATATGATTTGAATACTATAATAGAGTATAAGCCAAGACCATTAGCACCTAATTCTAAACCACGTCTATGCTACATAATGAGTCACATTCCAGGGCAATCGTTGCGTGTATGTATTAATATAAAAAAGAAAACTACAGTGAAGGCTGATCCAGAAAAGCAAGATTACAACAATGATGTTAATAAAAGTAACATAGATAGCACTAATGAAAATCTATCAGGGAATAATACTAGTATAAACGTAGTTAAAATAGAGCCAATTGCTGATAGTTAACAACCTGTGAAAGTGGAAGCTGTCAATCTCACGAAAATTGCACCTATACCTGCCCTATGAAACTAATGCTATATTTATTTCAGTACTAAAAGGTATTAAAAATTTATAAAAATATGCTAAAATTTGATAATAATGTATAGATTTTAGAATATTGATTATTTTATATCAAATTCACATGGAAACTATATATCGATCTTTCGTACTTTAATCTTTGCAAAGAATCATGTGTGGTATGATATATTATGTAATAAGTAGCTTTGTAGTAAATGTGACATTTTTTTTTATCTTACTATTATTTCAGTTAATTTCAATTTTTTTGTCTTCAATTTCCATTTTGAAAATGCTAAATTGCAAATAAAAGAAAAAGAAAAGAATAAGAAAAAAAAATAGGCTTTTCAATTACATCAGAGGACAAATAAACATACATCATTTCTATATATACGTAACTTTCTTATAAACAAACAAAGTAGTGATAACAAAACTGACAGGATTACGTATATTTAGAGAGATTTTAGGGATTAGGATATTTTCTGTTTATTAAGAGAAGAAAATGGAATCTAGCTTCAATCGTTTAAATAATATGAATAGAGAAGAAACAGAGCTACAAAATTTTAGTAATATACACAATGAACAGACTGCAGAATCATCAAATGATAATGCTATTACAATAAATAACGGTGATAATATGTTGAATCATGAGAACCAAGAACAGAATGAGACGAATATGCCTAACAATGAAAACACTAATGCAAATAATAATAATAATAGTAATAATAATAATAGCTTATCCAGTCGTTTAATACCTGAAAATTTTCGAAATATTGCTACAAGACAGATGGATAACATTGGAAGAAGATTTAATATTTTAGATAGAGTCTTCCGTACAAATAACGATACAAGTAATAGTAATGGGTTAGTTGGTGCTGGAACAGTCTTCGATGGTGTTTTTAGCAACTTAACTGCTAAGCCAGATAATAATAGGACAAATCAGGGAGATGAGACGCGGAATGATAGACCTCCAACTTATGATGAAGCGGCTGCTGATTTGGTCCCATCATATTATGGTCTTGACCTGGCTAATTCTGAGATGTATGATGAATTATGTATTGAGGGTTTGCCCGTAGGGAATATGGCTAATTTGGTATGGAATATTATTGTTAGCACGTGTTTTCAATTTATTGGATTTTTGATTACATATATGTTACACACATCTCATGCTGCAAAACAAGGATCTAGATTTGGGTTAGGATTAACGTTTTTAAGCTATGGTTATTCTATGATACCAAATGATGTTGTATCTAAAGTGGGGAAACATAAGAGTTTGCATAGGATTGAACCTGCAGATCCAAATAATTATGAAGATTTAAGTCTAAACCAAAACCAATTACCACAAGATGAATTTGAATCCCAATTAAGTCATGGAATAGAAGACGAAAAACAAAGTGTACCATTTTTAGCTGTTGCTATTGGCCTCTTAGGATTTTTTATATTGTTGAAAAGTATTATTGATTTTATTAAGATTAAGAGGAAAGAACGTAGATATTTAGCACAGACTGAAACTACGTTACCTTAATGTTATCGTAGCATTTACTAGTTCTTGAATAATACTGCTCACATATATCCATCTGTTATGTTGTTGCAGATTAAAAGAAAAAAAAAAAGATAGACTGACTGAAAAGAAATACAACTTGATATATTCGATAAAATACCCCTAATGATAAATATAATATAGGATATAATTAGATTTATAAATATAAATATGGGTGTATATATTATAAATATTTATAATTATAACTATATTTTTACTTAGCTACATTTTTGAGACTTATGGGTTTGTTTGTATAAAAACAAGACCCAAAAAAATAACTTATGTTCTTCCTATTACTATAATAAACCAATATTGTCATTAACATAAAACTATCTATCAAGACTTGTGTAACTACAATAATATACACACTTAATATTATATAGTATTAATTAACAATAATATATATTATTATTACTATTATTTTATAGTATATCTAGATGCTCTTTATTCTATAATAACACTAAAGAGTAAGAAGATACGCAAAAAAAGAAAAGGAGAACTAACCTAAAATGACCAAAGTCTTTTCATAAATAGTAAAGACTATACCACCACTTAATATTAGCCTACCTAATCTTGGTGTGGCACCCTTCCAGAATGTCTTTAAGCCTTCTTCTTTAAAGATAGTTGCAAAACAATTTAATGTCGATGTATATTTAGAAGCATTCAAACTTTGCATTCTAGTCTTGACCGTATCTATTGGCATAGTGGAATAAACGGTGACAATTCCACTGAAGGCACCGACAAGAAATGTTAATCCAGATGATAAAGGTTTATCCTTTGGAGAATTAGTATAATCTTGAATAGTGGTTTTAATCTTATTATAACAGCCTAATCTTACGGCTTGATTAGCCGCTTGTCTCATAGAAACAGGTAACACACCTCTATATAAACCAAGGAAGCCTTCATCCTTTATTAATCTTGCATAGTTTCGTACTACAGAACGACCATTGTTTTGATATTTTGGTTGAGCAGACTGCTTATCGTCAATTAGAGCTGTCTTAATAGCTTCGAATGGAGTTACAGCTACAACAGATTCCAAAAGACCAGCACCTAGCCCAGCAATCACACCACGACTACCACTAAGCTCACCAGTCTCTTTATCTCTTAATAAATTTTTGATTGCATCAAACCCTAAGAATCTAACACCTGCTTTTGCTGTATTCCCCACAATGAAGGCAGGACAACCTACATAGATGGAACTTATGCCTTGGGTCTTTGCAATCCTATAAATTAAAGTTAATGGGTTTCTTGAGGCCTTTGAAGACCTATCAATTAATTGTAATCTAGTCTTAGCAAATTCGAATGGATAAGTGATGGATGCTTCAACAGCACCTGCTATAGCACCTGCAAGAAATGATTTTCTTGGGTCAATATCTTTTTTTACTGCTTTGTCAGACATCTCTTCTCTTATTATTGTTAATATACTGGAATATTCACTATACTTTTATTTAGTTCGTCTTACTAAAGTTGATGCTCTCTTTAATAGAAAAAATTACTTTTGTGAAAACCGGATGAAATCTGCAACCAAGATATAGGGGAAAGTACATAAACAAGGCATCTTATGGAAACTTGGAAAAACAATTGTTGTATATATATATATATATATCGTAAGTAGAAGAAAGGAGAATCAGAAATATAGTATTATCATCGTTATTGCACTTCGAGTTGCATTACTGTAACAGGGAATTCTTCTCTTCATCCATATTACTCAAAGGTAAATGTGCATAATAATATATCAAATTAGTCAAAATTTCTCATTTTTTTCTTTTTTGTTTACCATGGCGATGAACAATTTTTTTTTCTATGGTAATATTATTATGTTTGCTATTATAATAATAATCACCACGCGTTATATTTTCTTTTTAGCTCAAATTCCGGGATTTCGACATTTTCCGGCGGAATTATTTCTCGTTTTCTTTGTATTTTTTTTTTTATTTTTTATTTTTTATTTTTTTCGTTCTAAAATTTAAATCTCGAGGAATTTTGACAAAAATGCGAAGCTTAAAATAAAATAACGGGAGAAGTCTCGAGTAACTGAATGTACCAGTTAGGTAATATTTTCATATTAGATACATACAATCTGAAATGGAGAAAAGTATTTAGATTTGATATTACACTCTGGCTGTTTTTATTTATGCCCAATAAGGAAAAAAAAAATCCTAATAGCATTAATAGTAATTTAAAATTAACCTGTTTGGCCTTTTAATCATAATTGTTGACGGATTCTATCCTAATGATAGAAACTCCGAATGAAAAGAATAATAAGCAATATAGCAAACTAGCCTGTATTGCTTATTCTGTCTAAATTTCTAAAATACGGAGGCACACTATTAATTGAAAAATGAGTAATTCTATTTATAATAAACCATATATATATATATTGAATAGCAAATCTAGTTCATTTATCTATTTATTATTGGTCTAATGTATCAACTTTTATCTACACAAATTCGTATTCATACGCATGCAGATTGATTAATTATCTGAATTGAGAGTAATATTTTTCCTCATCTAATCTTTTATTAACTAAATCTATTTGTTCTTTGGTGTAAACATTTTCCAATTTTTCACCGCCATTTAAGACACGTTTTTCATGGTTCTTTTGTTCTTCTTTGGTCATGATAACGACATTTTGTAAACTGACAGGTTGATTTGGATCCCATTTAGATAATACTAATTTTGTAGAATATCCACTTAATGGTGATTTTCCTCTAAATACTTCTTCCAGCATATAGCCAACATCACCAACAGATATTGGTATGCGCTGATCTGGCATACCAATACGGGACATTTGTCCTGCTAGTGACATAAAAATACCATCGTATATCTTAATTCTATTTTTCCCCTCAATTGGATCCATTGGGTAACCAGCAACTTTAGTGATAACCCAGGTAGCAATTGTTAACCCAAATATACCTGGCATAGTACCTAATACGGGTAAGATTCTTACACGGAAATCCTTTAAAGCACTCAATTCCCCAACTTTACCCTTTTCAAATTCTTCATCCGGTAAGGGCAAAAGTTTAGCCTTACGTGGATCCGGTTTTTCTGCACTGAATACCACAGGGATACCTTCGGTTATACCTCTTTGTTTTAATCTTCTTCTTACACTACGAGCTAATGGATCTTCTTCAGTTGTAGTGAGATCACCAATATTGATACGGGTTGGGTCACTCTTCGTGGAAGCACCCATAGATGAGATAACGTTTAACTTGTTTTTATAGACAAATTCTAAAAGATCAACTTTAGTATCGATGTTATCAATACAATCAATTACATAATCGGGTTTACCACCATCAAACAGTAACTTTTCGCCATTATCTTTATTCCATAATTCATTAATTGCATCAACTTCACACCATGGTGCAATGGTTTTCATATGTTTCTTTAAACATTCAACCTTTGGTGTTCCTACATCTACTAAAGTAGCACAACTGTGTCTATTCAAAGAACTTAAAGAAACTTGATCAAAATCAATGACTCTAATCTTCGTACACCCAGAACGAACCAACATGGTAACAACCCAAGAACCCACACCACCTGCGCCAACAACAACAATGTATTGATTTTTCAATTTTTTCATACCTTCTTCACCCAAAAAAGCATAATTACGAGCCAGTTGTTCACGGAATAAATGGTCTTCATATTCTCTATTAATAGCTTTGATTCTGTTATCGGCATTTTTAGTTGTGTTATGTTGTTTTTGTTTGTAATTGTTCCATGCACACTCAATACATTTTGTAGTAGCAACAGTCAATAGTGCTGTTGTAGCAATAACTTTCCAAGTCGTCTTTTCTGCCATGTCTTAATTGGATAATAATTTGCAATGTTGGGTGAACTGTGTTTAATTTAGGCTATTATATAGAAAAATCTTCGAGCTGTCAAGCATTATTTTGTACGCTAGCACTTAAAAAAGCTCATCGTTTCGTTAAATTTCACCTGCTTGTTTTAAACAAATGTTTTTTTTTTTTTTCTTCTTCTTTTTTTTTTTTTTTTTATTTTTCTGTTTACTTTTTTTTAATGTCTTTTATAGTTTCCATTTCTTTCGTTTTCTGATACACATAATCATAAACTATAGCGTTATATATTTATGTAATACAAAATCCATTAAATAAGTCTTTTTTATATGTGAATAGTAATTTAGAGTTCCTAATAATATAAAGAAATGGATTTTGCGATAGGAGCTGCATAAACTAAACCTAATAAATGATTTTCTTCTGTTTTTGTTTACACATCTTCAAATGGAACTTCTATTTCTTCTTCCTCACCATTATTAGCATCGTTCTTGGAATTCTTCTTATCATCTGTACCTTCACTAGTTTCTGCCTGAAGAGATGTCGAATTGTCCTGTTTTGTAGGCTTTTGTTCTTGCATTGATTCTTCAAGTGCCTCTATATGATCCACATCCTCAAATTCGTCATCAAATTGATCATCAAATTCATCTTCATCCACTTCTTCAACAATATTGTTTCTAAGTGATGCTGGGATTATATCTTCTGAAAGTTTAGCCTCTTTATTAGTAGATTCTACATCTTCAAATTCGTCTACCATATTATCTTCGTCCAATAATTCTAATTCGTCATTTTCGTCCTCACTTTTCTCTGCCTGTCTTTTCTGTTTTTCTGCTTGTTGTTTAGCTAACTTGGCGTAATAATCTGCTAATGTTCTCTCATTTTCTCTTTCTTCTAATTCTGATTCAGTTAATTTACGGTTATTATAATATTTGTTATTCCCTCCATAAAAACCATTGCCTCTTCCATAATTGTTGTAGCTATTGTAACTACTGTAAGATGCTTGTCCTAACGACATTGCAGCTTGTTGTGTGGTTTCTGGATTAAATTCTTCGTCTTCATCTAATCTGCCTAGTGCAGTTTTACCAATTGTACTCTGTTTATGCCATTCAGGTACTGCATTTTGTTTTCTTTTCTCCTCAGCTTGTCTTTCCTTTAATTGTCTTTGGGCCATTTCATCACTGGCTGTGGTAATATTAACATGTAAAGTAGCTTGTGAATTTATACCGGCACGTCTAGAATTCTCGTTACCTAGTGGTGCATTATTAGTTTCACCGGGTCTAAACATAGTAGATCCTTTCTTTGGATTGAAAGTGTATGCAGCATGTGATTGGTTCTGTGGAGGAATTAACCTAGCCAATGCATATTCAAATGAATTCTCTTCGATCCTGGAATCATCAATTTTTTTCAAATAATCAATAACAGGTTGGATTTGATCCATTAAACGATTTAGTTTGTCTTGTTTCTCCTTATTTTTCTTTCCTGAATCATCTTCAATTAATGGTTCTTCACATAACGAACATAAAAATTCAGTTCTATCAAAATTCAATAATTGTACTGCTTCTAATTGGGTATATTTAGTTTCACATATAGGACACATATAACCATTAGGCACAGAATTTTTATCTAGATCATCCTTTAATCTTTGTACTACTTGATGAACTTTCCATTTAATACCATCAATGGCTTGTGGATATTTGATATAGTAGTAGACTCTTTCTACAGATTTAGAATTTGGAGGATATTCTCTTTGTTTGTGAGTGGTAATCAATCGATCACCTCTTAATCTTGCAATAAGTGGACCTAATTCGGTTTTATTTATAGATAATAGTTGTTTCAAATCTTCCTCTGCTAAAACAGAATGGAAAATGATAGCATCCAATACTAATACATAAGAGCCTCCATAAAACCCTCTTACAACGAATTTTAATAGATTTCTAACGATTTCATCAATTGGTCTATCCATTCTAAAATAATCAATAAATTTAAAGAGGAGCCTATAGTTGATACAAATCTATTTTAAAGTTGTATAATGATGGACAAATATATATACATATATATATGTGTATGTGTTCAAAATTTTACAATAACTTTCAAGTTAAATAAAAACGTAATATCATCTAATGAGACACTTCTAAAAAGGTTTAGACAATTTAAGAAGTTGCACTATCTATCTACAATTTTTTTTATTTTTGTTTCTTGCTTCTATTTTTTTTTGGTATATAAAGAAAGGAGAAAAAAAAAGAAATATTCCTATAATAAAAGAGAAAAAGCTGAAAGCCCTATAAAACTTCCCAAATATTTTTTTTCTCTAAAATTAAACCCTAACTTTATTATGCAGGAACAGATAGAAGAGGAGCATCTTATAAGTATTTCTTACCTCCTCATTACAAAGCCATGTAAAATATATAAATCTCTAAATGTTACTCTTTAGAAGGAAATAATTGAATAGTTAGATTCCATCAGAAAAAGAATTAATCGTATGATTTGGTATTTTTTGTGATTTTTTATCTTTATTTTTGTGCTAGATTATAAATGATATTAGTTTTAACAAAAAACAAAAAAAAACAGTTGCGATTAATAAATAGCTGTTGTATGAATAGTATTCAAACATACAAAGATAGAGAAATGATAAAAGGATTACTGATTGATTTTTTGCAATTATATGCATATTTTTACCATCACTTTTATGAAAAATGTGAAAAATTCAGTTAGATTTATCAGTACACAAAGAAAACAAGTTACTATTGAGCACCTTAAATATTATTTAAATTAGTTAAGCTATATATGAAAATCCGTGTAAATGGATGATTCCAAGACATTTTATTACATAAACCGTCTTGTCAAACAATAATTACAATTGAGAAAATACAGAATATTGTATCTTGCTTGAACCTTTTTCGTGTTGGTATCGATAATGTATTTATGGCCTTCCCTTTTTGGTTTTAACTTATTTTTTTTCCCTAGATTTTTTTTTTTTTCAAAGACGTTGTCGTTTTTTTAAAAAAACATATTTTATATTTATCTATAGGCGCTACCACATTATCGAAGAGAGATGCAAATTAAACCAGAGGTCAAAATAGATTATATCAGATCAAAATATAACAAAATTAAGCATGTTATATATTAAGTCAAGTAAAAAAAAAAAAAGCTAAAGATCAAGCCAATAGAGTGCTGCTCCTTTTCTTTTTTTAAAAATATTCTTACTTTCTTTTAAATGAGAAAGGAAATGAAGCCAGAACAATAGGAGAAGCAGAAGAGAATTGGAGATTCCGATGATTCTTCTTTTTTTTTTTATTTTGTTTATTTTTCGTTAATGAAAATTTTTCACGGTTCGGTAATTTCTTTTTTTGAGTTTTGTCTGATGATTATTGACTCAGTCAAGTAATATTTTGTCATACCTGTCTGCTACTGAGTAAATGGTGTTTATTTGGACATTTCGTTATATATATATAGTTGCGATTGTATAAAGAGCTCTTTTCCCGGCTTTGTATTGGCTATTTTTATAGTAAGCGGTTGTTGCAGAATGAGATGGGATGGAGAAAACTTTTTTTTTTGTTCTTGCTTTGTGTGTTGTTTTTTGGATCTTCCTATATATGTCTATACTAGTAAGTATATTGCTGCACTTTCTTTGACGAATTGGTATATATTATAGTAAGTTGCTTTTTGCGTAGCTTTCACCATTCCAGTTTTTCACTTCTTACACCCATGATAAATACAAAGACTAGTTATATTGTCTCAAAGGCATCTAAACAAAGTTATTCCAGTATTTTACAATTGCGTCTGTATTCTAAGTCTACTAAACCCAACAATGCTACTACTACAAGAGACACGTCTTTTACCTCAAGTTTGCAGAGAAATAATTTCAATCTCTCTAGCAACATCATAGATAATACTAATAACACTACAACTTCATATCTATTCCAAGGTGTCAAGTCTCAAAGAAACAAATTGACTGTTGATGGTCCAATTGAATGTCCTCTATCAGGTACATATCTATTGAATTCACCTCTATTTAATAAAGGTACCGCTTTCACTGAACAAGAAAGAGCAGACTTTAAATTAAACGGGCTATTACCCCCACAAATTAATACTCTTGATGAACAATTGGAAAGAGCTTATAAACAATTATGTACTTTGAAGACTTCTATCGCTAAAAATGATTTTATGACTAATTTGAGAGTCACCAACAAAACACTTTATTTTGCCCTGGTGAAAAAACATATTAAGGAGTTGGTGCCAATCATTTATACACCAACAGAAGGTGATGCCATTGCTACTTATTCCAACAGATTCCGTAAGACTGAAGGTGTTTTCTTAGATATTACTGAACCAGATTCAATCGAGGAAAGACTGGCTGCTTATGGTGGTGAAGCTAAAGATATCGATTATATCGTTGTATCTGATGCAGAAGGTATCTTAGGGATTGGTGACCAAGGTGTTGGTGGTGTTCGTATTTCTATTTCTAAGATGGCTTTGATGACTCTTTGTGGTGGTATCCATCCAGGTCGTGTATTGCCTGTTGTCCTGGATGTAGGTACAAACAACAAGAAATTAGCAAGAGATGAATTATATTTAGGTAATAGATTCTCTAGAATACGCGGCCAACAATATGATCAATTTGTTGAAAAGTTCATTACAGCAGTTAAGAAGCTTTATCCTCATGCAGTGTTACATTTTGAAGATTTCGGTGTTAAGAACGCAAGAAGAATCCTGGACAAATATCGTCATGAAGTGCCATGTTTTAATGACGATATTCAAGGCACAGGTGCTGTTGTTATGGCTTCTTTAATTGCTGCTTTAAAACACACTCATAGAGAATTGAAGGACACTAAAGTTATTGTTTTTGGTGCAGGATCTGCTGGTCTTGGTATAGCTGATCAAATCGTGTCTCATATGGTTACTCGTGGTGTGCCAATTGAGGAAGCTCGTTCAAAGATTTACTTAATGGACAGACGTGGTTTAATATTACAATCATATAAAGAGGGTTCTACTGCACAACAACACGTCTATGCTAAACCGGATAAAGACTGGGTTGGTGTTGATACTAAATCATTATTTGAAATTGTCTCTAATGTGAAACCAACTTGCCTAGTGGGGTGCTCCACTAAGGCTGGTGCTTTCACCAAAGAGATCATCCAAGAAATGTACAAACATAATCCAAGGCCTATCGTTTTCCCATTATCCAACCCAACTAGGTTACATGAAGCTGTTCCAGAAGATTTGATGAAATGGACAAATAACGATGCTTTGGTGGCTACAGGTTCCCCATTTGAGCCAGTAAATGGATATCGTATTTCACAAAATAATAATTGTTATTCCTTCCCAGGTATTGGATTGGGTGCAGTTTTATCTCGTGCTTCTTATATAAGTGATAGAATGATTTCAGCTGCTGTAGATGAATTAGCATCTTTATCCAACTTGAGAGAGGGCGACTCTACACCAGGTCTATTGCCCGGACTTGAAGTGATCACTCATACATCATCAAGAATTGCAGCTGCTGTGATATTGGAAGCTCTCGATGAAGGTGTTGCCACTATCGAAAATGAATTAGATCCAGCTAACCCTGGTCAAAATGTAAAAGTCCCACGTGATTTCGAAGCCTGTGTTGAATGGGTTAAAAATCAGATGTGGGAACCAATCTACAGGCCATTAGTTAAAGTTAAGTATGACCCAAAAGTTCATACTAACCAGATCTAATTTAATACTGGGGTAATTATCGTATAATAGCTTGTAATACACAATAAAAACATTAATAAACTCTTTTAGGAGGAATGATTACTTCGTAGTAATTGTTCCTCCGTTTTATTTATTATGATAGATAGAATATGATATTATATATTGAGATTTTAGATAGTTGTAATGTACCATACTAAGTTGATATATCTAAAAGCAAATTTATCTTATCACTGGAGCAAAAACAAAAAACATTGTTTGGAGATAAGTGCGGTCAGTTCCGTTTATTTTGTTATTTGTGAGTTCACAAGATAAACATAGCCTATCATATTGCTAAACACTCCTTGTAAATTATTCACACAAACACACACATACATAAGTCTTAACTATTTGTCCTTCATCTTTATCACAAATCAGTTTGTTAATCGATTGCGTTTCTTTCTTTTTTATTTGAATTATATTGTTAGATTTCCTTTTTTTCTTTGTTTTTTTTTCTTTTTTTTTTCTTTTCTTGATGTCAAACAAAAAAAAATAGAGCAATAAATTTTTTTTTGTGTTTTCCCGTTTGAAAAATTTTTCCAGTTTAATTAAATTTATAATAAGAATCCGATGAGATTGAAATAGTTTTTACCTATTGGAAGAACAGATTTCTACAAATATCAGTCCTTTTTTCTTTTACTTTGCCAACAAACTTGCTGCTCTAGATGTAATAGACTGTTTTTTTTGCGTTCAAACTGTTCTGTTGTAGTTGGATCTACTAGGATAACTGAGCTTTTCTTACCAAGATAAAATAAGAAGAGAGGTTGTTAAGAACGTCTAAAAAAGAAACATATACGGAAGGAGAAAAGGAAATTCAAAATGGCCAATAATTCAATTAAACTATTAGCGCCTGATGTTCATAGAGGTTTAGCTGAATTAGTCTCTAAAAGATTGGGAGTTCCATTAACTGATTGTAAATTACAACGAGATCCAACCGGTGAAGTGTCTTTCTCAATTGGTGAGTCTGTTAGAGATCAAGATATTTTCATTATTACACAAATTGGTTCAGGGGAAGTTAATGACCGTGTTTTGGAACTTCTGATCATGATTAATGCTTCTAAAACTGCCTCAGCAAGAAGAATTACAGCAATTATTCCAAATTTCCCATACGCTAGACAAGATAGAAAAGATAAGTCTCGTGCTCCAATTACTGCTAAATTGATGGCTGATATGTTAACCACTGCAGGTTGTGATCATATTATTACTATGGACTTACATGCTTCTCAAATTCAAGGTTTTTTTGATGTTCCTGTTGATAACTTATATGCTGAACCAAGTGTTGTTAGATATATTAAGGAAAATGTTAACTATGAAGAAGCTATCATTATCTCTCCAGATGCTGGTGGTGCTAAGCGTGCAGCCGGGCTTGCAGATCGTTTAGATTTAAATTTTGCTTTGATTCACAAGGAAAGAGCTAGAGCTAATGAAGTTTCCCGTATGGTTCTTGTTGGTGATGTTACTGACAAGATATGTATCATTGTAGACGATATGGCTGACACATGTGGTACATTAGCTAAGGCTGCTGAAATCTTATTGCAAAACCGTGCTAAATCTGTTATTGCAATTGTTACTCATGGTATTCTTTCTGGTAATGCTATTAAAAACATTAATAATTCCAAGCTGGATAAAGTGGTATGTACTAATACCGTTCCATTTGAAGAAAAGATGAAGGAATGTCCAAAGTTAGATGTTATTGATATTAGTAGTGTTCTTTCTGAAAGTGTTCGTCGTCTACATAATGGTGAAAGTATTTCTTTCCTTTTTAAACATTCTCCATTGTAGAAAACAAAAGTTACTTAGAAATATTGAAGAAATTTAATAAAATTTAAACTGATAATTATTTTATTATAGTCATATTATACTATTAATTATAGGAAGCTTTTTTTATCCATTTTATAAGTACTACATTTTTTATTTGTCTTGAGAAAGCATTTTTTGTTGTTCTTAGAAGTGAATTGTTTTATTGGTCTTCTCAACCTAACTTGATGCAAAGGTATATAACACTCAAAACTTTTTTAAGATAATCCTATGTATTTATTGGGCTAGTTTGTATAATATTAAATATAAATAAATAAATAAATAAATAAAGAATTACAATGATAATAATAGTGGATATAAAATAATATATAACCATAATAATGTATAAATACACAAGATCAGGTATATGACCATGAAACTTTAGTAAATCAACAAAGAAACCCAAAGCAAATAGGTAATATGCAATCAAGATTAATTTTCATGTTTTGGTATTATTTTTTCCCTTGAATTAATTACTGAATATTTCATAATCCATAATTTTCTTTGTCAAAATTCTCTAAAGATGATAAAAATTCACCTTGACCCTCTAATACAGTATCAATGTCCCCAAGAAATTCGATGGCTTCAGGATGTGGAACCCAAATCACGTATGCACCTAAAGCTTTACCAGCATTGACACCTGGAATTCCATCTTCAAAAACTAAGCATTCCTCTGGCTTAATTTCACTGCCAAATTTCTTGTTGATTTCTTTCAGTCCCAACTGATATATGTCTGGACATGGTTTACCTCTACCCTTGGGTATTCTTGGGTCATCACCAGTTATAATAACGTCAAAACAATCAAAACCTTTTAGGTGATCGGTTTTTCCATGAAATTTTGCCTTATTCGATGAGGTACATAACGCAATAGGAATATTACGTTCATGTAAATAATGTATCAACTCTTTGGCACCAGGTAAGAATGCAGAGTTGGACCATTTAGTTTCTTGATTTTTCATATTTAATTCATTATATTCTTCATAAGATAAAGGTAGGTCATAGTGATTAATTAGTTTCATACCAGCTTCGGGACCTGGCAAACCTTGTATTTTTAATTTAATATCCCATGTAAGTGGGCCCTTATTATATTTGCTTAAAATTTCGTTACAGGTTATAGTATATATATCTTCTGTGTTTAATAACAAACCATCCATGTCAAACAAGCATGCTTTAATTTGTTTTGGACCTGTCATGTTTTCTCTTTATTGTTATATGTAATATACGTTATTGTCTTATATGGAATTGGTGAGAATGTAAGGATGGTAGTGTGTGATTCTTTAATAGTTTCTAGTAATGTATTGAATTTATAAGAATAACAAAGAGGGAAAGTAGGTTAGTTTTTTTCGAGAATATTGTATTGAAATTCGATTTGTTCCACAGATAGATATAATAACTTTTAAAAATTGAAAAAATAAAAATAAGAGAATGGCAAAAAATAAAGATGATAAGTTTTGAGATTCATGGAAATCTGGGAAAAAAAGTGATATAATAAATGCAAAACTTCACATCGTAAGAAAATCCAACTAGTGTGAACATAGATCGACCTAATGTTTTTGTATAGTTTTATACTACCATAGCTTTTATATAAACCTTACCATATATGTTCTTAGATTGGATGTAAAGGAGCTCTACATATTGGACATTGTAATTTATAACTCATCCAATTTTCTAGACATTCTGTATGAAATATATGGTTGCAGGGTGTAATCATATAACTGTATATATCCACTTTATGTGTTTCTGGGACTTCTTCCACATTAACAAGCACCTCTGACATACAAATAGCACAATCTATTGCGTAAGTACTTGTAGAATTAGAATCACCATGTTCAGATAAGTATTGTAACGTAATGGATTTGAAATAAGAATATCCCTCAGGTATAGTATGTTGTGGTAAAAACCAACGAGCACCTAAAATATCTTGAGAGTATAATACTGCAATTTGGAAGCATACCCATAGAGAAAGTAACACTGCAAATTTTACGTCTCTATGGTGTCTGAATACATTTGATGGATAAGTGAATACATAGACAATAGGGAAAATTCTGATTATTGAGGTACCTATAACAAATGACCATAAAAGTGGCAATTTATTTTGTCTTCTATTAGCTACATTATTATTTCTTAATCGAACATTTCTTGGTTGAATACCTTTAATGGCATTTCTAAAAATTTGTGGGACCCAATACGAATAGAGAATAGACAAAGACGAGTATTCAAAGATTTTTCTAATTTGGAGTGGCCACGTTAAAGCTGATAGTACAATGAATGCAGACAAAAATAATGTGAAAAAGACTCTGCCATATAAAGAACTGCTGATGGAAGCTTCATCAGGAATAATAATAGGTCTTGCTGATTCTCTACCTTCATCTTGTAAATTACCACTCAGCAAAGTTCTAATACTCACTGACTGTTCATTTATTTGTGATGCACATACTGATATTAAATATCGAGTTTCGAAAATCGATGCCAAAATAAATGACACAAATGCACTGACTATTAATGGTAAATATAGCTCAGGAATGATGGTAGCAGAAATAAAATATATACATGCAAGAAGTCCATCTACCAAATTCATCATAGAGAAGCAATAATATGAAATTTTGTTAACACTTGATGGAGTATTTGTATGTTGCATTTGTCGAAGAAGTAAATAAATTTGAGCTATAAACAGTATGATACCGAAGAGAATGTGAAGTCTCATGGTTCTTATGTTAATTGCCGTAAGGCTGCCTTCAGCTTGATTAAATTCCAAAGTTAAACCACAATCTGGGGAATACATTAAACCTGATTTAATCATAACTGGAGGAATATGGGAAATATTTATTGGTCTTCCTAGGGGCCAATGCAATTCCTTATCTATTAGATTCATTTCATCCCTTGTGTATTGATTCCATGGTTCTAATTGCAAAAAAATTGCATATTCACATTTGTTAATTGCGTTATCATATGGCTGGCGGATATCTGACATTGTAAGTGTATCAACATAATTTGAATGATACCAATACTCTTTGATTAAATTTTTCACTTTTGAGTAAATAGCTTCAGTCTGTTTCTTTGAACTATCTGAATTATTCTCGTTCAAGATGGTTAAATAATGTGGGAATGCAAATAGTGAATGAAACTTTGCACTATCAGAAAATGACAGTATCCTGCCTCTCTCAATATCATATACAGCTAATGAATTTAATGAATGTTTTTCTTTTTCTAGTTTGTCTTGGAAATCTATCTGAAGAGTTAATAGCTTGAATTGATCATCTTGTGAATTAAACTTGTACCTTTTTCGTGAATCAATTTGGTTGGCAACAGTGTCTAAATGAGATATTTTAATACTTAGTTCACCTTTTTTGAATGTAACATTATGTCCTTGGTTTGAGTTAGACCAATCTTCTATATACGTATCTCCAGATTGTGGTTTATTGTCATTAATACTGTAGGGGGGGTTCGTAAAATCTGGGTAATGGCATACGTATTTTATCAAAATAGTTATTTGATATTACATCTACTTTACCTATCAAAGTAGAAGAAATATTCCAAGGATATATGTTATTTTTTTTTTTCCATATTCCATACATCTTTTTGAATTGAATTTATAATACTATTAGGCAAAAGTAAGTACTCTTGTGTGGACTCCCAGTGATCATAATCTTTTTGATCAATTGGATAAGTTGCATTTAAACTAGGGTTATCTAATACATCTTGATAACTTAATTTAAATCCAGTAATATTTCTGAAGTTTTCAAAATAGGTCATATTCATAAAAAGATCAAATTCCATTTTCATGTGTTCTTTTAACAATCCTAGCTGATTAAATTCATATTCTGATGATACACCATCACCACCTGGTGAGGAGAAAAAGATAAAAAGAATGATAATAACAAATATAAGTGTGTTTGTGTCAATTTCCATAATTGAATTGGTAGTTATAATAACGTTGGTAGTACTCTCATGAATATTGCTTCACTGGGCTTTTTTATGATCGTTTGTTTGGGATAGGGCTTTTATTATATAATCTCTTTATGTTTCCTTAAATTAAAAAAAAAGTTGTAGAATAAGATAAATTTAGTTGCTACCTTTAACAAAGAAAAAAGATAATATATATATAACGAAGGAAGGGAGCGACAGAATGTCAAAAGTAAGAAGAAAATATTGATTGTAATAGAGAATAATTCAAATGTTACGTGAAAATTTACTATTGAGTATTAATGAGAATATTACAGTGTATTAGATATAGTATATATTAGTATACTTATTGAAATACAGTTCAAAATGAATATTTATAAAAGTTCTTACAATGGAAATATATAATATGTTGATTTTTTTTGGTTTGTATGTGACTGATACATACTATCGTGTGTATATCCGTAATAGTTTATAACCAGCCAAATTCTATGTCGTCTAATAATTTCCAACCACTTTTAATAAAATGCTCCATAATCTCATTTTTACCATTTAGTTGACTTTGTGGCATAAATTCTTTTTTTATAATTAAGTCTTGGTCGTTATAATCTCCAAGTGTACGTTCATTCAAATCAGTATCAAATATCTTGAATGGTTTAACCATATTAAAAAGGTTTGTAATTTGTACAACTTCATTCATGGAATTTGATAGTTTGACCACTATATCATGAGGTATCATAGTCTCAGATAGGTTAATTTGCATGACAATTTGTATTAAATGCGTTGGTAATTTGTTTATTATACTTATAATATTGTGCAATTCATAAATCATTGGAATAGAAAATGGAGATATTGTACCAACCTCTAAATTATTGATCAAGTCGTTATTTTTTTCCTTATTATATTTATTCTTGTGTAAATTTATCAATTTTTGGTAAAAGTTATTAATATCTTTAGAAGTATTATTTGCAGATTGGTGTAGAGATATTAATTGGTGATGAGGGGTTGGTGATAGGTCTGAATATTTATGGTCCATGCTAATACTATTTGTAGGGTTTAATTGAAATATTAAAGATAGTAATTGGAAAATTTTTGATATCAGTTCTATTAAAATATCTGAAAGGTCGGATATTGTTTCGATGCTAGGATTTGATGGATGATCACTTTGTAGAGATATTAAACTATTTGTAAGTTTTTGTCGTACATATAAAATTCTATGAAATAGTCCTGCAAGCGAAGTAGATGTACGTTTTTCCAGAAATGTACATATAGGGGTCCATTTTAAAAGAGATATATTACCTTTTTCAATTTGAAATCTATTAATGGACTTTCTCTTTATTGACAGCTCTGTTAGCATCTCACCTAAATGAAGACTTTCGATGATATATGCTAATTTAGTTGTATCATTTTCTACACACCATCTTTCAATAAACTTTTGATCGTAGTTATTGTAGAATTCTGATCCAGGGAAGCTATCAAAAAATTTATCAATAGTCGAATTAATTGGAATATTTAATAATTTGGGTCCTCCAAATACACAACTTTGAAGCGAATCAAATATTATCAAAAGAATATATAATCGTTTGAAAATAAGGGAATATCCTATTTCATATGTAGTATCCTCATTGGTTTTTTCAATTCTTGTTAGAATTTCTCCGACAAGTAACTGTTTGTATAATTTAAATTCGTTGAAAATTGTTACCGACATCCCCAATACGAATGAATTATCATAGCCAACATAGGAAAGTATGTAGTTTAATATTATGAATGTGCAAAGATAAATTACTTTAATTCTTGGTGAAATTAAGTCTTTGTTTTCTCTAAATTTTGGATGAATATCGACAATTTTTTGAAAACATTCATTTAATGCTGATATAAAAACTGTTTGAATTTCAAAATAATCGTTTCGTTTTAAGTCACTGCCATTACCAGATATTTGATCATCTTTATTGTCCAATCCATTCCCTCCTGGATTGTCATTGTTTGAAGTCCCAGTGATGTTGGATCTAACAAGTGATGATATGCGTGTATCAAATAACGAATGACCACTACCTCTTTTAATAGCCAATCTTACCAACAATTCTAAAGAATTCCTAAACCATAAGAATACATAATCATTTAATTCCTGAATTGCTGAATTTAGAGAATCATAATGCATAAGAATTTCATCTTGTAACATCTTTTTATTTAAGGGAATGATTGGGAAACCAATATGAATAAATTCATAATAAATATCAATTAATTCTTTGTAAGAGATTTGTCCGTATATAACGGCGGGGCAGTTGAAATTATTACCATTTGGTGTACTAATAACACTCGCAGATGTCCTGTGTGAGTTGGTAATTGACTGTTTATCTTTAAGCAATTGTAATGTATACGATGGTGAATTTAGTAGTTCTGTCGGATTTGAGGATGAATTGATACTACTATTGTGCCCGCTTTTGATTCCACTATATTTAATTTCTTTGTGCTCATTTATATTGTTCTCTATTGGATGCATAATGGAGTTGAGTGAGATTATAGAGGGTACATGTTTGTCTGACTTATTTTCATATACTTCTATTCTGCTGGAATTGTTAAAATAATCATGTCTAGTAGAATCATTGGTGATACCATTGAGCGGTTTTGTTGTATTTGACACTGTTGTTGAGGGTTTTTCTTTTTCCAATGAAGGAGTAATTATTGATTTTATTGAAGTACTTTCTAGACTATTTTTCTTTGTTTTAGAAGGAGTTATAGTTCTTTCATTTGTATTCGCTGAAGTTCCGGGAGACATAGCTTCACTTGCAATGGAACCATGTCTTGTGTGAAATCCACTTGTTGCAAAATTATCAAATGAATTTATTGGTCCCATAGTTTGTTGATGTGCTTGTTGATAGAATTGAGAATATGAATATGGTTGGGGTAGTTGGTTTGTGCTTGAATTATGTAAATTATTTTGTCCAGCAATATTTGTAGATGATGTCTGTCTTAATAAAGACGGTATTGAACTTGTTCTTCTGAAGGGTATGTTTTGCTCTTCCTCATTTGAAGTATGATTGAGGTTTTTTATATATGGCCAGTACGTATTGTTAGTATTCCCCGTGATACTATTAGACCTACCTCCACCTACTGGATGAATGCCATTATCCAATAGGCTGGTATTGAGAGTGTTACTATTACTAACGTTATTTTCTGTGATAGGAGATGGAGCAGATATTGTTTGAATAAAGTTTGAAGACATCACAGTAGTAGTGTTATTGCTATGATTTTGAATAGGGATAGTGCCTGAATTATACATGGTATTTTCATGTAAATTTATATTTCTCATGGATAAATCACTACCCAATGAATCAATTGACGTTCTTTTTTGAAGGGGAAAGTCATGATATGGTACTTTCCAAAATTGTTGTTGAGTAAAATTTAAAGTTGGAGTTAATTGTCCTATTTGATTTACAATATTTTGAACTGTATTTCTATTTGTATTATGTAATGTATCATTTTCATTAACTAAAGAAGTCTTAGTACTATTTTCATTTGTGTTGCTATTGGCTTGTTGAAGGTTTGTTGAAGGAACATATTGTGATAGAGGTGGCAACAAAACTTGGTTAGATTGTTGTGATGTTATAACTGCGTTATTAGTAGATAAACGATTACTATCATGTTTATAATTATTGGATATATGTGCAACTGTGTGATCATTGGGTGTTATTGTATTCTTATTTAAGGCAGTGTATAAATTCATGTTTGAAAGGTTATTATTTTTTTTACTGTTATTATCTACAATGTTACTGTCTTGTAAAGGGGATATATGATTACTTGAACTGGCTTTGTATAATTTATTATAACCTTTGGAAGGCCCTCTTTTCAATGGAACTCTTATAAAACTGCAAGTTTCGTTATTTCTTTCGCAATAGCCACATATGCTTTTCAGTTCATTATAGTCACATTTAATCTTTTTTTTTCTGCATTGATCACAAGCTCTAGACGCTTTTGTTCGTTTCTTAACTTGAGTTTCGGATGGTGTGGTTCTATCATGTTTATTAGCATTTGATGGTGATGTCGATGCATTTACCATGGTAACACTCTTTTCTGGTGAAGAAGCTGCAGTAGAATCTAAATTTGATTGTATGTCATTTTTATTAATTATATTTTTTTGATTTGAATCTATTGTAGATTCTTCCATAGCGCTGACTCACAGCTATTATATTTGATTAAAATTATTCTAAGTTTTATTTTCTTGTAAAAATAAATAAAAATGATTGCACGGTTAGGTTAAAAGCAAATAGAAGCAGTGCAATCTGATTTTCTCTATCGAATACAATCTATCTGAGAATGACAAAGAAAATACTCAATTTCTTTGTTAATAGCTTCCTTAATGTTATATTCTGTCTGTATTTAGAATAATTGCTAAAGTCATCAATCATCGATGCTCGAAGTCGAAATTTTGTCGATGATATTTTCCACTTTTCTATTTTTTTTTTTTCAATTTTTAGATTGTACTAAAAGATGAAAAATAATCGAGGCCATCTAGATGGGAAATGGATTGAGTAGTCTATTTAAAAGATATTTACAAACACAAATACATATGAGAATAATTTTCTGAACATAATATTTTAATCAAAGTCATGGAGTAATAACAGTATATTTCTATTAGATAAAAAGCATTTTTTTTAATTTTTCATTATACATAAAATACATAAAATAATGTGTAAACGTCATTGATGAAAATATTTCTATTTAAGCAGTTTACAAGGTATACTTTTGCAAATTTTCTAACTTCATCTTCAATTTACAACTAAGTATATATTTTATTTGGTATGATTGACAGTTTCATGTTCATTTGCATGATCAGAGAAGTCCAAGTCTTCTTCTTGTGGATTTGCAGCATTACTATCAGAGTGTGGATTGCTGTTGTATGTGTGTTCTTCATTAGTAATAATGCTTTGATCGTCATGATGTTCTAAGTCACTATCATTAAATTGATCACCCAATGATTGAAGGTCACTTAAATCAAAATCAGCTACATTCTCAGGATCAGTAGGTAATTGTTGGGAGACAGCTAACATGTATGATGTATCTGTTGGTCTCCATAAGAAAGAAATTATGACAAAGACAACAAAATAGACTAAAGTTGGCCAGAAATCAGTAAAGAAGAATCTAGATCTCCAATTCTTTTCAATCATAGCTATTGTGTTCATACTAGAAAAAATTATAATGGTAATTATAAATCCAATCATCAACACAATCAAAGAGGTGTAAATAATAATCAACAATTTCTTGTACATGTTTAACTTCACTACCTGTCTTTGTTCTTTTAAGTATCTTACAGTTTGAGTCATGGACCTTAAAATCATTAAGTAGAAACCTAGCATGCAAAGTGCGAGAGGAATGAAAGTAATTAAAATGAATGGAGATGGGTTTTCAGCATCTTCTAAATAACTTTGTACTAAAAAGACCGAACAAATTAGGAAACTAAAAATTGCATAGAATTGGCAACGTCTCATTAAAGTTTTGTTTAATTTAGGGTATACAATACCATAACCTAAGGAAATTACCAATAAAATGAAGAATGAGAAAATTAATTTACCAGCTGTTAGCAAGGATAAAAATACCATATAAACTTTAGTGCCTGCTACGTTACCCTTTTCATTTTTGATATCATAGTAAGCCCACACAAAAATAGTTTCAGCAGTTAAAAATACATAGAATGCTAACAAATATTTTTGTAATGGTAACAATTCGTGCTTATGTTTCCAAAAGGCGAAAAAATATAAGGCCATTGCAATGACATAACCAATCGCCAATAGCCCATAAAGAGGTAATTTGTTCACTTCAGAACCAGCTAAATGGCCATATGCATTTCTAAAATTGACTATAGCATCAAATTTAACATCATAGGAACTGGTAAAAACTGTTACACAATAAAACCCGGTTTTTGTTACAGGATATTTAGTATCATGTAAACCAACAAAATCCTGGGAAAATGTCATAATTGGATTGATCAATGTTTTATTTTCCTTTGTGTAAGGATCGTAAGCTTCTGTTTCAATAATAAAGTTACCTAAATCATCTTCTGAACATAATTCAGCACTGACTGCATAATCATCGCAAACATATTGTTTAGAACCGTCTGCTAAATTGGCACCAAGATGGAGATAATCTTGGAAATCGTATATGGCTACGGATAATAGCCCATCTGTGTCCGCTATATCTTTTTGGAATTTCTTTACATTGAAAGAAATAAATGGATCAATTTTTCCACCCCAATCATCCTTAGAGTACATACCAGCACATACTTCATAATTCTTTTCATTAATTTTTTCCTTATTTGCCAAGGAAAAGGTTGCTATTTGCGAGAGTAAAAGGAGGCTTGTTGTTAAAAAAGACCTTTTAACACGTAATAAAAATCTCATAGGGCTTGTAATTTAGTCGCTGCTGTAGAAACAGATATAATTCTCAAATATATATTTTCTGTAGCTAGATTGATTATTATTATTAATTAGTAGAATTCTAGGAGCTGTAGATAAGTAATTTTATCCTTAGAGTTTTATTCTCCTTCAATAGCAATTATTAATTAAATATTTATTGGTTTACTCTTGCAATATTTTTAGAGTTATTTTTCATCAATGGGAAAAAAAAAAAAAAAGAAAAAGGAATAGGAAAGGAGGAAAAAAAGAAAACAACAGACAAGAGGAAGACTGATTGACATAAAGTTAAGGAGAAGATGGGGAGGCGTGAGGAACAGAAAAGAACAAGATAAGCAGAAAGATAAATACATCTCAGTTAAGGCTACTAATTAACTAGTTGTAAAATTAGTTGAAAGTTTGTATCCCTGGAAACTTAATGGTATGTTAATGTACCACATTTCTATCAATTAAGCTATAATGTTAGGGAATATTTTAAATGCAAAGTCTAAGTATGTAGATATATATATGTGTATGTATATAACATGGGAATAATAGTTATTTTTAATCATGGAAGGAAAATATAGTGAAATTTTAAAGAAAATCACCCGACTTAGGCTTGTAGAGCTTTTAGTCTTTCTCTCATATCAGCTATCATTTTATCTGCCTCCTCATCAACTTGGTTTTCTGGTATTTCTTCTTCTTCTTTATTATTCTTGTCTATTGTTTGCCCGACTGGTAATTGTGTAGTTGGAACCTTATTAACTGTTGCAAACTTTTCTGTTGTGTATTCTTCAATTATCTTATTCACCTGCTCCTCTACTTCTTCGTCCATTTCATCTTTCTCACCCATATACAAAGTTTCAAATGTATCATCTACCATTTCTGTTATAATTCCGGCTTTCATCAACTCTTTTTCTAATTCTACCATTGTTGATTGTAGCTGAGGTAATCTGACCAAAGTATTCATATCTTTCATAATACCAGTGGATACAGACATTGAGTTCGTTAAATTTTTCATTTTATAAGCTTCTTCAACTTTCATCGTTATAGAATCTAATTGTGCCTTTGATGTGTACATCCGAGTATATTGTTTATTTATTTGATATAATTCTTTAGCATAAATTCTTACGGCATTTAGGTTATTTTCTTTTGCAGATTTCTTGATCAACTGTTTCGTCTTTCTTTGTAATGCTTGTAATTCATTAATATTTCTATCTATTTGTCTTCCATTTCTTTTTAAAGAGGCCTTAATCTTGCGATGTTGTTCCTTTGGATCAGGTCCCCAGATAGCATTCTTAATAAAATTCATAGTCATAACAATGTATGTGTGTTAACAGCAGTTATACGTTTTATCCAGCTTTAACCTTTCTGGCTCTTTCACTGCTGATTTTTTGGTGAGACCTCTTTTTTATAGCGATAATTTTAAATATTCATGTTAATTTTAGTCTATAACAAAATTTAGTTTTTTTTTCCTAAATTTCTTTCTGTGAATTTTTAAAATAAAATGCGGAATACGATTTTTCCTGTAATTTCCGGTAAAAATAATAAGCATAATGAATGTGTCGATAATATCTATGCTTTACTATACTTGGCAACCTTTGTTAACGTTTACATTTAGAAAATAGCTTGAATGATTATGTTCTTGAACAGGTAAATAAAGCAATAATAATTATATATAAAGACATTATATATAGGAAAATAAAACGATTATTGTTTTATAACTTTTTTAGTTATTTCACAAAGTAAAATCATATACAATTGTAAGTTAAGTACTTATATAGTTTGTGGTGATAAGGTAGTGCTACTGTTTATATAAAATTATGAGTTAATAATTTTCTGAATTAGATTCTATTTTTTGGCCTCCAATTGTTTTTGCAATATACTTCTTCAATTAAATTTAATTGTATATTTTTGCATGTCAATGGTTTACATACTTACATGTTATGATATTCTATTTACTCAGGAGGCTGATGATTTTATTCATTTATGTATTACAACATGTAAATTTTGATAAACCCTAAATTTCAAAATTCAAATTAAAAGATCCTATTGATAAATATCAGTTAACCTCAAATATTATTTTTGGAACCTTGATTGACTTTTATTTTCAATCTAAATATTACAATTTGTTTACAATACGAGTTATGGTATAATGAACTAAAGATGGATTGGGAGATTAGGATTGATATTATAAGGTTCATATGTTTTTTCTTATGTTAGTATTTTATGTTACAACATCTTATTATGCTCATTTTCTATGTAAAAATAACAATATTGTTGTAATGAATGACTTGAAACTTAACAATAAAAGTTTACGTAAAGAACCAAAATTAAGAAAGGTTGTGTTTAAATTTTGCGTTTGTCTTATACATTTTCGAATTCATATAAGATAAGAACAACGTGAAACAATACAATAATGACAAATTTATTAATAGCACTACGTTTTTTTTTTTTGATGTTTATTGTCATGTATATTAAATAACATATAAATAATTTCCCCTGGTTGGGTAGTTTTATTAACATTGTTTCCCTCAAGATTTTGTTGTAATATTAAATTGTCAGATTCTTTGTGTATTCCAGGGAAGCGCAAATAATATTAATAGTTATTCGCATAATCGAGACGGTAATCAACTATAGGCCATAATATAATTACTAAAACGGTCTTATAATTTGAGTAGCTTTTATCGAGCTAATATATTTATTCGAAGTTACTTGACTTGTTACTTGCTTGTTGTTCTATTTTGTTTATACATAATATATAAATTATTTACAAGAAACGGTTATGGAAGATGATCTTTTATCTTCAGAAAACGTTGTCCTTTTCTATGTTTTCTGGAGCTCGCTCAATTATCCAGATTGGTACATCAATGATCTGACTGATACAAACCCTAAAATTTATTACATTAATTTAGGTGCATTAGTGCATTAGAACTGCACCCCAATTCTCTAATCATGGTAATTAGTAATATATGTGGGACTTATTAAAACAATAGGTAATTCTAGATTTGCCAGAATCTTATGTAATCCAATCTCTTTATTATGCAGCATCTAATGTTGTAGCACGTGTATGGCTTATTAAAATAATAAATAGTTCTAGATTCATTCAGGATCTTGTGTAATCCTGATGGTAATGAATTGAGATTCCGATGTAGTGTAACGGCTATCACATCACGCTTTCACCGTGGAGACCGGGGTTCGACTCCCCGCATCGGAGTGTTTTTAAGATTGCTGCCACTTTTTTTGATATATTGTAATAGATGAAAACCCTATTACGAGAGATATACTTTTTTAGATGCTAAAACAGATAGATATAGCTTGATTAGTTATCAGTATATGACATATAAACTATACTCTACACAAGGAGTAAACTAAACATGCACAGCAATACGGATACACATAGTTATATAAACAAGAAAAATAAGAAAAACAAGAACGTCGTCGTCGACCAAGGAGTTCACAAGATCGTTTATAGTGATATCAGAATTTCATATGTCACAATCCATGCGCAATAGTAACAATAATTCATTTGAATAAACATAAGATATAGCTTCACTCTATATCTTTAGTTGCAATATGAATATATATTTATATATGTCTATAATACACTGGAACTAAAGGATATATAATTAGAGACTTAATATCTATTTGTATTAAATCTTTGTTCATTTGTCGCTGTTTTTCTTTTTCGGTTACATCCTGCTTTTATGTGTGTTTGTAGTGTAGTATTTTGCCAAAAGGAAAGTTCAGAAAAATATAGTCAACTCTCTTTTTTTCAAACAATACCCTAAATAGTAATACCAGGGATATTACATTTGCTCCTCCTTATGAGACAAATTCCACGTTGTTTCCAAACTATGGTTTGTTTGTTTTTTTTTTTTATAAAAAAAATTTTCTTTACTACTCTTATTAATTCTCTCCTGGGCAAACATCTCTTTAAATCTTTTTTACTAATTTTAATTAGATCGATTTCAGCACAACCGTCCAACATTACTAGTAACACTTCCTGATTGTAGTCATTCCTTCTAATATCTATTATCCTAATAATACGTCGATTTTGTTTTCTCAATTCTTCTAGTGAAAATTTTGGAATTTGGTGAAATTGACTGTCTGTACTTACATAATGTTTCATTGAGCTGATATCAACTATATTATGTCTTTTTGAGCTTGATATACCTCTCTTAATGTTGACATTCAGATCTCCAACCATTTTTGTCACTTCAAATAACCTAAATCAGATACAAGGAAATATACGATCAGCACTAATTCTCTTGATAGATAAGAAACAGTTAACATTTAATTCCTTATTCTTAATCTTAGACTTCTCAAAGTCAACTTTATAACCTGGGCAGCTACCTTTTGTAACATTTTTTCTAGGAATAAATGTATTAACTTTTATATGTTTATGTAGGTAGTTTAAAGCATCATAATTCCTTCTTGTAAGTCTCTATAAAGTATCTTCAGTAGTCATCGTTTTCACTTTCTTGAGAACCGCAATTATTGTAATTCCTTGCTTCTAACTTAGAATCCGACTCTTTTAAAAGTTTCACCTCGCATGAATACTTTTTGTATGGCTTAACTACAGTGTTTCCACTGTACGTCATACTTCCCACCTTACAGGCATTCGTACCATGGATCAAAAATTCACCCAACTTTTCCACAGTAGCAGAAGTACAATTGTCCAACCTCCTACCTGCCGTTTCTGCTTCTTGCAACTTACGTATTGCTACATTCATACACGCAAAAATAAAGCCTAGACCTAATAACAACAACTCTCGTACTGATTTGCTTAAGACCAAAAAACATGTTGCTTCAACCTCAGTGTTAAAGATAACGAAGGATACATCTACGCACATATTTGTCTGTAGCCTTTCTTTATTTGGATTTATTCTGCCTAAAGACCATATCTGGTCTAACTTCCGGACCTTCAATCCCAATGTTTTTACTAAATCTTTTGCAATAATGGAAATTTGAGCATCCAAATCCAATTTTGCTTTTACTACTTTTTTTCCAATCTTAACATTTTTCTTTAAAGATTCTTGAACAATACGGTCTTTGTTCTTTTCAATTCTAGCAACCATTGCTCCTAACTCTGTTCTCGGGCTAATTTCCTTTGAGGACCTCACTAGTTTTTCGACGTATTATTAATTGAGTTCTTACATTGGTGAGCCAAATGACTCACTTTGCTGTACTCGAAATACTTGACAGGCTTCTTCTTCTCTATCACTTTATAAGATTTGGCAATTTTAAAATTCAACTCGGTCCTGTTTGATTGTGCTTGCTTGAAAGTATTTTCATAATTACAAGTCATGTCTAATAATTGTGCCCATGTAGTAGTTTCTGGGATTTTATTATTTAAAATACACCCAGTTAATTCAATAGAACTTACCGGCCAAAAATTGTTCTAAAATAAATTCAGCAGCAACGTCTAGTAATTCTTGAAAATTATCACCAATTTTCTTCATAGACTTACCTTCTAAATTATCATTTCAACATTTATCAACAAATTCCCTGAAAAGATGATTTAAGCCAAATCTATTTTCAATGCCATGAATAGTTTGTTTTAATGACGTAAAAGTGGATTCTCCGCTTTCAAATCATGCTCTTGCCGTCCCTTTCAAACATAATTTAATCAATTGAAGTATAAACTTATTATCAGGAAAAACCTTAAAATAAATCTGGTAAAAGATATTAACTGAATCTTTCCAAGCCTTAAAATCTGTCTTAAGTTGTTACTTTTATCAACATAGTAATCTTGGACTTTAGCAACGGATTTCTTTTATTGATTTTTCATCATGATCAGACTTATCGGCAACACACTTGCTTTCAGTATGCTGTGATTATCACAGTAATATTCTTATTACCATTCAGACAGGATTTGTTTGATTATTTATCTTATCTGAATATATAAGAATATTAATATAAGAAATATTACTGGTCGTGAATTTTATGATATAAGGTTTAGACCATTCGAAGTAGAACAAAGGATTGGAGTTCAAAATGTGAAAGTCAAAATAGGTGAGTTCAATTTGAGAACATATAATGGTACATTAAAGGATAAACATAATCAACGAGTGCTACTAGTAATGTTGGAAGGATGTATAGAAATTGATTCTGTTCAAATTAGTAGAGAAGATTTAAGGAAAATTTTATCCGAAAGAGAATTAATAAGATTAGTTGAAAAATCTGAAAGAAACTAATCATAGTTTAGAAACAGCATGGGATACATTTTATAAGGAGGGGCAAATATAATATTTTGGGTGTTGATGTATTAGAGTTTTAGTTGTTAGTTAAGGAAGACAATGCTTATCAATATTTGCTTAAACTCTCTTTCTTGGAAGAATTTACAAATAAACCTTAAGCATTGAAATATAAAAAAGTTGTGAAGAAAAAGATATGAAAATAAAAATATTGTCAACTAGAAAATTTGTACGATCGTCTGCAGTGACATTATGAAAATATCTGGTATATACGCAATTCAAAAACATTGCTAAAATAGATCATATGTTGATAGCTTATTATTATCAATAAGTATTACTTCCCATTTTTCTTTTTCTTCTTTTGTCTCGATTCATGTTATTGTTTATACCGGACTATTAAGAACCTAATATATAATAATGAATATCGATTGTTACTATAAAGTTTTACATATTTTATAAAAATATTATATGTGGTTGTTATTTATGGAACTTAAATGAACTAGGTAGTGTTAATTCATTTTGTACTATCGTCATGTCGAACTGGTTTGGAAAAACGACGTTTCATCATATTCATTACCAATGTCATCAAATCTCTCTCTAATTTTCGATTTATTTTTTGATTTGGGTCTAGTTACCTCATTTTTAGTTTCTTTTTCTGCAAATTTTACACTATTTTTTGTATTGCTAGTGTTGTTATTTTCAAAGGAACTAAAACCTGTATCTAAACCTCTTAATTCTTCTTGGATCTGTAATATTTCTTGTTGAGCTGAAATCTTGCGTCTTTCATACGCTTTCCTTGCTTCTAGTCTATGACGATACTCTTGAACAGCATCTTCTAGTTTTCTCAATTCTTCCGTTTTAATAACATCTAAATCTTTTTCTGATAAGTACTTCGACTTATCATCAGTATTATTATTTTTGTTTGAATCATTGTTCATATTATTTCCACTACTATTCCTGTCATTATCATCAGTATTATTGCAATTATTTGAGTTAGATCGTGTAGATAAAGTTATACTGTCTTGTTTTAAACTGGAGATCATTTCATACAATTTACTGATTAACTCCTTTGTCTCTAAATCATTTTCATTTTGATTTAGATTTGATTTATTTGTAGACATGGAAGATCTATGTTCGTTATTTCTGTAATGATTATTTCTTCTCTTAGAAATATATATATGATCATCGTCCAAATCTTTATTAACATCAGAGTCATCAACAAAATCAAAATTTTTGACATTATTATTATTATTATTATTATTATTATTATTATTATTATTATTACTGTTATTGATGTTATCATCGTCATCTTCATAGATATTTTTTTTGTAAAGTTTATAGGAAAGTTCGTCTCTTTCATGCTTATATCTCAAGGCAAGTTCGCGAAACTCAAAATATTTACCTAATTTCCCCTTTAAAGTCTCGCACAAATTTCTCAGTTTCAACTCTCTTTCCTGTTGTTCTCGTAATTGTCTAGACAACATTTTGATTTCAGCTAATAATTCATCGACAGTCCTGGCATTTTCATAATATTGTTTTGGAATCAATTTTTCTCTTGGATTCATGTATCTATTGCCACTATTCCTATTCTCAAGCCCATCAAATCCGTAATTTTTGAAGTCAGGTCTGGATGTATAACGTCTAGGCGTTGGTGAACCGTTATTCATTTCTTTGTTGTTGTTTTTTTCCGATTTTTTTCACCTTAGTATTGTTAATTAAATGGATTGAAGTTGTTTGAATATATATAAAAAACAAAAAACACAGAAATTCGTTGATTTAAATTATGTTTTTTTGTTTGTTTATTGCATTTAAATATGACAGAATTACAAAAGGACTCTATTCTTCTTATTTGTTTATTTAATCTATTCATTATTTGATTTCTGAAACACAAAAAGTAAAGAGAAAAAATAAAGAAGAAAGCGGACAGTCGCGTTAACGTGTAAAATGAAAAATGGAACGGAAATGAAAAGGTTACGCGTTTTTGATAACATGGACAAAACATTCATAAAACAGATCGAAGCTATATCTATAAAGGTTCATGTACATACAAGCATGTAATATAGTATAGTATAATAAAATAATATATATATATATATGTAACCAACGGAGTAGTATATTTTATTAAATGATACCTTTTAATATAAGTTTCTTCTTTTTTTTTTCTAAAGAATGTGGATTGTTGTTTAACTGTTGGATACAATCTATATTTTCTTTGTTTTCTAAAATGGTTGAATAAACGGTTTATATTGACATTTTTTGTGATTATAACCATAAGGTTGATTTTGATTTTGTTACAGCTATGAACTCCATTATTTCATATTGAATCAAGTCGAATTAAATTCAAATCAATTCTTGACATCTTTATCTTTATCTTTATCCTTTTCTTTTCCCTGTAGTGAACTTATTTATTATCCATTTTATTAGTTTGTTTTAGTCCTTTAAGTCGATTGAATATTATTGTCTCATTAATAAGCAATATCTCTTCTCTCTAATTTTTGAAAGAGAAGAAAGAGAGAAAGTAACAGTTCGATATTTTCTTACAGATAGATAGATTCATGCTATTTGTCTATATCTTCTGATATTTAACAGTTGTTGGTTCTCAAAGGAACGTACAGAGAGTCTGGCTAGTGTCTAGATGGCTTATCATTCGTATTTAAAGGTTCTGTATGGAAAATATATACAGAACCCTTGATATCCTTTTTTTGTTTCGCCTGTATCATATACACCCATACATTCCATGCACGTGTATAATATTAAAAAAAAATAAAGAAATCGATTGCTAGATGTATGGGTGTTTCCTTTTTGTTCTTTTTGGTGTTTTCTTTTTTTTTTTCTCTTTTTTTCTTGTTTTTTTTATTTTTGATGGAGAAAGATTTGTGACTTGGGTAGGGGAACAAAAGATGCGGTAGTTATGAGAGAAAAGAAAACGAGTCATGCATAAATTAACAACAATGATAAATCCACACACTCCCAAAAATTATACTTTGAAAATCACCTTAATAGGGGAGGGCTTTTTATCATAAACAATGAGACGTATAGCTTTTTATTTTTCATTTAGATTTGGGAGGGAAAAATTCATGATGTAGACCTAATCACACCTTTTTTTTTTAAATATTTCTGAAAATGTATCTTTAGAAGACCTAAATTATTTGGAAAAACGGGAATAATATTGACTTATAAGATAAAATAAAATAAAACAGTTTGTAAAGGAAATAGGAATAAGATTATATTCTCTTCTTACACAATGAATAAAAGATTCAAAATTAAAACCTATTATTCCAAATCTTTGTAAAAAATTTAATCTTGTGTCCATCATTTACAGGTGGATATTTGTTTATTTTTTGTTGTGTTAGCACAACAATGAATTTTATTTTATACTTAAAAATTTGGAAGTTCAAAGAATAATTGATGTATAATGGATTCAGTCCTATTTTTTTTCTTTTTAATGAAATGTGTTTATCATGTTTTATATCGATTGGTTGGCTTGTTTTAGATATATACATTATCTCTTTACTTATTTTGTGTTCTTTGGAACTTGTCCATTAGATAATTTCTATACTAAATAGAACTAAAAGTTTTCTCAACCCTGATGTCTTTTGCCTCTCACATCTTGGCTTTTATGGTTATCTGAAAGTAACACCCTAACTTTTGCATATTGTAATGCACATTTTGAATTGGCTAGAAAAATTTCCATAAATGGAAATTCAGAAAAGTATTAAGGTTTTTGGTGAAGGCAAAAAAAAAAGCGGGGATAAAAGAAGAAAATCGATCACTTTTAACGGGCTTTTCTTTGTCTTTATTTTTCTTGTTTTTTTCTTTTTTTTTTTTTTTTCCATCTCCTATATTACCCCTCTTCTAATATTCTTGTTTTATTTATTTGACTATTTTGACTAATTCAATTAGGTTAACTTAAAATCAACTTTTCTATATTTGTGTCTTTTAATCTACTATGTTTTTTTCCTTCTTCACCATTTGTTTTTCTTTCTTTTTTTGCCTTAATTTGCATTTGGAATCTTGATTTGAATCCACTTTGTTATAATAGTTTATCAATAATAGTCTTCGTTTTGTTCTTTTACATTTTCCTCAGTAACGTATAAATAACCTTCTCTTTTCCCCCTCCCCACACCTCACCTTAATAATACAAAAAATCAATATGTTAAGATCATCTGTTGTTCGTTCTCAAGCAGCTCTAAGACCACTTTTAAGACGTTCTTACTCTGCTTTTAAAGATATCAAATTTGGTGTTGAAGGTAGAGCGGCTCTACTAAAAGGTGTTGAAACTTTAGCTGATGCTGTTTCAGCCACTTTAGGTCCAAAGGGTAGAAATGTTTTAATTGAACAGCCTTTCGGTGCTCCAAAGATTACTAAAGATGGTGTCACTGTGGCAAAGGCAATTGTCTTACAAGATAAATTTGAAAATATGGGTGCTAAATTATTACAAGAAGTCGCTGCTAAGACCAACGAAGCCGCTGGTGATGGTACTACCTCTGCTACTGTTCTTGGTAGAGCCATCTTCACTGAATCTGTTAAAAACGTCGCTGCTGGTTGCAATCCAATGGACTTAAGAAGGGGTTCTCAGCTTGCAGTAGAAAAAGTCATTAAATTTTTATCTGAAAATAAGAAAGAAGTTACTACCTCTGCTGAAATTGCTCAAGTAGCAACTATCTCTGCTAATGGTGATTCCCATGTTGGTAAGTTATTGGCCTCTGCTATGGAAAAAGTCGGTAAAGAGGGTGTTATTACCATTAGAGAAGGTAGAACTTTGGAAGATGAACTAGAAGTCACTGAAGGTATGAGATTTGATCGTGGTTATATCTCTCCATATTTCATCACTGATGCTAAATCTGGTAAGGTCGAATTTGAAAAACCTTTAATTTTAATAAGTGAAAAGAAAATCTCTTCTATCCAAGATGTTTTACCTGCTTTAGAGTTATCTAACCAAAGTAGAAGACCTTTATTAATTCTTGCTGAAGATATTGATGGTGAAGCATTAGCAGCTTGTATCTTGAACAAGTTAAGAGGTCAAGTTAAGGTTTGTGCCGTTAAGGCACCAGGTTTCGGTGATAACAGAAAGAACTCTTTAGGTGACATTGCAATTTTGACTGGTGGTACTGTTTTTACTGAAGAATTAGACTTGAAACCAGAGCAATGTACTTTACAACATTTAGGTTCTTGTGATTCCATCACTGTTACAAAAGAAGACACTGTCATCTTAAATGGTAATGGTGCTAAGGAGGCTATTCAAGAAAGAATTGAGCAAATTAAGAACTCTATCGATATTACTACCACTAATTCTTATGAAAAGGAAAAATTGCAAGAACGTTTGGCTAAATTATCTGGTGGTGTTGCCGTTATTAGAGTAGGTGGCGCTTCTGAAGTCGAAGTCGGTGAAAAGAAGGATCGTTATGATGACGCCTTGAATGCCACCAGAGCTGCTGTCGAAGAAGGTATTTTACCAGGTGGTGGTACTGCTTTAGTTAAGGCATCTAGAATCTTAGATGATGTTGAAGTTGAAAATTTTGACCAAAAGTTAGGTGTTGATATCATCAGAAAGGCCATCACTAAGCCAGCTAAGCAAATCATCGAAAATGCCGGTGAAGAAGGTTCTGTGATTGTTGGTAAATTGATTGATGAATTTGGTGAAGATTTTGCTAAAGGTTACGATGCTTCCAAGGGTGAATATACTGATATGATCTCTGCTGGTATCATTGATCCATTCAAAGTTGTTAGAACCGGTTTAGTGGACGCTTCTGGTGTTGCTTCTCTATTAGCTACTACTGAAGTTGCTATTGTTGATGCTCCTGAACCACCAGCTTCTCAAGGTGGTATGCCAGGCGGTATGCCAGGTGGCATGCCAGGTATGATGTGAAAGTGAAAATATTTGCTTCTTTAATTTACATTCTATCACTTCTAGCACATACAAACAGACAAACAGACAAACAGACAAACATAGTTTATCTACATATTTATGTTTATAACTGTTTAATTCCATTTGTTCATTAAATCTGTAAATAGACAACTATATCTACATACATATATACATATATATATATATGTATATATCTTTGTAAACATTATTTTTTTACTTATTTGATTTCTATAACAGTTTACTGGATCACATATATTTAGCCTGTTGTCTTCTGTTGTTTCTTTTCGAGTTGCCTTGATTTTTCAAAATATAGATTTGGATGATCCATTAAAGTTAATCCCTCCTTTTCAAGTTCACTATCGGCTAAATTATGGGTATATTCAAACACTTTAGTGTTTGCAACAATATATTCACCATTTTCACACGAATCTAGTACACTACTAATCTGAGATTTTGTTAATCCCAATTTAGCTAATTCAACTGTCAATTTATCTGAACTCCAATCACGGAAGGGACAACCATGGTAGTCTCCTCTACCTGGTCTAGGTTTACTTAAAATTGTTCTACAATCCCATGGTTTATAATTGATTCTATTACCTTCTAGCCCATAATTATGTCTAAAATTGTATCTATATTCTTTATTAAATTTTTCTAAACTCATGTGACCACCATCCGTGAATGCCTTTGTCCAAAATTTCATAGATTCATCTGCACTTAAGCCTATCCCCTTTAAAAATAAAGAAAGTTGTTGTCTACCATAATATCTTAAATGATGATGTTCTTTTAAACCTTTAAATAAGTTTCTAATACATAAGGGATAATGTTTGTTGATTCTCTCTGACCAAACACTTTCGGCAGTTATATCATCATCTTCATTATTGTTGTATTGGTTTGAGTTTTGATTAAAATCAGAGATTGTATAACCAGAAGACAAATGGCTTAAAATGGGTACTAGCCTATCATCTTCATTTAATCTTGGTAAATATTGGAATGTTTTGATTAGTTGGTCTTGTAATTTATTAGCGAATTCAGAGGCAATCAAATTCAACTGTTGGAACTGAGGCAAGTATGCATAGCCTTCTTTTAAAAATACAGAACGGTTACCAACCATTTCGATAACATTTTCAAATGGTAATTTGATGAATTTTTCATTTTGGAAATAATTATATCTTTGTTGCTCATCGGTTAAATTTAATTGGAATTGTAATTGAGATGAAATGGTTTGGTATAATTCTTTTGAATATTTATTCTTTTCTTGATCAGATATATATTGTAGAAGAGGTAAATTTAGTGATTGCACAAATTTGATTTGATCTGAGGAATTTAGCATTTGGTATCTAATTTTGAAAAGGAAAGTTTCTGCTCTAACAAATTTTTCTCTTAATTCCTTAGTGCGGCAAAAACAAAGTCTTAGAATATAATGAGAATAATAATCTTTTTTTTTGTTTATATAATTGTCATTAGTTAACGGCAAAAATTTATTAAAATGGGATTTAATTAAAGTTTCAATTTCATTTAAATTTTTGTTTCTTGATATACCTGATTCAATCTCTAATAAGATTTTCAGTCTAGCAATTGCCCATGTTTCGAACTGTTCTAATGTTATTTCTCCTCTTGGTGGGTATTCATAGAACGATAATTTATTTGGATATATTATGTCATAAAGTTTCTTTTCGCTATCTAAATTTCCGTCCTTTAAATTTATCCTTGTGAAATTATCTTTACCAGGTTGGAAACTATCTGAAATGGATTCACTATAGGAATCGAAATTTCTTCTAGCAGCAATTCTTTTCTTTGTTTGCCTAAACATTTTGAATTTAATATGCTGATTGATTTTAGTTCAAATTTATTTGTATTTATTTCTTGTTTTTTTGGATTTGGTTTTTTTTTTTTATCCTCAGCAATATCCGTAGATAGTAGGTATGATATAATAGAAACCAACGTTATTAAAACAAATAGCCATGTTAAGTTGGTTAACTTGTGTTATGGTTTCCTTTAAGATCTTAATCATCTATTCAACTGGTTGTACTACCATCCATTCAAGTGAACTATTTACGATTTTTTACGCGTCGCGACACCAAAAAATTTGCAGTTAGAATTTTTATTTTTTAAAACAAAAATTGAAAATAAAGAAAACAAAACGTGTTGCACACGTGACAGACACCCATACATCTCTTCTGTGTATTTTGAAAAAGAAAAGAGACAAGAAAAAGCAAACTTTTGGACCAAATTATGTCACTCGAAGGAGTTTCAAACTCCTTTTGGATCATTTTCAACTTTGTAGAGGGAATAAAAAAAGAAATAAAGGACAAGTTGTAGGAACAGACATGTTAAACTAGGGTATCATATCTCTGTCTGCTTTGGTTTCTGTCGTTGTTGTGCTGTTAGTGCAACTAATAACAATCCGTTTACATTTATAGATTCGGATAGTTTAAATATTCCTTTGCCTCTTATTTTTGTTTATTTATTTATAAATACTACTATTCTATTATAGTTGTTGCTTTCTAATATTTGATCTTTCAATAAGACTATACACTATTCTGCTTTTTCGGAATTTAATATCCTTATTAAGACTAACAAAAAATATAAAACAGAAACAATATATTATTTTTTGCTTTTCCTCTAGTTTTGTGAGAAGATATTACAAATTGATTTGAATTTATATTTATTCATTTAAATATATATTTGATAAAAATACTCAGAGGTTGTTTTACTTGATTCATATTTATAACTGCAAGATGAGACTTAATAGGAAAAATTTCATAGTATCGTCCTTACTGACGTTAACCACCTTTATCTCTCATTCTAAAGCTTTAGAATTAGATTTAGATGACCCACAGTCTTTAATTAATGCTACATCACTGGTTGCTTATGGGTTAATGGATTATTACACAGGGGATCAGTATGGTAAGACTGTTGGTATGTTTTCACCCCCATACTATTGGTGGGAAGCAGGTGGTGCATGGGGGAGTATGATCGATTATTGGTGGTTTATGCAGAATGACTCATATAACGACATAATTATGCAAGCTATGTTACATCAAACTGGTGAAAATAATAATTATATTCCTTTGAATCAATCCACAACAGAAGGTAATGATGATCAAGCTTTCTGGGGGATTGCTGCAATGACCGCTGCTGAAAGAAATTTTACTAACCCACCGAAGGAGTCCCCACAATGGTTATACTTAGCTCAAGCTGTCTTTAATACTATGGCTTTACGTTGGGATGATACCACATGTGGTGGTGGGCTAAGATGGCAAATTTTCGTTTGGAATACTGGTTATGACTATAAAAATACTGTCTCTAATGGTGCTTTATTCCATTTGGCTGCTAGATTAGCCAGGTACACTGGTAACACAAGTTATGCAGACTGGGCAGAAAAAGTTTGGGACTGGATGTACGATATTCATTTAATCTCTAATGGTACATATATGTTTGTTTATGATGGTGCATCTGTAACAGATAATTGTACTCAATTAACAAAATATCAGTGGACTTATAATCAAGGGTTATTATTATCTGGTAGTGCATACTTGTATAATTTCACTGGATCTGAAATTTGGCACGAAAGAACTAAGAAATTATTGAATGCTTCACAAGTGTTTTTCAATAGTACCACAGGTGTTATGTATGAAGCTGCATGTCAACCATCTTTATCTTGTAACACAGATCAACGTTCCTTTAAAGCTTATTTCTCCCGTTTTTTAGGTTTAACCGCACAATTAGTACCGGAAACTTCTGACCATATTATGAGATTATTAAACATTTCAGCTAAAGCAGCCGCAAGATCATGTTCTGGTGGTACTGATGGACACACATGTGGTTTGAATTGGTTTATTGATGGTTGGGACGGTTATTATGGTCTTGGTGAACAGATGAGTGCTTTAGAAGTTATGATCAACACTAAAGCATTACAAAGACCCGCTCCATATACATCTACTACCGGTGGTAGTTCTCAAGGTAATCCAGCTGCTGGTACAGAAACCAATCCAACAAATTTAGCAGCCTTACATATCACTGCAGGCTCTAGAGCAGGTGCTGGTATTATCACTGCTATTATCGGTATTTCTATAATTGCATGTGCCTTATGGCTAATAGTTTAAACGATTTAAAAAGTTACTGTAATAAAAATGACCAGAGGAAAAGAAGATCATTGAACTAGGTCATAATAAACTAAATATTTTTATCATTGCACTTTTAAAAAAGTAGTATTTTCATACCACATTATTTATTTACTACTTTTATTTTGGGATTATTCTATATGTTAGTTTAATACATTATATATATATGTGTGTGTGTGTTTGTGTGTATGGAGTTATTTATGTTTATTTTCTTTTTTTTCCCTGCCTCATTCACTCCATTGGCGTGAGTACCTCATTTCCCTAGCAGGCTATGTTTAAGTAATCAGAAAAACCGGCAATTTCTATATTTTTATTAAACCACTTTTTGCTTAGTTTTATGATGAAATCGAAGTCTTGTTTGCTGAAACAATCTAGGTTCAAAGCTTTTAGATCACTTGGATGTAAATATATGGTATCATCTGTCAATTCATCAAATTCTTTAGATAATATGATGGTCTCCAATGAATTATGTAAGCCTTGGTTTTTTGCTTGAAAAATATCAATTAATAATGAAATTATTGTATCATTCAACCCATCAGGGAGTCTTTGTTTATCGTTGGGTAAATCTATTTTAATGTTTTGATAAGATGGCTTCAAATATCCTGCTGTCATCAAAAGATATAGTTCATCCCAAAAGAACTGAGCCCAAGAGATAGATTCAGTCATGGTGTTGTATTTTTTGAAGTTATTTTTGGAGATTTCGTCTTGAATATTTAACAACTTAAATAAATAATCACTTAATCGCAAATCATTTGGCGTGGCCCTTATGACGTTATTATCATTATCGGTAACAGAGATTCTCATGCCTATTTCCATATTCGATTCAATTTTGATTAATTTATCAAAAATTTCTGTTTTAAACTCTAACAAACTATCATTTGTGCACGCAATATACCCTTGGTTAGGGTTGCACAAAATATTTTTCATATCATCTAGATCAGATATACCAATAGTATATAAATTTAAGAAATTTGAGGGTATGGTAGATGATTTTGAAGAAAGAGATGATAATAAAGTTTGATTAATTGGAATTAATTTAATGAAATTACATAATGCATTTATTTTGAAAACTTTTTCATTTGATAAATTTAAGATCAATATTCTTTCATTTAATAGGATTGATTTCCATAGGATAAATAATAGAGGGCCTAGTTCTTCCAACCAATACTTTACATCATCTATAAAAGATTGTTTTATCGAGTCATGTGCTGGAGAAATGGATTTGGTTGTAAATATTGTTGGGTTCTGATGATAGTTGTTATGAAAATTTTCTAAAATGGTTGTATTTGGGATACTTTTGTTATGAGCATTGTCAGTATTATTTTGTGATAACCATAATTTTAAAGTGGAATATAAATGGTTTGAATAAAATTGAATATTTGAATTGACAATATCTGATAAATTATCATTGGGTTCATTAATTTTAATATCTAAAATGATTGCAAATGAGAACATTTTAATTTTATTTCTATTAATCATATGTTTATTTTGTAGATCTACTTTGGATTGTAACTCTGAGTTAATTAATTCAAAAGAATTTTGCATGAAAATCGATAATCCCATATATAAAGACTTGTTATCTGAATTTGTAGCGGTAAAGCAAATTGTATCATTAATTTCATCATGAATACCTGATGGCATGGCTTTAAACGCTAATGAAGAAGATGATTTTTTTTGAAAGAGTTCACAATTGCGTGACCACACTAGGGTATTCCCCTTTTTCATATCAAACTTAACTAAAAATGAGCCTATTACAGGTTTTATCATGGATTGTGACATTTCTATTTTTATTAGGATCTGTAGTGTTTAATTTCAAAAGAATTTCAATAGACTTAATAACTGAATCGAGAATCAATCAACCACATACATCATATACGATGATAATAGAATGAATACACTATTTTCAATTGAAGCTAAGTTTATTTTCTTCTATTCTCTTCAATATTCTTTTAATATTTAACATTTTTTTTGACAATATGTTATCACATCATATGGCTTAGATATTGATACTTTTTGTCAGAGAAAAGGAAAAAATAAAGAGTAAAATATCTCTCTCACCTTTTAATAAATTCAATTTGAGGAGACGAACACATTAAATACAAAAGAGACATATAATATTGGAATAAAAAGGTCCTGGAACTGGAAGAGTTGATTTTACTATAGATGTATGTACATGTATACGTATATTATTAAAGAGGTATAGTTGGTGAATATGAATTCAAAAGACATCGAAGAGTGTATAAAATCATTACAAGAATATATAGACACAAAGAGCGTTCAATGGATATCAGAATTTAGTGAGAAAATCAGATATAATGAAACATTATTGAACCAAATTAATGAAACTTTCCATGTGATGAATAATGATACTCTATCTAGAGTGGAAACTCTAAGACAACGATATATGGGTCAGTTGAATGATATTGAACAAAGAATAGAGGAGATGGAAAAGCTGTGTGATGAATTAGAAGATATTCACGATGAGATTGAAGTAAATATAAAATTGAATCAGAAATAAAAAAAGAAATCGCAGGAGAATATTAGGAGATTGTAGGGAGAAGGAGAAGGGGTATCTTGGGTAATATAATGAAATACTTTGAAGAGCTTGAATCAACTCATTGATTTACTTACTTATTTACTTTTGTCAGAATCCATTGAGAGCTAAATTATGAGTAATAGAAAGATAAAATTGTAAAATATCAAGTTTTACAAAATTCACTGGAGATGAGGATGAGAATATTGAAGTTGGTTTTGACGGTGTTTTTAAAATTAAGTTGTTTTGCCAGTTGATTACATCTAAATGATCTAATCCATATAATGTGCCCATATATTTACCCCAACGTGAACTCTTAACTGTAACCATACCATCATTAGGTTCACCATTGGAACGATCATTTATAATTTGCCATGTTGGACGAAATACATTATACCAATATGGTTTAAAGACGGCACCATAACTAAAATATGCCACCTTCGGATTATTCGGAGTGATATGGTTGAAATATTGGGTCATATAAGTGGTTCTTAATTGATAGAAACATAATGGTAACAATGGAGCATTTTCCCCATTTTCATTTTGTGGCTTTAACTTTAAGAAACGGCTCCAATTTTCAAATTGTTCAACTACAAAATCGGCCATCTCAGAACCTCTATGTGGTGTGGATATAGTTGTCAATGACAAAATTTGATAATTTTTCTTTTTGGCATCATTGGAAATCCTTGATATCAAATACCTACAATCTAATCCACCCATAGAATGAGCTATTAAATTGAATTTCATGTTACCGTTTTGTGAAGATGTGGTAGTGTCTGTTTTCGATAAAGCAATTTTATTTAATAATGTATGTAATGTTAATGCACGAGATTCAATACTACCAAAACTCGGTACTTTAGCTATATAAACTTGACAGCCCATAGCCTGTAAATATTTTTGAATGCCTAACCAATAATCAATGGCTAAAAATGAAGAAGATATAGATGGAGATGAAGAAGATGGTAAAGGTGTGACGACCTTGCTGTTATTGATGCCATTAGTCATATGTGTATCAAAGGGAGATAAATCATTCTGATCGGTGGCCAACAATTGAATATGATTTTTTAATAAATTAAGTAACTGTTTCATAGAAGGGATAAGAATCAGTTGATCAAATCCCGATAACCCATGGCAAAACACTATTGGATATTTAGGCGGAGTATAGTTTCTAATTGGATTAAGAAAATATATATACTTCTCTCTTATCGTGTAGTCAGTGTAACAGTTATAGAAATCTTTTACTACTTGATCATTTTGGTTGGATAGATTCCATAAAGATGGTAAGCTAGATATTTTTTGTTGAGTTTTGAACCAAAACATAATAATACAAATGGTAAACGTTATACTGTTGGAGGTGTTTTTTTGTTTTGGTTGTGGTTTCTGTTGAATTAGGAGATATTGATGCTTTCTGTAATTGAAACAAAACTGTATAGCAGCTTTCAATAGCGTAATGAAGTTGATTAGGTGGATATTTCTTTGAAAGTAGGCATTTTCTGAATTAAGTTTACAAAAAAAGGCTATGAAAAATATCTGAAGAGAAACACTTATTCGAATAGAATGGCTAAACAAGTTACTTACTTACACGCCGCCCCTCCCCTATCTCACTTCACTTTATTTTATATCATTAAAACTTTTTAAAACATAATAAAACTTATATATAAAGACATACGTATTCTATATATTCGTAGTAGTAGTATATAAATAATTTATTAGTAATAATCATTAAAAAAACCAAAAAAAACAAAAACGATAATAATTATCTATGTGTACTCATAAAAATAATTACTGGTTTGATCTACACTTATAAAGTGTTCTTGGTTCTGAAAACACCGAAAGCTTCGGCAATTCTCTCGGACATGGTCTTTTCACCTTCTCTAACCCAGACTCTTGGGTCGAAGAACTTCTTGTTTGGAGCTTCTGGACCAGTTGGGTTACCAACCATGGACATTAAGTAGTCCTTCTTGTTTAAGACGTAGTCTCTGATACCCTTTAAGTAAGCGTATTGACAGTCAGTGTCTAAGTTGACCTTGACAATACCGTTGTCAATACCAGTATGGAATTGTTGTTCAGTAGAACCGGAACCACCGTGGAAGACTAAGAATAATGGCTTAGAACCAGCTGGAGCACCAATTTGTTCAGCAGTGTACTTTTGGTGGTCAGCTAAGATTTCTGGAGCCAAAGCCATGGTACCAGCGTAGACACCGTGGACGTTACCGAAACTAGCAGCAATAGAGAAGTTTGGAGAGATTGGAGATAAAGCCTTGTAGACAGCGTAAACTTGTTCTGGCTTAGTGTATAAAGCAGCCTTGTCAACGTGTTCGTTGTTGACACCATCTTCTTCACCACCGGTGATACCGATTTCCATTTCTAACCATTGTTGCATGGCAGCCATTCTGGTGAAGTACTTGACACAGGTAGAAATGTTTTCGTTGTCAGTTTCTTCAGATAAATCTAACATGTGAGAGGAGAATAATGGTTCACCGTGGGCCTTGAAGTAAGCTTCATCAGCTTCTAACATACCATCGAACCATGGTAATAATTTCTTAGCACAGTGGTCAGAGTGTAAGACGACTGGGATACCGTAAGCTGGAGCAATAGCTCTGATGTAATGAGCAGCAGCAATGGAACCTTGGATAGAAGCGTTTTGACCTTCGTTAGAGACACCCTTACCAGCGAAGTAAGCAGCACCACCGTTGGAGGTTTGTAAGATGATTGGACACTTGTTGTCTCTAGCAGCTTCTAAAGCAGCAACAACGGTAGAAGAGGAAGTGACGTTAATAGCTGGGATAGCGAACTTGTGTTCCTTGGCGTATTGGAACAAGTTTCTAACATCGTCACCGACAATAACACCGGACTTTCTGGTAATAACGTCTAAAGCACCCATTATGATTGATTTTATATGATATGTAGTTGGTTGGTTGGTTGTTCTTTTCAAAGTTGAGAAACAAGACAGAATAAAGTTGTAAGGATGTTAAAAAGAGAAGGGGGCTGACTGAAAAAGAGAATCACATAGATGGTTAGAAGTGAAGACACAACTTTTATATACATAAAAGAACTAAAGACAAAAAGTAATGAAAAGAAAAAAATTTTATTTCTTTTTTCTTTTATTACTATTATTATTATTATTATTATTATTATTTATTACTTTTAATATTTATAACAGGAATACGGAATGGGAAACACAAGATATTCATTATCCATGATTCTTATTCTTGCAATCTATTATTTGATCGAAAAGAATGAAGAGAATATGAAAAAAGAAAGAAAGAAAGAAAGTTTTGTGAGAAGATGGGAAAATGGACAATAATAACGGCACACCAACGACAAGCAATAGTGCAGTAAAAGTAAACTGAATCCTTCGATTGATTTGACAAAAAGAGAGGAAGTAGAGGACGTCATGAAGCAGAGTGAAAGTAACTCCCCACGAGTGACGATGTCTTCTAGTAGGGGGAGACAAGAATGGCTAAAAAGTAACGAGAAAAGAAAGAAAAAATAGACATCTTAACGTGAACACAAAACAAACACACATGACACCAAACCCCACTACTATTACTGCTACTAGTATACTAGTGTATTATCTTTTTTGTTCTTGTTATCATCACACAACAACAACAGCAACAATCTTTGTTGTTCCCAACACTCTCATCTTCCACTACAATCTCTTTCTCTAATAATAATAGTAATAATAATAACAATAATAATAATAACGTTTCGACTTTTTAAATTATGAATATGCGTATTTTCGTTTCTAGAGGGTTTCAACAAAAAAAAAAAGAACATAATTGAAGACTTCTTGTTTTTTTTTTTTCTTTTTTCTTTTTTTTGTTTTTAGTGTGAATTGTAAATCCTTCACCTAAAGTGGAAATAGTCACGTGGACAGAAATACTGTTAATTGCATTTTGAGGAATACCAAAAATATACAAGAATAGTGGGTGCTGGTGGGGTCTGGATTTATAAGGTACGGATGTTTGTTAAAAAATTAGGGTTAGAATCCACCTTTTGAATAAATAAATAAATAATGAACGTCTGTCCATCTCATTTTACCTATATAAGTATAAATAATACAAAGAAAAAAGTCAGACATAACGGTTGTGTTTTTGATCCATCTGTATTCATGAGTGTTGTTTAGTTAATCTAAGAACTCATAGTAATAACGATTCTATTAGAATCCATTATCAAACTAGCTTAATGAAATGAAATCAACTTACAGCAGGATGTTAGTAGTTTTATAATAACTTAGCTTGTTTATAATAAGTAGATATAAGTGGTATTGTAACTGTTACCCTCTGTTGTATATATGTATATATATATATATATATTCCACATAACTAATAGACAAAGTAAAACATATAATTAAACACATTTTGTATCCGAGTCTTCTTTAATACAAACTTTTGTGACTTTTTCTGTCATTTCACATGATAAATGTAGATTTTTAAAAATCCATTTATTTGTCTTCCAATTGGCTCAATTACAAACCTTTTTTTGTTTATTTGTGGTAAATATAGTTCCATATTTCATTCCTCTCTGTTTAATCAAAATATTTTTTTGATAATTTTTTTTCAATTTAAAGTTTTGGTTGAAAAAAGTTACTCTTACATTATTGTTAAGAATTTTTGGAACATAATCTTAAAATAAACAAACAAACAAATAAAAAAGACAATATCAACACCTACACACACACACATATATATGTATTCAAGAAAATCTATATAAGGATCACATACATGATTTACTAATGAAGTTAAATGAATCTATAATTTGAAAGCGTTTCTGCATAATTAGTGTCCATATCTTCGTATATTTCTTAAAACAACCACTAACAATATGTATATAAGTATATACATATGCGTTTGTCTTTAATTAAGACTTACTTGTATTAATATTATTACTTGCTATATTTGTATTTGTATTTGCATTAGTACTGGTATTAGTACTTGTATTTGTTGTTGGTAAAGGTGGTGTTGGAATAAATGGTGCGAACATCGGAACAAATGGCATTGGAACAAATGGTAATGGTGCTGAAGGAGGAGGAGGAGGCAGAGTGGATATACTATTACTATTACTATTACTATTACTATTACTATTGTCACTATTATTTGATTCATTTGTTGAAAGTTTAATCTTTTTTGATTTTACTGTACTATGATCCTCATTATCATCCTGATCCTTATTCTCATTATTATTATTATTATTATTATTATTATTATTATTATTATTATTATTATTATTATTATTATTATTATCTTGTTTAACACCCTTCTTTACTACATCAATAACCCCTTTATTTTCTCCCTGGTTCTCTACTTTAATATTCTTATTCATGTCAACACTCTTATTATTAGTATTATTCATATTCTTATCATTATCATGTTCTTCCATATATTGTTTAACTCTTTCTCTTATTGCTTCTTCTGGTATTAATGAATCTAACAAGATTTCCTCGTGACCACACGATGGACATACAAAATCATTATCTAACAATAAATCTTCTAATGCATTCTTGGAGAAAATTTTATTACAACAATTACTCGTTTTCACTGCATCCTTTAAGATCCCACCAGTTATTGGACATTTTAAGTCGTTTGGTAAAGAGGGGTAATAATTGGGTCTCCATCTAATATCTTTATCATTATTACCAATAAATTTCAACTGTTTTTGTTCCTGTCTTCTTTGATATTCATCCCATGATTGCTTATCTTCAACCTGCACAACAAATTTACCATCATCCGTGATCATAATCTTACGTTGCAACATTTCTTCTGGTGTCATATTTTGGACATCAATCTCCACATTTTGTAAAAATTTCTTAGGGATACCTGTCGTCCTTTTAATTCTTTTGCCTTCAAAATTTGGATCATTGTTTGTTGGACAGTTTTTAATCCAATGATTACGTGATCCACATCTATAACACATATAACCTGCCGGTGGTGGTCCTTCATCATGTCCCCTTTGGCCACTATTATTATTATTTCTAACTATAACCGGTGTTATGGATGACATTTCTTCCTGTGTCTTTTCCCACTCATTCGCCTGTGTAGCAAACATTCTTGCTATTCTTTCTTCTTCTGTTATACCTGTATCAACCCTATTATTTACATGGTTACCCATTATTAGAGGGGATGACGATAAAGCGAAATTGTTAGAGACGAGTGGATTTGATCCATTTGATATCGCTGCGGTAGCTGCTGCTGCTGTTGTTATTGCTGTCATTGTTGGTTTCTTTTTAGTAACACGTGGTCTCCCAGTAACATACCTCGTAGCATTTACTATAGTGTTACTACTGCTACTGTTTATAGTTGTAGTTCTTGCATTACCATTAAGTAAAGATCCCATACCTACAGGTCTATAGGCTGGTGATCTTCTCACGATAACAGTAGAAGATCTTGGTATGACCACCTGGTCCTCTTCGTATTCTTCGCCTGTGTCAATACTATACAAACGGAGCTGGAAATCTGCACCATCACCTAACTTATTATTTAGTATAATTTCCCTCTTTAAATCAAATACTGTCAACCCTGTACCGTCGAACAATATCCTTGATGTATCCTTTTGTGATTTGAACCTATAAAATATCGTACTACTCATCGTGTTACTTCTCAACTCTCTGGATATCTCTCCATCTTTCTTTACTAACCAAAAAACAGTAATGCTCTGTTATGTTTTCTGCTTTAATATTAGATATATGATTATCTCTATATATCACTTATTAGATTAAAAAACAAAATAAAATAAAATAAAAATAGGTTGGAGGGAAAATGAAAAAAAAAAAAGAGAAAATAAATGATAACTCTGAAAAACTAAAAACACTTAAAAACAAAAAAAGAAAAAGGAGAAAAAGAAAACAACAACAATAACAAAAGAACAAGAACGGATAATGTTGGCTGTATCTGTTGACACGTTTACGTTATAATGTGTAATATACGTATATCTGTGTAAACATATTAATATTTAGTCGTTGGAGAGATATACATAAGTTTGTGTAATATTATCTTTGGAAAAAGCAAGAACATATATTCAAGAAGAAGAGAAAGAAGAAGAAGAGTATACACACATAGACAGAGAGATGGCAATCCCGGGTTATTATGAATTATATCGTAGAAGTACAATTGGCAACAGTTTAGTAGACGCATTAGATACATTAATCAGTGAAGGTAGAATCGAGGCGTCTTTAGCAATGAGAGTCTTGGAAACTTTCGACAGATGTGTATCAGAGATTTTAAAAGAGCAAACATCGTCAAAATTGACTGTTAAAGGTGATTTGGATACTTATGGGTTCTGTGATGATGTTTGGACATTTATTGTCAAAAATTGTTCGGTTAATGTAGAAAATGTTTCCATTAATAATTTATTAAATATCAATAGTAACATAGAGAATGGCGAAAATATAGATAATAATAACACTAATAATAGCAACAACAACAATAATAATAATAACAATAATAATATCAGCAATAGCAATACTAATAACAACAACAGTAATAGCGGTAGCGGTAGCAATAATAGTAATAGCAACAGTAAGAATAACGATGTTATTAAAGTGGATAAATTAAGGATAGTAGCATGTAATTCAAGAAGAAGTGAATAATTAAATATATAAACAGATTGACATATATACACATATATAAATATATGTGTATAATAAACTAATACAAAAAAAAAAAGAGAAAGAAAGAAGAGCACAGATGTAAAAAAAAAAGGAAACTAAAATAAAATAAAATAAAAAACAAAGAAGAAAAAATAATCGGACAAGTTTTACTACAAAGGTTATAAATATTACTATTAATAATATTATTATTATCTAAAATGAAATTTATATATATAAATAAATAAATAAATAATTAAATAGATATATAATTTTATTTACTTAAATCTTTTCTTCAACAACACCATGCTTCCAGATAGCGACATATGGAGTAGTACCATCTTCACGGTAGTTCAACATGATAACCATAGCATCTGGGTCCATGGATTCACCAGTGTAGAATTCCCAGTCCTTAAAAGAACCAATGACCTTCTTAACGTAAGTTTGAGCACCCTTTTCAAAAGCGGCAACTTCATCTGGGTTGGATTCTTGTAACTTAGCCTTAACAGCTTTCATGTAACCCTTAATGTAAGTTAAGAAAGATTTCTTGTCGAAACCAGTTGGTTGTAAACGGAAGGAATGAACAACATTGTTGACGATTTCGGCACCATCTTCAATATCTTCTTCACCACCTTCGGCAGATGGGTTAGCACCAATATCAATGTTATCACCACCGACCTTAACCATAGCACAGTCAGCTTCGTAGATAACACCATCAACTTCCTTTAAATCGTAAGCATCAGATAATAATTCGTCGTTAGAAAAGATATCTTTGTAAATAATCATTTTAGCTTATTATTATTGTTGTTGTTGTTAAATGTTGTTGCTAGACTTTCAGAGGGAAGAATCGAAGAAAGGGTCTTGCTATGAAAAACAGCTAACGAATAAATATATCTTCAAACAGAAGATGAGAGTACGAAATATTATATAGCAATCTAGAATAAAACTAAAATTAAAATATACTTCAAAAGGAGAGAAAAAGGTGATTTATCCAACCAACCATCCCCTCTTACTGAAAAATTTCATCTAAAAACCAAACAGAAACTTAAAGAAAGAAAAAAAGAAAAAAAAAAAAATTTTTTTTTCCGTTTTCTTCCAAAAAAAAGAAAAAAGAAAAAAAAGAAAAAAAAAGAAAAAAATTTTTGGGCAGATTGAACACCCAGACATCTTCTTAGTATTCAATAAAAAACAAAAAAATAGTATTAGCATTTTTGAAGAAAGACTGCATTACTACGGACAAACAACAAGTTCAGCAGATCAGCCATCCAATCCTAACTAAACAATTTTGTTAGCTTATTTCACGACTTAGATAGCTCAATTAGACAGTAGAAGAAAACAGAAAAAAACAAAACAGAACAGAACGTTAAAGATTAATTATGAAGGAGTGAAGTTATTAATGCATCTCTCTAGTGTCGTACAACTATCTGCAGATAGTAGTAATTCCAGTCCTTTTTCGAATCAAGAAAAGCGTCTAATTCTCCATAAGTATTTGTACCATGTCTCCTCTTTTCCAAATATTATTCATCCATAAGTGCATTAGTCCACTGAGAAACCTAATAATAGCGCTTAATAATCATTCTTTAGGATTTTTCATTACTATATCTATCAGATTATTACTAACATTATAAAGCTAGGAAGTTACTTGTTTTGACCCTTTGCCAAGTTAAAAAATAAATCTTTCAATTGTTAACACAGCATTACTCTTGTCATGATTTTCTGACTCTGATTCATATAAAAGTTTATCCTCATTATCTTCATATTCAAAAGTATCTTTACCTCCTCCCCCTCCTCCCTAATAGATAGTCTATACACACATATTTTTCTTGCTGTATTCAAAATATTAAATTCCTCATCTAGAATTCGTGTTTCTGAATCCAATATATATATATATGTATGTATGTATATATGTATATGTATATACGTATGTGTATATTTGTTTTTAAAAGTGACGTATTGATATTTTATTATCTTTAATACTTTTCCCATTCTTGGAAATTTTATTTGGGATAATTCCTAAATGAGAAAGCCTGACAGAAAAAAGGAATACACTACATTTATTTGCCCAAAAGGCTAATAATAAGAATATTTTTGGAAAAAACGGCTAAAAGCAAACAGAAAACAAAAAAAACAAAAAAAAAAAGAGAAATAAATATAAAGAAGACATTTCTCTTGGTTTCTGTACACTACATATTCCCACCACTTTTAAGGTTCTTTTGTTTTATTTCAAGTCTTTAGCTATAGGCATGTATACTTCCTCCATATCAATTCCGCTATCTCTTTTGTTGTAGTTGCTTTAGAACCGTCTTTACTATGGTTCAAAAGTAACTGGCGGTTCTCAAAGGGTAGATTTTGAATCATGGCACTATCAATAACAGGTCCAGGTGATATGTTTAATACTCTTGGCCATGGCGGCGTTTTCAATTCACTATTTAGCAGTTTACTGTATTGTATCAGTCCTGCCTTTGTGGATCCATAAATGGATATCCCATTAAACCTTGTATTATTGATATTATCATCTATATTAATCTCACCTAGTATTGAGGATACATTAATTATGCATGGATGATGGTGTATTATATCACCATAACTATCACCATCACATATATGATATTTAGCATCTTTTAGCATTTCACGTGCTGCCAATTGTGTCATTATTATAGGATTTAACAGATTAATATTTATCATTTTATTAATAGACTCACTTGACATCTTTATACTTAATTGGTTTTGACTTATACCAACTAGATTTATTAACAGTTGTAATTTATAAATTGGTTTAAAGCACAGACTATTTCCTTCCCAATTTTTATATCCAAGCAATTTTAAATTATTATTCTCTTTCATATTTATTTTATGACTGTGATTGTCCATGGAGAACTCAATCCCCGAATATTTAGTCTCTTTTAAATCATCTATGTTCAAAGGCTTAGTAAAATCTACTGAAATATATTGATGTCTTTGTCCCTTAACAACATTATGAAGGGGTAATGAATAAATTGAAAATGACGATAAAGATAATTTTTTAGACCCTAAACATATACAACTTATACCTTGTTTTGTTAACTTCTCTATAACAGCTCTACCAATATGTCCGGTGGACCCTGTGATTATAGCTACAGGTAATATTCTTTTATTCATACTTTATACATATATATTTATTATTTACATGTATTATAAACATATGTATATATATATATATAGTTATCATTTGAATTGTTTGTTTATTAGTTGTTTTTTTTTACTTATATTGACTTATCTGATGTACATATATACTTTTTTTCTCTATCTTTTCACTGAATTTTTCTTTTCCCATTTCATTACCCATGATAACAGTCATATAATAGATGTTTATCTATTTCTTATTATCCTTATTATTTATTAATTCACCACCAGACTCAAATGGTGCCTCTAATCTTGCCTGGTCTAATGATTCCTTTAAATCTTTATCCTTTGTAATATGTAATGCTACACATTGTGAATATAATTGCCATTGTTTTAAACATGGATTTCTCTCATTTTCACCCCTACCTTTCAAAAATTCTTCACTATACCATTTGTTGAAACATTCGTCGTATACTTGTTTCAATTCTGTACACTCCGGTGCAAAACTTGATGACATTATATTGCCCATTAAGATTGTGAAAATGCGGTTGTATACATATATATATCTATATATGTATATTTGTGCGTTTGTATGTATTACAATTATTTATATATTTATTTGATATGCCGTTTTTTATTATCTTATATGGATTGTAGAATAATTGATTGTGCCAATAATAATATAGGAATATATGGATTAACTGTACTCTTCTTATTACCACTCTAAGAGCATATAATAGATAATTATACAAGCAAATATATGCCTTCTCTCCTCCCTCTGACTCCCTTCCTCTTTGAAGTATTTTCCCTTTGTTATTTTCTTTTCTTTTCTTTTCTTTTTTTTTTTTTGTTTTTTCTTACCATTACAAAGATTTGGTTCATTAAGATGTGATGATTTCATATTGTTTATCCATACAAATATATATACATGCATAAATATATAAATATGCACAGAGGAATATTAATACTAAATTCACATATACATACATACATACATGCATGCATACATATGTATATATATATTTATATATACTTGTATACTTTGTATATATGATACTTTTATTCTGCCGTAGGAAATTGTAGTATAGTACTATTATGAATATCATTTTTTAATGGTGAACTATCATAAACATCATCTGTGTTTGTATTTATATCTGTATCTGTATCTTTGTCATTCTTATCATTATCATTAACTTTTCTTGTCTTTGACTGTATTACAGGTGATGGTATAGAACTACTATTAGATCCATATTGTTGTTGTAATAATAATGAAACTTTTCGTTTACGATTTTGACGTTGTAATGTACTATTATTATTATTATTTGTCTGTTTCTCATTCACTAATTTTTTAAGTTCATCGTTTTCATCATCACTAAATTCAGGTAATTGTAATATTTGCCCTGTTGTAGTAATATTTGCTGTATGGAAATCATCATCGTTATTTGTGTTATCATTATTGCTGCTGTTGTTGTTGTCATTAGTATTAATATTATTTCTGTCAGTGTTGCTAACTTTATCTACTATAGTAGGAAATATGCTTCTTTCATTCTCATTATCGATTGCATTCTTCTCTATTGGATTATCACTGCCAAATAATTGCACATTACTTGTCTGTTCGAACATAGTTATTAGCCATTGACAACTATCCATTATATCATCACATGTCTGTCCATATTTTCTGACATTGGGTATAATATCCTGTGTGATTATCTTAAAGGATTCATTTAAATTGATATCTATCTTCTGTAAATAACGTATTATTTCCTGATCGATCTGTTCTAATTGAGAGTTCATTTGATCAATATTTTATTTATATCTATACTTTTTTTGATTGTTACTGTCGTTGTTGTTGTTGTTAAATGAAAGATAATAATGATCGAATAATCAATAGTGTTATGTGTGTTGTTAGACATCACAAATGATATCTAATCTACTCATACTCATACTCAAATACTGTTTCAACTCCCATTATGACTATAACCACATAAGAAAAAATAAAATAAAATAAAAAAAACAGCAATTGCTTTTTATACGCTGGGAATGTATGGATGTTAGCTATTTGATAGTGCCGCTAAAATTAGTACATCCGTACACTCTACCCACACTTTTGGATTTTTTTTTTCATTTTTTTCCTTCGAAAGTTTCTTTTGTATTTCTTTCTCTGTCATAACAAAAACAAAAATACCAAATTCTACAGAGATGATAAAAAAAAAAGGTAAGGAAACTGTGCTTGTGCTATGATAAACAGGTCATAACGTCATTAAATTGTGATCATTTTGGGCAAAAGTGTCTTGCTAGATACGGTTGTCCTACTCATATATACCTACAAAAGAGAACAAAGAAGACAAAAAAGAAAATAATATATTTATATATTACATAATATAATTTGGAACATTCTCCAGTTTATCTATAGTTGACTCCTCAGAAATTAAAAAGTATTCCTAATGTCTCAAAGAAAGTTACAACAAGATATCGACAAGGTTCTGAAAAAGGTCAAGGATGGTGTGCAGGAATTTGATTTGATTTACAATAAGTTTGAGTCTATTGATCCCAATGAAAATCAATCTTACAAAGAGAAATTGGAAATGGATCTTAAAAGAGAGATTAAGAAACTGCAGAAACACAGAGAACAGATCAAGTTATGGGTCAGTAAAGAGGATATAAAGGATAAGGACCAACTTAACAATCTGGTCAACTCGAGAAAGTTGATTGAAACCAAGATGGAGTTGTTTAAGTCTATTGAGAAATTGATGAAGATTAAACAATTCTCTAAAATTGCATTGTCTAATCCACAACTTTTTATTGATCCAAACGATAAGATTAAAAATGAAAGTTGCCAATTTGTGGTAGACTGTATTAATGAATTACAAAAACAACTTGAGTTATTAGAGACCTATAATAATAATAATAATAACGGTAGTAGTAGTAATAGTAGAACAAACTCAAATGATTCTGATAGTGGTGATTCTGATATAAGTCAAGATGAAAATGAGTCTATTAAAAGACATTTGTATCACATTAATAATTTAGAAAATATTTTGAAGTTGTTGCAAAACGATGAAATGTCGTCGTCTAAATTAAATGAATATAAAGATGATATCTTATACTATGTGGAAAATAATAATGATCCAGATTTTATTGAATATGATACATTATATCAAGACATGGGCTGTGAAGTTACAACAACTTCAGCTACTATTCCGTCATCAAGTAATACTAATAATCTAGCCACACCAACCAATTCCAACGACAAGAAAAAAAATATCGTCGGCACACCAAAGAAAAAGCTTATTACATCTTCATCAATAACAACCACTAATACTTCTTCTTCTCAACCTGTTTCTTCTACTTCTAACAACCATAATAATAACAACAACAACAATAACAATAATGTAACGGTTACCCCTAATGCATCAAATGATATTAATCTAAATAAAAAAAAAGATAATACCATAACTAATAATAAAAAGACTACCGAAGAACCGGTTTTGACTTTCCCAAAAGATCGTACGGATGAGATTAAAGAAATTATGGAAAAGGATATTGAAACAAATGTCAAGGCTTTTGAGAATAAACTTTTCAAAGATGAACTGAAATATTGGCATAACTCCAAAAAAAAATTATTACAACCGGTAGATACTATGCCACAAGACTTAGTATCAAAATTGGAATCTTCTCTGTTGAATTGTCCTGATTCACTTGATGCTGATTCGCCTTCCTTTTATAGAGAGCCACTATCTCTACCACATCCAACTTCAGTATTTTTTCCTAATGAACCAATTAGATTCGTTTATCCATATGATATTAATGAAAATACCAGTTCCGCTGCTAATGGTATAACCTCAAGTAAAAATCTAAATGGTATAGTAGATCTTCATAATCAAAGTACCACAAGACATGGTAATGCGGGTAATACTATAAGTACTGATGGTACCACCATTTCCAACACAAATGGTACAACTAGTGTCACTAACATTTATAACAATAATGGGACTAACATTATTAATGGTAAAAGCTCAACAACTCAAGGTAAAAGATATTATAATGACATTTACTCCAATACTTCATTGGCTAAGATTTTTACAAAATTCGATTTAGATACATTATTCTTTATATTTTACCATTATCAAGGTTCTTATGAACAGTTTCTAGCTGCTAGGGAATTAAATAAGAATAGAAATTGGCAATTTAATAAAAAAGATCGTTGCTGGTATTATAAAGAAATTGAAAAATTACCTCCTGGTATCATTTCAAATTCTAACACTAATATTAATAAATTAGAAGAAGAATCTTGGAGATATTTCGATTATAAGAAAAGTTGGTTAGCCAGACGTTGTAATTCGGACTTTGTCTATAACGAAAAAGATTTTGAAGTTTTATAATACAATATAAAATAATGCGTGTATCTATATCTATTTATCTATATCTATATATATATAATAACATTAACATAATATATAAATATATTAACGTCCTATTAAATCAACATTAAACAAATATATATATATATATATAAAAGGTATACAAAGTACAAAGGTTATATATATAAGTACCTATTTAAAATCACTTGCATTTTCATACCTATTTGTACTCAGACATCATTCCTTCTAATTGCCAATAAACTAGTAGCATGATTTCTATTAAATAAGACATATGAATGCGTTTTTAAATGTCACAGATCTAATAATGAATAAAGCTAAAACATTACAATTCTCTTTTTAAAAATTCTTCACTGAAATATTTTACTTGGTTAAAATTATACTCAAATCCCTCAATACCACCATAATATGGGTCATCAACAATCTTATTATACTTTCCATCAGTATTCCAGTGACCAAATAAATAAATTTTATCCCAAAGTGTTTTATCTTTGCATATTCTTTTCAAATTATCGTAATTGCTTTCATCCATACAAATAATGTAATCAAATTCTTTAAAATGATGATCTTTGATTTGTTGAGCTCTGTGGTTAACTGGAACACCATGTGCTTTACATGTAGAAGAGCTACGATCATCTGGTGGTTCACCTATATGATAACGTGCTGTTCCAAATGAGTCAATTCTACTGAAATGGGACTCAAGACCATTTAATTTCACTGTTTCTGCAAAAACTGCTTCAGCCATTGGGGAACGGCAAATGTTACCCAAACAAACAAATGCAACTGCTAGTTGTTTTTCCTTTTGATCTTTTGTCATTATTGTTCGATAGTGAATTTATTTATGACTTCTTTGGGCGATCAAGAAAAAAAAAACTAAGAACAAGAATTATATTTATTAAACTAAATGACTTATTAATAATTTAACAAAACATACTGTCTGCTTATATATAAGGTATTTCGCCACATAATTAAGTCACGATTATTGGCTCGACAATTTCTATTTTCTTTTTTCTTTCTCTCCGCCTTTGAAGTTTCAGTGTAAATTGATTAAATGCTCGAGAAAAATTACTAATTTATAATCGTAAATCGTAACCCTAAATTTAGTACCTATACAAATAAGATTCTATACACATATATATATATATACGTTATGTAAATTTATCTTATATGTCTTGTTTAAACGTTGTAAATGGACAGGAATCTTAAAACAAAATACATGGAAAAAAATGATTAAAAAATGTCAAAATGAAAAGGAATAATACAAAAAATATTTAGTAGCATAAAAAGACTTTCTTAACTTCTTAGAAAGCCCTTCTTACTGGGGAGATCAATTCCTTACCTTTGTAGAAAGCGACAGTCTTTTCAGCTCTAGTGGCGACACCCTCTGGAGTAAAACCGAAGTATTTAAAGACTTCTGGAGCTTTACCAGAAGCACCGAACCTGTCTAAACCAAAGTGTTGGTGGGCATATTTACCCCAGCCAATGGTAGAAAGAGCTTCAATGGATAAAATTGGGATGCCATCTGGTAAGACAGATAACTTGTAATCTTCGGATTGCTTGTCAAAATTGAAAAAATCTGGTAAAGAAACAACTCTAGCATTAATACCCTTGGATGCTAATAATTTACTAGCTTCAACGGATAAAGAGACTTCAGAACCAGTAGCAGCTAAGATAATATCTGGGTTTTCAACATCTTGTAAAATGTAACCACCTTTGATAGCATTATCGATAGAGGAGCCTTCTAATTGTGGTAAGTTTTGTCTGGAAAGAGCAATAATACTTGGTGTGTGTTTAGAAGTGAAAGCAGCCTTGTAGGCAGCAGAAACTTCGTTACCATCAGCTGGTCTCCAGACATGAATGTTTGGTAAAGCTCTGAAGTGAGCTAAAGATTCAATAGGTTGGTGAGTTGGACCATCCTCACCAACACCAATAGAATCATGAGTAGCAACCCAAATAACTGGATGGCCGGATAAAGCAGAAACACGAATGGCACCAGCAGCATAGTTTAAGAAGTTGAAGAAGGCACCACCGTATGGGATATAGTTGGCACCAAAAGCAGAAATACCATTCAAGATGGCACCCATAGCATGTTCTCTAATACCGTATCTAATGTATCTACCACTGTAGGAACCTAATTTGGTGTTGTCTGGTTGGAAATCAACAGCCTCTTTCCATCTAGTTAAGTTAGATGGCGTCAAATCGGCAGAACCACCGATGATCTCAGGAATAAATTCGTTGATATTTTGGAAGACAATTTCAGATAATTTTCTAGTGGCAACAGCAGAATCAGTTGGCTTATAAGTTGGTAACTTAGATTCCCAACCTTCTGGTAATTCACCTTTTAATCTTCTAGCCAATTCAGCACCTAGTTCTGGGTATTTTTGTTGGTATTCTTTGAATAAGACATCCCATTTAGCATTAGCTTCTTGACCTGGTTTTAAAATTGTAGATTGGTAGTGGTCATAGACTTCTTGTGGAACTTGGAAAGATTTTTCCGAGTTGAAACCAAATTTACTCTTCAATTGTTTTAAGTCATCAGCAGCCAATGGAGACCCGTGGACGGAGTGGCTACCGGCTTTTAAGGAACCGTAACCAATAGTGGTAGTCATCTTGATAAGAGTTGGCTTGTTGACAGATTTTTTGGCTTGAGCAATAGCTTTAGCAATAGCTTCTAAGTCTTCATTACCGTTTTCAACATACAAGACTTCCCAACCATAGGCTTCGTATCTCTTAGCAACATCTTCATCGAAGGAGATAGAAGTATCACCATCAATAGTGATCTTGTTGTCATCATAGACAACAATCAAGTTACCTAGTTGTAGGTGACCAGCTAAAGAAGAAGCTTCAGAAGAAACACCTTCTTGTAAACAACCATCACCACAGATAGCGTAGATAAAGGAGTCAGATAATGTGAAACCTGGTTTGTTATAAGTAGCAGCAAAGTTCTTTTGGGCAATGGCTAAACCGACTGCATTGGAGATACCTTGACCTAGTGGACCAGTAGTAACTTCAACGCCTGGTAATTCAAATTCTGGGTGACCTGGAGTCTTAGAACCCAATTGTCTGAATTGTTTTAGATCTTCAATAGATAATGGGAACCCAGTTAAATGTAGCATGGAGTAGAGTAAGGCGACAGAGTGACCATTAGAAAGAACGAATCTGTCTCTAGCAATCCAGTCTGGATTCTTTGGATTCATTTTCATTTGAGACCAGATGACATGAGCAGCTGGTGCCAAACCTAATGGAGCACCTGGGTGACCAGAGTTAGCTTTAGATACTTGATCAGCAGATAAGACCCTGATGGTGGAGACAGCTAATTTATCAATTTCAGTGAATGTCATTATGCGTAAATAAATGTATTTGTTATGTTAGATTGGAAAGAGAGAATAAAAAGAAGGAACAAACTATTGTCACTTTTTATTTGTGTATATATGTTTGAATGGACGTATATACAGGTATTGGTTACTACTTCTCTCAGAGAAATTACGAAGTTCTTGCAGGGCTTAATGTGTTGATATTTATCAAGTAAACTTTAGTAAAGGAAGCTGTTAGAACATTAAAGCACGAAAAGAATGATTAAAGGTTCTCCCCACACATATATATATATGTGTGTGTGTATGTACGAACAAGTATATATGTGTAGATAGGACTAAGAGTGTAAAGGAAAAGGAAGAAAAAAAGTTGAGAGAAGAATAATCACATTCAAAAAACTGGGACAAGCGAAAAATCGAGACGAAAAGAGTCAATTAAATGAAAAGAAGTATTTGGTAACACAAAATCAGCAAGAATGACAGGACAACATATTAATAATGACAATACTTTTTAGTAATATTTCCATTTTATAGTTTTACACACTATCATTATAGGAATACTGTGGAATTACTAATACCGATGTTCAGGAAAAAGTCTGGAAAATCCAAAATCAAGAGAAATTTCTCGAGGAAAGAGAAGAATTTCCAAAGATCGCACGCACCGTTGACCGCTCGACCAGACAGGGAAAAAAAAAGAAAAGAGAAGAAAAAGAAAAGATCCGCCTTGATGAAAATCCGTACATCAGCGGGAATATAAGAACAAAAAGAAAAACAGTGTGTATATATATAAATAAATAAAAAGAAACGAGAGTTGCGAGAGAGAGAAAATATTCAGCCTTTTAATAAGAAAGCCACGAGCAAAAATATGTGTAAGTTTTTCTATATGACTGAAGATCGATATTACATGCTAGTCAAAAGAAATATGAACCCATTATCTGCTTTCTGCAATAATAATCAAAAAGAGAAGATGATGACCGTGAAAAAGATGTTCTAAAACAACAAGTAAATTCTATAGTTCAGAATTTGTATAATGAAGAGGCAATTGGATTATAAGTTATGTATATCTATTATTGCTTGCTGTTGTTCGTCATTATTTCAAATCCATAAAAAAATTATAAAATATCGGTGTTATATAATGATAACGCCATACGATCTAAAAGACTATTATATACATAGATAGATGGATACATGTCTTTATGTGTTAACGTTCATATGTATTGTATTTTACGGTGCATTTAGGTACAAGATTGTTTGTTTGTTTGTTAATTTTTAATTTTAACCATTTTGAATATCACTCTACATGATGAACTGTAATCAACACTAATAACAAAGAAGAACAAATATAAAAATACTATATTTAGGATATTTATATTTGTTATTGATTTGACATATTATTTTGTTAAACCCCTCACTGAATTATAAATGTAATTATATAATATTATTAAATTGTCTTGAATTGGTTACTAACTGTATAAATTTGGAGTACCCTTAAAGGATATCTATATAATTTCATACTTATCACTAAAAATGTTATCACCTTGTTCTTGTTGATTTATTGAGTTACCCTCCATTGGGTTGTCAACAGCTTTGGTATCGATTGTGACCATGTCAGAAGTGGTAATAGATATATCTTCTGAATCATCTATGCTATTCCTGTTGTTCCTTAGAGGAATAGTAACTTTAGAAGATCTTTTTAAATCATTTATTGTAGAGAGTTTATTTGTAATATTGTTTTTATTGGCTGCAGGTATTGGTGGCTGTAATTTTGTGTCCAGTGGATTAATTTCAAAATCTAATATGTATGATCCAGTTCCAGTGATATCACTTCTCATACTATATCTATCACTAGTAATATTGTCATTGATACTCTTGTTATTTTGGTTTTTTCCCCCTATACTCTCGTTGTCAGGGTCTGCATCCTCATAACCTTCTATTTCCTTTGATTCATTAATCTGAACCAATTTTGGTCTTCCCTTAATAGCTGTAGTCAAAGAAAAGCCCGAAGAGCCTTTTATAGTGTCTGTTGTATTCGGAGGAGATTGTAAATTATTGATATAAGTACTGGTATTATCTTCTATATCTTCAGAAATGTCTTCCAAAATGGATGATCCTAAAGTAATATGGGATCTTATATCTCCCACTATATTCAAATGATTATTATAGGCACTCAAATGGCTCTTGCTATTAATATTTTTTAGTGGATTATGATTTTTCATTATCCCACTACTCATAGTGCTGGTGTTTGTTACACCAGGAATATATCCAATAGGTAAAATATTGGATGCGCTACTAGCCCTATTATCTATTATGGATAGGTTATTTGTTTCATTCCTAAGATTACGGTGTTTAATTGATCTGATCTCATTGATATATTGTAATCGTTGAGATGGTGTCATTATACTACCATTATGATTGCTGTTTCTATTGCTATTCCAGGCGTTATTATTATTATTCGTATTATTGTTGCTGGTATTGACATTATTTGTCATATCTTCTTCAAATTCATCTATATCGTCATCGGAATCATATATATCGTCCTCATCAATATCAGCTAATTCTAAAACATCAACGTCGTTTGTGTTATATGTCTTGTCTGCAAGCTCTCTAGCTTTAGCCAATCTTTTTTTCTTTCTCCAATAAAAACTGTACCAAATAATTAACATAATACAGACAAACCCAATAACACTACCAACCACAGCACCTTGAATCTTATGAATGGTTCCATAATGGGATGTAGAGTTTTTATTAAGGTCACTAAAATTGAGTCCTCCTGTGGTCCCATTCCCCAGAGTGGAATTAGTTAATACACCACTTATTGCACCGTCATTTTTTGAAACACAATATGTATAAGGACAGGAGGTACATGTCAAAGAAGTCATTACACAATATTCATCATCTGCACAATCAGGACAATTCACAGTACCTTCACATATAACACATCCATTTGAATCAGTTTGTATACTTATAACTGTGGAACTGGCTTTATGTATTATAGATGTTGCAGCACTATTCGCCGTAGTAACAATACTAATACCTTCCGGTGCTTCTTGACCTAATATTGACATAAGTTCTTATTTTTGTATGAACTTTTGTGCTATAAAGATGTAACGGTAAATGGATCAATAATGGTATTCTATTTAATTATAAAAAATATTTTAACCTTTTTGCTGGTTAATTTTTTTAATTTGAAGGGCCCTCTTTCAGCAAAATAATAAATGTTATACATCGAAGAATTACATTAAGTATTTTAGTTGTTTTAGGATCCTAATATTTTTATTTATCATCTCTAAAATGTTTATTATTAAATTCTGAAACTATTCCTGATTTGATAAATTGTAACAAAACGGGAAATTATCAAAATAAAAAAAAGAAAAGAAAGAAAGAAAGACGCGAAAACAAACTTTACGTGTAAATTGGAAGAGAAACAATGCTGTCAAAAGGAACCACAGTTTTATAATTAGTAGTAGTTTAAATTTGGATTATTACATACAGGTATATTAAAGTTTTTTCTTTCTTTACAATATTAAGAAGGTGTTTCTTCTAACGACATTTTTTTTTCTTCTTTTTCTTATTTTGATTATAAAATTTATATAGCAACTTTTAGTAAATAATTATTAAATAAAACTGAAGTTTGCTGATTTATTGCACTTCAATTTTGAAATAGTGTCCTTATTTAGTTATTATTAATTGGGTTAATATTTTTTTGATATGTTGCCTACTTTGTCTTTTAATAAACAATGAGATTCTGTTAACAAAAAGTTGTTTACATTGGTAGTTATATTACTTTGACCCATTTCATCGTTTAATTCAAAATATAACGTTTCTACATTAGGATATGTTTCTTTTTCTGATTTTATTTGAGGAATTTTTGATGATTTAAAGCGAAAACTACTCCAGACTTTATCTAAAATATTTCGTTTTTCTTTAATTTCAGAGGGTTTCAGATTCGATTTATCATTATGAATATTTTTTGTTTCTTCATTTCTATTATGATTTTTTGATTTATTAGATTTATTAGAATTTTGTGATTTGAAGATTGAGTAATCTTCAGAACTAGCAAAACTTTCTCGCTTTTGCTGTTGACATAACATCGTTTGACTACTGTATATATTTTTATTTTTTCTATTTCTAAATCTCCCAGTATATTGATTATAAGTATGATTACTATTATTGCCATCATTCACGTCATAAGACCTTTCCTTATATTTAATATCATTGTTACTTTTGTTGTAATTTTCTGTTAATAGTGGATCAGGGAAAACTAATCGGTTTTGTATAGAGTGTTTGTCATTATTAGTTGTAAAAATCTCAATCATTTCTTTATCCTTTGGAGAGTTTGGTGACAGTTCACCTTTAAGGTGTGTCCGCTTGTTTCCTTTTAAACTTTGAGATTTACTAAAGTGTATATCTTTCTGTTTAATTTTTTTTTTTTTACTCCATAGTAAAGACCAGTTTTTTTTTTTTGACCTAGATAAGCTTAAAGAATCATCATCATCTTTGGAATTAGATTGCTTTTGTTTCTTATTCTTATTATTATCTTTTTTCAATGATATACACTGACAGTTTTTGCCACACGTGCATTTTTTCCCATGTTGACATTTACAACTTTTTTTAAATGATTTTTCTTTTCTTTTCAAAACATTTGAATCATCATAATTATTAATTAATATTTCTACTCTTTCTAACTCTTTTTCAATTGTTGTACCATTTTGATTAATTGTATTTTCTAATCTTAGCGAATCTTGAAAGACTTCATCAAATTCTTGATTATTCTGAAAAATATCTCCATATCCTGATTTAAGTGTAATTGACATAATGAAATAAACCAATGAATTTTAGTTTTTTTTTCTTCTTTATGTTTCTTTATGCATAAGACCTATCTCCTGGATTCTTCTTACATGGTACAATAATGAAAAAACATTGTTTTCTTATAGATATTTCTATTATTTGAAGACAAAAAAAATCAATAATATTATTTTGTGACACTTTGTTATTTTGTCCTTTTTTTAGGTTTCTTTTTGTTTTTTTTCCTGTCATGTTTTTTCCTTAGAAGGTAATTAAAAAAAATAAAAACATTTTAACCTAATAATTTCTTGTTAATCTTATACCGAGTTTTCTTTTTATTCTTTGTAATAAACCCTAAAACATATCAATGTAGTGAAGAAATATTCCTACTATAAAAACGTGTTTTTAATCTATCTAAACAGATATTGTAATATAAAGATACTACTAAATGGCATTGTTTTGTTGTTAGAGCATCTAAGTTGCTAACATAGGCATATTTTGTTTTGTTTTATTTTTAAAGCTATGAACTGAAAAGAAAAAATATGATTCCCAATAAAGATAGTAAAGAGTCAAATGATAAGACACCAAATGAACACGAAGATGGTACTTTTTGTGCAGTAACCAATCCTGCTACAGGGCAATATATAGATTTATCACAATTATCGTCTACACCGAATCTGCCTGGTACAAAGAAGAAATCGAAGACAAAACCAGAACCAAAGACAAGATGGTTAGTAAAAGGTTATGGACCTGATATTGACAAAAATTTTACTATTAGTATATGCTCAAGCCCCGTCATTCCGGATAATGATGAGACCAAAAAATTGAGTGACCTAACTGGTGCTTACTATTCAGTAAATAATACTAAAACAAATAAAATTGAGGTGATATCAATTGGTAATTTTAATACGAAACCTAAACTATTTGGGAATAAAAAATTAACTTTACAATACGAACAAGGATCTAAATGTCCTAATGGGATAGATAAAAGATCAACACTACTGAGTTTTGTCTGTGATAGAGAAATTACTTCCAGAGCACAAATTAATTATATTGGAAATTCGAATAATTGTTCCTATTTTTTTGAAGTTAAAAGCATATACGCATGTCCAACTGCTACTAAAAGCAATGATATAAATGTATTAGGGATATTTCTTGCAATCATATTTGTTTTCACACTTGTGGAACTGTGTAGAAGGTGGATTAAGAAGAAAATTGAACGTAACTCCATATCTGGACCAACAATGTCATCAAGAGGGAATAATATATACGATAACACAAACAGTGGTAATTATTATGATTACCGTACTAGTTATAGTAATAATAATAATGATAACGATAACAATAATTATGCAGAACCACAGTGGGAACTTTTAGAAGACAAATCTGTTATAAATAGATGGATTACTAGAATACAAGGCATGTGGCCAATAAATATACGAAGAAATAACAATTCTTCCCCATCATTTTTGATATCATCACCTTATAATGGATCAATTAGGTTGGATCATTCAAATATACTGGGTAATAATAACAACACAAGTTCATTTTTTAGAGATATGGAGACACAAAATGGTATTTTAGATCAATTGGATAACTTAAATGAGTCACAAGGTAGCAGTGTAAGGTCTAGTGTCTATACGGATTCATCAGTAAACCAATCTACTAACTAGGCAAAAAAACAAAAAAGATGTAGTTATAAGTATATAACTAGAACATAATAGTTATAATACGTATGATAAATTAAAAAATAGTTAATTTTAAAGACTGTGTAGTTTCAAACATCCATACATCCAAGAATTTTTTCAATTATTTTTTCTGGTGTTTTTTGGATTAAGCTGACTGGAGATATTAATTCCGTATTAGGAAATAGTATAATGAGATACATCTACAGATAAAAAAAAAAGAAAAAAAAATAAAGGATATTCAATCCCAGCAAATTTTATTATCTCAGAATTGCAAGTAGTAAATACTCTCGCTCTTTCAAGCGTTTTTTTCATTATGTCATTACACTATTGGTGATAGTGTGGGGTCTTATCGTTGTTTTACTATCCAGATTTTTGATAGCCAAGCCCAGTCTTTCCCTTGTTTGTCTATCATGTTTCCTTCTAGGGAGGAAGAGCCACGTGGGGGCAAGAGGGAGACCTCCGCCTAAATGAATTCCTGTCACGCAGAATGTCCAATAACCGTTTCACCGCCCCCCCTCCCTCCTCCCTCCTGGTCTATTTTCTTAGCTCATCGATAGTGTCTGTAATCCTCTCTGTCCAAGAATAAGGATTAAGCTATCCCCATTTTTTTTTTGCTTCTAAATTTTGTATATATTACTTCACTTAGCATGACATTTTTTCAACATATTTCTCATCACTCCTTGTCTTTAGACTTTGCTTCTGCCTTCCTTTCTTGATAATTGTCACCATGTTTTTTTATTTGTTATATATTTCCGCTTTGTTCTCAATTCTTATATTTTTTTCTCTCACACCTTTCCTTTAACTGTATCTTGTTCCCTTCTAAGATAAACACACAACCAGCATACATAAAATAAAACAAAAATGGGTAAAGAAAAGGCTCACGTTAACGTTGTCGTTATTGGTCACGTCGATTCCGGTAAGTCCACTACCACTGGTCACTTAATCTACAAGTGTGGTGGTATTGACAAGAGAACCATTGAAAAGTTCGAAAAGGAAGCTGCTGAATTAGGTAAGGGTTCCTTCAAGTACGCTTGGGTCTTAGATAAATTAAAGGCTGAAAGAGAAAGAGGTATCACTATCGATATTGCCTTATGGAAATTCGAAACTCCAAAGTACCAAGTCACCGTTATTGATGCCCCAGGTCACAGAGATTTCATCAAGAATATGATTACCGGTACCTCTCAAGCTGACTGTGCTATCTTGATTATTGCTGGTGGTGTCGGTGAATTCGAAGCTGGTATCTCCAAGGATGGTCAAACCAGAGAACACGCTTTATTAGCTTACACCTTAGGTGTCAAGCAATTAATTGTTGCTGTTAACAAGATGGACTCTGTCAAATGGGATGAAGCTAGATTCAACGAAATCAAGAAGGAAACCGCCAACTTTATCAAGAAGGTTGGTTACAACCCAAAGACTGTTCCATTCGTCCCAATTTCTGGTTGGAACGGTGACAATATGATTGAAGCCACCACCAACGCTCCATGGTACAAGGGTTGGGAAAAGGAAACCAAGGCTGGTGTTGTCAAGGGTAAGACTTTATTAGAAGCCATTGACGCTATTGAACCACCAACCAGACCAACCGAAAAGCCATTAAGATTACCATTACAAGATGTCTACAAGATCGGTGGTATTGGTACTGTGCCAGTCGGTAGAGTCGAAACCGGTATCATCAAGCCAGGTATGGTTGTTACCTTCGCCCCAGCTGGTGTTACCACTGAAGTCAAATCCGTCGAAATGCACCACGAACAATTAGCTGAAGGTTTACCAGGTGACAACGTCGGTTTCAACGTCAAGAACGTTTCCGTTAAGGAAATTAGAAGAGGTAACGTCTGTGGTGATTCCAAGAACGATCCACCAAAGGCCACCGAATCCTTCAACGCTACCGTTATTGTCTTAAACCACCCAGGTCAAATCTCTGCTGGTTACTCTCCAGTCTTAGACTGTCACACTGCTCACATTGCTTGTAGATTCGATGAATTATTAGAAAAGAACGACAGAAGATCCGGTAAGAAGTTAGAAGACAATCCAAAATTCTTAAAGTCTGGTGACGCTGCTTTAGTTAAGTTCGTTCCATCTAAGCCAATGTGTGTTGAAGCTTTCACTGACTACCCACCATTAGGTAGATTCGCTGTCAGAGATATGAGACAAACCGTCGCTGTTGGTGTTATCAAGTCTGTTGAAAAGTCCGACAAGGCTGGTAAGGTCACTAAGTCTGCTGCTAAGGCTGCCAAATAAACGAGTTGATTTTAGTATAATTTAAAATATTTTTATATTGTATTTGTATTTTATTTTGTGTTATTATTTGCTTGTTTTATTTAATTGTATAATTTAGTGGTTTAGATAGTATATATATAAATTAATTAACGTGTAAACAAATCCATTTTTGTTTTATTTACTTTTCTTTTTTTTTGTTTGTTTTTTCCTCATTTGATTGGCTTTTTCTTCTATCAAATGTGATACTATTAATGTATCTGTAGTATTTTTGTGATTATAGTGTAATCAATATATATGATTTTTAGTAGATAAATTTTGTAAAGAATCAGGTGATATTAAATTAATAAACTACATAATGAAAAAGTTTTATTAAATAATTTATACTAAAATAAAATTGATACATAAGGTTCTGATTCAATCTACTCTCTGATCACTGTAATCATAAGGAGAGACCACTAAACCTTTATTCTTCCTAGCGCCTCTAAATATCACTTCAAATATATCTATAAGTTCTTGTTTATCATCAATTAAAAAGTTTAGTTTATTATTATTACCAGTCCCAAAATCACACATCATATGTTTATTTTGATAGAAAAACATCAAACACATTGGATCAGTTAATTCATACATTTCATTGAAATCAGGGACTTCTTCAATGTCTACCAAGTAAATAGTGACAAAATTGGAAACTTTTTCACTAACAGATAATAATAAATCATCCATTAGCATAGCTTCTCTTGAGTTGTCATTGCCAAATCTGATGACTACCAGTTTCTCATGTTCAGTTACAATTGCTTGATCTACATGCCATCCTGAATGTAAATGATACAAAATTTTACTTGTCATGTCATTCAGGTGTAATTTTAAATGTGTTTTTGAAGTGTAGCTTGGCTGATGCAGTGAATAATTTGTCTATAAAGTTTGGAATAAACATTCACAATAAGAAAATAGGGGTGAGAAGTTAAAAATTGGTCTTTTTAATCAAATTTATTTTAGTTTTTCTTTCGAATGTAACAATCTTTGCATTTTTTTCATATATATTTTTTTGAGAAAGGTAAGGTTGATTATAGTAATGTACTCTAATGACATATGTAGGGTTTGGACAAAGAAGTTTATCAAACAAATTAGGAAATTTTCAAAGTACAGAACTTTCCTGATTGGGTAGGACTTTTTATCACAAACAACGAGGCGTATATCTTTCTATTTTTCACTTAGATTTAGGGAGGGGAATATATGATGTAGGCTTAATCATATTTTTTTTTTTTATATATTTCTGAAAATGTATTTTTAGAAAACCTAAATTATATGGAAAAAGGGGAGTAATATTGATTTACAAAATAAAATAAAATAAAACAGTTTGTAAAGGAAATAGGAATAAGATTATATTCTCTTCTTACACAATGAATAAAAGATTCAAAATTAAAACTTATCACTTCAAATCTTTGAAAAGCGTGTGATGTATCACAAAATATATAGAGAATTATTTTTTGATATTTTTTAATTTCTTTTTTTGTTTACGTATTTATATATATGTACTTTTACAAAAAAAAAAGTTTCATTATTATGGAAACTAATTTTTCACTCATTATTTACAGGTAGTTATTTGTTTATTTTTGTTATTATAGTATAATAATAAATGTTTTTTATATATAAATTTTTGATTTTAAAAGAAAACTTATTGGGTTATGTTTTATTTAATAGATAGATACAGTTATTATAAGAGAAACAGTGAAGATTCAAGGTTTTTTTTAAAAAAACTTGTTAATTAAACGGTTATTTTAGAGGGGAAAGGTGAAAATAATAAAAAATATACAAATGATAAAAATAATGCAGAGAAAAATACATATGTGTAAAATAAACAACTTATACAAATTATCTTTAGATATATTAAAAAGGTGTTTAAAGAAATTAGTTTTTAAGAATCTTTTAATCAGTAAAACAAAAATCCATATATTAGAATTAAGTATTAAACATTGAAAGGGAAATAGTCAACTAAACCTTATTTCATAATATATCAATTTCTGGTTTTTATTTGGAACTTCTGACAGAAAGTTACTCTTGTTACCAAAATAACCTATTATTTTTTTAACTATTATCTCCTTAAATACACTTTACCCAAAGACTTAAATAAAGGTATAAAGAAAAAATAACTCTACTATAGTTTAATTATCAATAGTACTTACAGTGAAGTAATTGAATTAATTGTATTCGCTATATGCCTTCAATATAAAAATAAAAGATATTACTTGACATTGTAAAGAAAATTAGATGAGATTTATTAAAAAAACAAACAAATAAGCATATTTTTGAACTTCAAATAAGTGTAGTTCTTTACTATATTGATATTTTAACCAATAAATAAACATAATCTTTCGTTTATTTTATAGAACGAAATCTAAAATCTAATAGAACTTTAGCATATAAAAAAAATATTGTTGCAATCATTCAGACTTAACAAAGAACAAAGTCTAATAATATATCTGTTTTAGTAAAGGCTCAAAACTCCGTAAATAACAAGATTCCATAATATATGTATATATATTTTCTTTAATATTTTGATTAAAACTATTAGTGACAATCATATCTATAGAATTCTGCAATTGCATGATAGTGTTTTATTTAATGTAATACAAACTTTTTTGGTAAACTAAAAAAATATTTTTAAAGAGTACATAATAAAAACTACAAAAACAAAAATACGAATTTTTTTAAAAAAAACTAAGGACCCTTTATTGCCTCTATCATAAACTTAACTATAATTGCTTTTGCTTTTTATTGCATATATACTTTCATTATTTTATTCAAAGTCAAAAGATGATTGAATATTAAATAAAAAATTCTTACGACATGTATTTACTTTGGGTAGACTTCTTTTCTATTGATTTTTGAAAGCATCCTCAATATCCTTGAATATTTCAAGATTATTAAAAGAAGATTTAACTAACCTAATACTAACTTAAATTAAAACGTTGAAGAAGTTTCCACTATTTTTTTTCTTTTTTTATTCCACTTCCTACCAGATAAAGAACACACTGTTGGAAAGAGAGAAATTAAAAACAAAGTAAAGAGAACAAAAAAAAACAACCTCTTTAGAAACTCTCCATTGTTATCTAAACTAAGTAAAGTTTATTGTTAGCAAACATTTCTCTCAAACTCAGATAAACCATCCTTTCCATTCCAGTCTCTCTTTCGATTGTCTACCACACACATACACTCTGCCCATTTCTTGTCTTTCTTACTACATGACAGAGCATTATCCAATTTTCTTTATCCAGAGATCCCGTTTTTCCTTTTTCCAATAAATAAAAGAAGAAAAAACGAAAAAAAAAAAATTACTCGAGGTATGTGGAATTTGATTGAATGCAATGACTAATGAATGTCTCTCTAGCGAAGAATTATAGATGACTTACATGGTTTCTTTACAATACTCATAATAGACAACCAATTTTACTATATGTTTCTTTTTAATAACCAGCATCAAGCAGAAGAGGAGTTTAAATTAAATAGATTAGAAGTCAAACATACTTACACATACATATATATGCATATATATACATACATACATACACTCATATTTGTTCAGCAACTTGTATCAATCTATTTGTCTTTTAACGTGTTATCACACTCAATAGAATTATTTTAAGGACTGTTTACAATTAGATACTTATATATTCCCTCGCCTTGTCACCCTTTTTCTTCCTGATATTCTTTCACTAATCCATGTCAGATCCATTGCTACCAAAAGATGATATAACATCTCTATTCTATGATGAAAATGATATCACTGTTCATGATATTCAGGATGTCATCGAAAATCGAATATATCAACAGGATATCACTTGGAAAGCATACAAAACATCCCTTAATTATTGTTTCGAGGCTTTGAACATGATATCCGATCTAATTAAACTACAAATATTCTATAATGAGTCATGTGAGTTTGCATTATTAAATACTGATATTAATAATATATTTAATCGTGGAAATGAATTGCATACAAACACTTCAGATACCCATATTCCACATATCAGTTCAATAAAGAATTTATCTGACGATGTCTCTTATCAACAATGGAAGTACAAGGACATTGCTTTAAAATCTATACAAAAATCTAATAAATTATTATTTGGCTTAGAATCTTTAAGTACAGGGTTAATAGAGATTAGAAGCTTTATTGATAATAATATGGACAACTTACTTAAAGATTCAATGACTTTATTGACTGAAATTTGGTTCTATATGATAATAAAATTGAAATGGTTTAAACTACAAATAATTTCTAGTTTTATTAAGGCCAAATGTCTTTTAATAAATTTTGAGTTACAGTTAATTTTGGATTATTTATTGCATTCTGATCTATATAACAATAAGACCGAATTTAAATCTGAAGCCACAGATAAACTGAAACGTACAATAAGCTCATTCAATACGTTCATATGTGATATTCTAGAAAATATTGACAAATCAATTGAAAACAAAGATGAGGTGTTGTACAATGAATCCTTCAGATTGTTTCTCGACATCGAAATAATGTACAATCATATCAATTTTAAATGGTTAATACCTGAAGATATTCAAAGGGACGAGAACAATCCATTTTTTATTGACGATATATCGTTTAATCCTTATTTGAGTTCTAGTTTAAAGGATGTCAAAAAATTAGGACATATAAGTCAATATGTTAATAATATGATTGATTTGATCCCAGATACAGAAACAGAGACAGAAATAGAAAGTGTATCACATTCTCCCATGAGAAGAACTATGTTACACTCAATAAAAGAACAACCACAAAAACAAGAAGAAGTAGATGCTCGTTCAACCCCAATAAATTCACCTACAAATTACTCTGGATCTCCTTATGGAAGTATATCTTACCAATTACCCCATTTATTAAATGCCTTTAACAATGTCAAGCAATTGGAGCATGATATAGAAACATCTCAAAATTTATTACTTAGAAATAAAAAAGACAAATTGAATACCACAACTAGTACTTTCACCAAAACAGAATTAAATCCAAACACAAAAGAAAGGTCCCACTCTATGTCATCTTCTTTATCCACCTCTTCCACATTATACTCTACTACAGGGTACCCTTCATCATCACTAACAAAAACGACATTTAATGAAAATTCTATCAAAACGCAAGCATATAACAGCAACTACAATAGCAACAATGAGAATGCCAATATAGATATAGATTCTGATGTTAAGCTTATAAGTACTGTCGGATGTTTTTCAGCCCAATTTCTATCAAATCCATTATCAATCGGTATCAAAAATTCACCAATTACTTCATCCTCAATATTAAGTAAATCCCAAATCTTGAAAAATGATTTTCAGATGTTAATGTCTATGGAGGACAAAACTTCAACTATGAATGGTAAGATATTGCTTGATAAAAATAAGTTTACCAATTCAACAATAATCAACACAACTTCAAATATTTTTGGTTTTCATAGTACATTATTGAATAATCTATATGGAATCAATGGAAGAAAATCCTCAAATGGTCTTCGCAAAAAATCAGGACCACCAAGATAAATAAAGGAATTAATTAACCTTATGAAACACAAAAAAAAGATAAACAAACTTAAAAATAAAGTGGAATGACAACTTCATTTTTCTATTATTTTATTCATAAGTATCAAATCCTATAAAGTTATATCATTCCAAATATTTTAAACTTCCAACAATTTTTCTCAATTTATCTGTATTATTTCTTTCATAGATTCTTGATCTATTAACTTTTTATATATATACATAAATACATTATATACAGTGTTAATATTCCATACACATTTTTTTTAACATATCCACAAATATGATATAGTCATACTATACATATTAATACATAGGCATAGAGGAGTATCCTCAACTACACTTAACTACATGGCATACACCATCAAGAGACCTTTTCTGTCATTCCTCTTTCACTTCTTTTTTTACATTCTTTTTTTTCTTTGACTTCGTTTTAACTACTGTGGAAATTTATTGTGCTGAAATCAAACAGTCCAGCTCAAATAAATTCTTTAAACTTGTAACTAGACAAGTTTTTACTATATATCTAATCCATTAACATTGTATATGCATTAATAAGCATTAAAAAATTGTTACAGATACGCTGCACCAAACTATCCTTAATAAATTGCAAATTTTTTTTTTTCATTCCAAACTGGCCTGTTTTTGGATAATTACTATTTTCCTTCACTAGATCCATTAGCTTGTTAACGTAATGGAAACCTGTTCTAATGAACAAAAACCTATTAGATTAGCTGTACTGGGCGGTGAGTCCACAGGAAAAACTTCCTTTATCTCAAGATTGACTTTGAGGATTGTCCATGAAGCACATTATCCGACGAAGAATCAAAACAACTGGCTGTTTGAATTCATACCACATTCTAAACTGGCAAGAGCTATATTAGATGAACAACCTCATGAAAGATTATTAAGTCGAACTCCAAGTAGTGAAAAGTTAACTCCTATCTTTCAATCACCTGCCGTGACACCATACGTTCAATTGTCTCCATTAAGTTTCCAATTCTTTAGGGATAACTATACACATTTGAAAAATACACAAAAAAATAAAGTTCCTAATAGTAATGTATTGAAAAAGACTCGTAACACCACTTTATATCATTATTATAATAGTAGCAATAATGACAGTTATATATCACCGGAATTTGAAACCAGAGTATCCCCTAATCGTAAACGTCCCGAAACCATTAGGATGTCGAATGTTTTACCAAGAAATTATATTCCACCACAATACTGTCCAATATCAATAGATATAATTGATACTGCTGGGTTTAAGCCAGATATGGTAGTACCTTTTCTAGAAGTTTCTTTATTTAGAAATTTGGATAAATCTATTTTAAAAGGTCTTGCAAATCAACCTAGAGTTCCAGTGTCTACTACTTCCCTCTTAGTTGCTTCTGGTGCATCAGAATTAAATGGAAAGATCGATGGCTATATATTAGTTTACAGTGCTATTCCCGAATTGAACCATCATATCGTTCCAGAACCACCCACGTACAAAGAACCAACTTCAGTACCAATCGATGGTGAATCAAATTCTGTTGATAGTAAAAACGATCTGTCACAAGAAGATATTCCTACAGGTGGAGGTTTATCACTATTACCTGTATTGCGATCATGTATACTGGATGCATGGACAGAATTCAGGAATTATGAAACTGGTTGGAAGAATGGTCAGGAAGAAGATGTTTATTCTTTAATCCACAGTCTGAAAAATATCTGGAAATCACAAGAATCGGAACAATCTAAGATAGCTAAAATCAATAAATTAAGAAAATTTAAAACTGAATTAGATAGTATTAATTTAGATCCTGCATCACCAGATTCCCCACCACCATTTGTAATTATTTGTACTCACATAAATGCTCCTTTAGCTAGCCCATTATTAATCCAAAAGGGGAAGCAGTTAGCTGCACAATGGAATTCAAGCTTTGTTGGTGTTGACAGTATTGATGACTTTAATATTGATGTTGCCCTAAGCTTAATTATAAGAGATATTTCAGAAAAAAAATATTTATTAAGCAAACATCATCATTATAGTCAAGATGGATACCACTCATCCAATAAACATCATCGTGACAAAAATGGGGTAAATATTAAATCTTCACCAAAAGCTAGTGTATTAAAAAATTTTCTTTAGTTACTTTGATACATCAGATTCAACTATTATTGAGTATGTCAGTGGGGGAAAGATACCTAGAGAATATATATTCAAAATGAGACACTTGTATTATAGACTTACATAGAATTCATTATTATAAAAAAGGAAAAGGAAACAATGTCACTACATCCATAGGCTTGCAAATACACATTATATATATTAATATTTATATGTTATAACTTCGACCATAAATAATATATTTATATATTTAATATCCTTATATTTTCAATTTTATATTCTATTTCCTTTTTATATACTATTAATATTCCAATGGGAGTATACAGATTAGATGGTATGTAAACGAATCACTACACTTTAGTAATAGCCAATTAAATATTCTGTACAGTACCACCTATAAGTAAGTGTGCCTAAACTTTTACAAGTTGAAAGTAGGTTACTAAAATTTGAATCTTTCTTGACTAATAAATATATAGGGAGTATGTTCTAAACAAGAATACACCAAAGAGTCGCATAATATATCTTACCATATGGAAGCATCGTTGTAAAGAACAGTAACATCAACTTACAATATCATTCAATTTCATATATGGATATTGTCCCATCATGGTAACCAATAAAACACCATGAACGAGAAATAAATTGTCTTAATCTTCTTTGTCTTGAGGAATTCATGACCATCACGTTCAGTGGTACTATTTCATTACTATTGCCAAGTCTTGATTGGTAAACTTCCATAGCACTAATTTTCATATATTTAGATTCATTATTCTGAGTTGGATTGCCACTGAGAGAACCTTTTGATGATTCATTTGGTCGTATGTTACTCTTTGATCTTTTATATTTCGACACCGTATTCTTTACAACATTTTTGATAAATAGTTTGCCATTCCATGTCGACCATATCAAAAATTGATTAAATGCTGCAACATGTGCTATTTTATTGTCTTTAACTTCCAATCTCTCTGAATTAGAAACTTGTAAATTAGTGATCAATTCCAGATTATTGTCCCCTCTTGAAGTTTGATTAACATGAGCAGAGTAATAATGTTTTATAACAACATTGTTGGTAGATGAACTCAACAAGATTCCCATATCACTATTATCATTGTTTTTATTTGTAGCGACAACAGGAACGTTACTCTGGAAATTCTGTTGGGTAGACAAAATATAAAGATCTAAGACCGGCTCAGGGAAATGAGCTGCTGATAAGTATGTAATAACAATCTTATCAAGAACAATCTGATATCCAACAATGATACCGCTCTCAAATCCAATAAATGTGGTTTTTGTCTTTAAGTCTTGTTTAAATTTCATAATCATACCTAACCGATCGGGTACTTTATTTAACATATTTTGTAACACATTTTTAACCATTGGGTAGAAATCAATATGATTGAATACCCTTGTCAATCTCTTAGTACTAATACTAATATGGTAAACATCTATAGTCTCAGAATCCTGAGTATTGCAACAACATAATGTTATTGTCTCCATATTCGAATCCAAAGAAGCGGCAAAGTTGGCAAAGTTTAGAGTATTCACATTCATCTCAAAGATGTAATCTAAATCTGATGGAAATTTAGACCAATCTAATATTCTTAATGTATAATCCTTGGATAAATAAACCAAATATTTGTTTGCTATTAACTGAATATCAATTATAGCAACCCCAGAAGGTGATACTGCATTTCCAATAGGACGTCTTGTTATCAAATCCCATAGCACAATATTTCCTGCTTCATCTGTTGATATCAATTTGGGGATGATATTAGTAATATGTGTACTCTCACATTTTCTTTGTAGTTCTTCATTTAGTTCAATGATGTCCTTATCTATCACTAACAATTTCGTTATAGATGTGGTATGCTTTCTCAAAGTATAATGTGGTAATTGGATTCTATCCATCATCAACCTAATAAGATGTATTTTCTAGATTCATAAATATTCTTTTACCCTTTAGCAAAGTTTGACATGAAGTTAACGTACCTTGAATTTAAGAATTGATAAACAATGAAATTTAAAATGATCCTACAAATTTCTGCTTTTGTATACTTCTCAATCAATTATTACGAAATAAAGAAATATGTATATGATTTAATGTTGCTGTCATCTCTTTGTCTACATACATACATATAATTGTATCTATCTATCTATCTATTTGAAAGCAATTGAGGCTATGCTATATTTACATACAATTATTTCACTTACAAGTAAGGTATCATTATTATGCCTCTTAGAAAACCCTAGAATTTCTGTTACTGCTAGATGAAGATTGAGATGATATAACATTACTGTCACCATTGGAAAAAATCCTAGACACTCTTCTAACACCGGGTAATGTTGGTCTGCCTCCAGAATGAACTCTTACTTCTGTTCGATTGAATGATTTTGAAAATGAATTCTCATCATTTTTGTTACTAATATTGTCTTGTGAAGATAATGAAGAAGAGAAAGATGATGTACTGTTAGCTAATATTGGAGAAGGAAGATATGGACTGGAACTAATTTTTGCAGATTTGGTTCTTCTTTTTGTAATGGTTAATTTTTCTGTATTATTATTAAGAGAGATAAGACTATTATGAGAATGAATGTTCTTTAACTCCTTATTAATATTGTCTATCTCTAGGTCATTTACTATTGAATCATAATCCTTTAATAAACTTAAATCTAATTCATTCTCTTTTGCATACAATTGAATAACTTTGTCAGATAATTTATATAAGGTGATCCAAGAATCAAGATCTAAATTTTTTAAGACTTGTTCGCATTTATTATCAATTATATCTTTGGAAATTTCTTTGAATCCACCAAGTTTTTCAGTCTTATCTATAAGTCTTTTAAATTTATTTAATTTAATTTCAAAAGAATCCGACTTCTTAATTTCTTCATTTAATTTGTTGATATATTTTGATTTGATTGTTTGCAAATCCCTATTTATCTTGTTTAAATCTTCTTCAAATTGCAATTTACAAACCTGTTGATCTTTTAAAAGTGAATCATATTGTACATCTAACTGATCCATTTTTTCTTTATTAAATATCTGCAATTGTTGTAAATCATGCAATTGTTCGTTTAAATCTTTGTTTTGATTTTTAATGGAATTAACAGTCATTTGTAGACTTGTCAATTCTTCTTCAAATTCTTTAATCTTTCTTACTTTTCTACTTAACATTGAATCCAAATTGTCTCTTTGATACTTATACATTGAAATATTTTCAATCAGTTTGACTTCTTTCTTTTGTGCAATATCTAAATTCTCTAACATTGTTTGAGATTGTAATGTCAATTGTAGATTAGTATTTGTCAAAGAATCTACCTTATCATACAATGACTCAATAATTTGAGTTGAACTTGATGCTGGCTCTTTATTCCCATCTAAACTGACTGCTGACTGCAACATCATAATAAAAAATAAAAGTTATGCTAATTCTTTTCTATATTTATCTTGTGTTTTCCTTTCCCCAATCACCTCTAAAAATAATTATATAAAGTGTCTAATTATTAGATACTCTATCAAACCATTTATGAATACCATAAGATTGAACCAATCTATGAGAAAAAATATAAGAATCTCCTTCTTTTACCAAAATCGCTCTATTATTATAGGATTTATTGAGAGAACAAAAAAATATGTCGCCATAAAAGTTGCTCGAGGTATCTTTAAAATTTGAAAATGACGAAATGAAAATGAAAATGAGATTGAAAAAAGAATTAAAAGAACACAAAACGGTACTATTAAATATGCTTTGTTTGTAGCTAGCATAACATTACATACAAACTAACTGGTATAAACATTGCCACTACCATCTGCATCTCACTTTATAAAATACTAGCAGTAGAGCGGTCTAAGGGAAAAAAAAGAAGAATTAGGCAAAAATTTGTGTTATTTTATGTATAAGAGAGATTCACATACTTTTCTTTCCAGTAAAACTTAGATTCATTTTACGATAAGTATTACAATTAGATCAGTAATCCCATTAATAGTAAGTGATCATGGAAGAAAACGTTTGGGGGGATTCCTTTTTACCTGCAATGCACTCTGGTATTGATGCTAATGGAGACTCAATACTTACTTCCATTACAAACATCAATAATGAAAATGCCAATAATAATGCTATACACCAACATCTTGACAAATTGGTATTTTCAAATAAAAGCCAAAATCAAAGACAATCAACCTATTTAGATGATATTGATGAAAACATTAACAAAAAATTAGCAGGCATTCATTTGTATAATGATTATTATCATGGGAATAAGGAGAGTTCCTTGGACATTAACTTGTCTCCTGATAATAACAATGAAAATGGTCATAATAATGATTCCTATAGTTTTAGAGATTTTGAAAGATTTGACTTTAATACTCTGCAAAAATACCAATATTTAGAATATTCCGACTACGATATACCACAAATTTTAAATTATTTAATTAATTTACCGACAAGTCATCCTCATTCAACCACTTATCCTGCTGCAATATTATTCCAATGTGCTAGATATTCTGATCATATGAGAAAATCTAAATCTGATACGGAATCTTTACTTTTTTTGGCATTCACAAAGATCACTTCATGTATATCTACTACTAATAATCTCGATACAGCAACAGAAACCACAACAAGAGACTCAAGTCATAATCGTTTTCATAATACACCCTCAAACAAATCGGACATATTACCCAACAACGAAGCAGATCAGAATACAACAAAAAAAACAATCGATATTGTCACTCAATCTTATTGGATCAGTTCCTTAACTTATTTGTATTATTTCCTAAGTAAAGACGAATCTTTTTTTAAAAGACATCCAAGCCTCTTACAGGAATTGATTAATACATTACGTATTATTATGAACGAATTGGTTACATCAATCCATGAAAGATTGACACCCGTTATTCAGAAAACACTACTCAATTATACAACCATTGAGGAAGTTAAAGAGACTTTATATAAAAGAGACTGGAATTTCTTTAAAAAACTTAGACAGGCTAAGTTAGCTAAGAAGAGAGAACAAGCCAGAAATTTACAAAGAAAAAATGAATTGGAATTAAAAAACACTTTAAGTAATACTAGTAATGCCACTGCCGCTAATAATTCTGATGTAATTGAAGAAGAAACAGGTGATGACGAAGCAGAAAATGGAATTACTAATCAAAATTCATCAGATGATAATACAAATAAATATACTCATAGGCCCATATTTGATCCTGAAATCTTGAAACATTTATACCCACCTTCTTTAGAGGAACAAATGAAGCCATCCCCCTTAAAAATTGCTCAAATTTTTGGTGCCTTAACATATGTTTTAAATTTACACCAAGTGCATCCATTATTCCAACAACAATGTTTATCAATGGCCATAAATTGGTTTTCAAGTACGGTTTTTAACCAAATATTAAAAGATAAAAAAAAAAAGGTATTATCAAGAGCTCGTGCAGTTCAGATCAGATTAAATTTATCAACATTAGAGTCATGGATTAGAAATAATGATATAACTATATTAAAACCTAAGTTAATTGACGATTTTATTTGGGAAAGATTCCCTTTTACTTTAATACAAGACTTAGGAGATATTGATTTGAATAATCCGATATTGCATAGTATAACAACTTTTAAACCTGTTGATGAAGAATCGGGGAAAACAATCACTGATGATACCAATTCTTTATTTTATTATCAAACATTTCATCAAATTGCATTTTCCCATTTAAGTCCAGTATTTGAATTATTACAATGGTTACAAATAGCTACATCCATTGACTCAGAGGAATCTTTAGAAAATGCAATAAGTCTATTACCACATTTGACCCCTTCACAATTATTGAAAGCTATCGATAAATATAATTATGAAGTCAATGAACATAAGTTTAATTCTAAATTAAGAAAACATCTTTTGAAAATGGTTAAACTGTCAACAATACAACAAATTTATTTGGAAGAAAAACAAATACCATTACTATGTCTTCCTACTGTTACCGAATTAACTGATTCATTTGCAAATGATGCAGAAATTCAACCATTTTTACCTGATGACATACAAGATGCTATTTACGAAATCCATGATGCAAATTATAAGATCCGTATGAATTATATGGAAAAAGAAGAAGAAAAAGAAGAATCCGATTCAAATAGTCTGCAACATAGTGAGAATAACAACAGCATAACGGATGCTAATCCATTCACTATTAAAAATGATAAAAGTGAAAATGAATCTACTGACGGAATCTTTTCTACCTCCATTAACGCAGTAAATACCAACAGTGATACAATATTTTCCAATTTTACTGCACCAACAACATCCGTAGCTGGTCCTTCATGGGCTTTTAACAACATTACTAATAACAGTGGTAATAATAATGAAAACAAGAATTCTGCTGCCACTGATAGTTATAACTATGATTTTGAAACAAACCCATGGTGATTATTCTCTACGACACCTCTTCTTACTGGTCTTATTATATAGAAAAATAACATCCATATATATATATTTAACGAAAGATATAAATAGGTTGGAATTCTTCTTCGCCCTTTCTACTTTCCTATCCGATCAAAGGGTAAACCACAGACAAAGAAATTTAAACATATCAAGACTCGTTTAATGATAGACCCCCTAAATAATAGCAATAATCATCGTGTTACTATTCAATATGTACAAATATATATATATATATACTTGTAACCTAATTAGAATTATTACTTAGAAATAATCTTTGACAAATAGAATACTATTTAGTCTATCTTATTCAATAAATTGATTTTGAATTAAATTTGAGTTGTTACCATTATTTTTACCATTATTTAATCTTTGATCTGTTTTTAATGGTGACATAACAGTTTTATTAATAAACATCTCTTGTGCAGGCAGTTCAGGAGTTTTTAATGTTAATCCCGATATATTTGCAGTTTGTTTTCTTCTTAGTTGCACTGTAGGATCGTTATTATCAAATGATATTCCCGAATTTAACATGTCTGTGGTTCTCTTATGTACCTCATTATCTGATAATTTTGATATTGTTGTTCTTCTATTTATGATCATCGTGGGACTAATTTTTGATCCAGTAACCTCAGATGATGCTTTATTAGTATTACCATTAATACCATAACTAAAATCATTATATTGTGATTCATTATTATTCGATGAATAATCAACTTCATTTTCATCAATATCTGAGGAATTACCCACATTTTCTTTATACCATTTATTAATCTTATTAATTGAATTCTTAAACAATTTCTTCCCCTTGGAGGCAGATAGATTATCTATAAGAGTTGAATCAACAGATTTGCTGGTGTCATTGTTACCATTATTATCACCATTATCAAATTTTTCTCCTGAGGATAAAGATACATGATCATCCGACTTCTGTGCATCATTAGAGGCTGATGATGCTTTACTTTCTACTTGAGAATAAGATAAAAATCTTCTTGCAGGATCTTCTTTTAACATGGAAGATTTAAGCTTGCTTTCACGCTTTAATTTAATATATTCTTTTGACGTAGGGACCTTCTTATTCTTGCTATTAGTTATTTCATTATCATTAGATAAAGAATGATCCCAGATACCACCTCTATATAACTCATTTTCCGTGTTATATATAACAATATCATCCATATAAGGAACTACTAATGATTCCTTTATAGCATCTGCAAATTTAGATTTAATGGCATTGGTGATGACGGTGTATGACAATTTACTGGAACTGACAATTGGCTCAATATCAAGATCCATGATAGGTTGTTTTTGGAATGCATACCACAATCTGTTTGATGGTGGTGGTTTCATTAGTATCATTAGTGGACCGATTAATTTTTTCACCTCAACTGATATTTTTAGTGTTACTTCTCTTGATTTAAACCTCGAACCAAGATTAATATTAACTTTAGTAGAGATAATAATCTTCAAATTCCCATTATAGATCAAATCAAAACCTATCTTAGTAGATCCCTCAGGTGTCAATTCAATCAATTTTGGATTTGTGATAAAAGGAATGCTGTTACCTACATCAACTTTTTCAATAATAAAATCATCTAAGAATCCTGGTTTATTGATTTTCAACAATTTTTTATAAATTTTATCCCAGATAAACTTGTTCAGTGTATCTGTTTGTTGTAGAGATAAAAAAATTCTACCTAGTAATGCATTAAACCATTTGCTCTGTAACTGACCTTCAGTAGAATTCAAATTTTGTATTAGCATCAAAATATCATGTGTGTTTAAATGCGCAGTTCTTGCAGATATTGATGGATTCAGAAATGAAGTATTATCTAGTTTTTTATTATTTTTACATGCATTAATTAATTTAAAATACCATTCTTCTTTATCCATATTATTATCGAAATAAAGAAAAAATTGATTAGATCCGTTAATAAATAGTTGATCAGAAGAAACTTTCTCTCCATTTAAGGTAGAAATATCATTTGGGTTCATTGCACCATTTATATCCCTATTTAAATTGACATTAAATTGTAAAATATCATCATAATTCCTCACACTTTTGCCGGATGAATCCTCTAATTTAACTGAGTCCTTTTTAAATATAGCAATACAGGTTCTCTTTGTAAATAATTGACCATCCGTTAAAAGGTGATATTTTTTATCAAACGTATCATAATACTTTCTTGGCCATATCGTCACAAAACAATTTTCAAGGGATATAGCATGCAATAAGTCATTTTTATTATTAGTATTATCATCATTTATATCCTTATACAGAAATAAGTTGCCGTGCTTTAAAGTAACATAAAATTTTTGTTTTGATTTCAATTGTGATCTGGCCAAAATCATTTGATTATCATTGTTATCTCCATTAAATATAGAATCATTTGAATTAGTATCCTTGTTTGTAGAACCTGAAAATGAAGATGATTGAGATTGAGATAAAGTTGGGTTTTCAATTAATTCACTAGAATGATAGTAGTATTGATTAGTGACATACATATACCCATCCATTTCCACCTGAACATTTTGTAATTCCTCTAATTCACCGGCCTTAAATCCTGAACATATATTAACGAGTAAAGAAAAATCATTATCATCGTCACTTTCAACTCTCTGCTTATTTGATACTCTTGAATTAAAATAAAGGAACAACAATATACAACAAATTGGAATAAATGTGATACCACCGATGAAGTAGGCATATATCAAACGTAATATACAGCCACTCATTATATATACTGTATACTTGTGGGTTTTTCGTATTTATATGTGTATTTGAATTCGTAACTGAACTAGTAATTAATAAAATTTGTACAAATTGTGAGAACCAATAAGTGTGTAAAGTAGGTTACTTTAAATATTCCAACAATTTTTTATACCATGTAATGAAAAAAAAAGCATACTTTTTGTACACGGTACTTCCTTGACATAGGTAAATATCATTGAGAAAAGCAATATACACAAATAAATGAATAGTTAGACACTTTAATGAGTTATACTGCTAAGACATATAATATTAAAGCCGCCTTTAATGTCGTTGCAGATTTTCCCAAATAAAAAAAAACTACCTTTATTCATTTCCCAACCTTGAGTCACAAGAGGAAAAACTGGAAAACTCTAAGAAAACAAGAAGTGCTCAAAGAGAAAAACAAACTAGACAAAGCCACAGCCCTAATACTCTTCCCCTTCTTCTTTCTCCTTTTCTTTTTTTTTTTCGTCTTTCTGACTGAACGACCTCGACAAATACGTGGACTACAATATTCGAATTAAACACATATTAACATTTAGAGTTATAGAGTATTCAAAATAAGAAGATAGAACAAGAAAAAAGAATATGCAATCAAGAGGGGGTAAGAAAATATAAAAATAAAAAAAAATAAAAAATAAAACTTCAGAGTCATTAAATCAGTTATTTTTTTTTTGGTAGTCATCGAACAAAAAGTTCTAGTACAGTGTGAATATGAAATGATCATCATCATTTTATTTTATATTCTTTTATTTATATTTATCTTGTATAATTCCATTCCTAAAAGCTCCCCCATCTCTCATATTCTCGTACTTCATTTAAGGTACACATTGAAAAATAAACAAGGAAATATAAATACACAATATTTCTCTTTTTTCTCTGTCTTCTAGTCGTCTATTCTCTTACTACACTTAAAGGAAAACCAAAAAAAGAGTATAAATAAACAAAATCAGCTATCTTGAGACCATTCATCAATTCATCATGCAACAGATATTTTTTAATGTCACACAACCATCCCATTTATAAAAGAAATTTGTACACTTAAATGGAACAGCCTTTGGAATATGTGACTACCCATTAAGAACATGATTACTAATTATGTCCGCCCGGTCACCAAAATAAAATCATCATTTTGAAAATATATTTAGTAGAAGAAGAGAAGACAGAAAAAAAATAGAAAACAACATCAATAACAGGAAATAACAGGACATAATAACAAATAATTAATAATAAATGATGTATGGTAACATATGATAACTTCCATCATACAAGGCTGAAACTTAACGAAAATTGGGTTTGTCGACATACAGTTAATACAACTATTCAGTCGGAACAATTGGTATTTAAAAAAATTCTAATCATTTGGAAGTAAAAATTGACTGACGAATCAATCAGTAAATAGGTCCTGATGTTCAACGAAAATAATAATACAAATCACATATAAACAAATAAACACATATATATATGTATTCATACAATTATACCCAAACTACCACTATCATATATTTGCCATCAGCATAATAATTATTATTACTATGACAACAGTTACTTACCTCATTATCGATCGTATAATGATTGTTCTGGATGTTGATGACGTGTGAAACAAAAGAAAAAAATAGGAGGAGTTGCAGCCTGATAAGCCTGCAAAGATGTCACCACCAGATGACCAGAACGAAAGACTCTTCCCTTTGGTAATCTCAAATTTCTGTTCTCTTTTTATAGCAATCAAAAATCTAAAGGCAAAAAAAAACAGAAAAAAATGAAAAATTTTTTTGATATTTGCCTCGAAGAAAGATAAACTGTAACACCCATACATCCATCTGTTGTTAGAAAAAACTTTCTCAACTTTTTTTTGTTTATTTTTTTTGTTAGGGTTATTGAGAGAAATACAGAAAATACATAATAAAATATTCATCAAAGGCTATAATAATAATGATAATAATAACAGTAATGATACTGATACCATTAGACGAGTATGTTTGCATAATGTGTATGTATCCGTTACGTGAAACACAGTTGAAAAGCAGGAGAGGAGAATAAAAAATTACTCCATGGTTGCTCTACTTTTTTAAGTCTTGAACCATCTGCTCACCTGTTTTATACCATTCAGTGATACTATTTACATGAAAACCGTTCAATACATCTATTTCAATCTGTTTCTTAGTTGTGGTAGCAGTTGATAATGTACTACAGCTGCTGGCATATTCAAGTGCCATTTTAACGTATTCTCCGCGACATATTGGACATCTTAACGATCGTGTAATCGTCTCCATATCTTTCATTAATTGTAATTGCCATTCTCTAATGCATTGTAAATGGAATTTGTGATCACATGGTATGATCTTGGCTAATAGAACTACTGAATCCTTATTTGATTCAAACCTATCAAAGCATATACTACATTCCATAATTATCATATAATCTTAACAATAGTATTAATAATACGCTTTGTCTATCTATTTATTTATCTTCCTAACTAAATTTGTTAATGTAAATATATATATATGTATAATATACGTACTATATGTCCAGATATGACGTATAAAGGTGTGCCTTTTTATATCTTCTTACTAGCTTCTTTGCAATTTTTTTTTGAAGTATAATAAATACAATAAAAATACTTTAGATTTAAAAAAATGATTTCCAGGGAGGTAGCCTCCAAACGGTCCACACATTTAAAAACACATAATTATACACACATTCAATATCCTCGCCACCATAACTATCAAGTAGGATGCAGATACAAGCATAGACAAACAAGTTTATATACTTTTTATATCTATCTATTTCTATACCTATATATACACTTATTTTTTTTATAACAATCATAATCATCAATCATGTCACGTCATCAGTTCGATTTAGTTATGTGTTTAAGACAACCAGGTACACATATAGGTTATCTTTGTGATAAGTGTGATGGTAGATGCCCAATCTGTGATTCTCATAACATTAAAATGAATAATTCTTCTTCTTTTTTTTCTTATAATAGTATTGACAATAACAAATTAACATCCTTTCAAGGCCCTTTAAAAATCGTTAGAATATGTGATAATTGTTCATTTGGTAAATCTAAACAATCTTGTATAATATGTAATAACCCAATCGCTACTCACAAGGCCTATTATTGTTTAGAATGCATTAAATTAGAAAAAAATAAGGATGGCTGCCCTAAAATTTTAAATATTGGTTCAAATAAAATTGATAGACATTTTGATACTTCAAAAAAATAATATAATATATATATATTATATATATATGTGCGTGTATGCATAAATAATGGATAATAAGGCTAATAATAGTCCTATCTGTGTATTTTTATATTTTTATATTTATTTATTTTTTAATTAAATGTTATAAATGACAACGAATCACTAATATCACTTGCATCTTCATAACAGTTAATAATCTTTTCTTCTTGATTATCTTTTCTATTTGATCCATCGTTAATATCATCATTGTTTCCATTAACACAACTTTCCTCTTTGAAAGATTTATCTGGTATTAAACATTTCAATATCATCATATAAATAGTATCTCTTTTAATTTCAAAATCATACCATTCCATTTTAACAGCCAGCTGTTTAATATTTTGTATCAACTCCTTTCTTGTCTTTAAACATATTGGAACACATTGTCTGTAAAGATTCAATAACTTTTCTTCTTCCTTAAATAATTTTACAGTTTCCAATCTATTCTCTTGGATCTCCTTATATCTATCCTCAAACTTCTGCTTTCTTTGACTTAGTAATGTATTATCTATACAAGATATCTTATACTGACATCCATCGATACATGCCATCAAATTTAGTGAATCAACCCAATTGTCTCTTTCATATTTATTCTCACATCTCCAAATAAGTTTACCATATTGACTCCAGATATAGAATGTATTTTCATCAAATTCCTTTAAATAATTGTAATCATCATCATCATCGTTACAATCATCATCCTGATCATTGTAAATTCCCTCTTCTTGATTATTGTTATCTTCCTCTCCATTTTGATTAGCCCTCATATTCATGATATCACATTTACAAATATCATCATTATCATCATCATTTTTTTCATTAATATTTCTTCCGTGTAAATTCTTTATCACATTGTCTTTGTAATCTTTAATAAATAATTCATCATCCATTGAATACCCGTGACCTCTATTATTTTGATTGGTATTTCCAGTATTATTAGCTAAAGTTTCATTCTCTTCCTCATAATCGAAATTATTTTTCACACTTTCTGCAAATAAATTGTAAACACTTAATAATTCACATTTATTATATTTAAAATCAATAATATAATTACATTCCCCGTTAAGCTGATTCTTAACAATATCTGGTTCTTGTATATTAAATGATTTATTTTTATCGCAAATTATTAACCCACAAGTCGTAATAATTACAAATTTATTCTTCCATTTATTGAATTTATCGTTATTATGACTATTACTTCCTAAAGAAAATAACTTGTTTCCTTCAGAATTACTTCTACCTCTAAGGGATCCTGACTGTTTTGAACCGGGTTCTATATATTCTTTTATGTCACCCATTTGAATAATTTTTAAGTAATAACATTGATCATCTTTATCTTTATCATTTTCAACCTCATTGTTATCACTATTTTCTTTGTCACTTCCTTTTTTTACATCGCCTTGGTGATATTTTTCATATGCTGGTAGTCTTAATTTATATAATTGTGTTTTCCTAATCCTTAAATACCCACCACGAGACACTCTTAAAAGTTTTAAATATTTATCATATAAGTTTCCATAATTCCTCTCCATTAGAGTATTGTAGATACTATTACTGTATGATGAATTTACAATATTACCGGCATTAGTATTATTTAAAATCTGGAAATACTCACTATCTAATGCAAAATTGTTTCTTGAATAAATTTTATTAACAAATTTATCTAGAGAAACACCTCTTAAATCATCCATTAAAATTTTCTTATAAATATTAATATCATCTTGAAGGTACCCACCTGTACTGTTACTGTTATAATTAGTTCCAGAATTATTTGCAGACCCTCCGTTATTACCGTAAGAAAAATATGATGATATTGAATTGGATGTAGGTCTATTACTAAAAAATGAAGTAGACGTATTTATTGTATTAGATTCAATTAGTGCAGATGGTAACGGTATTGTAGGTGGTAAAATATATCCACGTGCGTCATCCTCTTCCCTTTTATTCATTTTCAATTGTTTTGACATATTAAGTAAACAACCATCTTTAATTAAATCCTTTGGTGAATACATTTTAGTGTTTTCTATCGAATCAAACGATATTATTGCATTTGTATCTCTACTCAGAAAACAATCAAATTTCGGTGACTCCTTACTTATTGTGTTATCATAGTAATATGCTAAAATTTCTATTGGTAATTTATTTCCATCGGAATAAGTATCATTATGTACCAAATCAATAAATTCAGTCTTCGTCATCTTAATCTTATTATTTGGATTAAAATAATCTGTATGTAACATTAATAATGAAAAAATGATAAAATATACTTGGTGTTCATTTTCCCAAATACACTTCTCCATATATTTTGTCCTCTGTTGTTTATAATATATTTTTCCAAATTCAGTTAACAATCGATCAATTTGTTGTGCTTCTTTTGGTAACTCTAAAAATATCAATAATTTTCTTAGTGAAATGTCTATCGGATCGTCCATAAAATCAAAGTAATTAGAAAGAAAGTAGTTTAGACAATTCAATTTATATGTATCGTTCTTTAATGTCAATATAATTCCAATAAATTTACCATAATTTGATATTCTAAATAGATATTTCTCAAATGACTCGTCATCTTTATTTGGCTCAGGAACAGCTGGTAAATCATCTAATGTAAGGGCATATTGTTGAAAATTTGAAGACAATTGTGGTCCTTTGTCAGACAACGAACTTGATGAACGTAAATTTACAAAACTACTTAAGGCATTAACAATAGAACTACTTCTTCGTTTTAATGAATACGCTGAATTTGTCACCATATTATTACTATTTGTGCTATTATTACTATTATCATACTGTTGTTGAATATCACTTGTTGTAAAAGAACCACTTGATGTTCTAGGTGAAATATATGAACTTTTATTTGAATTTGAAGAATTCGAATTAGACCTTATCTTACGTACAATATGACTAGCTATTGTATTTGTATTACTATTGCTACCACCTTGGGAATGCTTATTTTTATTCTTATTTTTATCGTGAGAAGAAAGGCTCAATCTCCTTGCTATATTCTTAGACCGTGTTTTCCCTGACACTGGTGGAGGTTTATTTGAACTAAATTTTGGCACTGATGGGAACATTTTACTAGTTGCATTTTTCAAATCTGAGGTATCTAAGGTTTTACTACGTTGTCTATTTATACCTCTTTTCTTTAATAAATTATCAATTGTATATATTTTATTATTATTATTAGAAGTAACGTTATCCTTCTCTTTCATGAAAGTTGTCGTTGTTTTACTAAATTTTAAAGAATGTGTTGATAATATATTTTCTTTTTTAAGTGGGGAATCAGGGATAGTCCTATTACGATTAAATGCTATAGCTGGATCTGTAGATATTTTTGAATTCGAGATTGAAATATTAGATGAATTATCATCGGTATCACCATTACTACTATCTCTATTATATTTATTACTACTACATGGAGAATTAGTTTTATGTGTACTCAGCACGGATGGAAATTTTTCTAAATTATAATTATAATCATTTAATAAAAGAATCTCTGAAGTAATCCTAGATAATGCATCACCATTCAATTCATACACTAAAGCTTCTTTTTTCAATGACTCAGCATTCTCTATAGAAGAGTCTAGCATTTGACTAGTATGAACATCATTTTGAATATGCTTATTATCCTCACAATTTATATCTAGCTTATTAAATTTATTTGTTAATGGATTTATTGTTTCGTTTTGTTGTTTCAATTTAAAATCATCACTGCTTGGAATTGATGATCTAAATTGGCTATCTGTATCATATTTTTCAGCTTCCTCCATAATTTTAATCAATTTCTCTACTGGAGATTCGGCTTTTTGTTTTGAATTAGCTGAAGTAAAATGGATTGCTTTACTATCATCAGAATTAATAATATGATCATTATCATCACCAATAAAAATATTTTTATGTGGTTTAGATCCAACATTCTTTCGATTTATTGTCTCATCATGAACGTCTTTATTATGTGTATTTATTATGTTTTTTTTATCAGGACGAATTAGTCCTTTTAATTTCATAAATGATGATGACATGTAGTAATCATATAAGTTTTTACTTCCTGTTACTTTTTTTCTACCTATTTTTCTCCTGTAGAGTATTACTGACAGTGTAACAAACCTTTAAACTTAGTATTTTATCATGTATAAGCAGTTATATTTCTTTATTGAGCTATAGTTAGATTTTGATCTTACTGTCTGCATATGTGTATTTTTACATATGTAAACCTTCAAATTTTGGACATCTTTATTTTATTTTTCCTTTTTTAATAGTTGCGTATACATAAAAGAATACATAATAACGATAATATAAGATGAACGGAACTTTAAAAAATGTACAGATACAGAAACTGCCAACTATTTAGATCCATCTGCTGTTGATAATTTGTTTTTTTTTTTTGAGTTGGCATATGTTATTAAAAACCACTGAACGTCTAGTTAGTTGACCACATTTTAACCTAAGAAAAGATATTAACAAGATCACGAGATAAGGCATTTAAAAAAGGATGTCGAAAATTTTAACACCTACACAGGAACACTACTTGAAAAGAGAGTTCTTAAAATTTCAATTGGCTAAAGAATTAAATGACCTAAACAATAAAGATGCATTAAGAAGATTTGGTTTTCCCTTCACGGATAAGGATCCCAAATTGAAGTCATTCAAATCTACAGATAATAAAAATCTGAGTTCTTATAATAAACAACAATCAATCGTAAATACACAATTTCCCTTATGCTCCTACCTTTTAAGAGAATTTATAATGACTTTCCCCTTGGTATCTAAAAATATCGAGGTTGATCAAGCATTTTGGCAAGAAAAAGTTCAGATTTTCTTCGAACATTTTATGTCTCTTGGGTTTAGCGAAAGCTATGATCGTGAAAAATCAACAAAAAGGAAGAAGATTGGTTTAAAATTAACTAAAATTATTTTACTTTTATTTAATTCTGGTATAGGGGTAAGCGACGAAGTGGAATATTATTCAACTGATAAATTCCAATTAAATAAAGATGAATTCCGTAAAAGATCAAAAGTTGAAGAATTTGCTATTCCAACTATGGAAAACTTAAAACAATTAATTACTCATGAACCTATATACATCAATAATTGGGATATTAATATCGTTGGCTGTGTTAAAGAACGCAATATCTTCAAAAATAGAAACTGGAAAAAATCACAAAGTGTTAAAAATAAATCGTATTCTTCTACATTATCTAAATCTACACAAGTATTAACTAGTGGAACAATCAAATCAATAACTTCCACATCTAAATGGATGAAAAATACACTTGCTTCAACCGCACCAACCTCAATATTTGCCAAGTTATCCATAAGCGGAAACGATATGCCTTCTTCTACTGGTACAACTAAAAATGGCGATGCTATTAAATTAAGGAATGATTCTCATTCTTCTAAACTAGATAAAGATTCCAGTAATCATAAATATTGGTTCGTCATAAAAGTTCGTAATAAAGAAAAACCCAATGAAATTATATATAGTGCAAAAACATATAAGGATTTCAAGATTTTATCACACAATTTGAAAATGGAATTACCAGGCAAAAAGTTACCTAAATTACCTGAAAAGACTAAACAGAGTCTTTCTTTGACTACAAGTAATGAATTATTGCCTAATGGTAGAGTACCAGATCAACCAAAGGAAACAATTGTTTCTTCAACGGAAATAGAATGTAGAACATTGAATTCTACATTAAATTCTACACAAAATTCCATAAATGATGATGATAATATAAAAGGTTTGAAACAAAATGAGATCCTTATTGATGCAAAAAATATTGTAAATAATATTATTGAAAATGAAGGAATTAATGACGGAAAAGATATTGATACTATAGAAGATGAAGTGGAAGATGAGCTAGAAGAAGAAGAAAATATAGATGGCATATTTGAAGATGCAAGTGATGCAAAGACTAATACTTTAGTCCATGAAAAGATGAGAACTTCTCTTAGACAATATTTAAGAAGGTTGTCTAACGATAGGGAGACTTCAGAGAATATAATATTTGTCAATTTTTTGAGCAAACAAAATATTATTGATGGTACAAGATTTAATAAAGAAGTTGAAGAAGATATTAGATATCGTGAATTAGTGGATATAAATAATTTGACTAATCAATTGAAATTCCAGAAATTAGCTCTACAAAAATCGCTAGAACTTCAAGATCTAGTGAAAGATTTTAAAAGTTCGTTATTGAGGGATGAAAAATATCTTTTATGTTTGGTGAATGAAATCAGAGAGAAAAAACGTATTGAAGAACTTTCACCACTTTTACAACAATTCATTGAATGGTTTAAAATATATTTATCGTCAATAATATATCAGCTATTTCTAGGAAATGATAATAGTTATGGGTTTTATACACAAATAAAGAAATTACATCGTATAATGCCATATACGATGATGGGACAAATTATGCGATTCACCAATCCTATGTCAATAATGAAAGGAATGATGGATTTATTTTTGGCACAACCATTCGGTAACAATTCGCTATTACAAACGATGTTTTCTACTATTTTAACGGAAGATCTGAAAAGTCAGACAAATATCATCAAAAAATTGGAAACTATTATACTAAAGGAATCTAAACATGCATCACAAATCATTAATGTCCTAAAAACTTTTATTGAAATGGATCATTTGAATCATTATCGGGACGACAAAGAGAAGTCAGGGTATGGCACAAATGGGGATAAAACTACCGATAGAGTATACTTTAATATTGAAAGAATTCATGAGGAATCTCGTACCATGAATATGCCCATGTGTTTAATTATATTAATGAAATATTTTGAATCCAAGACTATTAGTAATGAAGCAGTTACAGAAGTCATTGAATCTTATAATGGTTGGAAGTTAAAAGAAGATAGTGGATTATATTTTCAACATATTAAAGAACTATTTCAATTATACATTAAAGAAAGAGATAAAAGATTGATGAGGAAATTGTGGCAAGACCCTGAATTGTCTAAACTTTTAAAAGCCATTGTGACAATGATTTATGAACCAATGGTCAAATTGTTTAAAATAGCAAGAATGGATATAGCTTTAAAAAACTTTGAAATGTTTATGAATGATCTAATTAAGTTGATGGATGAGATTATTAATGGACAACTAGAGAATTCGACAGAATTCAATATAATTGAAAATATTATTCAGTTAGTGACAAAGCATCAAAACTCATTCTTTGAATTTGTACATGACGTCTATAATAATGATACAGAGGGGATATTTGAAGGTTTTATCAAATGGATAACAAAGATTATAAGATTCTTACAGTGCAGTAAATATGGTAGTATGGATGGAAAGGAAAGAATAGATTTAAACAAACTGGTCGCTGAGAAGGGATCACAAATACATTTGGATGTTGACACTCTTAAAAAACAAATAGACTCAGTAATTGAAAAGAAAATGGAATCAAGGAGATTGTACAGGAAATTAGTTGAATCAAAGATCAAATCAGGAGAACCGTCTGACGAATCGAATATGAATAGTACTAATAATACCAAATGCAAAAATTCAAAGAAATTAAAAGAAAATACTAATATACAGCAGTTCATGGATCAACGTTGGAGACAAGTGGCATCCAACGTAATACCGGATCACAGCATATCATTGGGATTACAAGATGGAGAATTAGTAGATTTGGATCTAGACATAAAAGATTATGAGTACTTACAAAAGAACAAAGACACAGAGTTAGAGCAAAAGTACAAAGAAATCTTAAACAAACCTGTTGATGAATCGCTAATTGAACAAATGACTCATGTGGTTTTCGAACCAGTGCTGAAACAATGGTTACTATGACAACACAAAGAATAGAACAAAGAAAAACAAATTTCCAAATAGGGAAAATTTGTGTTTAACCAGGGAAAGAGAAAGAAGGAAAGAAAAAAGAGAGAATGATAAACAACAATTAAGAAAGATACATGAAAAAGAATATATTAATACTCATTTACCTACATCGATTTGTATATTTCTATAGATAAAATGCCCTTTCCATATACTACATTGAATATATTGGATTGTCTAGTTATTCACATAACTTAATATATAGTACTACTCATCCATTAAAATAATATAACATAATACCACGTTAACCACCGACAAGCAAAATATAAAAAAGAAAAGGAAAGAGAACAAGACATGAGTAACATTAAACGTATCCTTACTATTTCTGGTGTTGCTGCAGCAATTAGTGTGGCAGGCTATGCAGTTTGGTTTGACTATCAAAGAAGAAATAACGCTGAATTTAGAAAGAATTTAAGACAAAGGGCAAAAAAACAAAAGAAGAAAGATGAGTTAGAGGCTATGGAGGCCAAAAAGGCACGTGTTTCTGCCGTATTACAATTTTTGAGTGAAGAATTGGAAAAAGATCCTATCTCTACTGATCCAACCGAAATGGAAAAAGTCTTTACAACAAATGTCGAATATGGTGAGAGATTATCAATGGTCCCAGGTAATGAAATGGAGGCGGCTGTTAAATTTTATAAAGCGTTAGCTGTTTATCCTAACCCAGCCGATTTATTGGGTATATATCAAAGAACTATACCAGAGAATATCTATGAATATATTGTTATTATGATTGCTGTTATCCCACCTGCTAATATCACATCGTTCATTAATACAGGTGCAGCAGAAAATTCTAACTCTACTAAAACTAAGAATGAAGAAGAGCCATTAATAACTGAATTAACTCCAGGTATGGAAGAAAACGTCAAAAATATTGAAGCTGTTGAAGAATCTGCTACTATCGATGAACATGAAACAAAAGAAGAAAAAAAAGAAGAGGAGGGAGAAAAAGAGGGAGAAAATAAAGAAAAGCCTATGACTGAGCAAACTACTGAAGAACGTATTGAACAATAAACAGCTGACTATTAGGAGATTAAATCAGTACACTTGTTAATAGTTACTGTATGAAGAGTTGTGAAGTGATAATTATTATTACAACTACAATGTAATTATATGTTATAATTTTTTTTCTTGTATATGTTTATTTTTATTATATTAATCAGTAGATACACAGAATCAATAATAAGTTGCATCTAAAAATAATATAAAAAAAACAAAACAAAAGAAACACACGATATCATTTTAACCGGCAAAACAAAGGTGGTATCTGAAATATTTGAAATCCATGAAATCCCTGAAACAAAAAGTAGTTGCATAATACAAACAAATTATACTTTAAACTGTGTATATTCCAATCTGAATAACATTCTTGAGGAACTTGTTTTATTAATACATAATTCTGCAATACCACCTTGTATTTTACTATAAAGTTCTATGTGACATCTTTTACTCCTTTGGGTAATAAGAAAACGGAGTTTACATCACAAGACTTCTGTTTTTCCAAACACAATATATAAAATAAAAATTAAAGATGAAAAAGTTATTGCAGATCAGTTATCATATGCAAAAAAATTAGCTTTGAAGGACAATGTCCTTGCCAGTTACGATTGAAAATTTAAGTGTGAACTAGTCATATGGGTTTTTCCTTTGCATGTGTGTTTTATTATCACTACGATTACAAGTAGATGATGATTATATACCGACGATAAGTTACCCTTCTTGAAGTTTTTATCGTGATAAACAGAATTGCGAGATGAAGATGCAATAGTAAAACATATCAAACTTGTGAATAGCACAGCTCAAAATAATACTCTCTCGTCAGCTATGATATAAATATATCCTTAAACAATCAACTAAAAATGATTTAAACAAATAAGGACTTAAGATAAATGAAAAAGTTACATTCCCTTTTTTTGTTTTGGTGCTTTCTTTATGTTAGTACTTCCTTTAGAATTCAAAAAATACAAATAATTCTATGTGCAAAAGTGAACATAGATATTATATATTATTTTATCGTATTAATATAATATTAGTGAAAAAGAATATATATAGAAACATATAATACCAATCAATTTGACATATGTACATAAAGGTAGGACTAAGAATAAATAAACTGATAAACATATACTCGCATATATATCTCAATATTAGAGAAACGATGACCATTTCTTAATAATATTAATTTATTTTGGAATATAATGCAATAATCCAGAAGTCAAATAACAACCATATGCCAACATAGCCAAAATATGGCCCATATTAAAAAGAAGACTCAGACCATGGGCTTTTCCAAACTCCTTTTTCAATGGTGTATCCAATGCATCGAATTGATCTTTAGTCAACTGACCCCTATCAAATTTTTTCTGTAACTTTTGTCTTTTAATCTTAATTGACTTATTCCATGGTAACAACCCATACAAATTAATTAATCCCATAATGGAGGAGCTGCCAAGAGCATAGTATGCCGGGGTAGCCAATGGGATAGGCAAAGTTAGAGCCAATGCAACAGGTGACAAGGATTGCATGGTGAAGAACCAAGGAAACACTTTACTTTGTAAAACTGAAAATTGGTCTCTTGCCAAAGTTTTAAATGCAATGGGACTAGCTACATAGGAATAAAATACAGCCCCACCAAAGGTAAAGGAATATAAAATCAAATGAGAAATTGGTCTTAGTAGCATGACCTGTAGAAAGGAGGAATATTTCTGTTGTACACTATGGAGTATTGAAAACTAATAATTAATAGAGAATTTCAATGGTGTTGTATAGTCAAAATGGGGACTTGTCAAATATATCAACTTATTTATAAACCTAATCGTTGTATCTTTTTTATCCCCTTTACCATTTTATCTGTGTTTTCCCTAACCGATTGTTACTAAATATTGCAACAAAAAAACAGTCGGAAAACAGAGAAGAACAGGCTAAAAAGAAAAAGAAAAAGAAAAAGAAAAAGAAAAAGAAAAAGAAAAAAAAAAATAAAGAAGAAATATCAATTGAACTGAGAAAAGAGCTGATTTACACGTTGTATGCATCTTTTACGCGTCTTAGGACTGTGAATATGTATACTTGTACATTCCTACTAGATAATACAAATGCGCATATATTCTGACATTAAAAGTTTGGGAACTTTAAAAGATATATAAACAAATATATATATATATATATAGAAATGGTCGTTAAAGGTATCACAGGTCGCTATTCAATTGCTAGAAATGGTGTTACTGATTCATTTATTTTCCCATGTAAGAAAATAAGCATTCAATACTGTAATTGGGGTGGATCATCACAGGGTATAAGGAATTTTTTGGTATCTGAAAGACTAAATGATTTAGCTAAAAGATATAAACATATAGAATTTGAAATTGTTAAGAAGTCTGGCCACCCTGTTATAACTGGTTGGTATACAAACGGTAGAAATAAACCAATCTGTGTGAGAAATTTGGAACCCAATGAAATTGATAAGAAATTAAAATTATTGATCGATTCAAGTGGCGACATTTTACGTAGATGGACAAAGAATGATAATATTAGATCTTTGAATAAAAGTGTCAGAGGCATATGGTCGCCATTTCATGCACACGATACTCCAAAAGTCTGATATATGCATGCATATACATATACAAACATATATATATATATATATACATTAAACACTTGTACATACATAGAATTTACATAATATACATAAATCATTGGCCCTTTTTTGTATATATTATTTTCGTATATAGTTATATCACATTAAAGAATTTAAAAGTTTCGTTGTTCCTCTTTGTGAAGAACAAAAGGCTGTCAAGCTCTTAATATGGACACCATCTATATATAAATAAATTGAATGGCGATCCTTTTGGACATTGATGATTCATAATTTACAGATGATAAAACTTGTCCCTGCAGATACAAATAAGTTTCATATGTTATATATACTGTAAATTATTCTATACAATTGTAAATTATATTTCTGTTTTTCTTTTTTTTGGTTTTTTTTCTTTGCCTTTTATTAATCATGAATAAAGAAGAACGTATTAATAATGAATTATGGGATCAACTGGAACAACAGATTCAATTAGAAATTATAAAGTTAAAAACAAAGGAAGATAATCGTTTTAGCTTACATCCTGAAGTTATTAAATGTTTAAATAAATACAGCAACAAGAATAATAACCATGATAGGAATAGTGGCACAACAAATGATAATGATAAGAAAAGGTCCGTTGATCACGACACATCGCTAGATTCTAACAAACGCATACGAAAGGGAATTGATATGGACAGATATGATACTGAAAGTCTGGATGTGTCACTTTTGCAATCCATGAATTCATATCTTGATCATCAAATGATTTTATTAAAGGAAAACGGTAACCTAAATAAGACAATCATAAATCAATGGGCAATTAATAATGAATTTATGGAAAATAATGTTTATGTGATACGGGACGCCATTAATATTCAAGAAACCCATTTGAAACAATTAAATAAATTATTATCTATGGATTAAAATCACACAGCTCACTCAAATAGATGACCTATAGACTTATAAATAACGACGGCGATCTGAATATCCGACAAAGTCTATAACGTATACATAGGTGCATATATATATATATATATATATATTACGTCATATGACTTAATTGCTTATGTATTTATTTTATACTATAACTTTCATATAAATATATTATAAAAATAAAGAAAGAAGAAATCTATTTAACAATATACCAAAAAAAAGTTAGCAGTATGTTTATTTTTCTAAGACATCAGCATCGTACTTTTGCTTGAACCATTGGATGGTGTCTTCTTTGGAAGTCTTGTGAGAGGTACCAATGGTACTTCTGCATCTCTTTCTTCTGGTGACTCTAGCACCTGGTCTACCCATAACAACGTAGAAATCCATACCGAAAATACCAATGGATGGGTCGTATTTGATACCTAAATCGATATGTTCGTCAATACCAAAACCGAAGTTACCAGTAGCAGAGAAGTTCTTGGATCTCAATTGGTATTCCTTAACCTTCAAACCTCTTTCTAAGATTTCTTCAGCCTTTGGACCTCTGACAGTAACATGAACAGCAATCTTTTCATTTCTTCTAATACCGAAGGTTCTAACAGTGTAACGAGCTTTAGATTGAACTGGGGTTTGACCAGATAATTGTTCTAAAACCTTGGAGGCTCTGGTTAATCTGTCACCAGATTCACCAACAGAAATATTTAAGACCAATTTTTCGATCTTTAATTCTCTCATAACATTTTGGGCTTTGGCAGACATCTTGACTGTTCGGTTATGTATGGAAATTGACTTGGTTTGGATAGGCCTAATAAGCAACTATGTGTAAAAGCGAATAAACCCAGTTAACAGTTGTTAAACTAGCAGTTGTCGACACAGAAGTAACGATGCACACCTACGACAAATATTACCAAATATTTTAATCAATTAGTTGTAAAAAAATACTACATTAACTATCAAAAACGTGAACGATCTTCAATCATCAACAATGATTTCTTGATTGAAGGGTATTGAAAGAGAAGTTCCACTCGTCATAAAAGAAAGAAACCAGAAAGATTGTTCAATTTTTGAAATTTCAGAATTTTTTTTTTTTGGTTTTTTGGTTTTTCTTGTGTAAGAAATTTCCATTTCAGGTAATATCTTCAAGAATGAATTATGAGTAGAGAATCAGAAGAAAAAAAAACTGCGTCATTTCCGTTTGTGGTAATTTATCCATTAAAAAAAAGAAAAGAACAGAGAAATCAAAAAATGGAAAGAAAAAAAATCCAAAATCCAAAAGCTGAATTATAAGTAAAAACACAAATGTGTTTTCTACTGGATGTACAGATGATACAAAACAGTCTCGAGATACATAATTGTATGTATATCTGACAAACAAGAAGATAAAAAAAAATAAATAAAAAGGAGTATTGAACATATTGGAAAGACCATTAAGGGAATGCCAATGAAGAATGGCATATGTTTACTGCTTACAACATTTAACGACCTATTATTTTGTTTTTTTTTTTCGAGATTTCTAATCATATTTCAACTTTTCTCTTCTATATAGCGGCAGAATTTAAAGTGTGTAGAACCTATTTTCACTCAGAAAAGAGAACAAACATTGTATTGACATTACATTCTTATTTCTTACACACCCCTTTCTTCCTTCACATGTAATGTGGTAAGTCAACCCATAGACAAATTAGTCTAAGTCACTATCCATTGACTAGTTTATCTATATATAGTTCTATAAACAACATTGTTGTTACTTGTGGATTATATATAGACTCATAAGGCTTGATAATAAAGGGGAAAGGGATGAGAGAAACAGAGTAAAACATACAAAACAGCCTTAGGGATAGAAGTATTAAATTAATAACAATTTTTAAAATTGACATAAGACTTGTGTAAATGTGAATGTAAATGTAAACGTTGGGCTGACAAAGACTTCTTTCAGATTTTAAATGAGTTTTTCAATAGGATTTATGAGGTGAACAAAAAAATAAAAATGAAAATATCTATATAGAAGTTGATCTAAAGTCATTTATGAAACGTTTGAGATAGAGTATTATATATATCTACGAGACGTCAATAGCAAAGTAAGGGGTAGTTAGCATCAAGCAGGTTCTATTAAGGATTTCTTTTGGTCACTAACACATATTTTAAAACAAGAGTAAAATATAAAAACTTAAATAGAATGTACAAACAGTCCTCCAAAAAAATAATGTTCTACGGTGATCTACAGGGACATGTGCTCTTTTAAGCCGAAACATTATCTTTGATAATTATAAGCTGATATACTGAGTTCTCTACGGAGGAATACTTTTGTTTTGATTCGATTTATTTTCTCAGAAATCATTGCAGTAGAGCTATCTAGCCCAAACAGAAACAGAGGCTCTCTACACTTTTAAAATTGGATCTACAAATTTTACTTACAACATTTGGGAAAACTAGGTTTTAACTTGAAAATTAAAATAAAAAAAGGAAAAAGAAAAAATATTCGAAAAAAAATATTGCACTTAATAATTCCTCCTCTTCCTCCTCCCCTTTTTTTTTTCTTTTCTTTTTTTTTTCTTTTACTGGTCTGCCAGCAAAAAACTGCGGTACCTTTGTCCATTAGCGGAATAGTCGTGTAAACTCGTTTCCGTAATAATTCCGAAATATGTTCATTTTCCGCAATTGAACAAAAAAAAAGCAAAAAAAAAAAAGAAAACATCGAAAACAGTCGGTGGCGGTTTTAAGTTTGTTAATAAGCGAGGAAAAAGAAAACTAAGGTTGAAAGTGTGTAATATAATGAATTAATTTTAAAGATTGACAGTACCATATATGTGCAGCTGTACAGAAGCTTGGATTAGGTTAAGTACATATTATTCAAATATTAAACAATTCTACTATAAACAGATTACAACAAATTAAAGAATTCTTTTTTATTTTTATTTTTATACAAACACACATATATACATATTCGACATGCAAGCTATTGCTGATTCCTTTGCACCAAGTAATACCCTTGTTAGAGAACTACAATATGATAACGAAGAGTCCTTATCTAATGATCTTATAACTGGTTCACAGAGATTCCAAAGGTTGACTCCATCTTTAGAATTGCCTCCAATTTCATCTCCACAGCAATTCTTAAGGGCACACACTGATGATTCACAAAATCCAGACTGTAAAATTAAAATTGCCCATGGTACTACTACTTTAGCGTTTAGATTCCAAGGTGGTATTGTTGTGGCTGTGGATTCTCGTGCCACTGCAGGTAATTGGGTTGCATCCCAAACTGTCAAAAAAGTCATTGAAATCAACCCTTTTCTATTAGGTACTATGGCAGGTGGTGCAGCAGATTGTCAATATTGGGAAACTTGGTTAGGTTCTCAATGCAGACTATATGAATTAAAAGAAAAACAAAGAATCTCTGTGGCGGCTGCCTCCAAGATTCTAAGTAATTTAGTCTATCAATATAAGGGAGCTGGTCTTTCAATGGGTACTATGATCTGTGGTTACACTAAAAAGGAAGGCCCAACTGTTTATTATGTGGATTCTGATGGTACAAGATTAAAAGGTGATTTATTCTGTGTTGGTTCTGGTCAAACATTTGCTTACGGTGTACTTGACACAAATTATAGATGGGATCTGACTGTAGAAGAAGCTTTATATTTAGGGAAACGATCCATTTTGGCTGCCGCACATAGAGATGCTTACTCTGGTGGGTCTATAAATCTATACCATGTCACTGAAAATGGTTGGGTTTACCATGGTAACCATGATGTTGGAGAAACCTTCTGGGAAATAAAGGAAAAGGAAGGTTCATTTAATAATGTTGTCGGATGATTGCTTTTGTAAAAAAAAAAATAATAATAATAAATAAATAAATAAAACAAACGGAACAAACAAGCAAATGTTATTCATATTTAAATATATAGATAAAATATATTATTGACTGTATATTCCGTCTTATGTCAATTACTCATCATATTTCTTTGTATTTTCATTATATGTTTTTCGATATATGCGTGTTCTCTATAACGTTTCAAAAAAAAAATAACAATTTAAATCTATAAATTACGTTTTATGTAGTGAGAAAAAGAGGAGTGGGGAAACATTCAGGTTATATAATATAAATTAATTATAAATCTTTCTTTTTGCTTACTTTGATATGTAACGCATTCTTGTATTTATGCAAAATATTGTGTATGTATATATTATTAGGGTATATAATTGTACTAAATCATGTTTTAAGAATAATTCTATTTTTTTTTTTTATTTTTAGTTTAGTATTAAATCCTACTGTAACATAAGAAGGAATATTATTCATTTTGCTCATCAGCCTCTACTTTTTTTTCTTCTGAAGATAATTTCTCGTTTGAATTAAATTCAGTGGGTTTCATGGACTCTTCTACAGGCTTGGCCACTTTGTCTTTAGTTGATTCTGAAATATTGTTAGATACTTCATTTATAGACACCTGTTTATTGTCACTGCTAACATTCTTGTTATTTTCATCTTCCTCTGAATTTTTAGATTCAATAACGACATTTTCTGTTGTATGATCCTGTTCTTTGTTATCAGGTACTTTATCAGTATTAATAGTATTCTGTTCGCTACCATGATTATTTTCATTGTTTGATTTTTCTTTTCTAATTTCATTATTTTCATTTCCAATAGTTAGTTCAGTTGCCACCTTTTGTTCCTGGCTACTTGTATTCTTGCTATTGTTGTCATTTTTTGTTGAATCATTATCACTTGAATCTGAATCTGAATCATTATTACTAGAGCTGTCACTGTCACTTACATTATTAGTTGAACCATCGCTTGAATCACTCGAATCGCTTGAATCGCTTGAATCGCTCGAACCACTTGTGTCACTCGAATCACTCGAATCGCTTGTATCGCTATCACTACTGTCATTAGAATTACCAGAATCATTGCTTTGTTTAAGTCTTTTATTATTTTCTTTAGTGTTAATATTCCCATGTGGTCTTTTTGCTGGTGTTAAAGAAACCTTAGAGATTGTGATAGATCTATTATGATTAGCTGATGAAGAAATAGAAGAGGTAGCTGTTCGATTATTTTGATTTTTAGGTTGGAAAAACCTTGACAAAGATGTGGGATCAAATCCTCCCGATGGTGCAGATGGTGTTGAGATAGAAGATGTATGAGATGACGTCGAAGAAGAACTAGTCACTGTATTTGGTTTGTTTGTATTATTTGAAGAATTAGATTTTACTGATAACTTTACGGGAGTACTAGTTTGTTTTATATTGGTAGCATCCTTATCTGTTTTTATAGCTGTTTTATTCTTCTTTAGATTAGAATTGTCACTGGCTGATGTCTTTGCATTAATTTCTTGCAAAACTGATGGGTCAACCAACTGTTTAACATTACCTTTGGTAACCTTGGCTGTGGCAGCATTCACTGCAGCAGAAAGGATTAAGTTAAGATGTTGTGGATTTTTATCCATTAATGCCGTTAAAGGATTACCTTTTATACCTTGACTTTTAGCAGCTTGAGTGACTTGATTTATTGTCATTGCTAAAGCCTGTGTTAAAATTATTGCAATTGTTGGTTTATCTAAACCTTTTCTATCTCTAGTCATGATTATTAATTGCTCTTGCAAAAATTTCATAGTTCTTTGCGTATCATTCCCTTTTGTGGTCTGTGAAGGAGCAGATTGTTTATTTATTGTAAGAGCACCATTCTTTCCGCTTCTATTTGCTGATAAAGTTTGGGATATATTTGCTTTCACTTGTTTTTTACCATGTGTTACTACAGTCTTACCCTTTGCAACATTTTGTTGTTGCAATTTTAGCTGGGCCGCCTGCGCCTTGGCTTTCGCTGCTTCTGCTTGTTTTTGTTTTATCTTTTCTCGTTCAGCAATATATGCCTCGTCAAGACCCCAAAGCCAGCCTTTACCCTTCTTACAAACCTTCCTAAATGATTTATTCAGCGAAAGATTATGTCTAACAGAACTTTGCCAACCATCAGGACAATATTTATAGTATGGATATAATTCTCGTATTCCCTCATATATTTCGGACAATGACATACCTTGTTCACTAGAATATTTTCTAATACAAGTAGTCAACATAGCAGAATATGAAAATGGAGGTTTGGTTCTATACTCTACTGGTATTTCCTCCAGAGTATAAACTTTCTTTGGAGGTTTAGGGATTTTTTTCTCTTTTTCCTTTGGTTCTTTTCTTGTAGGCTTAGAAATCTTAGTTGTTTTCTTTTTCGGTTCGTTGGGTTTTGAGTCTGTTTTATTTTGGGGTTTTGATTTAGGTTTAGATTCTGAAGCTTGTGTTGTGTTTCGTTCCTTAATTGTTCCTTTAATCTCTTTCTTATCCTCAGCTATGCTCTTTTGTTGCATTTGTTCATCCTTTTCAGGTAATACAAATTGAAACGGTATTTGGCCAATTTGAATTTTTGTTTTATTATGAAGCGGAACTGTATTTCCTCTTTCTATAAATATATCATCTACAAAAGCGCCATTCTTACCAATAATAGATAATTCAAATCTACCAGTCCCAAAATTATAAAATATCTGAGCATGTCTTCTTGAAATTGATTTAGAAGGGCCTAAATTGACATCCACTTTATGTGTTGTATCATTTTCTGAGCGTCTTCCTATAACTGCATGTAAAGTTTGAACGTAAAAGGTAAAACTTTGAAAATCTAGTCTAGCATACGCAAATATTGTGGGTTGTTCTTTAGGAACTTCTGGTGATAATTCATTTTTAAGGTTACCGCTCGCTTCACTTTTCGGTATACTTACAGCATTTGCGGAATCATTAGAGATAACCAAGGCACTCTCTAAAGGTAGCCCATTTCGTATTTCTCTAGGTATTGTGTTGTTATTAGAATTAGAAGATTGAACTGAACTGAAAGTGTAGCCTGATAAATTGCTTGGATAAAACACACCAGGTATAAGCGAATTTTTTCTTTTTCTATACAATAAATTATTCCTCTCTGAGATAATAGAGGCGGGTGTATTTCTGTTTTCACTTTTATCAAACGTATTCTGATGTATTTGTGATGATCCGTTAGATTTATTTACATTTTTATTCTCGTTTTCTTCTTGTTTTATTTTGATATCAAGAGTATTATTGTTTATTGCATCTAATGAAAGGCTTTCTCCCTCCGTAAGATTTTGTAAATCTGTAGATTTTTCATTATTATTTAATGAAGATGATGCCATCATATTTATGTTAGAAGAATGCTCAGCGTTAAATTTTGATGACGTGATTAATTCGTTACTTATTTGATCATCACTTAAAAGAGGTGAGTCATCGATATTTATTTCATTATTGATCTCTTCTGTCTTTGGTAAACATAGTGATGTATTTAATCCATGCTTAAATATACTCAAATCTGTTCTGTTTTCTTCTTGTAGTTTATCGTCGGTGGGGTCGGGCAATGCAGAGGTATCATTTTCTTTTGATATTTGGGTATTATTCTCAGTAAATTCTTTTTTGGTCTGTATCGACCCTTCTAAAATATCATGCGAAGAAAATATATCATTATTATCTTTAGTGTCGAAATCATATAGTTTTGGAAAATCATCATCACCTAAGTTTGTTGATAGTTCAAGATTCATAGCATCCACATCTTCCTGTTTCATTCTCATATCAATATCCTCATGCATCTCTTCTTTAGTAACATTCTCATTAGAAGGTGACTGTAAATTTTTTTTAGGTATCTTGTCTATTGATTCTTCAACGTCTGTACCCACATCAGGTACTTTTAGATCAGAAGTAGTATTCACATTCGGTAAACTAGAAATACCTGAGGTAATAGAGTTTATATTACTATTTTCAACAGTTTTTTTACACTCTACGTCGTTGTCTTTGGTGTCTTCAATACTTTCAGTATGTATATTATTATTCTTAACTGGGATAACATCTTCAGTAATCGTTGAAGTTTCCTTTTGAATAATTATATCGGACTCTTGTTTTTTTATCACAGGTATAGTTTCGCAATTTGTTATATCAGTACTATTTTCATTATGTCCATCTGATTTCAGCTGAGTTTCTGGAGTATTAATTTTTTGTTTTGATTCGTCAGTAATGCCTAGATCCAAATCTGTAACAATGACACCAATATCTTCAACATCTTCTGTAATATTTTCTAAAGGAGGTATATCGTCAAGTATGTCTATATCATGAGATTCTGTGGCAATCGATAATTGTTCTGACAATCCACTACTGAGTATTGATTTATCACCTAATTTGTTTTCCTGTGATTGGTCAAGTATATCAATATCTGGGAAATTATCTGCACCCTTCTGTAGATCAGTATTGAGACTAACATTGGTTCCTTTATTAACAGGTTCTGATACAACATTTTGTGGATCTAATATATGACTGTTATGGCTACTACTAGTTAATTCTGTTTCCGTGTTTAATGATTGCAGACTTTCCATCGTTAATAATAATTATATGTATATGTAACCCACAAAAAATAAAAACTTAAGTTTATATGTCAAATTTAAAAACGAAAGTTTATGTAATGTTACAATCAAAAGTCCAACTTCGAAAGTGCAGGGGTTCAATAAGCTGCCAAAATTTTCAATTTTGACAATATTTTTTGGATCTTCAAGTTCTTAAGCTCTGTTATTTATTGAATATTATTTCAAGTAGCAGGAATTTATGCTCTCCTTTAATATCTATAATAGTAAATGATTTTAAGAGAATAAATGGTAAATACAGGAATGAGCCTAACTAAATACAGATCCAGAGTTGTGAAACTAATAGTATCAATGTATATCTGATACTAAGTCGGATGATTGCACTCTGTAATGATATTTTGTTAATCAAAGTTTATGAGGCGTATATTTAGTGATGAGTTATTGTTAAATTTTTCATATTATTATTTATTATTTATTTTTTTTTCTTAATTAATCTTCTATCTTTAAATTTTCAAACTTCGTTTTCAGTGATATTTATAATACTTATAAAAATGAAAATATGTAGTTATAGTAACAGCAGTAATATCTAAAACACATAAGAGTAACAATTATTAAAGTGATCATACTACAAGTGATGCAATATATAACTGTTAATATCGAGAAATATGTAAGTATATGTGTATGTATATATAAATACACCTGGTTACTTGCATTTATCCATTCTCAATAGTGATGTAGAATAAAGATTTGCTGACTTATTTATATTCTCCTGTCCACCTTTAAGTTTCTTGCTTGGATACGTTCTTGAGGACTTAACACCCATTTAATAGATGTAACTAATTCTTCCTTTACATCACCTGAAAAGACATCGAAGTCATCATCATCAAATCCTAATATTAGGACTATTTGGGTTAATTTAGTAAAACTGTTTCTAATAGAATAATGAGTACCACAAATCACTTCTATAAAGAGGCTCAATTCTCTATCCAATTTTATTGCCCCCAATTCGTTAACTTTTAAATTCCATAATTTCTTTTCAAGTAAATGTTTTAGGAAATTCACAATTAATTCTAATAAGTCAGTGTAAGCTCGCTGATATAGTACATTTTGGTATGGCTGCATCATTTGATTCCATTTCTTAATAAATGTGTTTATATCTCTCATATTTTCAAAATTTTCAATGCCACAAACATATTTGTTTTGTGATGTATTAACAAATAGAGAATCAAGTAAAGGTTTGATCTTAGGAAGACATACTGTTTGGAATAAATATTTAATGGACCAATTTTGCAATTTTTTCACTTGTATAGCTACTTTATCTTCACAATTAAAAAGTAATTTTTTAATTTTATCAGCTTCCGCATAGAAGGGGAAATTATCAATTAACAATTTTGGATTATCCTCTATAATTTCTTGAATTAACAATTTTCTCATTGCTAAGACAACAAGATAGGATGTATTTATGTATATCAAATAGTGATGTAATGCCAATATTGATTCTGAATTGTCTTCTTCAACAGCCACAACTGATTGTAAATTCGATTGGATATTAGCAAATGCACCCCTGAGGTTAAATTTTCCAGTAGTTGAAGTTGATGTCGCCATAGGAGTGTTGTTATGTAAAACATTGGAAGTAGTTGATATACCGATACTATCTGGACCATTATAAAGTTTTGAAACAGATGATCTTGGTGATTTAATACCTTCTTTATCTTGTTCCTGTGGAAATAATTTAGTCTGATATTTTTTTAACTTTATCATTGAGCCTGTTGATAATTTATTTTGTGAATACTTAAATTTGTTTTGAAGAAACTTAACAAGAAATTCATTTTGAATAAATTTAGGTAATTGTGTTAATAAATTTTCAAGGATATTGAATTGTCCTGTGTTGACACTATTAATCAAAGTTTGTCTTAATAATAGTGTTAAGTCTTCTAAGACAGAGCTTATTGGCCAAGAGGACAAGTCTTCATGTACTATTGGATCATCTACAATTAATTCGTTCAATGATGGTGTTTCTTCCAATTCAATACTTCTCTTGAATGATGTTAGTAGATAGTTATAACTTATTTCTTGAAATAATTGAATACTCTTATCTTTTTGTAGTCTTCTTAGGAAACTACCATCAGATATCGGAGGCGCCACTGATAAGATAGTATCTTTATTTTTGGAATTGTCTGTGTCAATAGAGCTATTATCGCTGCTTTCAGTTTTATGATCCTTAAAAGTCATATTTATATCAACAGAAGAATTTGTAATGGGTTCTAAATCAGAATTTAAAAATTCCTTCCATCTTACAGAAAAGAATCTACAGTACATTGACCAGTTTTGTAAAAAACATGAAAATTCATTGATTAATGATTTGAGCTTTAATAAATTATTATTATTATTATTATTATTATTATTATTATTATTATTGCTTATATCTTTTTTGTTAATCACACCATTTTCATTATCATTGTTTGTATCGTCATTATCAGCATTTTGGCTATTATTAGATTGCGATAAATTTGATAGTTTTTTTTCTTGGAAATAATTCCATACAAGACAACATTGCAATTCAACTTCAATCTCTATTTTTTCCATCACGTATGTCATATATTTAATCCCATAAGTTTTAGATATAATCTTTGAATGTTCGTTAATAATAGTAGATACAATTTTGAATAATTGCAATAAAATCAAGTCAAATCTTGAATCTAATTTCATAGATCCCATAGTAAACTTTTGATTTTCTTGAGCAATCATACTAGTTATATATTTAGAATACAAATTTAAACCTAATGTTGGTTCGTTAATTAGGGGGAACAATTGAAAAAATTTGGTTAGAATTGGGATATCATTATTTACCATTGCTTTTGAGAAATTTTCTTTAAAAAGATCGCGTAATTGATCTGTCCACATTGTGAGTAATTCTGGTACAGAATACGGTAAATCTGGTGTTGGAATGATTGCCTGTGCAAATTTAGATTCTAAAATACTCTTGGGTAACTGGTTGACTTCATAAATCCCCTTTGCAGCTACTAGATAATTGTGTTGTTGGAGAGCAGAGTCAATTAATTTGATGTTATTTTTCAAAGTTCTGGTTGATTCAAGAAAGGCTAAGGTTTCTTCCAAATATTTGTGTTCTATATCATTATTATAAATATCAGAATGAATTGTTTTAGCAGCTTGATTAGATTCCGACAAAGGAGTCAAAATATTATGAAACTGGGCTAAAGATGATGTTAGATCAGTTCTTTTTAATTCGATTTTTCTGACTTGTTTGTTTTGTTGAATTTGAGTGTCATGAATGAAGTCGTTCAATATTTGGGTCTTCTTTATATGGTCATGTTTAATTATATTTGTTAATTTATTAACCTGAGATAATGTAGATAATTTAGTTAGAAGTAAAGAATATTTGGCCAGACTTTTAGATAACTGATCATCAGAAATAGAATCAATTTCCATAATGCAATACCAGAGTGATGATGTGGACAGGTTATGAGTGGAATTTTCGAGCACAACTAAAGGGCTGCTAAACTAACAAAAAAAAAAGTATTCTAATTTTTCGATCTCAGAGTTGTTGTATATACGCGTGTGTTCATGAAGAAAATAGTATAGTTTTTGTAGATAGTGGTGAAAACTCTTTACTGTAAAGTTTTACTGGATTTAATTTTTTTTTGTCTTAATGAGACGTAAAAATCCGAAATAAAAAGTATGTAAATAACTAGGTATATTTATTGAGAAATATGAAAGATGCAAGGATGTTAGACATAAGCAACATATCAAGTAGAAATATTGAACACTATATAGCTATTATGGGTTCATTTGAAATTACATAACAATGACGTTGTATGTGTATATAGATATATAGATATAATATATATAGATAATTGATGATGGTTGTTAGAATATGTAAAATAATTAGGTTTTATAAAAAAAAAAAGAAGAGATAAAAAATGATCGAAAAAAAAAAAGAAAATTAACTATTAATAACAAAAGAGTCAGTTTAAAAATTTTATTTTGGGAAGAGTACACAAACATATAAAGAGAGAAAGAAGGATCAGGAAGGAAAAAGAGATGTTTTAGAAGAGAGCATAAACAAGGCTTAGGAGGTGGATGCAAGAAAAAGCCTTATAATGATTGCTGTATACGATCAGTAACATTTTGTATATCAATATCATTGCTTTCTTCAATAATATCATTCTTATAGTTTATATTATCATTATTATCATTATTATCATTATTATATTCATCTACATTATCAGCAATCCATTCATTTTCTTGTTCTCTTTCAGGATTTTCATCAGAAGATGAGTCAAGTTCATATTCAATGTTTGGTTCATTAATTAGGCTTAAGGTTGGTTTAACTTGAGCATTATCTAAAGTCCATTCGTTTAAAGCATGTTCTGCATCGATGATTATTTGTTTGGATGCTTCATATCCGTCATATGCAGGTCTTGTTTCGCCTGGAGTTACCGGTGAATCATCTAACAATTCTAATAAAACTTTACCATAACCAGCAATCAATGCAATTTTTTCGGAGTGTTCAATAATCGAATCAAATTGATACTGAAAGGCCATTTTCAATTTGGATCTTGTAATATTTGATAATTGTGCTTCTGCTACTAAAGATTCGGCTTCAGCACGGACCAATTCTTGTTCCAAGACCTCTATCTTGGCTAGGTTGTTTGGGTCTTTATATTTCAAATAAGCAATCTTATCATCAATTTTCAATTTTCTGTCACGAGACCCTTGAATAGAATTTTCGATATCTCTAATGGATTTCAAAGTCAATCTATACTGATCATATCGGTCAATAAACTGATCATCCAATTCACTGATCTCATAAATTAATACACCAAGTTTATCAGTTATATCTGAAACGTCATCATCATTTTCCAATCCCCATAACGATAGTTGTTGGGCGGCTTGACGTCTTTCCATAGATGAAATTTCCATAGCTCTTAAAACATTTTTCTCAATTTTAACTAATTGTGCCAATTTTCTAGCTAATTGAGGGCCCAATGCACCTGCATAATTCTTTCTAAATGTGAAAGCCAGACCACCACGATAACCGAAAAACCTTCCCTTTGTTGTGGATACTGGTGGAGGTGGGTTTTGGAGTTGTGATTGAGTTGGAGCCCTTGAATTCCGTAAAGAATATGTTTTATGCATAGTTAATAAGTTACTAAAGGAGCAAAAAGTAAATAAATAAAGTAGAGTAGAGGAAAATAGAATAAATTAGATTGGATTGAACTGTACTATAAAATGTGATTATTTGCTAATAAATGTCACTTAATGTTCTTTATATATATCTTTCTTCTTTAATTTCTATACTATTAATTTTGATATCTACTTAGTTTATCCTTCTTGATTTTAAGTGTCAAGGAACAACAATAAAAGCACACAAAAATTGACAAAAAAAGATGCACAATAACTTTGGACATTAATAAAACATTGCCATATTTATATATTTTAACAGTAAATAAAGGTAAAAATACGGTTTCTAGTCTTCTTTTTTTTTATATTCAATATTTTCAATAAGTCCATAGTTTGTGTCACCTTTTTTTTCTCCTTTTATATCCTTTAAGCTCCTCAGTCGTAATGTATTATGTTATATTGTGTTGCATTGTATTATACTATTTACCTGTTTGTTGTCAAAATTTTGGATGTTTGTTCCTTTTTTTTTATCTTTTTTTTTTTGTATGTGTCTACTGTGATATATTTCACCGTATTGTATACTGATAGAATACACAAACATGCAGGTAACAATGTCAATGATAATTTTTACCACCAGTAGTAATGTTTTAAAGAATATTTGCTTGTTGTAATCATTGTTTTGTCATATTCTTTTTTGTTCTTTCCTTTCCCTTCACAAAAAAAAAAGGAAGAAAACAAGATGCAACAAAAGGGGAGTTCTGTTTCTTCATCTTCCTCCCTCCCCTTTTTTGTTTGTTTTTTTTTTTGTTTTTGTTTTCTCTTTTGTTTTGGTTCCAAGAATTGCATGTATTGTGGGGTATTTTTGTGAAAAAAGGGTAAGTTTACCTGTGTCTGTTAGCTTTTTGTATGAGTTGTTTGGTTTGTGTTGAGACACCTTTTTTTCACTTTTTTCACTTTTTCACTTTTTCTTTTCTAAGTGTGTGCGCAGATGAATGAATATAGTCGTAATTTGCTCCTTTTGCTGTTGTTTGTCCGGTCGTTATATTTCACCATTCACTATTGCATTTAATCTCCGTTCAATGGCCTCATCCATCTTTCTTGTATTGATCTCATAGTCCTTACGTATGGTGACTCTCTGTTGGATTACCGAATCCAATAATACGTTATCATAGAACAATGCGTGTGATTCGTCGCATTGAGGACCCTTGGGACAAAATCCGTTTAAATATAATTGACAAACATTCTCCTTTTTCACGTGTCTCTTAGGGCATTGTGGACCCTCCTTGCAAAACCCTAAATCATAGTATGGACATCTTGGTATCTTCGATTGTGGGTCCACATGTAAATATTGACATTCAGGTGATTGTGTACAATACCCATTTTTTGCATAATACACACATTCAGGCATCTTTCGGAGATTATATTCATGTAAGTATTCACATTGATCACCCTTCTTGCACAACCCTCGTAGCCAATGTTTACACACAATCTTGTTCTTGAAGTTTAGTAACACATGTTTCTTTGGGCACTGTATTCCAAGTGGACAGGATGTGGATCCTATCTTTGGATCATAATCCTCGCATATGGGACGATCGGGATCTCCATTAAAACTATATTCTTGTTGTAAAAATGGTTCAAAACGAAATGGATATTTTTCTGTATTTGGGTGTATTAATGACATTTCATATATGAATATATATATATGTGTGTGTGTGCGATCTGAAGTTGTATATAACAGATTATTATAAGGCAGTTGATATAGGAAACCCTAGAATATTCTACTAGAGTACATGTATGTATATACATGTGTGTGTGCGCAGGTTATAAGTGTTTGTTACCGCTATCATCTTCTTTCAAAATTCTGCATTTTTTTTATTTTGTCTTGCACACATGATATAGCCAAAATAGTAATTTCTCAAAATCATTTTGTACGGTGGATCCGTGGGGTTATTTAAAAAAAAATAATAAGGTGTTAAATCTTGTGTATGTTCAACAGAGTAATGTACAGTGTTTGTTCTAATCAAATTATAATTATTTTAATATCTTGCAAAGCCCAATAAGTCCTCCTACAAGCAACTTAGGAATCTAACAATTGTAAAGTATATACAAGAGACATCACAGTTATAAATTATTGTTCTATCTAATATACATTACTTATTCATAAACTCTACAAAAATCAATTGAAATGACCAGACAGGAAAGTGATAGTGAAGAAGAAAATGTTATTCAAGAACCAGAAGTGTTGATGGTTCCTAATTTTGTGGTATCCGATAAAACATTTCTTTTATCCCTCTATCAGAATGACAAAAATGATAATGTGGACAATACTAAGAAGTTGGCTTTGATTCAAGAGATTATTGATTTAATTGATAAAGATGAAATGGGTCCATTCTATAAATATATCACGACTGAATTGGGGTTATTTCCGTTTGATCAAAATAAATATGAGGATTTAATAAAATTAAATGAAAAGAAACTAAAAGAGTTGAATGAGAATATTCAAACTTTGGAGAAAAATGACGAAGGTGCATTGGAATTGTCCATCAGTTGGAACAAATTAGGTGCATACTATACGCAGATTGGTGATTTCGAAAACGCAAAGCATATCCTATTAGGTAAGGCATTCGAGACCGCAATATCTATCGGTGCAAAGATTGATATTTTGCTTATGATCGTTAGACTTGGTTTCTTCTATGATGATAAAAACTTCATTAAAGAAAAATTACAAGAAATCGAATCTCTAATTGAAAAAGGTGGTGACTGGGAAAGAAGGAATAGATATAAAACTTATATGGGTATTTATTCGTTATCAGTCAGAGAATTTAATAAAGCTGCAGAGTTATTAGTCGATTCTTTAGCTACGTTCACTTCAGTTGAATTAACATCATATGAAAACATTGCTATGTATGCTTCTGTAGCTGGTCTTTTCGCTTTAGAAAGAACGGATTTAAAGACTAAGATTATTGATTCACCAGAACTTCTATCCATTATGACTTCTACCCCTGCATTACAATCAATCACATCATTGACTATATCTCTTTACACTTCAGAATATTCAAGTTTCTTTCCTTACTTATTGGAAACCTATGAAAATGTTTTAATTCCTTCCAAATATTTGAACAAGCATGCAAATTATTTCATCAGGGAAATGAGAAGAAAATGTTATGCACAGCTGTTAGATTCATATAAAACTTTATCTTTGCAATCAATGGCTAATTCATTTGGGGTCTCAGTGGATTTTTTAGATGATGATCTATCTAAATTTATTCCGAACAAAAAATTAAATTGTATCATCGATAGAGTTAATGGTATAGTAGAAACAAATAGACCAGATAATAAGAATTCTCAATACCAATTGCTTATTAAGAATGGTGATTCATTATTAACCAAATTACAGAAGTATTCGGCTGCAGTAAAATTAACTGGTGAAGATCGTGTAGTATAATATATGTATATATGTATATATAATTATGTGTGGTCAATTTATTTCTTGTGTATTCATTTAATTTTTCTTTTTTTTATTCTTTGTGTTTTTAGCTTTTTTATGATCAAGCATAAAAGGGTTATTTTGTCATTCGATTGATTGCAGTGAGACAAAAGGAAAAGAGTAATAAAATAGTAATGATGATAAAATAACTAATGAAAGATGAAACAAACCTCAACAACTACTATTATTTGTTGTTTTGTTTTTCTGAAATTTATAAAAATAAATAAAGAGTGGAGCATTATAAGATAAAATCCAAGCATCTAGATATTTGTATAGATAATAGTTATATATTAATAAGTACTTCATATCAATACATGTGTTTAGCACCCTATTAGCAGTGGTCCGATAACGTACATTTCGTATTTTATTTTTTTGGGTAATTTACAATATATTACTTGTTAATTATTATTTTTTTTTATTTACTTGGAAATATTTTTACCTGAAACAAATATCTAAAAGGGCGAAATTGAAAATCTAATGTCTATAAAATTAGTTGCATAAATTGAATTACTTAAAAAATTGTTTTAATTCTTTGATCGCGCATTTTTTTTACTGTGATTGTTGAATTGTAGACACTATATTTTTACAAGTATAGTTTTTAATATCTAGCTTGTAATATACAAAAAAAAATGTTTTGTTGTATTGTTAAAAGGTTTTTCTTCATTCTGCAAAAAAAACCAAAATCATATATTTAGAACAAACTGTAAATTTTGAAAAAAAATTATTACAAAAAAAAATATTTCAAAATACAGAACTATAATTCTTTTTATATTTACCCAACAAATTCATATTAACAATTTACACGATACATAAAGATAAACTAATAAGTACTATTAATCATAACACTATTATAGTTTGTAAAAGGAATAGCAATCAAAAAATAAGTGAGAATAACTGATTAGTCACCAAACTAAAAATACATATTAAAACAAAGAAATAAAAATTAATAAAATAAAGTTTACAATCTACCTTTAAATAATTAAGGTAACGATAATATATATTTGCCAGGGAATAGACATTATACACATTAAGTTTCTTTATTAAGGACTTTTTTCTATATCATTAAGAATTATAATAAAGAAGAATAAAATTCTTTCAAGAAAACAGATATTTAAAAAGAGACTTAAAAAGACGAAGAATTAATTTACATTCATGTATAAACATAATATATAATTATGTATATTATTTGTATATGTTTTTTAATAAACCAGAGGTCCAATTTACCAGCAACTTAAGTCATGAATATGGTAAACACAAACACTATATATATAACATAGAAGAACAACGAGCAATTATATAAGCTCAATTAACTAATAATAAAGATATGGATTACTAATTCATTAATATACCAAGTTGAATAGTGGATCGAGTTCCAGAAAACATATAAAAGGTCAACATTTTCTGAAGATGAAAACTACCTTCCGTCACTTCCCTCTTATACATAATTATATACTGTATATATAAAAACAACAAACAAGATACTAAGCTAAATAATAATAGGCAAGGTAGCGATAAGCTTAAATATAAAAGCTCGATATAGCCGTTAATATATAAAGATGGTATTAATAATTGCATCATCGATTGTATCAAATATTATCTCGATTATTAATAGATTATCCGTTTGATACTTCTAGCACTTCCCCAAATAAAACTGAAATCTTTAACCACCTCATATCACGGAAAAAGTCGTTGTAGAATAGAATAATAATTACCATGATTAGAGAATTGAGGTGCAGTTCTAATCCACTAGTGCACCTAGATTAATGTAATAAATCTTAGGGTTTGAATCAGTCAGATCATTAATGTGCTAATCCGAATAATCGATCGAGCTCCAGAAAACATATAAAAGGACAACGTTTTCTGGAGATAAAAGACCATCTTCCATAACCGTTTCTTGTGAATAATATATATATTATATATAAACATAAATAAAAAAACAAGCAAGTAACAAGTCAAGTAACTTCGAATAAGTACATTAGCTCAATATAAGCCGCTTAATATATAAGACCGTTTTAGTAATTATACTATCGACTATAGTTGATTACTGTCTCGATTATTTGGATTACTATTAATATTATTTGCGCTTCCCTGGAATACACAAAGAACTTCACCATACCAAACTACGACAAAAGCGTCTCCAGAGTGCCTCTTTAGCTTAGTGGTAGAGCGTTGCACTTGTAATGCAAAGGTCGCTAGTTCAATTCTGGCAAGTGGCATTTAATTTTTATTCAAATTTTTGTATATCATTTTATACGATTACTGTAATAGATGAAATCCCTATTACGAGAGATATACTCTTCTAGATTCTAAAACAGTTAAATATAGCTTGATTTGTTGCCTATATAAAATATATAAACTATACTCTACATAAGGAGTAAACTAATATACACAGATATACAGATAAACATAGTCATATAAACAAGATAAAAAAGAAAAACAAGCACGTCGTCACTGACTAAAGAGTTTACAACATCGTTTATAGTGATATCTGGATTTCATATGTCACAATACCTGCTTAGTATAGTTTCCGATAACCGGTAGATCAAATATGTTTAAGATATTTTCGTAATAATTATTAAGTTTCTACCATTTTTAATTTTTGTGATAATGAATTACCAAGCCTATAGTATGTGTATGAGCTAGTAACAGGTCAAGTGCTGTTAATCCATTATTTTTACGAAAAATAGTGTATATCAGGCTGTATGACAATTCCTTTGCCATAACAATATAATATCATAAGAAACTTTTAAAGAGAATATATGATATTATATTAATTATAGCTGTAGCTTGAAGTATTGGATAAATAAATATATATTAATTATCTAATATACCACGTAACTACTAAACTTTTTTTTTTACATTTTTTTAAAAACACTACATACATATGAGGTTAAATAAAACATATAATTGTGTTAAATCAGCCAAGTAAATACTACGTATTTACATAAATATATAAAATCGTTACTGCAGTCTCATAAGTTTGGATACATTCCATCAGATATCAACAAAGAATGTTTAACTAAACGCTTAAAGAATCGACTAACACTATCGTAGCTCAAATTACTCATTTATATAGTGATTTTATATAATTTAGTATCAATGACAACTATAGCATACACGCTGACCTGTATATGTATATATACAAAAGTCTAACGTCATACTTTCAAAAATTTACCAATATCTCCCTTTTTCATCCTATCCTCTATTATATACGAATTTAATTGTATGATGTTTTATAAAATTTCGAAAAATGTGATTGATTTTTCTTGACTTTTCACATAAGTATTCAAGTATTCAACCTATCCCCCTAATTACAGAAATACACAGTGAATACACATAAATGCGGAATACGAACTAAAGGGATAGAAAAGAAGAGAGAAAACCTCAATAATGACTTGTTAATCAGATAATAAGATTAGGATAAGAATGAATTCCATAGATGATACGTCAACACATTGTAGATCTAGAAAGGTCTTCAAACTAAGGAAGAAGAATGCCCAGAAACATTTGACAAAAAATACTATCCTATTAGGCTACATATTAATAATTTATCAATATATTAAGTTCAGCACATCTTCATGGATCCTTGTATTTCGACTCATCCTTCAAACGTTAATTTCTAATCCGTTTCCTGGTGATAGTCAACTAGTAAGAGTAATTCAAAGAGTAAGAAACAATAACAATAACACCACTGATACAGCTACTAATAGTCCTAATAATGCTACAGACACCAATAGGTATTCGTTTGCAATAAATAATATGACAGCTTCAATTCCAGGCGCTTTTAGTGAAGGTATTTCTACATCACAGAATAATGAATCTTTTAATATCGATGAGGAAGTCATAAATTTTAAGAAAAGATTACGAACATCTTTATTTCATGCTATAATCTTAATTAATATTACTGTGCTTATTTATCGACTTTTCAATCGAATCAATTTTATAGATATGTCTGATGGAAACGGATTGATAGATACTGGTTTAACTAATACTCCCTCGATATTTTTAAATGGTAATGGTGTTAGTCAAGGTGAATTGAGAGGCGGCTTGACATTTCAACTTATTGGTGAAAGATTACCGACCAATAATTATGTAGCTAATTTGCAGATATGGTTCCTTGATTTATTTATATTCTTAAGTCAATATACATTATTAACTTTGACAAGTATTAACTTTATTAAATTGGGTTATAAAGAACCAAAAGAAATCAGATATACAAAAAGTGATGGATATGATGGATTTTTGGTTGCTACCCAAATCAATTATTCAGAAGCATTGAATGAATTTTTATCCTAAAAATACATACATACATATACATATATGGCATGATCAATCCTTTTCACTTAATGCAACCTTTCCTTAAATTATAAAAGATCATATTTACGTTTATAGATATACATACTAAATTTATAATAAATCACATAAAATATCTCTTTCAGTCAATATATATGTATATTATTCATTTTCTTTAATCTTTCGTACATGTTTATTTTTTTTTTCCATATATGTTGATCTTCATTTATTGACTTATTGGACAATTCTTTAAATATTCAGCTTTATTCTTTAAAATTCTAACAGATTTAAAAAAGATTTCTTCAGGTGTCATAGCACCAGTACTCTCCACATTGAAGATGAAATGATCTCTAATTCTACCCAATTTTACTTTACCTTCGAACTCTTCATGTCTTAGGACCTCTCTTGACACTGTATCCTTTCTAGCATCTTTAACAAATGCTTCACCATCGCTGTTGATTCCAATGACACCCTTTGGGAAACATTTTTGAAATTTTTCAGCCAAGTCACCCTTGATTGATTCAGTAATATTAATATGTGGTAATAGTCTATAAGAAGCGGTACCTACTGGAGAAAATTTAGCATGATCTCCACCAACACCAAGAATACAATGTGCCCTTAAGGAAATTTCTTGACCAGGCCTTAGTTTAGCTAATAAAATATCAGGATCACATGGAACTACTGGACAATTAGCAAAAGTTTCGACTTGTTTACCTTGAGGTTCAAATTTAAGATCACGTGCATAAATATGAGAATTGTTGTATAGTATCTTCGGGTCAGTGCAATCTTTTGGAGCATCTGGATTTCTTGTACACTTAACATTTAGTGTCAAAACGATAGTATTTTCATCATTGAATCTTTCATCTTCTGGTAAAGATTGATCAACCCAAGTTAACATATCTGGATCTACTTTTAATGGGATCAGACCTATTCTATGAGCTAAGACTTCATCCTGAATGACAGATGTATTATTTAAGAAGTAAACATATTCGGCAGCAACTGATGGTACTTCTGAGATCATAATACGACGAAAGGCATTTGCAATGGAAGTGTCAATGTGAATTAAATCGAAATTTGCTTCCCTTTCAGTTAAACTTGAAATTTGGATATCAAAAGTATCTCTAAATTTTTCAACATCCCATGCATTTTCACCACTAGAAGAAAACCCTGGGAAATCAGTAGATGTAGTATTTGTGACACGGTTGTATTCAATACCAACTATGTTAGACATTATCAAGTCAAATATTTAATATATGGAGAATGGAGGGGGAAAAACAAATAAACTCCTGGAATTTTAATAGAGCTTTTTCTTGTTTACTAATAATAATATGTATGTATTACTATTACCAAACAACACTTTTCAATCCATTTATGTAACCATATATCTATGTACCTCATCGCTATGTCTTATAAAAAAATTTTTTTTTATCTGTTCTTTAATTTTTTTTTCACAATTTTTTTTTTATTTTTCATCTTTTCTCGAGACCGGGCAAAACCAAAAGAAGAAAAGAAAAGACAGAGGGCCGTTTCACAGCACACAAGAAATTTGCAAATGCTTATTCCAACCTAAAATAAAACATTTCGGGAATCATTGCGGAATTGTTCCGCAACGTTTGGAAAAGATATATTCTTTCGGAAACTTGGTTCTCCCAGTTACTGATTACTAATCGTGATGATTCATTCTTTGTAATCTCCCCTCTCTTTTCATTTTGTCATCTGTCAGAAGAAAGAAGGAAATGAGCATAACATATATATATATACATACATACAAGAGCTGACAAAGTCACATGTGCAATAAATATATACTCAGATATGTTTGTCTATGTGTATTCATGTTTATAAAGATACCATGTTTCTATTTATTCAAATGCATATAATATTTTAATAATTCGAATATTTAGTGATAAAAAAGAATTCCAATAAGTAAAATAGCTGTATACTATAGATAAAGTTACTATATATATTACTTCCCAATTCACTAATTCCTTAGCTTACCGACTGCAATCTCATAAATAAATATATGAAATATTATCAATTTCTTCTACTATACTCGTAAAATATATTCTGGTTAGTTTTTTTTTTCTTTTCCGTTATTTTTCCCTCATGTTCTTTTAAATGTTCCTGTGCCTCGAAACAAAAAAAAAAAATACGTATATAAAAAAAATAAAATAACTATTAAAATGCATGTATGAACATGTAATAAAATACCGGGAAATCTTTTAGAGCATTTTTGAACCATCAACTCTTTCCCTTTTCTCTTCGAAAGAAACTATTTTTCTAACGGAGACAAACCACTCCACAGGATAATATAGACGTATAATGCAACCGCCATTCTTAACATCCGCTCCGGCCAAAGTTATTCTATTCGGTGAACATTCTGCCGTATATGGGAAACATGCCATTGCTGCCAGTATTCATTCTTTAAGAACCTATCTATATGTAACACCCACAGCTGACAACGCAATCACTTTGAATTTTCCAGATATTAAGCTATACTATACATGGGAAAGCAATTCCTTATCCAAAATACCATCTCCATCTGCTTCCATCGAAATCAATGACACAATCGATCAGCAGGTAGCCGAACAAATCCAAAACTTAATCAAAGAATCCAATATCGTTGATCCATTACATGCCAATGCTGCTTTCTGTTTCTTATATCTTTATAAATGTCTAATTCCAAATACCTCTAGTCTCAAATTCACAATGGTTTCCACATCCCCAATTGGTGCTGGTCTAGGCTCATCTGCTGCTGTATCTGTTGCACTTTCGTACGCTATGTTACAATTGGCTAATCAACAAACCAACAAAGATTTGATTAATAAATGGGCATTTGTCGGTGAAAAATGTATTCATGGTAATCCATCTGGTGTTGACAATTTAGTCTCAACCCATGGTGGTGCAATTCTTTATAAAAAGGGTACTGAGGCTAAATTACTAGATTTGTCGAATAATCCATTGGAAATTCTATTAACATATACGAAAGTACCACGTTCCACAAAAACTTTAGTTAGTAATGTCAGACAATTATATGAAATATATCCAGATATTATCACACCAGTCTTAGATTCCATGGACTCAATTGCATGTAAAGCTAGTCACATTTTAACTCAAAACGAACCTGATTTCCAATCTATAGCATCTTTAGTTGATATAAATCAAGGTTTATTACAATCACTAGGCGTGTCTCATGAGACTATTGCCAAAATTTGCCTGTTGTCCGAGCAGCTTCATATTGGCCCAACTAAACTAACTGGAGCTGGGGGCGGTGGATGTACTCTTACCTTAATCCAGGACTCAACTAATGTACAAAAATTTAAAGAAACCTTAACAGACACATATGGATTTGATACCATAGAGACCCAATTAGGTGGCGATGGTTGTCTTCTTGTTCCAAATGATGATCTAAACGGTGACGTTATTAAACAGCTTGATAAATTATTTGAAGAATCAGAGTCCAACAAAGTTAACAAAGATATCATAGATTCATTGTTATTACCAGGTCCAAATCAAAAATTACCTTGGAAATGAGTAATAATCATATGTTACTTTATGCACGCACATTATTACACAGTATATATTTATATAAACCTTCAAACAAGTAGAAGATAAAAAGGTAAAAACTGAAAAATAACTCATATTAATATAAAATACACTTGCATTTTCTTAGTAATTTTCTGTCTTTTAGGTAAGTAAAGTGTAGGGTATAAGCACATATTTCACTCACTTTATATTAGCAACATACTGTAGTCGTTATTATGATGCTCTATTATTAAAATCTTGCACGCAGGTTTTATCTCTGTATATCTAGTTAGTTTTACCAACTTGTTCACATCTTTCCAAACCTTCTTTTCCAGTTTCAACAGAAAATTGAGTTGAATTATCTCTTTCTAAAAGTCTTATAGTGTTTATTGTAATTGCCAATATCATTCTTCCTACACCTATATATCCTTTTTATTTGTTTCTCAGTATTTTGCTTTTTCGTTTTATTAATATTTTACATATCTGAGAAATATTTGGTTCTTTTCCAAAAATGGAAATCTAAGATCAAAATTTTAGAAAAGACTTCTTTTTTATTATCAAGAACAGAATATACAGTAATATATAGAGTAAGTATTAATTCACTAAGCAATTACATCTCAAAACACTCAGCAATGTTAAAAAACTTACCAAAAGAGATAAGGACAAATAAGTAGCATCGTGCCTGTTCTACCATGCTTACATCAAAAGCTAGTCCAAGTCCCGATATGAGACGACAATCAATACGATCACAATTTAATACACCGAAGACTAATCCTACATTATCATGTCTATCGCCATCACTTTCTACTGTATCTTCGTATTCCAATCTTAGAAGACCTTCAAGGCCTCGACGTACATCTATCAGTTCAACGACTAGCGGTAATTCTACATCCTCATTAACTTCTGTATCGACCACATCCTCTACCATCAAGAAACGATTTTTTTCATCATCTTCAAATAATGGATACACTCTAGAGAAAACCTCTTCACAGAGATATACTGGAACCATTACTGTAGCAATTCGAATTAAACCAATAGCAGAGTTAATTCCTCAGTGGACTGCAATAAATTCAAACCAAATTTCACATCCTGATCATGGAGACTTCACATTTGATCATGTTTTTAGCCCTCAATGCGATAATCATACAATTTTTAATCAAATTGGATCAGAATTAGTTGATAAATTATTTGATGGATTTAATTCTACGCTTTTTGCTTACGGTATGACAGGTTCTGGAAAAACTTATACTATGCTTGGTGAGGGATATACTGAAAAAGGGATTGTAGAATTATGTGGATCATACTTATTCGATAAAACAGAAAATGATCCTAATCATAGATTCAATATAACTGTATCGTATTTAGAAATATACAATGAAAAGATTCATGATTTATTAGATCCAACCAAGAATAACGAAAATTTAAAATTAAGAGGGGATCATACAATACAAGGTAATGGAATTCATGTTGCTGGATTGACAGAAAGAAATTGCCAAGATTGTAATGAACTTATGAAATGGGTCAAAATGGGTGAATTATCCCGTAAAACTGGAAAAACAGATTATAATATAAGAAGTTCTCGCTCCCATGCCATTATTCAAATCAAATTAATTTCAACCGACACTTATACTAGCACAATTAGAAGTAATATACTGTCTTTATGCGATTTAGCTGGTTCTGAAAGAGCCAGTGGACAAATAGAAAGAAGAAAAGAAGGTGCATATATAAACAAATCTTTATTAGCACTTGGTACAGTAATCTCTAAATTAAGTGCTGAATCAAACATAAAAGAAAATGTAAGTAGTAGTTCTAATACTAATAATGGTTTGAGCCATATTCCCTATAGAGATTCAAAATTGACAAGATTATTACAACCTGCACTAAGCGGCAATAGTATAATAACCACAATATGTACAATTGACCCTAAAAAGGATGCATATGCAGAAACAATAAATACATTAAGATTTGGTTCTAGAGCTAAAAATGTGTCCTTAAGTATATCTAAAAGATCTATCAATGCTGGTTTGGCATACAATGGTAATATGAATAACAATACATCTGATTTAGAAAAAGATCGAAAAATCAGGGAATTAACGAATTTAGTAAAAGAACATGAAAATACTATCCAGGAATTAAAACAGAATATAATGATTCCTCAATTTATTGATAGAGGTTTGATGATAAGTTATGAAAACCCTAATTCAAATTCAAAGTTTGTAGAGACTAATCTAAGCAATGAAAATCTAGTTTTTGAAAACAAGTTATTAAAGGATAAAATACAACACTTAGAAAAATTATTAGATAAGGATGTTTTAGAACTACAAGACACTCAGATTGTGGAGATTGTAGAAATGTTACCTATAGAAGTTGGAGGACTATTGGAGACAAAGGTTCAAGGTTTAGAATCAGAGATTAGACAATATAAATTATATACTAAACAATTAGAAGATAAATTATTTCAACTCCAACAGAAGAACCAAGAACACAAGTGCAAAGAAAATCTTAACACCGAAAGTGTAAGTCCTGCATCAGATTTGGATTATAATAATCGATATAAAGAGTTCGAAGATTTAATACAATTGAAAGAAGATAAAATAAATGACTTACAAAAAATGTTAGAACGGAAAGATATGATGATTGAAGCTTTGCAAAGTTCCAAGAGGATTAGAGATCGTACTTTTAACTCGATGGCTAATGATTATAGCGATCCAACTGCATAAACTCTAGAGCTTGTCAATATATAATTCATAGAAAATATAAAAAACCAATAGATAGAGGAAAAAAAATCTCATAATTAATCCTTAGAGAAAAATATATATTGCCATTTCTTTTCTGATTATTTCTTCTAATCTTCAGTTATCTTTGCTTTTACCATACCAATGGTATTCTTTTTCACGCTTTTAGAAATTGCAATTTAATTACCTACATACAATAAAAAAACAGCCAAAACAAAAAAAAAAGAAATGATTATATAATTTAGTCATTAAAAGGGAACACAAAGGCACACAGCAAAATTGATGATTTTATTTGAGTCATCACTTACAAGCTTTTAAGGTAAAAAAAATACTATACAAAACTTTTAACAAGAAGTTTATGTTGAATGATTAGAATTTAAAGACTATTTTTTTCAGATCTAGTTTCTTTTCCCTTAATTTCAACGTGAAATAATTAAACCCACTAACTGCTGCTAATAAGAAAATAGTAATTCGTCTGTCAAAAACCAACCAACAATAAAATGAAACAAAGTATTAAAACCAGGAAAATTGGAACGTTGACACTAATATTAATAATGATAATAATATGTACTATTTTTACTACTGTCTCTAATAAAACATTGTCATACTATAATACAGACAATGGGTTTATTCAACCTAACAGTGATATACGTTGGTTACCTATACATAGTAACTATAAAGATATTCAAAGTAGCACAACAGAAGAGCAAAAGAATGTCATTAATAAGATAGAAAGTATTAAAAAGGAGGTACAGTTCAACCAACACAACATTCCAAAAAATAACATTAATGTAGAATCAAAAACTTTAGAAAATACTAGACAAAGCCTAAAACGACATAAAGTTGATCTAGAGTTTCAAAGGATAATAGATATATCACCTTTAGTTCTATTTTTTGAGTCGAGTAACAAAAATAGCTTAAAAATTAAAAATATAATACTAAATGAATATGAAGTATACCCTGAAATAACAATAGTTGATTTCGACAAATACTTTAACAAAGATGAACTTAAATCATATGTTCAGGAAAGCGTTCATTTAAATCCTACAGGTATCAGTAATTCCACATATTTATTTTTAAAGGGAACCCCAATTATCTATCATGAATTAGAGGACAAATTTCTAGAGCTGCATTCGAAAAACTTTTTTGCTGAGAAGATTAAAAAAATCTGTAAAGGTTCTATATTATTTAATAAAATATACCTACCGTCGAATAATTGACAATGATGAAAAGTAAAACAAAAATAAAATTGTTGCTGGAATATTCTCTGCATCATTTGAAACAATTACAATCATTATGTAAACTTATGCAAATGTTTAATGAAATAGCAAAATTATGAGATATATCACCCAAAAATATCTATCTCTAGCCATTTATATCATACAAATCAATATTAGATATTGAAGATTGAGGTTGTTTTGAATTTGGTTCAGAGCTATCTGACAGATCAGTATCAATGTTAATGACATTACTGTTTTCTTGTATACTCCGCGTTTCTTCATCTTCAGTTTGATAATACATGAGGGAATCACCCCACATACATAATATCCCCTTCATAAAACCATTTTGTTTTACATATAGTACTTTACATTTCACATCTGGACCAAATACTCTACTCGTAGCTTGTGATAATTGACTTAGATTTGAATTTCTTGGCAAGAATATTATAATATTGCTACTCAATTGCTTGAACGTTTCAAGTAATGATGTGATACCCATTGGTATTAGCATAGTCTCTAGGTCATATAAACCAGACTTAAGATATTGTGGCCCTCCCCAAGGTGGAGATGCAAAGATACAATCGATAGTCTCTTTACTCAACCATGATTTGTTTCTCTTAGCAAACGTTCTAGACCAAGATCCATATCTCAACCATAAATGATCGTCAACATTATAAGCATGACTGTTCATTGCAGTACAATAAAGATGTTCCAAATTGTTATCTATCCCAATAACACGAGGAAATACTTTAGCAAACTGGATTGAATTTCCACCACCACCGCAAAATACATCCATTATACAACGTGCTTGAGGTAAACATGCTTTGATAAATTGAGATAAAAATCTTGCAATATCTTCCGGAGTAACACTAAACCACAGTTCAGGAGTCATATAAATTTGGTTTCCATCTATTTTAGAAAACAAATGTTTTCTATTCTTCCAGTATTTTTTTAACCTTTGATCTTCTAGGGGTTTCCCCGGCTTTACTCTATAAGTATCTGATTTAATGACCGGCTTCAATTTAGAATATCTCTTAGGAGATCTTCTAGACAAACTTTTTAGAAAATGCGAAGCATGAAATAATTTCTTACCCATTTAAGTTTAAGTAAATATACAAAACACTAAAAAAAGAAAAAAGAGAAGAATATGATTTCCTAAGTTATTTTTTTATCTTGAAATTAGCTGTAGAATACTAGCTGATGCTTGATCTATCTGTCTAGTTTCTTCTATATTCAACTCAGTTTTCTCTATGATAAAAGAATAAGTGGAACAAAAAAAAATCCTTTACTATTGAATAACTTAATTGATAGAGAAAATGATAGTTAGACAGACAAGAAGATAAGAAAATTCAAAGAATACAGACAAAAAAAGAGAAAAGAGTTTGCTGGGTTTGAATACTACTTGAATAATGGCTAATAATGCCCTGTTAATACGCATTCAAGACTGACTAAGTATAAAATCTACTTGCCTTTTCTGTTAACTTCTCTTCAAAACAGATAAACTAGAAATGAATTTTTTTTCAAAGTCACTTTTTCTTCGAGGGCAGCTGGGTTTATTACCCAAATTGGAAAAATGCTGGTCAAATAAATTGAAAGATAAAAAAAGACAAAACAATTATCTTGCTTGAATACTATTATGAATGCCTTGATCAAACCACTCGATGAGGAGTGTTTGTATTTGGTAAAAACATGATGTAGGCCCAACAATACCAGAAGAAGCTACATCTGGAAGAGAAATCACAGCATGACATAACCACATACTGGTTTTCTTCCCCTCTCTACACTTATATTAGTTAACCTCATTACAGAAAGTCTAGATATATTATGGTATATATATACATAAATCATATGATCACGAACTTTGGTCTGTTTGTGGGCTCTGCACTATCTAATGATATACCTTTTCTTTGAAGAAGGTGGATGCTCAATTCTTTTTTATTTCGTTATATACTAATAATATAATAGTTTAATACGTTTGCAACTAGACACATTTGCTTTTGCGCCAACTTAATCTCCCTATTGAGTTTATATATTTGTAGATATATATCTTTTTTATTCTGACAACAGTTTCAAATGATTATCAGAACACCAACTAGAACCAAGACAAAGTCTTTCAAGGGAGAACAAATGGATTTTAAGTTCCCTTCGAATAATTCCTCAAGATTTAAGACTAACGATGAAGTTGAACTTAATAACCACTTCCTTGTTAATGAATCCTTACGGAATGAAAAACATCAAATAACCAAAGAAAAGGATTTAGTGACTCCCTTGATATCCGATAATACACCTCAATCACATGGTTCAAAACGTAAAAATTTGAATGTGAATCTTTCAAATGGTTATTACTCATTTGCTAATATATCAGATAACACAACATCACCAAGTTTTTTTCATGAAACGAGAGATTCAGATGCTAACAGTGATATTATCTCTATGCTAAATATCAATGGAAACTCAAAACATCCTAAATCTGAATATCCTCAAACTTTGGCACCCAAGAAAACTGTCAGGGATTTTTCACTAGTAGAAAGTCTAATTACTCCATTATCATCATTACCTTCATCGTCATCAGTATCTCCACAGCAGAACTATACTTTACCTTCTAAAGTGGAAAGTCCGTCAATTAAATCTGATAAAACAGAACATACAACGCCTACTGAGATACCTACTGCAGATAATCTTTCTTATGATATCATCTCATCTTCCTCGTTATCCTATTTGAATTCTTCCAAAATGGAGTCATTAAGATTACCATCCTCTTCCAGTTCAAGTAATTTTTCCTCTAAAGGATCTCTTCACCGTACTTCTTCCACTGTTAAGAGAACTCCAATGCGCTTATATCGTAAACCCACAATGAGAAAAGTTGATTCTATGGAATTTTCTGGTATTTCTAGTGACAATGATAATGGTAAAAATTCAAATAAGAATGGATCTAACAAAACTGATCTTTATTATGATAATATTAAATCTAAATTTAAATCTAAACCAAATCTTAATAAGAATAACGACAATAATAACAATAACAAAAATAATAAAATCAACAATAATAAACCGGTTAGAAGAATGAGTTCGATGAGAGCACACCCAAAATCAACTCTAAAGAGATCGAAGGCTATTAGGTGTAAGGGTGGGCTATTGAGATATTTTGAAATGATTGGTATTAAAATAAAAAAATTAGTGAAACACATTAGATTGTTATTATTTAAAAAAAGAACAGTTAACAATTACCAATCTAAGAATTTCAATGTGAGACGTTCCTTTTCCTCCATCTCATCAATTAATGATCATCAAAGTTTATTAACTAAAAATAAAAAAAATAAGAAATTGAGAAACAACTGCAGCAGCGAAAAAATTAACCATATAAAACCACATAAGTATCATGTTCCAAATTCATCCTCATTACAAGCTTTACAGCCTGCTTTGATTGAAAAAGTTAAACCAGCAATTATTAATGAAAAACATGTATTAACCATCAACACAAATAAGGATAGTATCAGTACTACTGAGACTGATAATGTTTATAATAAGAATCGTGAAAAAACTGATGTCAAATCTCCAATTGACAGTGTTATAAATAGTCCTGATATGAATAATCTAGAAAATACTACTACTACCACCATTGCTACCACTACAAATAATAACAACCACAACAATAACATAATTTCTCCATTTACTGGAAATAGAGATTCAACCAGAACCAACAGTACATTAAGGAGAACCAATTCCAGTATCAGAAGGGCTGCATCAATCCTTACTGCTTCTACCCCATCTTCCTCTACATATTATTCTGCAGTTACATGCCAAGAGAATGGGTCACCAGTTAGAAAATCAAGATTAATTAAATCTACTGCATCTACTTCTTTAAGTTCTTTAGTAAGACAACCATCTATTGTGGTTAAAAACAAAGTGATCCCATTATCTATGAGTATTCCATATTCAATGAACGAGACAAATGATGATGATTTGAGGTATGGTAGTCCATTGATGGAGAACAATGTCCTTGACACGTTCGATACCATTAAAGAAGAAGATGAAGAAGATGAGAAGGGAAAAGTATCATCTGATTTTATTAACAGTGATTCAGATTCCTCAATTTTCACCGAATTAGGCACAACTATTGAGAATATAACAGAATCAGTTAACAACAACAACAATAGTAATAATATAGATTCTTCAATAGAAAAAAAGAATGAAGAAATAACAGAAGATGATGGTAAAAAAGAAAAGGCCAACATCGATAGAAAGGAACAAGGATCATCAGTAGAAGTTTCAATGGAGAAAAGTGAAGATAAGGAACATGATTACGACAATGGTATAGATTATGTACACAAAAAGGAGGAGATGGGACAGTTAATGAAAACCTATTTGAGTCAAATAATTCAAAAAAGAATTTTGATGAGATTACAAATGGTCAAATTCCAAGAATCCAATGTCATGGAACCTGAATACAAACAGATGATCGATGATATGGTCAGTAATTACGAGACTGAATGTCATGAAAATTTCATGGTTCTGAACACTAGTGAAAACAATGATGAAAGTGACACCTCAGCTTCAATTACAAGCACTGAAGAATATAATGATAGCTTACACAAGTTCAATCAGTTAAATACAACAACAGATGTAGATGAAGATCACGAAGACGATATTGATGGAATTAAAAAAAACAGTCCTATATCTCTGCAATATCCATCAAAGGATGTCTTATTTGGTGTGAATACGTTGATGGGATCCAATCGTGAAAAGGTATTGAGCATCCCTGCTTCGACAATCAAAAGATCTATGACATTACCCATTGGCATGAAAGTATAAATGTGATCAAAACGTTGGCATTTGTATTTTAGGATATTCAAAACATATCCGTATTTATTTACATCAACTGAAATAAAAAAAATAATTAAACAACTAAATAAATATATTTACCTACTAATATTCTATCCATCATATATAGAGCTACTCACAAAAATAATACACTTTGCTCAAAATAATTGCCTTCTTTTTTTTTTTTTTGTATTATCTCACTTATCTCTCTACGCACGCATAGATACAAGTATATCTAGTTGCAGACGAAATAGATATAACTTATATAACTTTCCATCAGTCACTCCTCCCACTTCATCTCTTCCTCGACCTCCTCTTAGGGGCCCTCTCCTCCTTCCTCTATTTGTAAGTAAAACACATCCACACATCCTTTTAGTTTTAATTTCTTTCAATAAAGAAAAAAAAACCAGAAAAAAAAAGAAAAAAAAAAATTAAAAAACAAAAAAAACAAAAAATAGAAAAAAAACCAGAAAAATAAGACCACTCCACACAAAACCCTTCTACTACATTAAAAACGATTAAACGAAGAGTTACAAGAATTTTGCCAGAGAAAGCAAATAACAAAGGTGTGCTTTGATCAATAACTTAAAACAGAACAAGTCAATAAACATCTTTTATAGAATAAGGGTGATTTTAAAACAAAAGGCACAATATTTAAGATACATATCTGTACACATGTACATTCTGCAATATAAATAAATAAATAGATAGCTATTGAATATATGTTTTAGTGAACATATCCACATAAAAAGTATCTAACAGAATAATACGTCAAGACTCAACAAAGTAACAATACTAAGAAGAAGAACATATGGTGGTGACAGTTATTTTTCCATTATTAAGAAGATCTCCTTTTCATATTGGATCTCAATTTGTGGTACGTAATCAGTTTAGCTTCACATTTTTAAGATATCAATACACTTTAACTATTTCAAAGACTTTAGCAACCAGATACAAAAATAAGGAAAGAAGAAGAATAAATGGTCTAAAAAGAACAACTTGCACACTTCAAGGTTATAAATACAATCCAAATATAGATATAATGAAATTCCAAAATAAGAAAAGACAAAAAATATTTAATTATCTACCGATGCCACGTGTTGAAAATGTCACATGTATAAACCCACATGAATTAAACATGCAAATACTGTTGAATGGTTATAAACCGTTACCGTTTATACCAAGGAAAGACATCGATCTCACTGAATGCGCAAATAATGACAATAACAGTGCTACTAGTACCACCAGTACTACTACTGATAACAGTAATAATTACAATAAGAATAATAATAATAGTAGTATTAGTAACATTTGTCCTACCACAAATAAAACCACGATGCTTGAAATTTCATTAAATTTGAATAATCTGTTGTCTAGCATATCATATAACAATGACAGAAATATATGGATGAGTTCTGCTACTGGGATGGAGAGGTATGATGAGTGGAATAATATTCCTTTAGATATAATAAGTAAACTAAAACCATATGTACCTCCATGTGACTTACAAAACAAACAAAACCAAGATAATTTAGATATTCATAAAATGGATCCACATGGATTATTGCAACAACTTTGTGATGCTATATATAAAACTTATAAGCAGCAGAAAAAGTAAGAATAACATAAGCATGGTGCCAAGAACATTAATAAATAAACTGGAGTGTCAATTGTAGGGATAACCCTTACTCAAGGAAAATAAAATAGGAGCATAAATAGAAAAAAAAAGAAATAATAATATTATTATACCAGTGAATGCTTCTCCGTCTCTTTTTCCCACATACTACAAGACATATTTATTTATTTATTTATTTATTTATTTATTTATTTATTTATTTATCTTATAATAAACTCTATGATCTTAATAACACATATGTCGTACAAAACTGTAATCTCTTCTATCTCTTTCAATAACACAACACAATGAATAAAGCTAGTATTTCTTGGCAAACGAAAAAGTCAAAGGGAACCCCATGATAAAAAAAAAAAAAACAAAAAACAAAAAGAAGCATGAATCATGTTTTATTACAAAATAAGATAAGAATCGAAAGACGAAAGAAAAAAACAAAAGAGAAAGTAATACAACAGTTTAATAATACAGGTGACAAAACTTATATCTAATATCTTATCCAACTTCTCTTTCCATCTTCTTTCTACAGTTTCTTTATTTCAAGGCTTTTGTATTCCTGTCTTGATTTCAGTGCAATAATGATCCATCCACATGTGAACCCACCAAATATTGGGAAATGCCAACTGTTAGGTCCCGTGTCCATTATAGTTCAAAGTATAATGGGCATTTTAATTATTTTGGTGTTATTATTGAAAAGGACATACGAAATCCCTAAAAGAAGACTATCTATCTGGTTATACGATATAATTAAGCAACTTGGTGGATCCTTTGTAATACATTTATTAAATATTATGTTAAGTATATGGAAACAAAATAATAATTACAATAACCCAAAAATACTACTATGTAATATTAGTATTAACGTCAGTAACGAAAATAATTACGATGACGAATGCGATTGGTATTTTGTCAATTTACTCATGGACACCACACTGGGTATCCCTATCTTATATTGTATTTTACATGGTTTGGAACGCTTGGGTTCTTTATGTCATATTTCTAATATCAAAAGTGGAGACTATTTTGATAATAACGAGGAAGAAGAAGAAGAAGAGGAAGTGGAAGCAGAAGAAAACAATCATCGAAATCAACAGCATTTAGAATGTGGATTAAATAAAAGCCGATCCCTCTCGTCCCCTTCTCATTATTTACGAAGGAGGAACCCTAAATTTAAAGCCTTTTTAAAACAATTCATACTATTTTTGATTGGGTTGATTATGATGAAATTTATCATCTATATGATTTTAACTTTTATGGAACCACTAGCTTACCTAATTGCTAATTTGGTGATAGGTTGGTGTGATCCATGGCCAAATTTTCAAGTATTCCTCGTGATGTTTATTTGTCCTGTACTGCTGAACTGTTTTCAGTACTGCTGCATCGATAATATCATTAAATTGCATAACAATAATGTGACTCAAGCAAACTTAGATAGTTTTGAAGCAAGCATTGAAGAACAAGAGAGACAAGAGGAGCAAGAGAGTTTTGAAAGCCAAAACATATCACAATTAAATATTGTGAATTATGGAAGCATAAAGACGACGTTAAGTGGGAGTCGAGAAGAATTATCTTTGAAAGGCTGATCTATTTCCAGTCTTATTTTTGTTATTTAAAACGTAGATCCTATTGCATGGAATTTATCGGGAACAAGAAATTCACAAGAATATTATTAGATATTCTTTAAAAAAGAAAAAAAAAGTATTGAATGGCGTATTCTCTTATATAAAAAAAAATCATTTCAAGTCTTTATGCTTTTTTTTTTTTGGTGAAAAAACAGAGTCTCCACTTTCTAAAATGCAACTGTAAAGAATTCAGATCCAATTTTATTTTATTTTATTTTCACTTTCACTCCCCTAAGAAAACACGAAAATTTTTTTGTAAATTTCGTGAAGTTTCCAAATGAACCAAAAACACGAAAAAAAAATAAAAATAAAAACAAAAACAAAACAGAAAAAAAAACAATTTGATGGCATTCAACGATGAAAATAAACAACATTTTCGTATCATGGAGCTGCTTTCTAACTGTATTTCGTAAAACTTGTTGATGGCGTTTTGATTCTGAGATAAGAAAGAAAGATATTCGATCCTCAGGCACACTCAACTATGTCCTCTTGCAAAAACACATAGCCACACCAATTGGCTACTTATCTGATTTCATCTTTTGTGTTCTGAATTTTCCTACCTTCCTTTCCCTTGAAACATTCTGGAGTGTATTTTTAGTGATACTGATACAGATGCTACCTATGCTGTAGAAATGACATCATTCTATTATTGATCAAAACTCTTAAAATAAATATTTTGTTTTTACATCCATACATACATGCATGAACACCCTCATGTATATACAAATAATATATAAAAAGAACCTAATGAATAATAATGGCAACTGAATCCTTCCCTCTTCTGCCTCTCTCTCTCTCTCTCCTTCTGTTCTTTTTATCTTTTAGCACCATCACAGTAACTGTATCTTAATATCTCATCAAACTGCTATCCTTTCCATACATATCTTTGCATTCAAATATCACTTATAAAATCTTCTCTTCCCAACAGTTTAACATTATCACAAGAAATTAAAACATAAGTATCAAATAAACAGAACAGAGGAAAATAAGAAATGAAATTGACTCAATCATTAGTTTTATTATTCACATTATGTTACACTTCTATGGCTGCCTGGTATGATAATACAACCAGTCCTGCTAACACAATAAATAGATCTGTTATAACATTATCCCCCACCTACACTGTCCAACCAATTACTACCACAATCACATATGCTGACCCTACAACTACTTTTTATGTGACGCAAACCGTTTTCACCACGATATATTACACTCCAGTTTCAACTCCAGCTATTACTACCAATGCCCTATATTCCCAACCATCATCAAGTCTTACTACCATTACTAGTACAGCTACATCCACCGCTGTTACTGAACTTGCTTCCACTTATTCAGACGTCAGTACCACCTACACCTCTACTATTACCTCCACCCTAATCTTTTATCAAACCATAACTAGAACAACTAAGAATAATCTAAATGTTAAGGACTTGAAGGTGGACTTCACTACCCCTATAACTACTACTACTGCCATTGCTACTGCTGATGGTGATACTGTATCACCTAACGCTTCTGCACAACAGTGCACAGATATTGTAAATACAGTGACAGTTACCGAGACTGCTAATCCAGTCACTATCACTGTTACTCCAGAAATTAAATATGTTACTGTGACAGTCAGTGCAAACACAATTGACCAAACCAGTTTATTTAACACCACTGTAAGAGCTAGCTGATCATTCTCATTTTATTTCATTTGCTTTTTTTTTTTGTTTTTTGTTTTAACTTACTCCCTTAATCATGATGAACACTCGATAGATTTAATAATATGATCAACTAGTTTGTTTCAATTGTTTTAGTATATCGCAAAAAACTATATCAATATATATATATATATATATACATGCATATATAATTAAGTGTACATGCTATGTTGTCTTTAATCTTTATTGTTATTATTTTTTTGAAAGAAAAAAAAGAAAAGAAAAGATGATCACACTTTTTAAAATAAAAATATCAAAAACATTTGAATAAGAAAATAACAGATGTTATGAGCATTATTACATCAAAATTGCTCTACGACTTACAGAAAACGCAGCATTAATCGATACATGAACTAGTTTTTTTATAGCCAATACGTGTGTAAGCCTATATGGTTATGTCCAAACTTAGAGTGTTAGACGGGACCATATCAATAAAGTTACAAGCACAACCACATATTTTATCCTACACTTCGGCGGTTAATGAATTGTTACAAAACAGTATAGATGCCCATGCTTCTACAATATATATTGTCTGTGATTTCTCACAAGGTAATATATTGTGTAAGGATAATGGTGACGGTATACCACATGAAGATTTAAATCGTTTGGGAAAGCAGAATTATTTGACTTCAAAGATCAATCAATTGAATGATTTAACTAAATTGAGCAGTTATGGTTTTAAAGGGATTGCATTATATTCAATGACACAGCTATCAAGAGAACTATATATTGTCTCAAAATGTCCTGGATACGGCTCAACTTGGCTTAAAAAATTACAAAGTAATGAACCTTGTAAAATGGTATCTAATGAAACAAAAGAATGGATACCTAGCGATAAATTAAATGAAATATTCACCCTAAAATATATCCCTTTAAATGAGCATGGAACTACTATTTTAATTCATGATATGTTTTATAATATACCAGTAAGAAAGAAAATAGTCCTTGAGGAACCTTTGTTTAAAATATTCCATCAATTAAAAATGAGTTTATTTCAAGTTGTTCTAAAAAATCCAAATGTTACCATTACTATTGACTACCTTCATAATGGAAAACCAAAAAATATTATACGTTACTCAATGGCAAATCTGCAATCAAATGCTTCTAATTATTATGTTCGATTAATACGGCATGTTTTTAATCCAATTACACCAGACAATGTTATGAAAAATGTAGCGTTAAATTTCAAACAGTTTAATTTGAAAGGAATGATATCTACTTACCCTTTAAAGACTAAAGACTTGCAACTTATTTTTATTAACGGCAGAAAGTATTATGACCCAACTTTCATTAAGTTAATAAATTCCTATTTTTTTTCTTCAGGCTGGCCTGGAAACATTAACATGAACTGCAGTAACTACCCTTCGTCTACTGCCACGTCAGGGAAAAATGTTCGGTGGTTTCCTTTTTATGTTCTAGATATAACATCACCATTAGATGTGAATGATTTTTTGCAAGAACCTGAAAAAACTATAATACGACCACATATGGAAAATATTATACAGAAATTGATTTTAAAAGTATTTTCAGGTTTCCTAAGTTTACAAGGTTATCCTGTTGCTATGGCTACTCAACCTGTAACAAGCTCATTCAAAGAAAAATCTTTGCCATATTGTGCAAAGGATAATTCCAACAAAGGCGAATATCTACAAATAGATAAATCTACTCAAATAAATTATAATGACGGATGTACTCTTGCCAAAAAAATTGCTGATATAATGTTAAAAAGAAATTGCAAGAATAAACTCTTATCAACTACTCCAATTTCCAAAAAGATAAAATTAGGTAATACTACCTGGATTAACATTAAGAGGATAAACGAAGACATATTAAATAAACTAACATACGAACTTAAAAAAGATCATTTGTCTAATTGTGATATCATTGGTCAACTTGATAAAAAATTTATATTAGCTAAGTTTAGCAAACTTTCAACAACAACATTATTGATCCTAGATCAACATGCTTGTGATGAAAGAATTAAACTGGAATCTCACTTACAAAACTATATTAATGATATTATTGATAATGCCTTGTTACTGAAAAATATACCAAAACCTTTACTGATTAAAATAAATCATGACGAATTTCAACTTTTTAGCTATTATAAAGAAGAATTTATGAAATGGGGTATTAAATATTGCTTACTTGAAGAAGCAGTAATAAGCAATGAAGATAAAGCTAATATCCCCGAGAAAGTTAAGAATACCCTAAAGATAACTGCATTGTCAGAATTTATCTTTGAAAGATTTGGCAGAAATCAAAACTTTATTAAAAATGTTATGATACATCACATGGAGGATCTAAAATGTTCTAACAAGATATCAATACAGAAAAGATTTAATAATAGAATAAAACATCAATCCTGGTACAAATATACTAATAGCATACCGTCATTTTTAATGGATTTTTTCAATTCAAAGGCTTGCAGATCTGCTATAATGTTTGGTGATGAATTGACAAAATCTGAATGTCAAGTATTGATTAATGATTTAAGCAAGTGTGTTTTACCTTTTCATTGTGCACATGGGCGACCTTCTATTATTCCATTAACAGTAATAAATGGAGAACAATCATTCGCTGTTGATAGTAATATGAACAACGGAGGAAATCTGTCAATCGATACACCAATAGATTATATTATCTAATAAAAACATATAATATGCTAGCATAAATTTTGTATAACATAGATATATATATCAAATATCTAATTCTAGAAAAAGAACAAAACTATAAAGTACAGATACTTCAGTAATCAAATAGTATAACCCTAAAATAATATACGCTTGCTTTATTCCAAATTCTAGAAATGTAACCTTTCTAACAAGGCTTCTTCTAAGGCTGATTTACTCACACTTAAACTTGAAGACGTGTCATCATCAGATACTTCCTTTAACTTATCTAATTTTTTATTATTAATTGAGTCTAATGTTCTTGCTAACACCTTTGAAACATGCAATTGACTTAATACTTCTGTTGCTGATTTTTCAGATAATGTTGCTTGATTTAATTTTTCAGCTGATTTTATGTAAGCATCTTTTTCTGAACCAGTACTCTCTGTAGACACTGATTTATCTATTGATGATTCCATTAAGGGATTGGTTGCTGTTGGCACTTTCATCTTAGAATTCTTAATTATTGAAGAATTTTTAAAAGCTTCTACATTACCTGTTGAGTCCAGAGAATTCAATTTCTTAATATTAAATTTTCTCTTCATTAATAACATATGGTTTTCAAACAATTTGTAACTTCTTTTCCTTAAGAAAAATATAGGAACATTTAAAATTATAGACAATTTAGTCCAATCAATTTGGTCTATTGAATTATCCAATTTTGAAATAAATTTCCATAATTGTTGGTCTTTATCCTCATCCCATTCAAATGGTTCTGGGTCTACAAAGTCTACTGGTCTTTTACCTTTAACTCTCACATATATAATTGTATTTCTATTATCCATCGAAGTATATCAAAAAGCGAAATAATACAGTAGGATAATAAACCAATCCTTTCTTCTTATATATCTTGTTGCCTTACTAACGTAAGTTCATCCTGATATATATATCAAATTGATCTCTTTTAAAGGTATACTGGCATATGAAGGATGAAGGGTCAGAGCGTCCTCCTTTTGTACTGCCATAAATCAAAAAAAAAATAAAAAAAAAATAAAACTAATTTAAAAATTAGTAGAAAGTGTTTTTTTATTTTATTCAATTCCAAGAAGAGATGCAAAATATCAACCAAAACTATAAACTAATAGAATTACATATGAGAAATAGGCGTGTATCGTTATCCAACAGTCCTGTTTAACTCTCTCAGTATTACATATTTGTTCTAAATATAAATAAATAATATATTCTTAATATTAAAAAGTATTAGTTAATCTTTAAAATATCCAAAATATTTCTTATTAATAATTTTGAAGTTTAAACATATGTTGATAAATGAAATCACATTGTAAAGTATCATACTACAAATCTTCTTTACTCTTCATTGTCGAAACTTAATTATCACATATCCTCAGATACAATTTCACTTTATTAAATATACTTAGACACATAATCAAAAACATATTCTCATATAACTAATTATTATCGATTATTTTATCCATATCCTAGTATCTTTGTTTGATTATTCTCTAATAATGAGTTGAATATCTATATATTATAAATATATGTCAAAAGCTTATCAACCAAAAAAATGCCATTAACAGAAGAAAATTTTAGTAATAACTCTTCACTGAGCAGCCTTGATCCAAATTTAATTCATTTGCAATTAAACAATCATGATTATTATTTGACAAAGCCATCTGCACTATTAGATACTAATTACTCAAAAAGTTTACCTTTAAATAAATTTGAACATATCCCCATAATCAGGGTATTTGGATGTTTACCTTCAGGTCATCGAGTTTTATGCCATATTCATGGCATTTTCCCCTATATATATATACCTTATGATGGTAAAATCGAATCTGATTCATCTACTCTCAGAAACCAAAAATGTTTACATTTGCACCTTTTGTTAGAATCAAAATTGCATGATGTCCCTATTCAGTCTGATTACACATTTAATGGAAATCTTAAATATATTGCTGATGTCTCATTAGTTAAGGCAATCCCATTTTATGGTTATCACATTGGCTGGTCTGTATTTTATAAAATATCATTATTAAACCCATCCTATGTTAATAAATTATCTGACATGTTAAGAAATGGCACTATATTAAATAAAGAAATAGAAACTTTTGAAAGTAACATTCCATATCTTTTACAATTTGTTACTGATTTTAATCTTTTTGGGTGTGATTGGATTAAGTTAACAGAGTGTTATTTCAGATCTCCTATTTTGAACCAAATTCTAGACATTGATAATTTAATGTTAAACTCTCAATTAAAACAATTTTTAACCAAGTTTTGTCAAAGATCTGATACTACAAATAATGGTAATACTAATATTTTGCCAAGATCGAGCTTTCAAAGAATAGGGAATAGCCTATTGGAGATTGATATTTTACCACAATTTATTCAAAATAGAAAAGAGCTCCAATTTAAAGAACTGCATCATAGCTTTATAGAATATTTGAATAATAATATTGATACATCTAACTCTGTTCATTATATAACTTCAACTAAACAAATGGTTAAAGATTTAATGGAGCAAAGACAAACCTTTGAATTGGACACCTACAAAAAACCTACAGGTGTTAATAGAAACTCATCAGATGCCTATCCAAAATGGCAACGAACTAAAGAAAACCAAAGTATGTATAATAAAGCAAGAAAAAGTACGGCCTTTCATTTTGGTAATAGGAGGTCCACATTTGATAATTTTATCCAGTCGAGTAAAATTTTTGAAAATATTCAGAAAATAGAAGAATCTGTGTCAAATTTATGGCCAGTACGTCCTGATATTTCAAAGATTTCTCTATATAATATAGGTAAGGAAACACCACCCAATGACAGCAATATTATTGTGCAAGGGCATGATATTGTTGATCCGTCAATAAATAATAATGAAACTAATTATGAAATAGGTTCAAATATTGGGCGAAATGATATATTTGATTATAAAGCAGTCACACAGACGAAAAATATTTTGTCACCTTCTTTAGATTTGTCTACACTTTACCCTGAAGAAGTTGGAGCATTTCCAAAATATTCACTGGATATAAGCTTGACACAAACTATGACAAAAAAAAGAAAAAAGTGCCTACAATTTTTAAACAATATTAGGTCACCGATTTCTAATTCATTAGTTTCAGAGAATATATGTTTTAAAAAGCTTAGAAACATACCAAAACCTCGAAACTTTCCGATTTTGAATGGAGGAAATTGCTTTATTTATAAAGAATCGAAAATTACTTACCAATCAATATTGGATGATTTAGAAAATCTTGGATACCCTAGAATTAATTTTAAAGATCCGTTCTTCAGCAATCCACTTGATAGAAGAAATAAATTATTTGTTTATGCAGGTAAACGATTTGAAATCAATTCTTTACATTTAAGTGATAGAATACCCATTGAATTCCAAGAAAATAGTGTGATATTAGAGACTAAAATACAACAAAAACTCTTTTCTACATGGAGATATGTTACTCAACCACCAACATATAAAGAAATTGCCTCATTTTACAATACACTACCTATGTCAACTAAACCAGTAAAGAAAAAAAAATTCTCATCACAAATTGATATGACAATGTCAGACAAAAGTGCTAGTGAGGATTCATTTAATAAAAAATCTACTACACTACAAAATCACTTAACTCATCTATCTTTGGAAATTCATGTGAATACCAGAGCAGACAAATATCCAGATCCAGTATTAGACGAAGTAGTTATGATATTTTGGATACTTGATGATGAAACATATCCCTTTGATTTAGATATGGAACATCAAGGAATAATGGTGGTCAATAAAGATATACATAATAAAAAATTTATTAACAAAGTTGAATCTGCAGCAAGCCCAATAACTGTTGCGTTTTATGAAACTGAATTTGAAATGTTTGACGCTTTGACTGATTTGATACTACTCTTTGATCCTGATATTCTTTCAGGATATGAGATTCATAAGTCATCTTGGGGATATATTATTGATCGATGTACTCAAATTCACAAATTTAATATAGTAAATGAGATTTCTAGAGTCAATAATAAATACCAGAACAAAATAAAAGACGCATGGGGATATACTCATACCTCAAGATTTTTGATAACTGGAAGATATATGTTAAATATATGGCGAATTATGAGAGCCAGTTTTAATTTAACACAATATTCTATTGAAAACATAAGTCAACATGTACTAAAGTTGAGGTTACCACATTTTTCCTATTCATTTTTAACTTCTCTTTGGTCATCAGACTCAACTATAACACAATTAAAAACAGTAATATCATATTGGATGAAACGCACAGAGTTAAATATTTTGTTGATAGAAAAAGATGATTTCATTGAAAGAACTACAGAGTTTTCTAGATTATTAGGTATTGATTTTAATTCTGTTTTTTATAGAGGTTCACAATATAAAGTCGAATCAATTCTTTTAAGATTATGTAAATTAGAAAGTTTTTTAATGAATTCACCAAGTAAACAAGATGTGAAAAGACAGAAGCCACTGGAATGTGTTCCGTTAGTTATGGAACCTCAATCTGCATTTTATAAGAGTCCATTAATAATTCTTGATTTCCAATCTCTATATCCATCTATTATGATTGCGTATAATTACTGTTATTCGACTATGATAGGAAGAGTTGACACTTTAAATTTAAAAAGTAATGAAATAGGAACAACACAGATACCATTAAGGGAAAATTTGCTAGAACTTTTAAAGAATGATATTACTATTTCACCGAATGGTATTGTGTTTGTTAAAGAATCTGTAAGAAAATCTACTTTGGCCAAAATGTTGACAGAAATCCTAGATCTTAGAGTTATGGTTAAGAAAACTATATCTGAATTACCACCAACAAAAAAAACGTTGAAAAAGCAACTTAATAACAAGCAACTAGCATTAAAGTTATTAGCTAATGTGGTCTATGGTTTCACATCAGCCTCATTCTCTGGTAGAATGCCATGCTCTGATTTAGCTGATGCTATAGTGCAAACAGGTAGAGAAACATTAGAACACGCAATTGACATGATCGAACAGAATCCTGAATGGGGAGCCAAAGTTGTATATGGTGATACGGATAGTTTGTTTGTGTATTTGCCTGGTAAGAGCAAAAAGGATGCATTTCGAATAGGTAATGAGATTTCAATTAAAGTTTCTGAAAATAATCCCAAACCAATCTTTTTAAAATTTGAGAAAGTCTATTTTCCCAGTATCTTACTCTCCAAAAAAAGATATGTTGGTTATTCTTATGAAAACATATCACAAACTAAAGCGGTTTTTGATTCTAAAGGCATAGAAACCGTTAGAAGAGATAGTCATCCAGCTCAGCAAAAAATTGTAGAAAAATCATTAAAAATCTTATTTGATACAAGTGACCTTACTTTAGTTAAAGATTATGTACAACAACAATTTTCTAAATTATATGAAGGCAAGGTGTCTATTCAAGAATTTTGTTTTGCTAAAGAAGTGAAGCTGGGTAGCTATAAAAGTGATAGTACTGCACCTGCTGGTGCTTTGGTAGCCAAAAAACAAATGGAGAAAGATCACAGGACTGAACCACAATATAAAGAAAGAATCCCTTATCTCATTGTTAAAGGAAAATCAGGAGAAATTTTGAGAAATAGAAGTGTCTCTCCAAAGGATTTTTTCTCAGGGACTGATTTATCGTTGGACGCTGACTACTACATTGACAAAACATTGATTCCTCCACTTTCAAGATTATTTAATATTATGGGTATCAATGTGGAAGAATGGAAATTTGATTTGAAAAGATCCATTTCTAAACAAGGTTTATGTACCATAAAAGACAACAAAAAAGTTGGTAACTCCCAATTTTGTTCTAATTGTGGTAATAGATTTATAATCTTAGAAGATTCACTACTATGTCAGATGTGTCTTGAAAAGAAAAAGGACACATCGGTCAATATATTAAGGACCCAAATATCGAGAGAACAAGAGTTTAATAATATACTAACTGTTTGTCGAACATGTACTTATAAGTATACCAAGAATGCAAATCTAGAAGGTCATTACATCAGTAGAAATTGTGAGTCATATGATTGTCCTGTGTATTATTCCAGAATAAAAATTAAAGGATACTTAACAGATGAAAATTCATCAAGAAAATACCATTCCTTAAAGTTTTTAGATGAATGGTAACATAACAAATGTCAATATAGCGATACAGAAGATATGAATATATAAAATTAACTAGATACTTTCTCAATAACATATACTTATATTCTTCTAATTGGTGTGATCTAGTGAAAAGTGCAACTTTAAGGTTATTTATTGCATGATTTTTGGAGATCAGAGCTTGGATGCTTCCTCAGATTTTATTTCTTTCTTCCAGTCAAAAAAACATATACAGGTTTTATACAATATATTACAACTGATTACTATACACACACTTTTCAAAATATAAGAAAAATATGATATATTACTGGTTGAAATCATTCTTTTAAATATTATTTTATTTGGATCATTGAAAAGTGATCCAACTAGTCTCCAATTATCTGTCTGCTGACTTTTCAGTTTTGATAGAATAAACTCAGGATATAGTTGAGCATTATTAATAATTTCAAACATATCTTTATGTTCAATATTTAAAGGAAATCTTTCTGATTTGGTATTATAATTTGTTGTCTTATCTGTCTGCAAATCATATATCTTATATTCTGTGAAATAATTTGAATTTTTGACTCCCCATAATGATCTAATACGACGATTTTTATCAGACATTATCCAGGTTAGTGGATTAAATAATGATAAAATATCATTTAAAACTAGTTTATTTGTTTTGTTCATGGCTGCTACAGATGTGTTCCAGTTGTAAATACGTTGTTGTTCTTTTAAGACAACTTTTTTTTGGTATTCCTGGGTTTCAATCTTATTTAAATATGATTTTAAGTAATCCAAATTTATTATATCACTATCCGAGGATGATTGTAAGTGTTTACCCAACTGATTTTCTGGTTTCGTTTCCTCTAACATATTACTAAAAATTTGATAAAGATCATTAGTATTTGTATTTTTGTTTAATAAATGAGATTCCAACTTATCCAAGATTTCTAAAATATCGTTTTGACCGTTGTTTTTATTATTAGTATTTACTTTATTTATATTTGTGAAAGTACTATTATTATTATGATTATTACGATCTTTTTCAACAATTATTGCGTTGTTGGTGGTGTTCTTGCTATGACCGTTGGTGTTTCCCAATGACAAAGATAACGAAGGTTGTAATACTTTCTCCCCCAAGGTTGTGGATGACTTTGTCTTTGTAGCATTTAGTGATACATTAACATTAATAGGTTGTGTATTTCTAAACTGTGCAATTCTTTGAAAGATTACTTCATTATTTATCTTATTACTTTCAATAATAGCTTTTAATTCTTCACTAATAGTCTGAAGTCTGACCTTTGTATCTAGTTCAACTTGATATTTGGAACCAAAAACATCCAGTAATAAATTTTTAATAATATCTAGCTCCTGAATACAATGTTTTTTTTCATAAAATATGTTCGATGAAGTATTTAACTTATTTACTAAAAGTTTAAACTCTTTTATTACAACAGATTTATCTATTTTTGGATTAAAAATAGTTCTTAAGGACTGATTCAAGTCATCTATATTATTTTTCTCTAATGTAGATATATATGGTTTTTTGGACCCATTTACTACAGTAGCATAATGTCTTCTCAAATATTTCAACATTATTGGGTGTTTGACAACTTTTATCATCCTTTTATTATCAAAATAATGTATATTCGTTATTTTTAATTTCTTTATGAATTGTGTATGGAGTCTAATTATTGTATGCAATGTAACCAATTTCGGTGATAATTATGTGATTGTTGAACTGCTTCCCTTTATCATTTTTCCAAGCTATGGATATCTTTCTGTTTGATGAAGTTTCATCTGTTGACCTTGTTTAAAGAATCTTCTTCAGAACTTTTCCCAAAAGCTTGGGGATATGAAAATGTACATTAATAAAATACTATAACTATTAATAATAAATATTAAGCATATACCATAAGTAAACGTAATTTTGTTATTTATGCCTTGTCTTTTACACTCTTACAGAACTAAAAGAAATCATCGAAACAATCATTAATAAGGCTAAATTATAATAGAACTGTAAATAGAACAATTTATTATGTTTTATTGAGTAGTTTTAAATAGTTATGTTTTACAAGAATATGAGTGGATCAATATCTAATGTACTGTACTTATAATGATTGATTGCATTGATGTGAATGCAAGACTCTTTTTAAGGTTTATCGAAGAAGTTCTTATAGAATATTTTCCTAAGAAATATTTGAAAACTTATGTTAATATTTGTAAAAACAATTCTAGTCCTCTCTCAGGTAAAATTCTAGTTGATAATAAAACAGACCAAATTATTGGAGGAATCCTGGGTAGAGTTCAAGCCACTTATAATGATGATGATAATAATAATCCTGTCCTCTATATTGAACTGTTAGCTATTAGTAAAAAATATAGAAGAGCAGATTGTGCTTTGAAGATTCTAAAAGAAATGGAACAAACTGGGCAAGATAATAATGTAGCTGCTATAGAATTGCATGTCTCTCTTGGAAATCTAGCCGCTCTTCTACTTTATTATAAGGATAATTTCAAACTAATATCAATATATAAACATTTCTATCAAAATGCAAAATATTTCCAAGGTTCCAGTACTGGATTATTATTATCCAAACGTATAGTTAATGTTGGTTCAATATAAAGGCTTTAATATATTATAACTTGCTCTTCAAATAAAATTGTATGTATGAATGTGTACATTTTTTATGGTAGATTTTTATGAAAGTTATTAAAACTATAATAATTATAGGGGTCATATGATACATTTACAAAATGTCATAAATAATGCTTGATAATTTTTAAAATTAAGAATAGAATACAACAATCTCTAAATAAAAAACTATATATAAGTGTAGATAGCATTGAAGGTTTATAAATTAATGTTTCTAAAATTATGCATTTAAAGTCAGCATTACTCTTCTACGACAGCATCTTCTTCTACTTCTGTGTCTGTATCAATATCTGTATAATCACTATAATCTTCTTCATCTTCCTCAAAATCTTCCTCCTCGTCATCATCACTATATAGTTCATTCATTTCCTTTTCAATTTCAGCTACTTCTAACTTTGGAGGATCACAAACATTCATAGCCATTGTAAAATCAAGATCTGAACCAAAATAATCAGTGGATTTAATAACAATTCTGAAATAATAGTTACCCTTTTCTGGGGGAGCTTGTTGGCCTAATGGAATCTTTATAGTACCGATTTCCCAGTCCTCTAGGTTAAAATCTTTATCAAAATCTTTAATATCCAATTTTCCAAAATTGTTTTGTAAATTTTTTAATGATAATTTTTCAACTACTAATGGATTTTGAATAATTTTATTGTCCTTTTGTAAAATAACCATACAGCACCATGCATTACGTCTATTTGTAGGGAAATATGGTGCAAAGGTATATGGCAACATAGGTTGTTTCCCCATTTGTGCAAAAGGATCTCTTAGGTCCTCAAAAGATTTAGATTCTTCATATTTTTCTTGTGGAAATTTATCAGCTGGAATTAGTTTATGTTTAGCAGATCTGACCAAAACCTTGATAGATATATGAGCAATGGAAGATGGTGTGACATATTCTTCACCAGGGACTACAAAATCTGCTTTTAAAAGTTTTAAAATTGGGATATTTGAAGCAACTTGTAAAGTTTCTTTTAGATGTGTTTCGTCTTTAATACCAAGAATTTTACCAATCTTTGAATCATCATAGGTAAATAATTTACCTAAAGTGTGAATTTCATCGACTGATCCATTTTGGAAAATTTCTTTATCCACATTTGGTAATTGATAGATTTCAGCATCGGTAACAGATGGTACTGCTTGGACAATGGCTTTGAACGTGTTTAAGGTCATAATGGCGGCATCGGTATTTCTGAATGCACAAATAACATCTAGTAAACCGTAAAGAAGTGAGTGGCACTTAGCTACAATTCTATATTTAATCTCATTTTGCCCACCACTGTCTCTGCGGTGAATATGATCTTGTAACAATTTTTCAAAATCCTTCGGAGTTAAATGTGGGTAAAAATCCTTAAATTCTTGTGCATTGGATAACCATTTAATAATTAAATCAATAGTAATAATTTCACTAGGTTTATAATTGACTAATCTATCGACAAAATATGATGCAGTTAAAGTATGTAAACCCTTTTTAGTATAGGATTGGGTTTTTGCCCACCATCTAGAAACAGCCCAAGGCAAGACCAAAACAAAGCATAAGATATAGGTAGCCACTAAGAATGGGGAAGTAGAAGCAGCTACTAAAAAACTTGGTAGCGCAATACCGTGAGACACAGCTTGTGGACCATCTGGATGACCATATTTCAAATAGTTATTTCTGATCAATTCATCGGTTAAAGCTTCATATGCCTTTGTGATTTGAACATATGCTTCTTCTAAAGCTGTTCTCTCCTTTTCGGTTAAACCTTTTGGTAATTTATCTGGATGATACTTCAAAGACAATTTTCTGTAAGCACTTTTAATTTCTTTATCAGTGGCGCTTGTTGATATACCTAACAGTTCATATGGATCAAATAACCCTAATGCAGCTTCCTTAATTGCATCATTACTGTTAACTCTTTTGATCAAGAAAATCACGAGAGCCCATAATATTGCAATAAATAGATTCCATTTGTTAAAGATTCTATTGACACTATTTTTCAAAAATTTCTTACGAAAGTTCTTAATTGCAATAGATGTATAAATATTATTAAGTGGCTTCATAACTTCATCATTTGCTTTATCATCATTTTTCGATACATTATTATTTTTATTGTTATCACCACCACGAATTATCCATATCAATTGCCATACAGTTAACGGTACTAATATAATAACTATCACAGCTAGCAAGAAAAATGGCCAAGTTTCGCTTGATTCATCATAATCATAATTCAATGCCATTTTGACTTTAAATTACACAATAAATTGACCTCAATTTATCTTATCCTTATTATAAGAAAAAAATATAAGCACAGAGAAATAATGAAAGTTTTAAAAACAATAATTATAGTAATAAGGAAAAGAATCAATCAGATTTTAATTGGATTATGGGGATACTCTAGAACTAATATAAATCCTTATAATTCATATATATAAGAGGTTTAAGTGCAAAAAAACAATAATAAGGTTTTAGGAAGTAACTCAACTACCTAGCGTTTTTACACTTTATATTGAAGGTTTTATTAGTTTGTTGTTTTGTTATTCTAAAAAGTGAAAAATTTTCTTTTAATTTTATTTTTTTTGTTTTTTTCAGTTTTGTTATTTTAGCATGGTAGCGGAAATATTATACAGCTAACTGTAAAGAAAAATTAGAAATTTTAGATTGTTTGTAATAATTACTTAGGGCTTTGATAAAAATTCATGTTTTAATTATATAAAATAACAAAACCATATAGGGTTTTGCAATATTGTACAGTTTTTTCTCTGTTTTTTTTTTAATATTATTGTTTAGAACAATGTTTTTTCAAAGGTATATCATTTGGTAGGAAGGCAAATTGCATAACTATCAAATATATCACTAAAAGAAACTGTAACTTGATATAAACCGCATACATGTGAGGCATATGTGTAATTATCAGCCAGTGAATATACACTGTATGTCTTTGAGTGTTTTTTTCTTTCTTCCCATACCAAAACTACCTATAACCTATTATAATAATAAGGGTTAAAAAAATAAAATAAAATAAAGTTAAAGCAAAGAAGAAGAGGAAACGTTTTTGTACAATTTTACGCCTGATTATATTACTACAGGAACTCTATCAGGATTAGCTATCAAAAATAATGTTAATGTAAATAATATGGTAACTAACAGAAATATGTTTCATTCCATAAATGATGTCAATGAACTATCGACAACGGTGAAAATAGGGATCAGAAATTGGCAAAATTCCAATTCATCTGAGCTGTTGAATTTTCTTTATAGAAACACTGGTATCAATTTGCAAAATGTTGTAATTGAAGGTCCATTAATTGTTGGGTATGTGCCTAATAGAATTCAAGCTGAACATATCATAAAATGTGATGGTATGCTATTTTTTGGAGATAGATTAAGGGTAAAAATAATGAGTGAACGTGTGCCATCTACGTCAAATACAATAGAAGTTTTAAGAAATGTTATCTTGAAACGGTATGATATACAAAAAAAAATGCTCAATCTGGAAAATTTAGATGGCGATCAAGATTTGATTCGAAGGGGGATGATGTCTAATGTGTCTACAAGATCAAGAACTTTTCCGGCATTAATTAAAATTGCATCAGAAGAACCAAATATGATAGTAGAAAGCATAAATCTAGCAAATAATAAATTAAGAGATATAAACATGATTTCTACTGTACCTAAATATTTTCCCAATTTGAAAAATTTGTGTTTGGCTAATAACCAAATAACAAGGACTACAGTTTTTCAAATATGGGAAAACAAATTTTTAAGTTTAAGGGAATTGTTAATGTTGAATAATTCAGTAACTAAATATCATGGTTATAAGAATGATATGTTAAGATTTTTCCCCAAATTAGTTATTTTGGATAATATTATTGTGAGAGATCGAAATAAATTAAATTCAATATATAAGTTCCCCATAAAAATTCAACAGTTTTTTTTTGAAAACGATCAATTAAGTTCCACAACTGGTGGATTTATAACAAATTTTTTGAACTATTGGGATACAGATAGAAATCAAATATTACCTCTATATACTATAGATTCTCAATTTTCAATGGCCTTAGATAGCTCTGTTCCCAGTAGTAGCGTAAAAACAACTGATCAGACACCTTCATTCGGGTATTATATCCCTAATTCTAGAAATATAACAAAAATTTCCAATAGTACGAAATGGCAGGCCCGTTTAGCTAAAGGTCCAAGTGAAATCTTAGCATTATTTAAAAAGTTACCTAAGACTAAGCACCACTTGCAAGATAAACCAGAGGAATATAAAATGGAGGTTGTAAAATTCTCACAAATTAATGGAATATTGATAACACTACATGGATATTTTGATGAAGTTGAAAAACCTGAAAATATATCAAGTGGTAATAGTAGTAATGAGATGGTGAGAACATCATATAGAACAAGGATGTATACTGGTTTGTATAATAATAATAATAGTAATTATAACTTTAACACATCAGTGAATACAAAATTATCTAAAAAATGTTTTGATAGAACATGGGTATTAGTGATGATAAATAATACATTTGTTATAGTATCAGATATGGTAACTGTTAGAGCATTTTCAAGTAATACATGGTCATCTCAAAACATGCCACAATTACACTCTAATTCTGTAATAAAAATAGAGGAGATACCAAATAAAACATTGAATCCATCATTCTCGCAGATTAGAGATTCATCTGGAATTAGATTACAAATACCACCTAATCATAATCTATTGCCATTACAAATTGATTTACTGCAAAAATTACATGATATAACAAAACTAAATTATCAATACACCTGCATGTTAGCTGAGCAAAGTAACTGGAATTATGATGAAGCAATTAAAAATTTCCAAATGAGTGTCAATAACCTACCAAGAGAAGCGTTTACTCAATAACAATTTTGAAACAAGATATGGAAGTTGAAAAAGAGAAGATTTTAATAAAGATATTAAATATAATGAAAGGAATATTATCTTTAATATATGATATGTTAATGTATATAATATAATTATGTATTAAGTATCATTAGGTTATTTTAGTATACTTTGGAAATTGTATTAAGCTTGGCTAGTCAAAATATGTTGGAATTAAGAAGTAAATAAGCTTAAATAATTTCTTTTTTTGCAAAAAACATAATTGGTTGTTTAGAGCAAGGCATCAATAAAGTAATCAAAAGAATTCCCGGAAATAGTCGCTCTTGTATTCTTACCTTATGATTGAATCACATTAACCTTTTGTCAACTTGCGTTCAAAACTTCATAAAATTAAAGGATAAGGCTAAGGCAGGTGTACATTGAGTTATTTAGTTAAAAATAGAACATTTTACTCTTTGAACACAGGATCAATATATTTCAGGCCTGTAATTTTTAAGTTAGTGAAATTAATCAGACCAGTTGCAGAAACATTGTAGTTGTTGACAAATTTTTCTATCTTCAGGCATAGATAAATACATATATATTATGTAAGGTATTGAACAACAACTAACTCAAGATTAGATTAGTATTTTCGTTGGCAAACAATAGTAAAATTAAATAGATGGAGTAGGTTTAGTTATTTTATATCAACTTAGTAATTTCATAATGTTGTTGTTTTTTTAAAATAGTATTATGCACAGTTTTCTTTTTTATCTTTTGTTTATATATTAACCATTTAACATTGAATTTAACTGGAAAATTGTAATATCTTATTTTTTTTTTAGCAAAAAGTCGTTCAATTTATTTTCTATTTCCTGCTCTATATACTATTAACATATTATTGCTAATTGTATTTGAAATATACTTTATTACATATATATATAAAGAAACAAAGACCTAGATCAATACTTTATAATAAAAAACTGCAAACAAAGTAAAAACCAGCAAATGAGAGCTCCACCACCTCGTAGAAAGTCATTATCATTAAAGATTCCACTATTTTTGATTAAATTAAAAAGAAAAGTTCAATGTAATAGTTGGAAGAAAAGAAAAAGGATCCACAAACTCCATAGAATCCATAGAAAAAAAAGAACTAATAATTTAGAAATACCTGAATTTGATATTAGAGCAGAAGACAGTTATTCAATGAGAACAGAGTACCTACCTTCGAATATTGTTGATAAACCCTTACTGATTGCTACTTTTAATAGAGATTGTACAAATTTTCCACAAATAAATATTTTAGAGAGAAGCAAAATGTCACAATTACATTTAAAAAAAAGGAAATTTAAATTAAAAATATTGAATTACAACCCAATCAATCTTTCAAATAATATTGAAAATGCAAATCAACAATTCAGGTGTGTTTCTACAATTAGATCAATTAAAAATTTAGTAGAGAACGATGCAGATGTTAGACCAATATTCCATAATAAAAATATTATAAGATGCTTCTCTTTAGAGGGTTTAGAAGACAATGAAAATAATGTTAATAACAATAATAATTTGACACAGAAAAAATATATTAAATTTGTTAACAATGGTATTGTGAATATCAATTCACTACCTTCAATAAGAACTGTAGAAGATTCAAATATCATAAAAGAAGAATGCTTAGATATTCATAAATTTAACCAAAAAACACAGAATTGTTTCCTTAATGACACAAAGATTGAAAACCTGAATCTCCTCGACAGTAAAAAACAAAAAAGTTCTTACTTTAAACATAATAAGAATCATAACTTGATTAAGATAATTTATCATTCAAAATTTATATACCAGGACAGTTTATAAATAAAATTGGGGATAGGTGCAAACAATACAATATTTAAAATATTAAAACATAAATATATATAAATAAATAAAAGAACAAATAAATAAATAAACAAATAAACAAATAAATAATTAGTATTATAAGTAAGTTTCTCACTTATCTTCACATATATCTGACACTTTCCCTCTTTTTTTGTTTTCTTTTCTTTTTTATTTTGACGTAACTTACCTATACTTATATTGGAGATGACTTAATCAATCTATATCCATAAATGTATATGAAAGTAAACAGATACATTTTATTTTGGTCTGTTCTTTTTCTTTTCCCCTAATTGATCTAATTAGTATCATTAACACCAGGTTCTGGTTCTAAAGTACCAATACATGGATATTTCTTATCAAAGAAGTCCAACCATTGATTCAAAGCAGCTTCTTGACTTTCAGTTAATCCTTGTAGATCATCAATTGGTTCATCCCAGTCTCTAACCATTGATTCATCAAAGGAATTCATAGCCAACCCTCTAGATGCATCTTTACCAGCAAAATTGTTATAAGGACCACTTGGACCATAAAAAGACCTGCCAGTAGTACAATCGTATACTCTGCCTCTTATAGCAATAAATATCTTTTCATCATCGTGCCCATTATATTTGTATAAAGTACGTGGATAAAATATACCTTCTACTAATGGATCTGGGGCATTATCCTGTGATGGGCATTCTTTACTTAATCCAGTTGGATCTTCTTCACCTCTACCGAAAAAAAAATCTCTAACGAACGACATATCTATAATTTTAAGATTTCTAATTTTAGTAATTTATCAAACGGTGATAATTAGCACCCTTTAAGTGATAACAAACGTAATGAATAACACTTCAACGTACAGAATGAAAAAATAGCTGGACAAAAAAAGCACTAATTCCCAAGCTTAACAACTAGTAATGGAATAACAATTAAAGGTTAAGAATACCATGCCCTTAAATTGCATCACTTTTAAATACAAAGGTCTTCTAGTCAATATCTACTGTATCAAACTCAAAAAAGTTATTAATTTGTTTATCTACTTTTTCTCTTTAGTTGAACCTTCGTTCCCTAAACTTTTCATTACGAAGCTACTCTTTTTTTTTTTTTCGATAAATTCCATGGGATCCAATCGAGATAAAAAGGTAAAAAAGTAAATAAACAAATAAATAGACAACACACACACACACATATATATATACAAATTCTGATAAATAACGATTAATAGTGTATGGCAAATGCATTTATTTGGCTCTATCTTTGCGTTATACTAGTAATACGTAAATCCATATTAACAACTAAATCTTGTTTCCAAATATTCTTCCAACTTATCATTATTCATTTGCTTTTCACTTTCACATTAATCATTCTAACACAACAACAAAAAACATCAATAAGAAAGTAGATTTCTTTTGAATATATTTATTGAATCAACTTATACCTCTTTATGTTTTCTGTATATGTATATATCTATATCTATATTTATTCATATCCAATGCATACCTATAACATTATCTCTTTCTCTCCCTTTTCTTACTTATAAATGTTGTCTTCATCATTCTCTTCAACAAACATTTCTGCTGATTTTTTTAAAACCTCTGCTACAAGATCCATTTGTTTTTGTGCCATGTCCCAATCTCCTTGATCAATAGCATCTCTGACACCGGGAAAAGTCCAATGCCCATTTCCATAATTACCCGACCACATAGTAGGTGAGAATAACACATTTTTGAAGAATATCCTACCAGGTAGCCCTTCTAAGGATAATTGTCGTCTACCAATATTTGATAATTTCCTATTCCATGTCCAACGACTGACTGAAACTAATGATGGTTCAATACCGTCCTGTACCATAACGATATGATTCCAAGATCTGACCCATGCTTCCCATTCTAATCCAATTCTTCTCCAAAAAGTCAAACTTTCTTCAACCAGTTCTGTGTTTAATCTGTGATTTATCTCATTTTGGAAGTTGTTTAAAACATCTAACATTATATTACCAAAATTTATTAAATCAAATTGAATATACGGGTAATCTGATAATTTCAAAATCACTTCAAATACATATAACAACAACTCTTCAGCTATCTCCTCCCTTGAACCATCATGTAACAACTCCTTTACTGAATCAAAAGTATCACCTTTAGTATTAATTGGCAAGACCTTATCCTTAACTGAGGGGTTTGAAATCACAGTAATGGGGATCCCGTTTGCTAAATATGGGATCCAATCACCATATTGTTGTATATGCTCAATATTAATATTTAAACCATGCGCAGGGATAACATTTCTATAAAAATTGTTTAAGAAAGGATGTGTTTGAATGTTAATATCTCTAGCAGAGTCATCCCATATCCCAAGTTGAGTTATATCGATAAATGAATAAGCTTCATCTCTTAGTGCTGTTAAGCGTTCCTCAATCAATTCTGTGGCGCCTGCATAATTAAATTCATTACCACCAAACGATATAAAATATATGTTTCTCAATGGTTTCCAATCGTATTTATACTTCATTTCTTGACACAGCTGAATCAAGGATAATAGAACCGAAGTACCAAACCCAGGGTACCTTGCCCCGTAATTGACAGAATTTCTAGATGCAGCAATGACAATAGCCTTATCATCTTGTTCTCTACCTTCGATCTTACCAATGATATCAAACACAGGTTGTCTTTCCTTGACAGCTATATCAACTTTTAGATCAACTTTGACCTTGTTTGGACCAATAGTGCCACTATATTGATTATCTTGAAATTTGATCCCATAATTTTGAAGATGTTTTAGTATATCCTGACCTTGGTTATATGAAAGTGGTAAGATTGGAATCTTTGGTACATTCTTAGCGTCTGATATATCAATCTCGTCAATTAAGGGACCATTGTAGCCTGGTGTCAATATATCACCTGTACCAAATTGGGGTAAAGACACAGATATCTGCTGTACTAAATCATTGTTGTTCCCATTTCTACCATCAGCAGCATCTGATATAAATAAAATAGCCTTTGCGCCATACTGTTCCGCCAATAATATCTGTTCATTTGGGAAAATATCATATTTTAGTAAAAGTATAAAATCTGAATTCAAATAACCGTTATTTTTCAATTCTTCTAAAATATTTTTTGAACCTTTGTACCCATATACCAGATTTATATCTGTCAAGTGGCCTGATGGAGATAATGGATTAAAATTATTTTGGTTTAACGGAATATCCAATTGTTCTTTCTTGTAACCAAGGAACAGAGTTAAAGTTGAATTGCCAGTTGAGTATTCTGAATAAGCCATATATTTAAAGTCTTTAATAACTTTCAGGTTATTTGCATCCATGGATTCAACGATATAATTAGCTATAGCAACATCACCCTTTGTTCCCGAACTATGTTGCATCGAACTGATGTACTGTAGATCTCTTTCCAATTTGGCCAAATCCATCGATTGTCTAGCATATTGAATCAATACTTCATGATCAGAAAACATCCCACCGAAATGAGAGGATCTATTATTTGGCATAAGTCCACTGGACATCACATAGAAGGCTATTAAGGACATTAAGATGATGTAAAACAGCCTTCTAAGGATGATTGGATTACCTATTTTATTCAAGTAGAAGTCTGTTCTCTCCTGGATATGATAGTATAACTGTGTTAGGGGATCCATCACATTGAATCTGACAGGAAGAATAACGTTGTCATTGATGTTATTTATGTAACGGTTCCATTTATCTCTGATGTTCTCTGTACTAAAACTGTTTGTATAAAGATAAGAAGGAGTATTGGTATGTCTATCAGTATCTATATCCATATCCATCGGATCAATATCTTGTAAATCGTCATAATTAGGGGGATTTGGTGGCAAATCTAGAGTTTCAATGGAAGATACATTAGAATTTTGATTCTCTATGTCTATATTCTCAAGCTGAGTTGTGATATTCGTGTTGTCACTTCTATTGTTATCATTATCATGTGTTCCTAATCTAGTTGCCGCTATTTCATCTCTAGGTAACCCAGAGTAACGATTGCTGAATATTCTAGGCAAACGCATAATTAAAACCTTTGATATATGTATATGTATATGTATATGTATATGTATATGTGTATTACCTTGCTCCACCTTGTCTCTTACCAAGGTGACTCAAACCTTCTATGTCATGTATAGATAAATCTGCAGACACAAGCATAAACACAAGCATATATTTGTCTAGATATAAATATGTGTGCAAACATGAATATAAATATACTTATTTCAATATATACAGATACATATAGATATATAAATATATATATATATATATACGTATATTATAACGGCTTGACAAGGTGTTAGTGATGTGCAATGTGTTTTCCACACACATACTAAGACGTCAAGCAATTTTCGTTTCTGTTTGTTTCTTTCTCTTCGAAGAAACGAAGGGCTGCGAAAAGTTTCTTTTTTTTTTTTTATTTTTTTTTATAAGAAGCGAAAAAAGGAAAAAAAACGAAAAAATAATTAAAAAAAAAAAACTTTTGAATTAGTAAGTGTGCTTAGTAAGTGCGAGAATATACAATATACAACTGTCCTGAATGCACGAAGGAAAATACACACACACACACATATATATATATATATCTATTTATATGTTAGAAATTAGAACAAAATATTACCAAATATCTGTACCTCTTCTATTACGTAACCCTAAATAACGTGCTACGTCGTTAAAAATATCATCCAATTGATCTCTTGAATAATTTTTCAATTCCAATTCGATTTGTTCGTCAGTAATGAAAACCTCGTTTGAGAAAGGTTTATCAGTTGAAATGGACAAATTTTCAATTTTTTCATCCAAGAATTTATTTAACTCAAGCCTGTCCTGTAAAGTTGCGGGCAAACATTCATAAAACTTGGCCAATTTGATTAAATTAAAATCAGTAATATTAACAAAATCGCTCACTGTCCTTGGGAAAAACCCATAATCATATTCGTATCGATATTCATCTTTATGGTTGTTGCCAGTTTGTATACATGGTGTGTCGCCGTCAGGGTTGGGCAAAGGAGCCAAAACATCTTTTAGGTCTGCTTTATTACAATTGATCATTCTCCTGATTGATCTCTCCTCGATATTATTCAGTTCTATTTGTATCTCACCGACCAATTGAACTAGATCCTCATTTGTCACAAAATCTGTAGTATCAAAATCAACAAACCTATTGAAATTTTTATTATTACTAGTACTTTTACTTCTACTCCTACTTCTACTTCCATTTATATTATTACTTTTATTACTATTATTATGATCGTTATTACTTGACAAATTCAAATCTGAGACACTTTGTCTCTGTTTATCCATCTGCAACTCAAGAACATTTTGTCCTGTTTGTGTGATAATCTTATTTTGTTTCTGAACCAATTGTTCCAATTGATATATTCTTTTCTTCAATTCAGTAACTTCATCATTAAAATTACCTGGCATGGTGTACTAGAGTAACAAAGTTGTTGTCATGTATTCTGCTATAGAATGTATTACCTAATTTTGTATAGCCATGTATGATATAACATAACGTAACATAATGTAACGTAATATAATATATTTTGTATATTTTGTATATTTAGTTTAAGGGGTGTGAGATTGTCGTAAGAAATGACAGAGAGGGTGTATGGGCGTAAAACTTTCTTTTTTCTTTTCTCAAGAAGAAATAATGCAAAAAAAAAAAATGAAAAGCGATGAGTTTGAAAATTGAGATGAGGTTATATTAAAAAGATTATCTACATACTCTTTAACTACTAGTCGCTTGTCTTTCCCTTTCCGTTTCCCTTCCTTCCAGTTTGTACAATTAAATAGGTATTCATATATATTTATAATCCCTTTATACATTAGTACTATAAACGCCATTGAACCATATATATATATATATATATATATACAAATTTTTTTATCTGTTTATTTATAATGAGTTCCAAAATATTGAAATTGTTAAACGATAACCCATGCGATCTTGTTAGTTCCAATAAGTCAACTAACCAATCACTAGGATTGGTTAAACAGCATATGGATTCTATCATCAGATCCTATAAACAGTTGGCTGCTGATGAATCCTTCAAAATTGGACTGGATCAGATTATTGTTGATGGGCTGGACGCTAATCAAGTCTGGTGGCAGGCTAAGACTGTTCTGAATAGTATTGAGGGTGATTTAATCAATAGAATACAGGATTTACAAAGTATTGTCTCTTCCAATACTCAACAAGAGAATGATGATGCTGATGATGATGACGAGGAAGAGGAGGAGGAAGAATCTCAAGAAGAAAAAGGAGAAGATGAAGAATCTCAAGAAGATGAGGTAGAAGAAGAAGACGACAAAAAGAAGGAGGAAAACGAAGAGGTAATAGAAGAAGAACAAAGTGATCTTCCCTCTGATGTCTATGAAGATGCAAAAGAAAATATATTTATTCATCAAAATGATTCTGTATCCGATAATAGTAGTGAGAAAGAAGAACAAGAAGAAGATATTTCAGAAAAGGATGAATTGAATGATAAATTCTTTGATATTGATGAATTCAATAAACAAACTCTGGCTTTAGAGAATGGAAACGATCTTCATGAGGATCAAGGTGATGAGGATGACGATATCGATTATTTTGGTGATATTCCTTCAGAAGAAGAAGATAAGGAAGAGGCATTATATTATGATGATTTCTTTGATAAACCAATTGAAAAGAAAGCAGCACCTAACAGAAAGAGCCGCGAAACAAATGATTCAGATTTTGATGAATTGAATGAAAGTGATTATGAAACTGCAATGGATTCTGTTAAATTAGATTTGTTTGAAGAAAATAATGACAGTGAATATGAAAATGATAAGGATATGGACAAATTATCAAGTTTTGAGAAACAGCAACTAGAAATACAGAGACAGATCGAACAACTGGAAAAAGAAGCTGTCGAAGAAAAAAAATGGGCATTAAAGGGTGAAGTCAAAGCTAAAGATCGTCCAGAAGATGCATTGTTGATAGAAGATTTAGAGTTTGATAGAAATTCAAAACCTGTTCCTGTTATAACAAGCTCTGTGACGGAATCCTTAGAAGAAATGATTAGAGATAGAATTAAAAATCATAATTTCGACGATTTATTGAAAAGAACCGTTGTTGATATACAAAATAAAAAAGTTAAACCGGATTTTGAACTAAGTGATACAAAATCTGCTAAATCCTTAGCTGAATTATATGAGGATGACTACAAAGGTGTTGACGAAAATATGGAGATAAATGAAGAATTACAAAAGAGTCATGATGAAATATCTGAATTATTTGCCAATTTGACCTATAAATTAGATGCATTATCATCAGCTCACTTCATTCCAAGACCATCTAAAAAGACATTAGAAATTAGGGTGGACACTGCAGCTATTGCTATGGAAGATGCACAGCCATTAACTATGTCCTCGGCATCTACTCTAGCACCTCAAGAAATATATTCTGTTACTAAATCAGATAGTTCGAATGAAATCAGATTAAAAGATGGTACCACTATGTCTAGAGATGAATTGTCCAGAGAAGATAAGACTAGGTTACGCAGGGCTGCCAAAAGAAAGAGAGCCAAACAATTGGCAAAACAAAGTGGTAGTGTCAAGAAAAGTAAAAATGATAATATCATCGAGACATTATCCAATGCTAAAAACATTACAATCATTAATAAAAAGGGTGAAAAGAAAGACATTAAGGGTAACACTATTTCTAATCAAAATAGTAATGCAAACAAAATTGAAAATATAAAGTTATAAAGAAGTTTTACATAAAACTAATATATATATGGTGTATATATAAAAATAATATTTATATGTTTCGTTCACCAGCATATTTTTCAATGTACCCCAATATCTCACACACAGATATTATATCATAATAATATTAATAATTTCTAGTGAGGCCAATCCAATAAACCTATAGAACTTCTAAATTGAAATAATCACAGCCAAATTTAATCTAAGAACATTTTTTGTCAATTGGTTACACCAGTTCTAATATGGAAATAATGGATCTAGTATCACCTTATGAATTTATTGTAGCAGCCATACTGCTGTTATTTTTAGCTTTTAGTAATGTTATATTCCACTCACTAATGGAAAAGTATATAGGTACCAATAATGAATAAGGAGCGATTAGTTGAATGGGTAAATAAAAAAGAGAAGAAAAAGAAGAAAGAAAACAGTACTGTATGCCTTTCTAGAGTAATCGATTGGACTTTCTGAGGTACAAGGAGAATGGAATCTTTGTTTTCTGATATTTGGTTTCTTTTATTTTTCCTTTTTTTCTAAAATTTTGATTTCGATGTTGTTTTAAAACTTTAATTACAAAAGTAAAGTATTAAACACCAGTAATGAAGTTTGTATTGCTAGAACATAATGCTATTTTTGGATATTGTATCTAAGTAAGCCAAAATTAAAACAAGTTTAAGAAATATATAAGCAAAACATTATAAAATAAAAACAAAAAAAAAGTTTTTTTTACTTATAATTACAGTATTTATTATATATATAACTGGAAAATGAAGGTTGTGATGGTGGATCCCAGTAAATCTAAAGCAGATCAACTAAAGAATAATAAGCTGTCCAGTTTCAAGAACAAAAACCTTTCTGATAAAATAATATTATATAGTGGTAATAATACTAGCAATAACACCAACAGCAAATCAACTACACAAAACCAAACCACATTCAAAAGAATTATTGAATGTAAGATCGGGTCCAATCCAATAAATAAATTTAGAGATATCAACGATGATCCAATAATTAATTACCATAGTCTAAAACATAAAGTTGATAAGCATTCAACAAGTTTGGTTAAGAAGACAAACATATATGATAAAAATCCATTAGATGATACTTTAATAGATCATAAATCGTCTTTATTAGGTAAAATTATGATTTTAAATAGTACGAACAATCAATATGATATATCTGATGTACATAAAAATACAGATACAGACGCATTAATAATTAAGAGATACCCAAATCAGCTAGCTTCCAAAAGATCAATACAAAGTTATCAAGACATAGTATCGTCGAATAAGAATAAAAACAACAGAATAAATACTATCAATATGACTTTGCCTTCCAATGAAAAAAATATAACTGATAAGTGGTCTCCTTCTCCATCAACTAATTATAAAATCAAAAAATTAACTTTTGTAAAAACTGTTCCTGTCTCAAATGGCAATATCAGTAATGCTGTTGATCATCATATTCAGAATTACGAAAGGGTAATATTAAATAACACAAGTTTCGTTAGACAATCGGCAAAGTATACTTTTGAAAATAACAAGCTAATAATAGAGAAACAATCTGATAAAACTCATAAAGAAGAACTGTTATTTAAAAATGAAGATTTATTCACTGGGGTACTATTTTCGGAAAAACCTTCTTTTTTAAATGATGTTCCAACTATTCCAAATTACAAATTTCAAATGTATCAAATGGATAACCCCTTAGACCATAAAGATTGGGATCTTAAACAATCAAAGAGGACAAATATAAATCCTAGTAGCAGATCTAGTCAAGCTTCTTCGAACCCACCTATATTAGAAGGTTATTCAACACATACATTTAAAGTTAATATAAAAGATAAATAATTTCATGAACCTATGTTGGCTATTTTAATTATTCTGTGCTAAGACAACCGATATCATAATATTTTTTTAATCTTCACACCATATTGAAAAGGACATTTTGAAATTTTTTTTAATTTCACTTCTGTAATCATTTAATAAGAAACGTCTCATATATATTACAAATATAATATTAATACACATATAGATATTCAAGCACCTATGTTCAAAATATATGTATATAAATATATATTATAATAGTTAAATTTTAAATAGATTATATTCACTCTAAATTTATTTCTAACAAAAGAGCAAAAAAGTCCAAAAGAATTATTTTTTTTACAAGGATTAAGTTCTAAAATTGTCATATAAGATAACATACAATAAAAATTAGCAATACAAACTAGCTTCAATTTTATTCATTGAAAAAGAAATTAGGAAGTTTTTTCAAAATAAATATACATATATATATATGGTTATGTTATCCTAATAATAATACGGAGATTAACGTTAATATACCTGAAACAAAACTAGTGACTTTTAAGGAATTACCTGTACCACTAAAAATGGATATTATATTATTAGTGGTAGATGATGTAGTTAGCATCTCCAAATGTGATGTAAACGCAGTTGCCTTAGATGGAACATTCACTGGTGGCTTCCTTGTTGTGCCAGAATTAAACTGAATGACTTTTGGTACTACTATAGTTTCTTCATTTCTAGAATGTGTCGATGAATATTGTACTTTATGAATACTTGAAGTATTTAATGTTGATTTAGTATCATTATTTTGAGACAAACTAATTGTTGTAGATGGAAACACAACCGAAAAAGAAGGGATTGTAGTTAAATCAGTAAATGATGTTATTGTAGAGATGTATGTATTTTTTGGAGTGGAGCGACTAGATTTGATGATCGAGAACAAAGGTATAACAGATGTATATTTTGAAGCACTAAAATCTATAGAAGTAGTGCTGCTTTGAGTCTGCACAATAACCCTTGATGTCTCCCAAGAACTAGCAGAAGATTCAATAGAAATTAAATTACTAGATGTTGATGTGATATCTGAAGTACTTAAAATTCTAGTAATATCGCCAGTAGTGTCAAACAAAGGAGAAGAACTTAATGATAGTATATGGTTAGTGTAAGTTCTGAAAATAAATGAGTCAAAACTTACGGAATTTCTATCATGTGTGCTGATAGGGGTGGTTAAAGACAGCGTACGATTAAATAATAATGGAGTCTCTATGTGTATGATGACTTCGGGTGTAGTAAATCCTAGAGAATCTGTGATGACAGTAGTTTCTGTAGAATAGGTGGATCTGAAAGAGCCAGTCCAACCAGTAGTGGTGGCGGAAGTTATTGTGGTAAGAGGAACGGTAAAAGTGCTTGGAGTCTCTATGTGTATGATGACTTCGGGTGTAGTGGATCCTAGAGAATCTGTGATGACAGTAGTTTCTGTAGAGTAGGTGGATCTGAAAGAGCCAGTCCAACCAGTAGTGGTGGCGGAAGTTATTGTGGTAAGAGGAACGGTAAAAGTGCTTGGAGTCTCTATGTGTATGATGACTTCGGGTGTAGTAAATCCTAGAGAATCTGTGATGACAGTAGTTTCTGTAGAGTAGGTGGATCTGAAAGAGCCAGTCCAACCAGTAGTGGTGGCGGAAGTTATTGTGGTAAGAGGAACGGTAAAAGTGCTTGGAGTCTCTATGTGTATGATGACTTCGGGTGTGGTGGATCCTAGAGAATCTGTGATGACAGTAGTTTCTGTAGAGTAGGTGGATCTGAAAGAGCCAGTCCAACCAGTAGTGGTGGCGGAAGTTATTGTGGTAAGAGGAACGGTAAAAGTGCTTGGAGTCTCTATGTGTATGATGACTTCGGGTGTGGTGGATCCTAGAGAATCTGTGATGACAGTAGTTTCTGTAGAGTAGGTGGATCTGAAAGAGCCAGTCCAACCAGTAGTGGTGGTGGAAGTTACTATTATCTGTGGTGTATTGGTAGTTAGATATAATGTACTAGACACTATAGGCAAAGGATCAAATGTAACAACAGCATAATTTTGACCTTGTGTCACTACAAATGTGTTAATAACAGAAAATGAAGTAGAATAAGTTGTACTTGCTATAGTATTCATACATGTGTATGCTGCATCAAGACGGTGAACAATAGAATTAACATTATTGGGAGCAGATTGAAGACCATTTATAAATAATAATGAATCAAAAGCAGATTCACCAACATTTATTGTTACTGTATCATCAAAACAGAAATAATCAATATTACTGGTGGATGCATTTAAGGGAAATAGAAAGTCGTTAAGGTTGTTAGAAGTAGCAACTTGTAAAGAAGAACAATCTAATTTATAACCCCCATTTTGGTAATCATAATTAATTGTTTCCTTTCCACTAATTATATAACCGGACGAGCAATTCATATTTAAGTAGTAACTTTCCATACTATTATAAGTTGTGGTTCTACCTAGAGAGTAAAATCTATCCGAATTAATAGTAGTAGCAAAACTAACAATTGCAGATAGTTGACTATTTAGGGAAATACTCTGAGTTCCTGCTTTAAAAAGTTTGGCACCAATTAATTCGGGCTCATACTTAGTAGAGCCACCATTATTAAAACTTAATGAAAAAGAGATTTCCCCAGAAATAGAATTGTAAGAAGTTAAATCCTCTTGAGCGATACATGTAAAAATAGAGGTGTCATATTTATAAGAACCTTGTTGTGAAACATAACATAAAAAAGCAATAGTTCCATCTGCTAGTTTTATATCCATAATTGCACTTTCATTGTTAAATTTAACACGATAAACATTGGCCAAATCAACTGAAAAAGTATCGCCCTTTCTGATAGTGGATGCATCATCAATATTAAAATTAAATGTTGTTAACCAAGCCAAGGCAGGATTTCGAGGCCCAGAAGGAGCCAGCGAAAGATCAGAAAATGTTATATTAGTTATTTCAGCTGCTCGAGCTAATAAAAATAAGCACACATATATAAATATATTAGTGAGCATCGTGCGTTGTCTTTGTTTTACTTTGTTATATTTTAATATATTCAAGTAAATTTAGTCATTCAAATAAATTTAATCAACTTTTCTCTCTTAATCTTAATTGTCTACTATTTATATTATAAATCTTTTGATATAAATTCAAAATCGTCTTGTTTCATTGTAAATCAAAATGAATAAATGGTTATAATTTAATAAAAGTATGGAAAATTTTTTCTTTTATTAAAGGTATATCAAATCTTTTCAATACAGCAAAAATTTTGATAAAGTTTATCAATAGATCTTATTAGGATTATGAGCTATCCAAAACAGAAAAAAATAAATACAGTTATGAAGCTGACTTGTTTTAGAAATGGCAATTACAGACATCAATAGACTACATTATTTCTATTATCACGATAAATATAGTTTTAATTGGGGTCATTACTACAAAAAATATAATAAATAAAATGTTTTATATTCTTCTTCATTGTAAATTAGTCAAACAAGATTGCGTATGGATGTCTACACAAATGACATTGTATGCTCTAGTATAATTCTTTAATAGTAATAACAATAAACCCCATTTTGTTGATCTTAATATTATTATTAAATGCTAATAAAAAAGGTAAGGCAATGAGTTTCCTATTTGGTTTACTAATGAAAATAATTTTCTAACATCGAAAGAAAATCATAGAAGTAATAATAGCATACTTCAAAAAATTTTCCAAATCGATCAAATAATAATTTTGATTAAATAAAACAGATTTTTTGCATCTCACACATATAAATTATTACCTCAAGGAAAAAAACTTCTATATTTTCAATGTAAACGATAGTTATTTGAAATTTGTAATAAAAAATAAAAAAAACAATCATTCCATGAAACCTATAAAAAATCTCACTAATAGGTAATAATAATGTAACATTACCCATTTTTATAATTTCCATCTCTCTAAACTTTTTTATATGATCTTTCATTGAACAAAGCAACTTATGATTGTTATCTTGATGCCTCAGGTTAGAATTCAACTTATATAAAATAAGAGAGAATCACATATCCCATAAATATTGAACATGCTAATAAACTTTTAATAAGCAGTAGTTTGAACACACTTTTGTGGTAATAAAAATTTAATTATTATGAAATCACGATATTCTTGTCACTCTTTTCCTTTTGCAAGAGTTCAAATTAAAATTGATTATGATGAAAGTATATATCAATAAATCTAACTTGTATCTCATTAATGAATAGAATAAGTAGTCAAATAATCATATCATTAGGAATAGAAAGTAAGATAAGCTCATCCTTCCATTTCTTTTGAAGTAAGATTTTTAAACGTCTTATATAGGATTAAATATTCAAATATCTAGACATGTAAATGTGACCAAAAGACTTTATTTCTATTTCTATATTCAAACGTTATTAACTTTTATTGAACTTTGGAGCTTTCAAATAAGTTAAAATCTCTTTAACTTTTTTCAGAAATATATGTCGAATCTTGTTTTTATTATTACTATTATTATTTTTTTTTTTTTGTAAACAATGTCAAATCATTTTGTGGAAATCAGAATTAAATGTTGAAAATAAATAATAGAATCTTAATAACCAAAGTAATAGGAAAGTACAAGTGATTAAATTAACACTAGAAACAGTTAATTCTTAATCAAGAAGATCAATAATTGCAAAATTTAATGCATAGTGAACCTAGAAAAAGGTAAAAAAAAGTGTTTGTAGTAAAGTTTTTAAAAAGGATAATATGTCTGACCAACGCGTATTCTCTAGATACAAAGCAAGTGAAATCAAATCTGATTTACAACATGTAGATTTGAAAAGAGCTAAGGTAAGTGGCATGAGAAGAAAATTGGCCCTTAAAAAAATTATAGCTAATTTAATGTTAGGTAATTATACAGAAATGATCCAATTGTTTCCTGAAATACTTAAGTTTTGGAAAATCGAAGATGATTTTGAAGTTAGAAAAATTTGTCATGAATATGTAAGAACATTTGGTTCTATCAAGCCAAGAAGTATGGTTGAAGCACTTTCCTATATAATGGATGATTTGAAGGGTCATGATGAAACTATTCAACTATTAGCGTTAGAAACATTGATCAGTGTTCCATTAACTAAATTTACAGATGAGGCGTTTAATTTTATTATTAGTCTTGTTAATCGTCGATCTGTTTCTATAAGGTTATTAGAAGCTGCTATTTATTCGTTATTACAACTGAATGATTTTGACCATGAAAGAGTAATGAGTTTAACACATATTCTATATGACATTATAGAGCAACATCTGGAATCACCTAGTGTCCAGATAGCTGCATTAAAGACACTGTACTCTTTATTAGACAATGAAAAGAATGTGGACAGATTAAGTTTATCCATCGATGTTGCATATAACTTATTGGATAATATTCCATCATTAAATGAATGGGATATTGCTTTTGTGTTGGAGTGCTTAGTTACAACAGTAGTTCCAAATACATATTCTGATGCCTATGCCTTAATTGACACTGTACTACCACAGTTGCAACATGTAAATACCTCAGTCGCTTTAAACGCTTTAAAATTTATCTTATATTTAATAAATTATGTTGATGAAGTGGATGTAGCTCTAACAATAAGATTATCTAATTCTGTTACCGCCCTTTTGGAAAAACCATCGGAATTACAGTTTTTAATACTTAGAAATATTATTTTACTTTTATTGTCCAGAGAAAAACCAATTATTGACGTTGATGTTTCTTATTTTTTTATTGAGTTTAACGATCCAATCTATATCAAAGATACAAAGTTGGAATGTCTCTATTTATTAGCAAATGAAATCAATTTACCCCAAATTTTGGAAGAATTAGAACAATATTCTACTGATATTGATATCCAAATGTCACGAAAAGCAGTAAGAGCAATTGGTAATTTAGCTGTGAAATTAGGAGAAAAAGCAGCTGATAATTGTATTATAACATTATTTCATCTGATTGAATTTGGTGTAGAATACGTAGTTCAAGAAATCATAGCTGTATTCAGAAACATTTTAAGAAAATATCCACATAGATATGAAAAAGAAGTTATCACACTTATGCATTATATAGAATATGTTCAAGAACCAGAAGTTAAAAATGCTATTATATGGATTATTTCAAATTATTCAGATGTCTTGGATAACTACATTGAATTATTTGAGAATATAGTCTCTAATGTTAAAGACGAACAATTAGAAGTACAATTTGCTATTTTAAATGCTTCAGTAAAATTATATGTAAAAACATCATTATCACGGATAGAGAATTTGTGTCAACTATTATTCAACTTTTTTATTGAAAAAACTAATAATCCCGATTTGAGAAGTAGAGCATTAATGTATTCAAGATTGCTCTCCATGGCTAAACAAAGGCCTGACATCATTAACCAAAAAACATTAAAGGATCTTTTAAATGGAGAAATACCAATTATAGAAATAAATTCAAAACTTGACCCTGTAATCTTAGAAGAATTGGAGTTAAATATAGGTACAGTTACCTCTATTTATTTAAAACCAACAGTACAAATTTTCAAAGAGAGTAAAATAAAAACTTTACCTAAAAGTCCAATATTACATCTGGATAAGAATACTTTGCAAATTACTCAGAATAACAGTATGTTAAATGATGCACATAAGGAAGTAAATGGTAATATGACAATTTCTTCAACAGAAACAAATAATAGAAACCTTTCACACAATGTCACAATGGGAGACTATGATAGACCAGCTCAAAAAGTTAATCAATTAAAAAGTAGAAGGAAATCCAGTGTGAATTTAAATAGTCCTATAAAAAATATCAGCAGAAAACCATCAATGTTGATTAGAAAGCTATCACTTAAAAGAAATGATTAGTTTATTCGTTGGCGAATACTTTGTTGTATTATGCTATATGGTTCAATCAAAATAATAATTGATAGAATTTTTTTACAATATTTTTGCTATTGTTCTTACAAGATATTAATGACTTCTTATGTAGATCTGTGACAATAATTAACTTTCATAATTTGATTGATTTTTTATTTTCAAATAACAAAATAATAAACAGTGAAAGATTTTTTTACATATATGATAACATGCTTTATTGAATAGCAACTCGTTAATAATAGGTTGAAAATTTTATTAGTAATTCTCCCATTGAATGATAAGATATAATCGGTGATATTTCTTAACAATACAAGGTGACTATTATATGTGCTTTATAATAGCTATTATATTAGTTAAAAATGCTTTATTATTGATAAAAAGATATAATTCAAGTATAAAATACCAGACATTTAGGTATTTTCATCTAGCCAAAAACCCGTATCATGCTATTATAATTAGTAAATGCCTTTTTTTAGTTATAAATTTTATAATTAGAGATATTAAGGTATAAATTTGTAATTATTTTAATGGAACATACATTATTGTTTTAGTAGATTCATAAATAATTCGAAGCATCAATAAAAAAACTGCAATTCAGAGAGTTTTGTACCAATATTTTATTAACGCAAGAACAAAAAAATGTAATAAGACTAGAAAAAATATAACAAATAAACCATAACTTCTAATTTTTAATTTCATATTTTCACGGTTAATTTAAAGAGGATAAGAATATATATATATATGTTTGATTCAATTTGCCTAAGTTAAGAACTAAAACAACACGCTATTGGTTTTTTGACTCTTAATTATCACGATTTTAATCAAAATTATTGAGAAATTTAATGGTTAAGGTGATTTATGTCTAATAATTAAGTATTTGAACATACGATGTTTTACTAATATATTTGTAGAGCCTATGATAATGAATAAAAATGTCGATTGAAAATCTGAAATACTATTTTCATACTAGTTTTCTTTACTTAATACATCCCAACATTTTAAACACAAATCAATTTACAGCAATCAAACATCACATATTCTGAAAAGAATAAAACCAAGTCATTAAAAATTACCCAATTTACAATTTTTGATTTTTCTTTTATATAACTTACTAAGTTACTATCAATATGTTGAACATCAAAAAAAATTGTAGTATCAATTTCCCTTAGCACAAATAAGGAAAACAAACAAGTGTAATAAATTAGTTACTTTTGTTAAAAAACATTTTAGGAGTAACAAACTGATTTTATCAGGAAAAATCGCTTTAAATTCAACAATGGTAATGAGTAAATGTGGTTACAAGAAATTTTCAATATAGTACTATAATACACAAAACTCATTATGCATTCGAGGAATACTACCCATTATAATCATATATAATAACATAACATATATTAAGTGCTGCTAAAATCTGCTGTTGTTCCTTCAATAGGATTTAATTTTGGTTTCTTTCTAACTTTAAGGATATTAACACTATACTTATCACTGTCACTTTTATAAAAATCACTACCATTCTGGTAATTTTCATTATCCAATGTGCCATTAGTGATGCTGGATATTGACATGATATTTCTATTATTCATGTGTCTATATTCAGCTACCGTAGGTATTGATCTTCTATTATCAATATCTTCTCCTACACTATATATTCTTTTTTCAATATTATTATTACCAGTGTCTTCCCCAAAAAAGCTAATACAAGGTTCTGAGGCGTAAAGTCGACTCGTTATTACATCATATGATTCACTTTTTGCTATTATTGATGTATTTTGTTTCTCATTCATTGTAATATTTTCATAATTATTCGGGTTTGTTTTTATTGTAGAAGTAGACAAAAGTAAAGATGTTGATCCATCTGATGAAGATACACATGAGTTTTCTAATTGTATATTCTGATTACTATTATCCCTCCGAATGTTATTCTCCTCATTATCATTACTCATCTTATTTTCTGTTAGATTTTTATTGCCCATATCATTGCTATTTGTAACCTCAGTAATTTTATTGATCTGAAGATCATTAATATTTTGATTATTTTCATGTTTACTCTTAGCCTCACAATTATCATCACCATCATTATTATTATGATTTTTATTAATATTATTTTTATTCTCAACTGCAGTGTCACTTGCATCAATACTTTTATTAAGTCTTTCAGCGGTCAATGTTAGTGGTATGAGTATTTTTTGTTTATATTCTGCTATTTGATTGTTTGTACGTACGTTACCCTGTAATGTTTTAGGAATCCCAGTTAAATTTTTCCAACTTTGTCTTTCCTCCTTCGATGTCATAAAAATATATGGTTTTTTCAATGGTTCTGCCATGATAACAAATTTTGATTTATGTAACTCGGTATATGATATACCAATAATAATAGATCCACCACATTGTGTTTCCTTTCTTAGTAATCTTCTTCTACATATCTCAGCATTATCGATACTACATTCATCTTGTTCCTCATCCGAGGAACTATGATAATCAATGTCACATTTACGGTCTAGATTTTGATATATTTTTGCAGTTCTTTGAATTGGTATAGTTCTAATCCTTTTAATGCATTTCTGAAGAAAGCGATTTCTTTTCTGCATTCTATTGTATTTATTCAATAATGATTTAATATGTTGTTTAGTCATTATTTTCTTCTCAAGTAATTCCTTTTCATCAGTGGGGTCATTAATAATTGTGACTCTTTGTAAGGTAGAAACCCAATTTGGAAGGTCCAATTTATCGTAAATGAGATCCAATCTTTCTGCCTCATTAATACCCTGATTCACATCAAATTGATGCATCCTATTCTCCTGTTTTAACATTTTCTTGTGAAAAGATGTATATCTTTCATCACTTAATGGGTCTACTAAGGTTTTGGTGACATTATTATTAACGATATTCCCATCCATGGAGACATCATTGCGATTAGTGTAAACTCCATCGATTCTATTTGTTTTTATATCTAAGATCATACTTGTAATCAATCCTTTAGATTTCTGAACATCTAACTTATCGGATTTTAAATTTAAATCCAATTCTACTTTAGAATCAGTATTACTATTGACATAATCATTCTCATCATCAGTTACCTGATGTGTTCTATCTATCGACACCTCTTGATCATTTTGTCTAACCCTTGAATGAAGGATTAAAAATTTCTTGTTTGGATCAATTGAATATTCATCTTGCTCAAAATCAAATCTACTATCGTCCGAGCTATCTTCTGTACCTTTAGATCTCAATGATCGTGAATCTTTTAAATTCTGTTTTGAATCCATTATTCATAGAAAAAAAAATTCCAAGGAAATATATTTGTACATATATACAGGTTAAAAAAACAAAAATAAAAAAAAATTATAGAGATACTCTTCGAATACCTTTAAAAAATATAGATAAACTATTAGACCAATCTTTATTAATATTAAACCCAACGTTTTCTTTAAATCTTCACTTTCCAATCATACCATCTATATTTTTGTGAAGTAAATAATCTTTTTTTTAATTATATTTTCAGTTTTTACCAATTTTTCATTTATAGTGTTTCCTAATCAGGTAATTCCTCGAAATTGAGGTAAAATGGATGATAGCGCCTTTTCAAATGTCAATTATTCTCTTTTCCTGTTTATATTTTTTTTTTGAATGCAATAAACAAAGAAATGAAAGAAAACGATCAATAAGTTTACTGTTAGTATCTTTCTACTCATCGAATGCAGCCACACAAAGAACAAATTATATATTTTTGCAATATTGTTGATAATTAACCTACAATGCTTAAGTAAGGCTAGAAAAGTTGTAGGTGTATTAATATTTTTCTCCTTCTATTTCAATTGTACTAGAATAACGAACATAAGTAGAAAATTAAATAAAAAAAAAAAGAAAGATAATTACGAAAGATATTATATGCCATGTTTAATAGGAATGGTAGAAAATCTATACTACCTGCATCAGAAAGTGTTAGGATAGGATATTCTGATCATGAGAAACATAAAGATAATTATTATTTTCACGATTCAAAAGATTTATTATTATCTAAAGATAATATAAATGGAACTTCAATATTAAATATGTTCGAGAATCAATTATCCACGCTTCATTGGAAATTATTCCTATATTCTTCTCTGTTTTGGATTGTATTAATCTCATATTATGAAACATCATACGTTAGGAGTACTTTAAACAAATGCCAGTGGAACAGATGGGAAAAATGGAGTTCTAACAGCCAACCACATCGAGTAGCGTTATATGCTGATCCACAGATTATGGATGCTCATTCTTATCCAGATAGACCAAGAATAATCAATTACATTACGAGGGCAATAGTAGATCATTATCACATAAGAAATTGGAAATATATACAATACTATCTCGACCCTGATACTAATTTTTTCCTTGGTGACTTATTTGATGGTGGTAGAAGATGGAATGACCAATATTGGATCAACGAATATGAGAGATTCCATTCGATTTTTCCTAAAAAGTCAAATAGAAAGACTGTCTTCTCATTACCTGGAAATCATGATATTGGATTTGGTGACACCGTTATTGAATCAAGTTTTAAGAGATTCTCAACCTTTTTTGGTGAGACTTCTAGCACACATGACGTTGGAAATCATACTTTTGTATTGCTAGATACAATATCTTTGTCTGATACAAGCAATGAAAATATTTCTTCAGTACCTAAAGAATTTCTTAATCAATACAGTACACAGAAGGAACATCCATTTCCAAGGATCTTATTAACACATGTCCCACTTTGGAGAGATCCAGAGGAACAACAGTGTGGTCCTAGACGTGAATCTAAAAAACCATTCCCTATTGTGCGTGGTGAACAATACCAAACAGTTATTGATAGTTCAATTAGCCAAAAGATCCTTTCCATTATAGCACCCAAATATATCTTTTCTGGAGATGATCACGACTATTGTCATATTAAACACACTTACCAACATAATGGTGAAAGCCATACAACAGATGAAATTACTGTAAAATCATGTGCAATGAATATGGGTATCAATAAACCTGCTATTCAATTACTTTCTTTGTTAAATGATGGGACAACAACAGATACAATACAAACAGAAATATGTTATTTACCTAATGCCTTCTTACCATTATTTGTCTATGCTTTTTTTATATTTGCTAATTTGGTTTTGATTATTTACGTTTTTGTAGCTAAAAGCAAACTAATAAGTCAGAATTATTTACCTATGCCAGTGGGTATGGATTATGAGCAAAAAAAGAAATATCAAACTATAAATAAGAGAAAACATATTATAAAACAATCCTTAATACCTATTTTACAGCATTGTTTATTAATATTATTTGTCATCTGGTTAACTTTTTATTATTACTATATTGTAGTGTAGTCGTTAATCCCAAAATATCATTAAAACAATTCATTTTTAAAATTTTATACGCAAACAAGGATATATATATGTAAATATAAAGTTAATATCGCTTCTGTTCCTAATTAATGTATTTATGAACAAATAAAAACCTTAAATAAAACATTGATCTTGCAATATATTCGCATCTTATGTAAATGTATATGTTTTTTCAATTGCCTGTTTTAATTATGAATCCACTCAAAAGGAACTTTTCTACAACATACAAAATAAAAAAAAGAAAAAAGAAATAATACAGATCTACTAATATTAAACTTCTTGACCTACATATAATACTTAGTTACACTAGGAAAAACCAAACCTGAAGAAAGTAAAAAAAGAGTAGTTTATCTCACAAAAAAGCTCATATGAATTATAATAAAGTCCATCAATTTGAACAGAATATTTTGAAAAACCATCTGGTTCAACAACAAGCTAACAATGACAACGTGTATGATCCAGATGATAAGGATGTAGATGAACTTCTGGATAGCCTAGAAGATGAACTAGATGATAATGATATTTATGTAAAATATAGAGAAAAACGATTACAAGAAATATCTGAACATGTTAAAAAGGTAGAGAAACAAATCAAGTTTGGTAATTATGGTATATTGGATACAATTGATAAGGAATCACATTTAATTCAAATTAGCAGTGAAATTGATAAAATTGTGATCCATTTTCAGTTAGATACATTTCCAAAATGTAAATATATGAATGATACACTAGCCATCCTAGCGCAAAGACATTTATATACAAAATTTGTTAAAATTAATGCTACAAATTGTCCTTTTTTGGTTAAAAGTTTAAATATTAAAGTTTTACCATTTTTAATTGGTTATTATAAAGGCAAAGAAGTTATAAGATTAATAGGTTTCAGTAAGTTAGGAAACAATCCAGATGAATTTCCGATTGAAAATCTTGAGCTACAATTAAGATCAGCTGGATTATTAGATCCGGTGATGGGATCTAATATTATCCATCTAAATAACAAATCTAATAGGAATTTTCAAAACAATAAGTATGGCTATGATGGTGATAGTGGTAGTGATTTAGATATATAAAGTTTCTGTATATATTTGCTTCTTAGTGAGATTTGCATCAAATTTAATTAAAAAATGGTAAAGACTATATGGAGTGCACATCTGTGTAATTGCATACCTAGTTTATTTATCAATATCCTTCTAAACACCTGACAGATAAAATGATACTTAATGCAAAAACAGCTTTTGACTCTAATAATAAAGAAAGAATAATATTAAAAATAAATGCATCCGTATAAAGCTGTATATTAATCTTTTTTGCTCAAATTGTAAAATTAAGAAAAAGCATCATTCTATCATATAAAAAAATAAGGTATTATTATTGTTTACTCTTAGATGATTCTAGCTTATGTAATTTTGTCTTCAATTGCTCATTTTCTAATAAAAGATGTGCTCTATGTATTTCACTGTCCCTCAAAGCATTCAATGATTTCTTCAATTCGATACAAGTCTTTGCATAACTATCCTTTAAGAAATTGAAATTTAATAGTAATTTATGTGTGTTAATTATTCTTTTTTTCATCTCTGAAATTTGGTGCATTGTATATTCTTTTGTTAATTTTTCAGGTATGTACGATTGTGAATTATATGTAGAATTTGTTCTTGAAATCAACATATTCCTGTTGCTACTATAACTATAACTTTTTGAAGTATTTTGTATTTTGCTATTAGTTTTTGATAAATCATTTGATGTTTTATTGATTAAATTATTATCCACATTTTTCTTGTGTATGCTACTATTGTTATTATTTTCAATTACCTTATGCAGAATAGTAGCTTCACTAGTTTTATTTAAAATATCCTTGTTACTACTATTATCTTGTTCTGTAGTTTTGGATTCATTATTATCCGTGGAAAGAGATGACATTGGCGATAAAGATGCAGGGGATAAAAACGGTGGCTCATGTGAATCATTGATGCTTATCTTAGCTGATTTAGTAAGTTTTTCGAACTCTTTAAAATCTATATCAATATCTCCTATCTTCCTTTTGAGATCATTGCCATTATGACTATTATTATTTTTAGTAGTAGTAATAGTTTCTGTAGTTGTAATATTAGAATTAGAGATACAATTATCGTTCGAAAAATCATGGTTAATTGTATCTGGGAAAACTAGATCATCTAACTCAAATGAAATAGTTGGATTATGATCTTCACTTAGCATACTTTCCAAAATAAATGGCTTTTCTTCATTGTTATGAATATTTTTTGTAAAATCATTATGCAACTTTTTCTTATCATTAATTAATGTTTGATTCGAATCCATTGAAATGATTGCATTCTCAATAACAGTTTCAAAATCTGTTGGAATATTTTTGTTATCTGATACTGCATCAACTGGTTGTTTTATATTATTGATGCCAGTATCACTTACATTATTATTATGATATTCAACCTGTTGATGAGTATTATGAATCAAGGATTCGGCTTTTGGAAAATGATCATTAGCCTCATTCAATAAGTTATCTAACGTCTTTTCTATTGCTGAACCATGTATCTGCCTACTACCGTCATTCTTATAGATCATACTATCAGAATCAATATTATTATTATTATCATTAGAAGATCCACCAGATTCGAATACCTTTTCTTTTTTTTGTGGAACTTGTCCCAATGTATTATCTCTCATAGTTAGTTTACGTTAGATATCCTTTTACAACATATATACATATATGTTATTTATCTATCAATTGTTAAAAAAAATATAAAAAAAATGCAGAATATATTATTTAGTTTAATACCAGATCTTATTAAAATAATTAGTATTACTTTCTGAAATTAAAATAGTTGCTTCTTCTGGTTCGAATTGGTGACTAATTTCTTGTCTATGCTTTGTTCTTCTATAGTAATATAAATTAGATCGATGATATTAGCTCTCTCTTATAACAAAAAATTTCAAGATGCTCATCGCATCGAAAGAAAATTCAAAATTTTTTAAAAGATACAAAAAAAAATATTGTTTGAATCATCACGAACAACGACCATGAAAGAAAAAAAAAAGACATTAATATGACAGTAATTGCTACTGTGATATAAATCACATATCTCCATTCATGGAAGGATCTTAATAATACATGTCAATATAAGAAAAAAATATTTCACTGTTCTTATCATATGCTGGAAGCATTGTATGATAATATTTTATTAATTTAGAATATATAAGAATACTTTTATTCATAATTTGTATAAATTTTAAAATGAATGATTATTAGAACAATCATTTGCTTACTTATCTATTATTAATTCATTAAAAATGGATATATAAAAAATTAATCTATAAAAATAATAATATTGCAAAACACAAAAATGAAAATTAATAATCATCTATTTCCACCCAACACCCACATATTTGAGGAATATTCATCAGACTGCTCATCATCTGAACAGTATAAGTTTAATGACGCGATTCTCCTAAACGCAGAAACTTCAGGTTCTTCTGAAACTACTATATAATTGCCAAAGTCCTTTTGTTTCATTTTCGAATTTTCTAATGGATGTTCATCTTCACTATATAAACTCAAATTCAATTGAGTTAAAGTGGACTGTTTACTAATTGGCTTTACAGTATTTGTATCGGAATTGTTATAATTGAATAAAGTTAAATTACTTCCCGAAGTAGTAGTAGAGCCATGAATTTTATAAGGTATACCAGATGGAGGTTTCTGTAAAATACCTTTAGCAATATTATCCTTTTGAACTGTACCCATCATTTGATCTTCTTCTTCTAATTCTCTTAATAAACGATTATCATGAGTTTCTTTGACATTATCACTATTATTATTGTCATCTGTAAATTCACGCTCAGAAAAATTCATCAATGTAAAATGTTTATTTCTTTCCTCGTTTTTTTTGTTAATTAATTTATTAAAAATATTTTCTCCAGAATTATTAATGTTTCTATTTAATTCAAATGATTTATTTATCAGATTTTTTTCAAATATATTTATCTGTGATGTTGATGTTGTTGGACCTGGAGTTGATGTATTTTCGTTGTTGGTATAATAGGGCGAAAGATATGTGCTGTTTAATGAACTAGTTGAATTATGATTACTTAAAGAGGGTGTAGAGAATCTAGTATAAAATTCAGGAGGAATCAACCCATTGAGATTTGGATTAATCGGCGTTGTAATGGTATTTGAGTAAATGTTTACTATGTTGGAATTAAAATTATTATTATATTTGCGTTTATAATGCTTCGGGGTATATGTATCATTGAAATTGCCATCATGAATATAAATATTTGTAAAACTGTTAGGTTTAGGTTTAGCTATACCATTTTCAATAGCATTCTCGATGTTTTGGTTATTACTATTACTATTATCATGATTGTTTTCTAAATTAATTAATGTTTTATCATAGTTAAATGGTTGCCTCTGAGCTGGATCCATTAAACTTAACGATCTAAATCTTCCCTTCCTTGGGTAAGGAACTGTGTTTAAGGAATTAATATCTGAAGAAGAACCCGAACGAGATAATAAACTTGGAACATAGAAACTGATCCCCTCATCATTATCATCACTTTCCTCATCCTCACTTTCATCATCATAACCATAATCTTCTTCTTCCTCATCATCATCTCCAGAAAATTCGTCACCACAAATAAAGATATCTTCATCGTCAGTCAAAAGTGGTTGATCTGAGTCTAATGGTCTAGTGTTTCCAACTCTTTTATTTTTCAACTTCTTATTGATGTTTGTTTCCTTCTCTAACTGATGTATATCTTCCTGATCAATCAATTGTAAAATATCTTTTGTTCTACTGATTGTCCCAAATGGTTCTTTATGATTACTAATGACTTGTGTCTTAAAGGGTATCTTACTCAAATGAGGTTCCAAAAGTTTACCAGTCCTCCTATTGATCGATAATGACCTTATTCTGACAGATTTATCTTTATTAGATGTTAACACCGTTTTTTGAAAATTTAATAATGAAGATAACTCCCTTCTTAATGTACCACCAACAGGCCCATTATTATTAATATTATTGAAATCATTGATGTTAGTAGAAGCAACGCTATTAGTATCGCAAGTGGTCGAGAGGTCATTTGCATAACTACATGTACTAACAGTAGTTGAGGTACTGGTACTACTATGGCTTGTGGAACTATTATTACTAATTTGTCTAGTTAATGAATTTGTATTAGATTTAGACAAAGAATCGTTGTAAAATTCATCGATAGATCGTTGGTCAATAAAATTCGTCAAAGGTTTATCAGCTAATATTGTTAATAATGCTTTAATACCCATGCTGTTCGTTATGACAATGATAGTATCTATTGCATCTGAATTTTTTGGTTTATTTTCGTTGAAAGAAAATTTCTCATTTAATTTATTAAAATATTCTTTAAATGGGAAATCAATGATGCTTAAATCAGAAGAATTCACTGGTGATAGATTTGAATTTAAAATCTCCTTGAATCTAATATAATTTAGAATTGGTTTTTTCAAAAAATTTTTAAACCATTTCAAAGAAATTTTGGATACATTTAAATCGATCTTTAATTTTATTATATTATTGTACGGCAGTAATGTGTCATATATAGTTTCAATTAGAAATTTGATAGTCTCCACATATCGCAAAGAACCACTTGATTTAATGGAGAGATTACAATTAATAGTTGGTGATTCATTATTTTCGTTAAATCTATGACAGAGAATAAATTTATCCCAAAATTCCGGATCATTGTTTGTAAAAGATTTCCATATGGAATACTTCAATTTATTTAATTTAAATTTTCTATTAAATTTAGATAGTTTATTATCCTTTAGTTCATCTAGATAATAGTCTATTGTGGGGATATCTATGTACACCATAATATTGAATGTTGTTATCTTTAATAACCTTGCATTATAATTATCATGCTCTTTTGTACTGTTATTATTATTATGTATATTTAATATTTCAGAATATGTTAAATGATATAAAAAATGTTTGCATTTCACAGTAATTTTAGGTTTCCACTTGTAGTCTGGACCATTATCATTATCATTATCATTATTTTTTTTGTTTTTACTATAATCTCTATATCGATTTGGTGTTAAAAAAATTTGTCGTTGTTGTTGTTGTGTTGGCATAGAATCTGTTATATCCATTGTATTTTATTTTACTTATTTGTTTTTATTGGTTTCAGTAGTTTGTATCTATAAATAATATGAAAATGGTGTTTTGGTATCCAAAGTTTATAAGAAAGCCGTTAGAGGATGGTAGAAAGGACTTATTATATGCTATATATAAACACAGAGGAACCAAAAAAAATAATTAAGCAAAATATCTAGTGAGTTTCCTTTTTAACCATTTACAAATCACCAAACTCCATTTCTCTCTCTCTCTCTCTTTGTCTCTCTGTCTCTCTCTGTTTTTAAGTTCGACAAGTCCAAAATCATCGAAGATCAAAAAAAGTAAAAAAGAAAAACCAAAAAAAGAAATAAAACCGAAGCCGAAAAAAAGAAAAAAAAAAAAAACATAACCATTCAAACACCCAAACATTCCGCAAAATCATCGATCGGGAATTTCAATAGAAGTAGACTTCTTAGAAAAGAAAAAAATATTAAATTTTCTCGGATTGAAAATTTATTGAGTATGCGTTACCATACCAACAGTTTTAGAACTATGAATTTTTTTTTCTGTTGAATTGGTTGTTTATTACATTCGTATATTATTATTATGATTATTATTAGTTTTTTCTTTTTCTTTTTCAAAATAAAAAAGTATATCCCCTTTTTTCTTTAAACGAGTACATATAAAATACGAAATGTTTTTAAAAAAAAATTTTTTACTATAAAACCCTACTTGGTTTTTGGAAATATCTTTCTTTGACTTAGGGAAGCCCTCTTTTTTTTTTTCTATCAAAGCATCGATAAAAAAAACCCTGAAAACAATTTTCTTCATCTTCATCTTTTTCTTTTTTTTTTTAAGATTAATAAATTTCTATTATTCTTTTATATTTCTATTTCGATTTTATACCCTTTTAGGAAAAGTAATTGAATCAAATCAAATAGACCAACACAACAATTTTTTTTTTATCATCTCTATTTATTTATTTATTTATTTATTTTTTCTTTGCCAATGCCTATATGGGATATTATGAAAGTTGCTAAGTTTTAAAAAAGAGAATGATTAATAGTCTAATACAATTAAGTGTCTAAATTCAGTTAACAGTTAGTATTCTTTTGTCTTGAGATATTCATATTTATTGATTGATAATTTTTTGATTTTATTAAAAACCGGCCACAATCAATAGAATAGGTAAGAATAGAAGACACTAATACACAATAATAATGACCATTTTATTAACTCCACCACCAACTATTGAAAAGACTGAGAGGAAATCATTCAAAAATAGGCAATACCATCCTAATGATACTGATATTCAAATTGAAACTCAAAGTAAAAATATCGTTCCAACATTTTTATTACCAAAATTAAAGGAACTTGAAGATAAAAAATCAAACAAATACATAAAACCTTTTTATACAATTAAAAAGAATAAACCACCTAAGAATTCAATCTTGGATTTAAATACTAATATTGATAAAAATAGTAAAAATGACTCTAAAAAATTAACTTTTCTAAAGAGTGTTTTTAATAACTGTACAAATATTGTTATGATCACAGGCGCAGGCATATCAACAAAAGCAGGCATCCCAGATTTTAGATCCAATGAAATTGGTCTATTTAAACAAAGACTAACGGACTCTAAGATTAAAGATAACAAATCATTATTCGATATCAATTTAATATATTCATCGAATGAATACACATTACAATTCAATAAACTGATTAGAAATTTACACAATTTATCCCAATCTAATACTCCAACTCCCTTCCATTATCTTATAGATAATTTAATTTCTAGAGGGCAGATTAAAAGAATTTATACACAGAATATAGACTCTATGGAAACCCAATTAAATTCCTTTAAAGATTTGGATCCAATTCAATTCTTTACTAAATTACCAACAAAATCACCTTACCCAAAACTAATTCAATTGCATGGTTCAATAAATTACACTCAATGTAATAAATGCCATCAAATCAAACCACTGAATCCATATGATTTTATCACAGAATTAGACACGTCTGAAACTAAAATAGATCAGATTTTGATACCGCACTGTTCTCAATGCGAAGAATTTGAAGAGGTTAGAAAGATTGCCGGTATTAGATCTAAAGGTGTAGGTATACTGCGACCAAAGATTGTTCTTTATAACGAGCTACATCCAGATGGTGATGAGATCGCTCGTATAATAAACTATGATATTAAATCTAAAAAAATTGATTGTTTAATGATTGTTGGTACCACTTTAGAGATACCAGGTGTAAGAGACCTTATTAAGGGAATTATTAAAAATATGAGACCACAAAGATTACTAGGTAAATTTGTCGTTATCTTTATCAGCAATGAATTACCAAATAATAATATTTTAAAACTGTTTGGAGATGATGGAATAGATTTGATTGTTCATGGTGATTGTCAAGATCTAGTTAATTTAGTATGAAATTTTGTATGCATTTGTCTCTCTCACTCTTTCTATATATATATATATAATATTTATATAGATACCATCTATATTTAAAGGTTTACAATTAATTCTGGAGGTGGTGGAAAATCAGGTACATTACCTAAAGTAAATATAGGACTTTGGAATGCTTTTATTATAGATTCGTCTAAATCTTTAACAGCATCCGATATCATAGGATTTGATATATTGTCAAGATTTACTTGATTGATTGTTTTATCAATGGTTTTTGTAGTCTTGGGTTGCATATCAGGGGTTTTGCCAAATGAATTGTTTGTAAATTTTGATTCATCTTTTTGTTGTCCAAATAAATTAGGAGTGTTTGTTGAAGTTTTTGATTTTACATTGTTACTATTGGATTGATTACTAAAAATATTCATAGCACCACTATTGTTATTGTTAATACTGCTCTTACTATCCGTTGTTAAATTTTGGTTGGTTGCTTTTTGTAGAGTACCAAAAGTTGATGGTCCTGTAGATGCCCCAAAAACAGATTTTACATTATTATTAGTGGCTGCTATATTAGTAAAATTATTAGCATTATTGTTATTGTTATTTGGTATATTACTAAATGAACCTATATTTGTTTGCGATTGTGATCCATTTGTGCCAAACACAGAACCTATTTTATTTGCTGTCGTATTGTTATTATTCTGTAATTGACTGAATGGTGAGGAGTTCATACTAGAGTTTTTAATATTAGTATTAGTGGCGTTTTGACCAAAGATGGAATTAGATACTGTGGTTTGTTTAGTTGTGAAAGGATTGACAGTATTTGCATTGGCACCAAATCCTGTTGAACCAAACATCGGTGTTGTTTGTGTCTGTCCGAATATTGACTGTGTTGTAGAATTATTACTATTGTTATTGTTATTTTGAAAACTACCAAACGCTAAAGGATTCATATTATTGTTGTTATTATTTTGTATATTAGCAAATGGAGAAGTCATTGATATATTATTATTATTATTCATACTATTATTTCCGAATGTTGATGATCCAAATACAGAATTATTATTAAAAGCTGGTTGACCAAATACACTATTTGTTGAACTGCTATTATTATTATTAGTTGCACTATTAGACATAAATGCTGAGTTACTATTACTACCAAAGGTATTTGTATTAAAAGAAGGTGCACCAAAAGCACTACTAGTATTATTAGAGTTAGTGAAGCTATTGTTATTGCCATTATTGTTAAATGTATTGTTTGATCCGAATCCACTTGAACCAAAAACTGGTTTTCCAAATACATTATTCCCAAATTGATTGTTACTGTTATTATTCATATTAGAACTTCCAAATCCTGGAGTACCAAAAGCTGAATTTGTATTATTACTATTACTATTATTTCCAAATCCAGTTGAACCAAATGCCAAATTTCCAAATGAATTAAATGAATTATTAAAGCCATTATTCATGTTATTATTATTATTGTTTTTATTCATGCTATTATTGTTATTGTTGTTAACGTATACATGTGCATATTTACATGAATTACCAAATTTACAATTACCTTGCTGAAAGAATTTACAAGGTATATTTTTATCACCGAATGCCATAATTTATTCAATGATATTGATCTGTCTGTGATAATAGATTGTCGAATGATTAGCACTTGGTAAAAACTAGAGATAATATAAAAAAATAAAAATTTGAATAAGGCTGGTAAGCAGTTGTGTTACCTTATTCATTATAGTCTTTCATACTATATTTGTGGTGTCAATATTTTATTTGATCTGAAAAAATATAATTAAAACCTTTATGCTATTTTATAAATGAGAAAATAGAAAAATTAAAAATTAAAAAAAAAAGAATAAATCATCGAGGCATTTTTCTATTAATAGAGAATTAGTTAGACAATGATGGTGGAATATACACATACAGATATACACATCTATAAAAAAAAATATTGGTATTAAAAATATTTGAATTCTTGGTTTGGTTGTTTTAATAACAATTCAACTTGTTCCCATACCAGTGTTTCTACTTCTTCAATTGACTTTCCACTAACATTAAGTAATTTAACTTCATTTGAATCACTAATATTTCTAAATAATGATTCAAATTGTGATTTAACTTTTTGTTGAAAGCTACTAATCTCATATCTTTCATCACCAAATCCATTTCTATCAGATTGTCTTGTTAAATCATCTTGAGTTAAAAATATTGTCAAATCTGGTCTTAATAGCCCTTTGTCAGGAGAAAGACACCATTGCCAATCCATCCTTGGTGTTTCCTTGGCTGCAGAATAGGCTACTCCAGAATACACATATCGATCGAGGATCACATTCTTTCCCTCTTTCAATAATGAGATAATATGATCCATTAGTTCCCATCTATTAGCAGAGAATAATAGATGAATAGATTGATTAGGTAGCGAATAATCTAGATTAGTCAAATATTCATTGATTATTTTCCCAATTGGAGTGTCTCTTTTAGGGTATTTGATTAATTCCACTTTTGGTTGTAATTTTTTGCATAGGATTTCAGTTTGTGTTGTTTTTCCAGTTCTATCTAAACCCTCTATTAAAATCAATTGACCTCTTGTCATACTGTTGATCTTATTCTACTCTTTTAGCTTCCCTCAACATTTTTTTAGAAATGGATAGAAAGAAACGGAGAAGAAAAACAAACTATAAGATGGTTAACTTTTGAGTCAGCTATTGAGTTCATCTCCAAATAAGATTTTTTTGATTATAATTGTTGTATATGTGTATGTAGAGAATGAAAAGAGATGACTATGATATAACACATGTTTTTTTTTGTCAGCTGATACGTTGAGTAAACCCTAATTAGGGTATGCATATGTATGCACACATTATTTCCTCAATTACTACTCAAATATTTATTCTCTCAATTATTTTTTAGTATTTAATTGAGGCAGACATATTCTAACAATTGAATGAACAAATCTATCTATCTATATCTATATATCTAATTATATCCATTTATACATTATATACAAATTATTATCGCTAGGTTTATACATAGAAATATGTAGATTAAAATAAATAAAATGGATTTTAGCAGACGATAATTGAAACATAAATTATCACATTATTTCATATTGTGGTTATTATTTACAAGAGTTAAAATATTTTATTCAGTTTTCTATTCCTGCTTTTTTTTTTTTTTATTTTATTTTAGTTCATGGACGTTTAAAATACAGAAGGTAAGAGTGAATATGTTCACTTTATTTTGGAGTTGTATAGAATCTATCAGATTCAAAATCTTCTGACTGGTAGCACTTTTTGGAATGACCATAAGAAGTATCGTTTTTCCTAGATTGAAATTTCATACGAGAATAACTGTGATAATTATGTTTTTTTTCTCTATATTTATGACTGTGTGTATTCAAGTGATCATTCTTTTCCTCATTTAAATTTCGTCTCGTTATTTGAAACATAGTTTTTGATATTGGATTCCGTGTTAGACCTAATCTATCTATGACAGTTCTTGTTACAGGCAGTTTTTTATACGGTTCATTCAATAAAGACCCATATGTCTTTGCTATTTCTGGTAAAATCACCTTTTCAGTAAACATATATTCTTTGATACACGATCTATAATACGATATCAATGAAATAATAGATTCTGACAAACTTCCCAAAGCCATAGTTTGAGATTGAAAATTTGCAGCTAAGTGGTCCTTTGCTTCATTAGTTGATTCATATCGAGTCTTGTTGATGATATCGATATTTTTAGTTCTTTTTAATTGATCAATAAAGGGTAGCTCCTTCTCACATAAAAACATAATCGCTTTCCCATCTTTACCACTTCTAGCAGTTCTACCTATTCTATGAATATAATTTGCTAGCTCGGTTGGAACACCGATTTGTAACACTTCTTTAACGTTCGGGAAATCCATACCACGTGCTGCAACATCTGTACAAATCAATAATCCATTAGAATCATTTTTAAACTGTTTAACTAAATTAGTTCTTCTTGATTGTGACACTTGTCCATGAAATTCATATATTGGAAATGATTGGCTACCGAATTCTTTATTTAAAATGGAATATATAAACTTTGTAAATTTCACAGTAGGGGTGAAAAGTATAGCTTTGTAATCAATATTGGTAGTTTTACTAGTCTTGTTGTTCTCTACTATTTTTAATTTAAGATGGTCAATCGTGGCGTGAATACTATCAGCAAAACTTTTCGACACAACTAATGATTGTTCAATCTTTTCGTGTGCTTCAGGTTCATTTTTATCTATTGTGTCAATGAAAAGACACTTTTCTTTATTCATAATATTATTTGCAAGATTCTGTACTTTTTCATCTAATGTAGCAGAGAATAATAAAGTCCTGATATGTTTATCACCATTGACATTTAGACCATTTAAAGTGGTTGAAATATGTTCCAGATCTTGTTTGAAACCTATCTCCAACAACCGATCAGCCTCATCCAGGACTTTAAAATCGACAAATTTGAAAAACTTGTCTCCTACCCTATCCAAGATATCAATAAATCTACCAGGTGTGGCAATAACGATATTTGGTCTCCTCTTATACATGAAATCTAAAGATTTCTGTAAATTTGTGCCACCTACTAGAGAAATAGATTGATATTTACTCAAAACACGATAATTTTTGTGTAATTTTTTAACTTCAGTTTCAATCTGTAAAGCCAAGTCTCTAGTTGGAGCAATGATGACAGCTTTAACCATGTACTGATGTTGTTGATGTGTGTTGATTAAATGTTGAAAGATAGGTATTAAAAAGGAGAAAGTCTTACCTGTGCCTGTCTTTGCTCTGGTTATTATATCAGGCTGTTTGACGTTGTCATTACTATCACTTATCAGAATAGGTTTAATAGTTTTCTGTTGAACCGGTGTTAAACTGGGGAAATTCATTCTCTGTATGGATAAAAATAAAGACCTATCAAGGATCCCTTCATCATACAGTTGTTGTAAAGTGACTGAACCCTCATTTGATAAATGGATTAATTTCGCTAAAGTTTCTTTTTTAAATTCAACTATATTGAAATCCTGTACACTGATGCTACTACTACTACTACTACTACTATTATTATTATTATTATTATTATTATTTAACTGACTATTTCGATGTTTATTATACTGATTATCGTGTTTAGCCTTGAAATAATTGTTATGTTTATTCTTGAAGTATTGGCTATCTTTAATACTGTGTCTTTGAGTATTATAGTTTCTTATAAAATAGCTGATACTATTTAAGCGTGTTGGTACAATAATAAAATTATTGTTGTTTTGACTGCAAATACTCCTAATATTGATATGACTCAAAATCCTTAAACCAGATTTAGGTATTGACACACTGTTGAATCGTAACATGACTATTAATCCCATATTTCTAGATCTTCCTTCTATTTTTATCTTATTTTTTGAATCAAATGTTGTAGAAAGAGAACTAAAAAAAAAAATAAGGAAAAGAAAATTGGAGGTTCAATAATATGCTGATGTTATCACTAACGTTCAAAGGTATATGCAAACAACAAGGATAGAGAAACAAGCACAAGAGAAGACAGTTTTCACACTTGCAGTCAACTGTTTTTTTTTATATATACAATAATACATCACATACCACCTCTTTACCAGGGTAAACTAATAGATAGGTATACTTGCTCACTCATTTGTTGCAACAATCAATCATTATTCTGAAACATCGCTGTAGCCATTATCACTATCATGATTATTATTATTATTACTATTATTATCTTTATTCATCTACTGGTTTATTTGTTTGCCCATAGAAAAAAACTTTATGGTAGCGACGTGCGCTAGACAGACGTTCGTCTGGTGTGATTTTAGGTCTTAACAAAAAGAACAACAACAAAAAAAAAATAAAAATAAAAACTAAAAGAATTGTCTCCATTTTTTTTTTATTTTTTTCATTTATCTTCGTTAGAAGCGATCTTTTATTTTATTTTTTTTTTTATTTTATTCTTTTTTTTTTAGAAGAGCAGCGGACGATACAGAAAGGTGATTATAAAATTACCAATTTTGTTATTGCCTAGTCCTCTTTCTGTTCTTCCAAGTGTTTATAAAGATAACAGACGTACACAGTAAACTATACTATTACATCTGCACATATATATATAAAGTGACCGTTTTATTTCCTTATCATTCTCCCCATCAATTTTGGCTTATTAAGTTTGTTTAGTTACTGATTCTATCTTTTTAAACCTGTAAAGAAGAGATAGTTTAATTTCATTAAGTATTAAGTATTTTCAAATAAATAACAGGAAGGACAACTAAAGAAAAAGAAAAAAACACATACAAATAGAAGTAATCTTTATCTATATTCTAGTTTTATCACTTTATTGCGTTTTATATACATACACTATATAAATAAAGTTACTATTATCATTAGTCACTATCCTTACTGTTTGTTTGTTTGTTTGTTTTTTTATTTTATTTTAGCTTATTTTATTTTATTTGCAAACTTATTATTCCGTCTATCTCTGTTTCATATACTTATTTATTATTTTTATTATCATTCTCGTAGCTAACTTATTATACTATTATCCTTACTTTTATCCTTATTAATAATTATCACTATAGTTTTGAAAATATGTCGGTAAATTCTCCCATCCCACAAATGATAAATATATCAAATACATTATCTGCTAACACCATTCAACAGATAAGATCAGATCTGTCAAAATGGCAGACAATAATACATCATCAAAGAGTTGCCAGTTCTGACTCCAAATCAACCCCCCTCCTGTTGACAATAAATGATTATGAAAGAATTTTAAGTCATTTAAACTCCTTGATTTATGCAAAGAGACAATTCATCTTAGATAATCTCTTAATTAATGATCCGCAAGATTCTAATTATAAATCGGTTACTGATGCTGATAGAAACCTATATAACGGTTTATTAAACATGTATAAAGATTATATTATTGAATTGGAGCAACTGAAAGTTACCTTTAACTATCAAAATAATATACAGCAACAATCTATTGAACCTGTCCAACAGCAGCAACAGCAACAGCAACAGCAACAAGAGGTTAAACCAAGTGAAAGAATTATTGACCATATTAATAAAGTTTTACCTACTGAACTAGCAAAGGTCAGAAAGGAGTTTATAGATAAATTGATTAAAGATAATGAATTAAGAGAGTCTTTAAAACCAACCCAAGATTCTAATCCAAATGAGGACCTTTTATTATCCGGAATAATCAAACTATGTAATCTAGATATCAATAATAAAGATAATATTATCACATATTTGAAGTTTTTGAAGCTTTTAGGTTATTCAAAAGATCTATTAAGAGAAAGACTACCGTCTGCGTTGACTAAACCTAAACTTAAACAGAAGATAAAGCAGCCACAAGTGTCGACAAGTGTGACTAAATCAATCAAAAATCCATCTGCTCCTTCTTCTTCTTCTTCCTCTACTCCAGCAACAGTAAAAACCAAGCAGACAAAGAAGAAAATTTCTAAACCAGATATATATATTGCTGACTCAACTAATAAGAATACCGTTGTTAATATTACTAATAATAATAGTGATAGTAATAATAATGATATTAATGATAATCAGACAGTTTCTGATTCTAATAAAATAACTAGAGATAATGAAATTAACGATTATGATTCTACTACCGCTGAGAAAATAACCACTGGTACTGATATTGGTATAAATAAAAAGAAAATATCATTTTCCAAATATTTACAAAAGGATGAAAATGATAAGGAACAACAACATACATCATTAAAAAGATCTATTAGTGGTGATAATAATGTGATACAAGAAGACCATTTCACCATTAAGAAAAGAAAAATTACAATTCCATCTAATGATATCATTACCTCATCTAATACCATTGAAGCTAAACCACCCACCTTAAAATCTAACTCATCAATAAAATTGACGTCAATCTTGAAATCTTCATCAACAGATAATAATGATACTCCTGAAAGAAGGCTGAAAAATAAAAACAGTAAGCTTAGATTCATGGATGATAAAGATCTTGTGAGAGTCTATGGTGATGATTTACCACAAGAAGGTTTAAAAGTTACACCAAATGATTTAAAGAAAATTTTAAGGCCCTTCATTGAAGGTGAACCAAGTGAAAAATTGTATCTTGACACTGTTAACACGTCTTTGTCTTCCATGGGTCAATCTATCCAGGTGGTTCCATTAAATTTAAACAACATTAAATCCGGTATCGAGAATAATGATATAGTGGAGACTAGAGGTGGTCCAATTAAATGTGATACAATGGTACCCCTATTGTATAGGAACGAGTTTTGTAACTTTAGTAAAGATTTAAAGAAATTCATACCAAAGGAACCAATAATCACTAACGAGGATATTGAAGCGTTAAATAATCCAGAACTGAATAAACCAATAATTGCTAGACCATTTGGTAAGAACAAATTATTATTAAGAAATGATAGAGGTGGGTTGCCATATAAGCCAGTTCCTGAAGTAACCAAAAATTATTATCCAATAAGGTATTCTTCTTACAAAAAATAATTTACAGAGTAACATATTAAACTAATTACAAATTAATCATAGAATAGTTGTAACACAAATATATATATAAAGGTTGATAAAAATAATAAAGATATATATATATATTTTCCCAATTAATGATTTAACTATCTTATTTATTTTGAATTTATATAGTATCTAATCTAATCTTGTTTGAGTTGCCTCCAGCGTGATGACAATTTTTTCGACACATATATTGTGCTAGCGCTTAGGCACCCAAATGGTGGAAAGTATTCCAAAAGTGTTCTAATGACACCAGGTTTAATGTTCTCCACTAATAAATCGACTTGTCTATTCAAACTTTCTAAAGTTTCATCATTATAAATTATGTAATCTGATTTCGCTTTCCTTAAATCCATAGACATTTGAGATTTTATTCTATTCCTTGCGTCATCAATGGACAATTCGGGATTTCTTATCTGTAATCTTTCTAATTGCAATTCTTCATCACATACCACACTAATCGTAACACCACAGAATTGATCCAATCCACTCTCAAATAATAATGGTACATCTAACACACATAGACTGTAACCCTTTATATAATATCCAATAACTTGCTGAAATATTGTGTATCTTATTGTAGGATGAGTGATCCCATTCAATTTTTGTAAATCATCAGGATGCGAAAAGACCCATTTACCTAGTGCAGATCTGTTCAATCTTCCATTAGATAGCAAGAGATCAGGAATCTTATCTTTGAAATAAGATATTATCTTCTTATAAGTATACTGACTAGGTTCTACTATCTCCCGTGCAATTTGATCTGCATCTATTATAGGTAACCTATGTTTTTCTTTAAGTCGACGTGATACAGTACTCTTACCGGCTGCAATACCACCTGTTAACCCTACAATCAACATTGTACACGAATATTTAGCAACAATTATTAAGATGTTCAGTACTGCACTAGAAGTCAATTCAGAGCTTACGAGATTTCCGTATGAAAAGTTAAATTAATTTTCTTTTGTTTTCCTTTAGTTGTAGAAGAGGCTTACTGAGGAAGCAGAAAATTTCTATCTTCTTCTATCTTAAATACTGAAGTACTGAAATCTTGTCTGAACGTAAATCTTGCTCATTACATCTCCTTGTTATAACGACATATCGATTAGTGATTTTAAGTTGACTACTTTTAAAAATATTCACTATTGTAATGACTTTCAAGTTTTCACCGCTTTTTATTTTTCTTCCCTTTTACCTTTTTGTATACAAGCTAAGAATTTGAAATTGTGAAGAGAAGTGTTACCTCATCATATAAAGTTATGCTAATATATATTATGACCAACTATTATTTATATCAATAAAGTCACACACTACCGCTACGTTTCTCTTTTATTAGGCGTATAGGTTGTCTTATAGAGTCTCTCTGAAATGCAGCTGCCACGGATTTATACCTTGGGCAGTTCTCCTTTATTCCTACTGATATCTCACGAAATTGCCAGACTATCAGACCCTTCTAAGAATATTCCAAATCTAATTCTTTTACTTAGTGACCCATTAAAATTGAAAAGATTTCTAAATAATGATTCTAAAATAGTTGTAAAAGGCGGTAGTGTTTCATCAGACCCAATCTTTCAATATATGGCAGCTTGTACACCTCCTACTTTGGTAACAAATGATAAAATAATCTTGGAGAATTTGGTCGTTATGGAAAGAAATCCAAAGAAGCTATTGGCAGATTTTAAAAAATATAAGGGCTCATTAAATGATAAATCAAACGTTTTATTGATTAATCCACCAATGGGTATCCTCGAGATACTTGAAAATAAGATTTGGGATGATTCAAAGAAACCAAAGTTTTTTCTTGGATTGACAGATAAAGATGAACAGTTATTGACAGTTAATAAATCAATATATAATTCAAATTTGATATTGAATACTGCTATGTTATCACAATATTCTAAAGAGTTTTCTGTACAGTTAAATCCTTTACTTTGGGGTGATAAGATACGATTAATGATAACACAAATTCCAATACTAACTACAGATTTGCAAAGCCGCTTAAGTTTTAATCAAACTATAAAGAATAATAATTTAAAAGAACAAAATGATTTAATTCATATTATGTCACAATTGAATAAATTTAATACTTCAATAATCGAGTTTACTGATTTCCAATGTTTAAGGTTAGAAAAATGCATAATGAATAGTTGTATTGAATCCTTAGCTGTACTTTTTGATTGCAAATATGTTCATGATTTATTGATGATTAAAAATTATAAAACACTATTAAAAGTTATAATAGCTGAGCAGCTTGAAATCATAACAAAATCCTACCCGTATCTTTTGGACTCTACTGATTTTTATACAATATTTAATGTTGATAGATTATATGAACTTATAATTATGAGATTGCAAGATTTTAAGTCAAAATCAAGGGCGTATAAAGATATGCAAAGATTGAACTTACAGATAATAGATGATTTAAATGGTTATTTTGTTCGTTTAGGGTATAAAAATAAAATTAATTGTAAATGGAATAAAATGTTGTCTTGGTTATTAAGAGGTAAATTAGATATCAAAAAGCAAACTTTAAAATCAAACTTTCACATGTAAATAGAATATATACAAATATACAAGCATATATAAAGTATTGTCATATAGTATACAATGTAATCATATATTTATTCATACTCACGTATTAGGGTGATGGTTAAAATTAGCTATGCATATATATGCACGTTAAATATCTGAAGTTTTGATAAATTTAATCATATATATATTTATTATAGTTTATTTATATGTGTTTGTAATATGCCGATATAATCCTTATGTATCATTATAATATTTCTACAACAGAGAGAAATCCCAACATCATTAGTGTTTCTAAATAACTTCTCTAAATCGTTGATTTTCTTTATGGAATCGGATAAGACTTCTTTCAATAAATTTTGCAGAGCCTCTTTAATCTTTGGAAAAAAGAAATCCTCACTTATATAGCCATTCATAAATTTTGCTACTCTATCAAAATCTTTAGTAACAATCAAACTTAATACAATCAAAGTACGATAACTTATTTCATCCTTATTCAAGGTATAATCATTCCAATATTCATTTTCTTTTAAAAATTGGATTAAGTTACGTTGTTCATCTAAATTAGAAACTTTGTCATGTAACAGTTTTATGATTTGCTCACTAATGTCAATAAAGTTCCAATAGTTTTCTTTAAGAACAAATCCATATTCATTTAATAGAAAATCATTCGAATGGGCACCGTAATTTAAAAAAACTTGTTCTCCCAATTGATTGTATTCATAGTTACCAACACGAATCTCAAATTGACCTATACCAGATATATTATCCTTTTTAAATCTATTTACGTAAGGGTAACAATAAAAGTCAGTCTTATCAGAATGGTTCAAAAAATCGACCAATGGTACCATGGTAAAATTACTCAGAATTTTATCTTCAGAATTTTTCTTTATTGGGATTTCACAATATAAACATCTTGAATTGATAATAAAATATATCTCCAAGAAGGTATTGAATAGATCGTCATTGGTTAAGGGAATTAGTGGATAAACTTCATTCCATTTTTTGATTATTGGGAATATTGTATTCCAATCGTTACAAACCAATTTAGAAATTCTCTCCATGTGCTTTTGAGATGCATAAGGTAAAAAATTGATCAGGGTATTAAATATCATAGAATTTTTATTATTTTTTTGACAATTCCAAATAGTGGGGATTGATCCCAACTCAGATGAAGTCGGCCACACATCAAAAAACGGTTGCCAAAATGAGACGATTGGTTTATTATCTGTAGAAATATTATTATGATTAACCCAGTGTGATAACAAAACCCATTCGGCTAATATATAAAGTGCCAATAACTGGAATGAAGATAACTGTAAAATGAATTCTTGAGACAGCATTGAATATGTCTTATAACGAGGATCTTGATCCTGTGAAAAATCCACCGATGTTGTTAAATTATTTTCTTCATTTCCTGTTATTCCTGGGATGGAAATAGATTTGTTAAATTTGGATATATGATATAATACGGTATGGAAGTTCAATTGGTATGAACTTGGTATAGACATTAATGTATCATTCTTTTTTAATTTTTCAGATTTTATTAGATAAACACCACGACCAGACTCTCCCGTGTCAATCACATCTAGTGCATCTGAAAATTGGAACTGATCAGAATTCTTCAACCATTTTAATAAATTTAAGATCTTGGTTTTCATCAATAATCTTTCTTTTTCTAAAATGCAGTTAAAATCATATACAAGTTATTGAGGTATATATTTGAAAAGTGTATTCTTCAAATAAAATTTTTGCTCTACTACTCATAATAGTATGTTTAGGTTCAAGAAGACCTACCAAAATATGTAGGCACTGATAATTAGAATTTTATGCAGAAGCAAACTTAATAACGGGTCTCAAGTAAATAAAAAATTGGAAAATATTCGTTATCTCTGTTTTTTTTTTCTACTGCTAGGTAACTTGAAAAATAAAAAAGTCTTGTAAAATTTAGAATATATTAGAATATCAATAATATATGGGAGGAGATTATTGTTTAATATGCTATGGCATTCTATTTTATGATCTATATATCTAAAAAGCCTCACTTTTTTTTTTGAAATGACAGTAGATCATCAGAAATTAAGTAGAACATCTGTATAAGTATGCGTATATATGATCTCCTTCGTATCCACTCTCTCTGTCTGACCTTACAATATATATATGGGTGAATCGTCTCTTAACTAAATTTTTGTTTTAGAAAAACTGCAATTATACCAACAGAAACGGTCGTCAGTAATATGATTGTTGATATGGTTTTCTTGTTTCTGCTGTTATCATTAGATGATTCATTTGTTATGTGATTATTATTATTATTATTATTATTATTATTATTATTATTATTATTATTATTATTATTATTATTATTATTATTATTATTATTATTATTATTATTATTATTATTATTATTATTATTATTATTATTATTATTATTATTATTATTATTATTTGAAGGTTGCTTCAATACTGGAGTATCGCTATTTCTATTATTATTTTGGGTTAACAAATTCTCTTTATTTATTATTGTGCCATTATCATTTGATTGGGTAGCTCTTATATCTTGTGTTGAATTAGTATCATTGTTCTTTTTACAAAATACTGGCAAACTATTTTCTGTAATCTTCAAATGTTTTTCGTTAGAACTTATCTTAGTTGAAAATAAAGTCAATTCAGATAAAGAACCCATCGTTTTATTCTCTTCATCCTTTAGAATATTCTGCTGTGATGAGCAAGAAAGAGACGCCAGTGATTTAGATGACGAGGATATTTGTTTGTTCTTATTTAAACAAGAATTCTTGTATTTTTCTACTTGCAGTCTTGTTTTTAAATCTTCAACTTGCATCTCTAAAGAACTTATCAATTTTTTATTTGCCTTTATCTTTTCAATATGTTTTTCTTTGAAAATCTCTTGTTCTTTATTCATTGTAGTAATTTGATCCATTGTTTCCTTTAAAATTCTTTCGTGTTTTTCAGTAAAAGTTTTCTTTAATGTGTCCTGTAATTTAATTAGTTGTTTATCATTCCTTTCAATCATTAATTTATTAATATATTCTAGATTTGTTGTATAATTAATCATAAAATTTTCCATTGATTTCAACTTCTCATATTCTTGTCTTTCTAAGGCCAATTCCGTGGAAAGTAACTTAATAACATTTATCAATTTAGGACTGGTGCCTATGGCATTATTTATGAATATACCACTTAATATTTCTGTCTCTGGTCCTAAGATTGCATCTTCTAGATCTAAGTTATTGACATCTCCAAACATAGCAGTTTCAAAGGCGGCTCTCTGTGCAGACAATGGGTTCACTGTAATAGGTTCAATTCTACCATTCATTTTATCAATAATATTGTTATCATGAGGATCATTTGATGTTAGTCCATTTAATAATGGGATTATTGTAATTTCTTCAACTAATGCACTAATCTTCCTATGTTCAAACTTAGTATCTATATCAGTTCCCAGATCAATAACATCACCAATCTTCAATTCAACTTCATGTGAATCTATTCTATTTCCATTAATGAATGTACCATTACTTGACTTTAAATCTTTAATGTAAATTTTACCTGTCCCTGGATCACAGGTCAAAGATGCATGATTTCTTGATAGTACTCTTGAATCAAAATTACCATTGTCTGGTCTAACCAAACTATTTGCATTTCGTTTAGGTAAATCAGTTCCATCATTTATAATATTATGAGTATTCATGCGATTATTATTATTGTTATTATTATTGTTGTTGTTATTGTTGTTGTTATTGTTTTTGTTACTGTTGCTGTCGTTATTATGATTGCTATTATTGTTGTTGACCACAGGTCTACCTAATTTTAATATATCGGGTTTGAATGGAACCATTAAAAATTTAGTCTCAAATGTTTTATTTAACGATTTTAAAATGATTATATACGTGTATTTGTTACGAGATGTTAAAACTGATGGAGAGATATTATTTTTGTTGCTGGTGTCATCGTTGTCGTTGTTGCTATCTCTGATATCCGATTTATTATTATCTTGTATAGTATCTTTAATTTTATGCTTATGATTTCTTTTTTTGACATTGTTGGTTGTGTCAATCATATTAGTGTTAGCAATTGTATTCTCTGGTAATTCAATTTCATTATTATTATTATTGTTGTTGTTGTTGTTGTTGTTGTTGTTGTTGTTGTTGTTGTTGTTGTTATCCAATGGTTGTATCACATCATTTGTAGTATTAAATTGGTCGAAATCATTTTGATACTGTGAACCTTCACTTCTTGAATTAGACCTCGCCCTTCCCATCCTTGGTTTAATATTTGGAGAAAGCAAAGAAGATGATGATGAATCACCATTATTTGTAGGAGTATTGAGCTCGGATTCAGAATAATTTTTCGAAGATACTGGATCGAATGAAACCTTTTGGTTTGATCTAGAGATTGGAACAGTAACCCTAGGTGATATTACAGGATTCATATTTGAAGAAGGACTTCTATTTCGATCCAAATTAGAAGAGTGAAGATCATTATCGTTTTTATCAACTGTTGTCATTCTTTATATCTATATGGGTGTATGTATATGTATATTGTTATTGCTGTTTTAGTTAATGTAATGATTTATTGTTGAAACATACTCATGTATTCACATATTTATAAATACACATGTGATACAAGTTGATTTGTGATATGATTATACAGCTCATCCAAATTGATCTTGAGTCCCTCATATTGCTCCAGTATAAGCAAAACAGAACAAAACATGGCAGAACGTTCTTAGACAGAGAAAGAAACTGAGGAAAAAAAGACAGATTGTTCTGGGTGCAAGAAACATAGAAACCTGAGTTTTACACGTAAATGCATATACAGATATAGTATAGTTATACATGCATATATATATGTATGTGTATGGAGAGATTGGGAAAAGGCAAAGTGACAGATCTATAGTTGTCACTGTACAACTGTGTGACAACATGAGTATCACAGCAGATCAATCCTTACAGAGAAGTATTCAATCGTTAGAAGAATCAATTAAGATATTAAAAGATATCTCTGATACACTGAAAACAAACAATGTGAAGACACGATATTTATCTAACACAATGTTACAATGTAATAGAAACCATTATTTGGCCACTGAATTTGATATGGAGAGAGCAACAAAGGATTTGAATGAGGAGATTGACCCTATTATGAACTCGCTACAAGACCATTTAAGCAAACAGTTGGACAGACTGAAAAGAGAGATAAATCAATTACAAGAGAAATATAGTAAGAATCAAGAGTTATTAGATTTAGAGAATGCAGACGCAAAGAGCAGTCAGAATGTTGGTTTGAATAAAAGAATGAATACACCAGATGTGATGATGGGACCATTATCAGATGAACAATTCAATGAATTGAAAATGTTAACAGCACAGATTCAATCAAAAAAATTAGAGTTAAATAATTTATAACTCTATAATGCTAGAACAATACACAATATAGATATACTTTTTCACTTACTCATTCACATTTACACACATGCACACCCTCTTTCTATATATACATGTATATCCATGTGGTATGTATGTTTGAATGTATGTATGCATCAATATAGAATTGTAGTTGTTAGATATATGTGATGTTTAAATGTTTTGTATCATGTTAGCAGTTATCTATTTCACTGCCATTGAGAAGAAGGAAGTCATTTAGATGGATGGATATACTTTTTTTTCTTAGTAAAGATTATTCGTTGTGTTTGTGGTGATGACAAGGGAAGGGCAGTTTGTTTTAAGATTCAATATAATGATTGCATATAACCTATTATCTAGATATATATAAAGAAAGATCTGACTATTAAATATAAGATAATATATGTCTGTATGCAAATATATTGTTTATTTGTTCGTTTAACGACTTGTTTTTGAATAAATATTAGTGAAAAAAAAAATATCGATATACAGAGTTATATATTATTCATTATTCACTAATCATTATTAGCAATTCAATCTTCAATTCTTAATCCTCATTCTTCACAATATATTACGTAGAATCGTATAGGTGGGAGTGATATTTTATACAATAACATGATATCAGGATTTCATTGCATCAGTAAACAACCCTTAAATAGAATCGCAGGGGGTAGAATATTAGGAAGTAAAGTCGTTGGGAAGAGAACTTTAATACTGGAAGCCGCAATGATGGCAATGGCTAGTAAATATATCTTTGGTGGTGAGGCAAGGTTAGCAGACAAGATGGGTAATGGGGAATTATACAATAAAAATGAAGATTACAAACAATTACAGAAGGAGAAGCAATTACAAAGATTGAAAAATTTAAAGAATAGTAGGCCTATGGAACCTAATTATGAAGGCCATATCCCACTATGGCCTTCTGAAAAGCTTTTTTTGTTTCTTGTGTCTGGGATAAGATCTTTTTATCATCCTGAGAATGGCATCAATATTGTACAATTGGGTGAATCTACAGCTATTAAACCAGTTTTGGATCATCTACATCACACTATGTTAGCAGATCCAATAGGTAGAAGGATACTTAAAGATAAGCCTGAAGTTAAAGAAAATACACTTCATATGGAAACACTAGCTAATTATCCAAAGAACACATTCGGTTATCAATTCTATACATGGTGTAAACGTGAGAATGTAACCCCAGATACAAGAGCCCCTATTAAATATATAGATGATCCAACCCATGCTTTCATCTTTAAAAGGTATAGACAGTGTCATGATTTTTATCATGCTTTAAATAATGTTCCTATTATCATCGAAGGGGAAATAACCATAAAAGCTCTTGAGGGTGTCAATTTAGGGATTCCAATGGCTCTTCTAGGTACACTTTTTGCTCCCTGGAGATTGACTAAAATTCAACGTGAAAGATTGTTTGATATCTATTTGCCTTGGGCTGTTAATTCAGGTTTGAAATGTAAACCTTTGATTAATGTTTATTGGGAAGATCTTTTAGATAAGGATGTTAACGAAGTAAGAAAGCAGATAGGTTTATTCCCACCTCCAGATTTAAGGACAATAAGAGATCAAAGAAGAAAAGAGCTAAAAGACTTAAATGAAAAATATAAAAATTTGAAAGAAGAATATAATTAAGAGTCAATGTATTTTGTTTTGACTTACCTTGACTTGGTTCTTCTTTCTTCTTTTGCTGCTTTTTATTGTATTGCTCATTCTCTAAAATTATAGCATATTCAGACGTCCAGACACATACATATATATGCATGTATATATATCTTTACATTCATGTACATTTAAATTTTATAATTTTTGACTAGACACAATTTAGAAATCTTATGAATCTATTATTAATACAGTAACATTTATATTATCATGAGTCTATAAAGAAAGTACATAACTGGTAAATCAGTGTTCGATAGAACAATATATAAAGTAAATAGGTAAATTAAAAAAATTGACATGTTATGAATATATTGCGTACATCATATTTAGTGAAGATGAAATACCTCATTAACTTTTATCAGTATAACGGATTATTTTTTATTGTCATCACTATTGTTACTTGTAGATCTAGAAATGACAACTTCTTCTTTGTTACATTTATCTTCAGTCTTCATACTCTCAGAGATATCAACGCTAGATTCAACATCGTTTTGATTAGCATGGTGTATTTCATATTTATGTTCAAATTTATAATGGTCAACTTCATCTGGTTCTAATTCACTGAATGGAACAAGACCCTTAGCTCTAGCTGTCTCATCATCAAAGGCACCATAGTAATCTTTATCATCTGTCAACACTTCGATCTTGTATGGGAAGATCAAACACAAGATCCAATATAAGAAAAACGATATGACAAATGCAAAGAAGGAGTCACCATAGAAGAAATTGACAATCCCCTTATTATGGAAGTAGTTTGGGTTGACCTGCCATGCCATACCAGGTAAACCAGGAGTCATCCCACAGATCCATGCAATAAAGGCCCTCCAATTCAAGCCTTTAGTGAAATAATATTCACCATGTAGCTTGAATGCATCAGAGACAGTATACAATCTTTTTCTGATTACTAAATTATCACAGATCATGACGGCGATAATTGGAGTCATCACAATACCGAAGGAACCCATAACAGTTAAGAAGACATTTGAGGACTCGTTATAGAAATTCCAAGGTTGTAACGCCACAGAGATTGCAGCAGTGAAAAGTGCTCCTCTTGGAATATTAATATATTGTGGTAAGATACCTGCTAAATCCATACCTGAAGCAAAACCAGCATTAGAAGTTGTGTAAGCAATTTGTGCTAAAGTGAATGAAAGACCACAAAAGAATGAACCTGCACGACCGCCTGCAGTGTAATCTTGTTTCAACCAATATTCATAGATGTCCATCGGTTGCCATAATTGTTGCCCATACAATTTTTCTGTGGTGGAAGCACCAATAACACCAAATACAGGGACTACAGTGGTTGGAATCAATAAAGCTAAGATGGTACCTAAATAAATAGCAGTCAAAGAAGAACCGAATCTTGAATAATCACTTTGGTTGACAGAACCTGGAGAGACGGAACCGAACCAATAAGAGATCATATAAACCCAAGCCCAAGCCTTAGCAGACCCCGTAGCAGTACTTTTGGTGGAGATGAAAAGGTCACCAACACCTCCGGCTAAATGAGCTAGATAAATGACTATACCCATCATAGAGAAACAAGTAGCCCAACATGCAACAATTAAAATGTAATTGATTTGATATGGTTTTAAAAGATAAAAAAATGCAGTAATCACATGGAACAATATAAACCCAATAATTTCTTTAGTAGTAACGTTAACATTGGAAGATAAAGTATTTGGCAAATGAAGATAATGATGCGACCATGAGTTTATAATCATATTGATACAAAGACCACCAACATAAGCATTGGAAGCGTAGTTAACAATACTCATTAAGACTCTAATCAAGATACCAATAGTAGACCCATAGATACCAAATACAAATCTTTGAGACAATGTGTAACCGACTTTCCAATCCCAACCGGGATAACAATTGGCTAATGTGAACATGATAGTGACTACATCACCAACAATAAAAGTACCGATGGTCTCAGGATAGGATAAACCGACAGATAAAGCAGATGCAGCAGACATCCAAGTACCAACAGAGAAAGATATAATCCCCCAATAACCGAAATTAGACCAAAACCCCCAAGTTTGTCTCTCTTTTGGGATGGGTAGAAGATCAGGGTTTCTTAAAAAGGATAAAGTTTGTCTTTCTTCTACAGGAATTTCTAGTTTGCTTAGGACCCTAGAAAAGAAGTTACGGGTACTAGACCCACTTTTCATACTATCTGATTCAGACATAAGTCGTTTGTTTGTTTATGTGTAGGTAAATATATATTCTTTCTAGAAATATATGTCTTGTATAATAGTAATGGTTGATTGAGTGAACTGATTATTCTTGATATATTTTCTTAATAACTACTACAATCCAAAATTAATAGTGGTAATAGTAATAGGGAAATTAAAAATAAAAAAGCAATCGATCGGGACGATACTGAAGGAGAATCAATAAAGATTAGTTTTTTATATATATGTATAGAATTGAAGAAAAGTGTATTGAAATGAAGATTTAAAATCGAGAGAGTATGAAAATATATATATATATATTAATACTCTGTAGATATTCTTAATTTCCTTCGATTCTTTTCCTTTTTTTTTGTTTTATTCTCTTGGGTTCTTTGAGTTAGCTTTAATTGCGATAATAAAAAACAATAAAATGAACGGCTATAGCTCCTAATAAAATGTGATAAAGTAATCAAAGTGTCAACTAAATATGGATATTTAATATTGTCTTTTTCTTCTTAGTATTTCAGTTTAATTCTTACAATAGCAGCAATAATAACGAGATTGACAGTAGTAAGAACCAGTAGGGAGAAGTTATCAGAATAATAGATTTCTGTGAAGTTCTATTCGAAGAAGAAGAAAAAAAAGTGAAATTGAAAGGGACAACCAGATCTATAGGAGTTTGCAGTAGGAAACAAACTACTAACCACGAACAGTGTGAAATAATTCGAAGAAATTATAGCAAAAAGGTAGCATTTTGTAATCAACTTTTATTTGAAGTTCACGAATATTGTTTTTTTTTATTATCATTGTTCTATAAATGTACAGCATTCCTAATTATATTACAAAGATTTCTCTATTTCTCAAGTGACACTCTATTGAATCCATATAATCTCCTTTGTAATAGTATTTCATTAACAATATGTTAAATCATTTAGTGATAATAGCAGAAATGTATTTTTTTTTCTCTTTTTCCGCTCTTTTTTTTGTGTGTTTATTTTCTTTTTTTTTTCCTGTCAATTTTATTCACGTTAAGGGAACAGGAAAATATGCATTTATTGGGCTTCACAAAATATGCTATTAATGGGAAATAAGTATAAAGAAGTTAGAGTAAAAAGTAGTGCTGCTGGCGATTGAGACTAAGATGGAGAGAAGTGTGAGTAAGTGACTGTGAGTGGATGTGTATGTTAACTTCTTGTAATAAGGTCACATGAAATACATGGGAAAGAAAAGGAAAAAGAGAGAAATATCAATAGATTAAACCATGTTTATTCGATTCTTATAGCTATAATTAGACATCATGTATGTACAAAATGATTTTAAAGCAATTCATCCTATAATGGATAGGAATAAATGAAGGAGTTAATAATAGTTTACATACTTCAAAATGCTGCCATATGATTGACTATAACAAAAAAAAAAGCAATGTTGATTAGCTTGAAAAATATTTAATATTTATTTAAATATAATTCTCTAGATCTATACTTATTAATTATTTATATTTTTATTTTGTAAGCATTGAATACTTAATCCTCCATTAGCACATTTTGTTGTGTTTTATTTATATTATATTTATAATTTCATGTTGTATTAGATTGTTCCTGTCACTTGTGTCATACAGTATATATATATATCACAAAACAAGATTCAATTTGCGTTAGTTGATTAGTCTATTAATGAAATCAATTCAAATAGTATCTTTTGCATTATAATAATATGATACCTATATAGGATTGCTTTAGTATGAAGAATTATCTTTTATTGTTATTCGAATGGTAACAGGAGCCGTCACGTGTTACTCGGCCGAGAAATTTGTAAGGAAACCCATACATTTCTAAAGTCGTTTAGTTAAATTTCTTTTTGATTTTAGTTCTTTTTTATTTTTTTTTTGGTTATTTATCCTCAATGATATTAGGGTTGTATATTGCAAAATTACAGTTTTTTTATTATATCACAAATTACTTTATAGGGTTATGTAGTAAAAAATTTGCAATTTTGTGTATTTTTTCAACTATTGTTTATTTATTTTTTGTTTTTTGTTGTTTTTAATTTTATGGAAAATTTGAAGAACCTTGGAATCGACGAAAAATATTTCCATTTAGAGTATTATAGTCTAATAATCATAAAATAAATCATAAAAATAATAATGATGATAATAATAATAATTATAATTATAATAGGCAATCAAAGGACTTCGCAGTTCACTTATTTCATCCTTATAGCTAATACAAAACTTTTTTTGTATTGTTATTATAATGGGATAACATAAACGTTAGGTCTGTTTGATTATTTTATTTGAATTTAATTAGAAATTAAATAACAGAGAAAGAAAAAAGAAGTTACAAAAGAGATAAAAATAAAAAAAAAAAAAGGACAATAAGAGCAAGAGTAAGAAATCTTAGTGATCATTTGAAACAAAGCATATATATTTAATTATATTTATTCTTATCTTTATCTATGACAGAGTTACAAAGAAAATTACAAGATATTTTTGCCAGGACACCTTTACTAATCTCTTTTCCTACAATTATATTATCAAGTAATTATATTATACAGAAGACTAATGATCCTGATATATGGTTCAATTGGAGTTCAATTTTTATAAATATATTTTTATTACCCTTTTTTTTGAGCTCATGTATATCAGTTATATTACATCAGTTTAATATTTTACGTAAGACAGGAGACTCTACAGATAGTCATTCAATTATCATTCCTGTATTTATATTTACTGTTGTATTATTTCAATCGAATTGGTTGTTAAAACCAGTTTTTACTGGATGTATTGTATTAGTCACTTTACGGCAATTACAGAATGAAAAATGTCACAATTATAAAAAAAATACTTTATTGAAAGATTTTATTAAATGCATTTTACCTTTAATCATCATACTATTCATTGTTAATTATTATTATTATTATAACTATGATGATGATTTAAATGATTCAAAGTATAGGTTAGTTGTCTCGTCCATTAATATTATTTCAGTTATTAGACTTAGATATAATCAAAATGTGATCCATGCGGTTAGATCTAAATTAAATTTTTCATTAAAATTTATTCAAATCATTGAAACTTTTATATTATATGTTATTCCAGTATTGTCTTTTCTTTTATTACTATTAGTCCAAAACATGTTTGATAAAAATATTAATATACAATATTTAATGATTGGAATATTTTTAGGTTGTACTGTGTTAATGACTCTATCATTTAATGATATCATATCAAACAATATTGATGGGAATACTGATAGTGATATTATTGATACTTCTAAAAATGGGATGAATTATAAGTTGTTATTGGAAATTAATAGGAATGTTATATTAATTATTGGCATTATGTCAATTTTTTTACAATATCTGTCATTTGATTCTCATCATTCACACTTTTCATTTAGTAAAAATAATAGTACTAATCAAAAAAATACAAATAAAAGCCTATATTTGAATATGTTGAATATCTTATTTGTGATTCTTTCCGAATATTTGTCTAGGTTTCAATCTGGTCAAGTGACTAATAGTTCAAATGTAAAAGCAGATTCATATAATGTGGTTAATGAGAAAGATATAAGGGTATTAACTGGCAATAACAGTAATAATGATAGTAATAAGGGGAAACCATCAATTTTATTAACAATCGTGACAAGTAAAGATACAAGATCAATCTTTTCATTTCTTTTATTGAACGCAACTTTCATGTTGGTTCAATTATTATATTCTTTCAGGTCAAGATCATTGGGTTTATTATCCGATTCTTTGCATATGGCATTGGATTGTACTTCTCTATTGCTTGGGTTGGTTGCACGTGTTCTTTCTACAACATCGGTTTATTACAATCCAGATAAATTTCCATTCAATTTAAATTATTTAGAAAGTTTAGCAGGGTTTACTAATGGTATTTTATTGATTGGTATAGTATGTGGGATATTTGTACAAGCTTTTGAAAGATTAATGAATCCAATCCATCTTCATGGTACAAATGAGTTAATTGCTGTTTCCATATTAGGTTTGATGGTCAATTTGGTGGGTCTATTTGTATTTGAAACGGGACATAGTACTAATAATGATTCTCATGGTAATGGTCATGGTCATGGTCATAGTCATAGTCACACCCCTTTAAATAACAACGATGGTTATAGTCATAGTAATTATGATGAGAACTTTGAAATAAATGATACATCTAGTGACAATAATATGAGAGGTATTTTTTTACATATCTTGGCAGATACATTAGGTTCAGTTGGTGTTGTCATATCTACGTTGTTGATTAAATTAACAGGATGGCATATATTTGATCCAATTGCATCAGTTATGATTGCAACATTGATTCTTTTCAGTTCCATCCCATTACTAAAATTAACTACTAATACACTACTATTGAAGTTAGATACAAAAAAACATAATATGGTGAGACAAGCTCTGAATCAAATCATTCAAACACCGGGTATTACAGGTTATACCACACCAAGGTTTTGGCCATACACACCTGATAAAATTAATCATGGACATTCTCATAGTCATGAGCATTCATGTGTTGCAGACGAAAAGGGGGATACAGATGTACATTCCCATACACACTCTCATTCCCATAAATATAATCATAAACATGAAATGTACTCAAATAAAAATAAAAAGATACCCATACTGATGGGTTATATTCATATTCAATATGTTGATGGAGAAAACTCAACAATTATTAAGAAAAGAGTGGAGAAAATTTGCGAAAACATTGGAATAAAAGCGTGGATTCAAACTGAACCTGCAAGTGGAACTTGTTGGTGCAGACAGGCATCCATGGCGAATCAACCGATATCACAACCAATTATTAAATAATAGAATCGTTTTGTGATTAGTATTAACGACATCGACATTCAACTTGCATACACGCATGTATATGCACGCATACTCAAGTTTATATATAATTTTCAGTTATAAGTTTAAATAATATTTTAAGTTTACCTTTCATTTATAGAAATACGCACATATATATATATATATATATATATATTGTTACATTATAGGAGTAATTTCAGCCTAGCATTTTGCAAAGCTAATAGCAAGGTCATTTTTTTTATACATGTAGTCAAAAAATGTATAAGTCAATATTCTTGCATAGTGGAGGGACAATTCAAATAAAGTGAGTGGAAATTAGATGGACGAAAATTTTAAAAAACGGTGACCGAAGAAAAAAAAGTACATTCCTTTAATTTCAACAAGTGGGTGTAAGATCTTTTTTAATAGATAAACAAAACCAGTTATGAAACGGCCTGAGTACATAGGTTGAAGAATACCCAAATTGATGCTTTATATTATTATATATTGGTTATAGGTGTCATACTCAGCAGAATATATCCAATACTCGCCTTCTATACATATAGATAAATTCACACAACATAGAATATTTATGTTGGAATAATAATCATATCAATAATAATAATAATTAGTTATTATTGAATTTTAATTAATTATTCTTTTCTTACGTTATTTGGCTACAACTTGTTTCTTCTGCAGTTGTTATTGCCATTGTTTGTGTATGAAATAAGGAATAATCATAATAACTATATACAGTTTGAAACGTGGAAAGGTTTAGAGAATTAAAAAATTTTAAATTAAAAGCTGTCACGGTTTTAAAGAGAAAGATAAAATAAGGAAGAGCAATAATATTAGCGATTTTACTGTGTGATTTCGAGTATAGTATCACTGATAAATACTTATTTTGAACATAAAAAGAAACATAATAACTAAAATAGAAGATAAATAATATAATAATATAGAGAGTATTATATATAATGGATAATTGTGAGAATAATACTATAGCTAAGACAACTAAGGAAGAAAATGTCAATAATGGCAAAATCATAATTGCAAAAACTATTTTTGAAGTAGAAATACAATTACAGAATATTTTCAAGAGCGATGTTTTGAATCATGATTTTACTATATTAAATGGATTTCTAACTTTCGCTCAGTCTAAATTAATGAATTTTTTAGATTCTAATTTGGATCTGTTTATCAATACAGTTATAGATAATAAAAATCAAAATGATATTCAAATTGGTATTGACAACATTATGACTCTTTTAACATTATCATGGGAGAGACTATGGAATCCAATTTATAGATGGTTTCAATCATGGCATCAATCACTTGTTTCGATTAACGACCCAAAGAAGATTAAATATCCTGAATTTAGAAAATTGAATTCAAATCTATCCAAATTCAGTAAGGTGATCAATGGCCAGTTAATAAAACTTATTGATGGCATATTATCGAATTTGAATATTGAGGATATAATGCCGTATCATTTACTTATTAAAAATATATTAATTTTAAAAGAGATAGATTTTAAGGTTAAGGAAGAAAATATTGGAAAGGGTAATGATAAAAGAATAAAAATTGTTAAAGATAAACCAATTTTAATACAAGGAGTCATATTAATATTTCATAGATGTCTATTATACCTGGGATGTGTTAATAAATACAAAGCCATTATGGCAAAAGCTAGTCCTAACAATTTTATGACAGATTTTAAAGTAAGTTTGAAATTTATTGAAAGTTCAATTGTTTTATCACCATCTTTAGGTGAATCATATTTTCAAAGATCTTTGATAGAACTACAGTGTAATCATATTGGATTAACCGTCTATGATTTGCTAAGAGCTAGTTTGACGTCCTTTCCTCATGGGCAAGCATTAAGTTTATATCAAACTATAATCCACAATATTGACAGTCCTCTCAATAATAAGGTGAAAAAAATGATTTCTTCAATTTATATGGATTCCATGGGTAATTCTGAAAAATTGATAAACAAAGAGATTATTGAATTCTTCATATTAGCTTTAATTGGAAGTAAGTTGTCTCCTGAAACATGGGTGGATCCAAATAATAAGCTTAATCTTAATGGAAGTAAAATTAGTTTAAAACAATTAGAAATGATGTTCTTTGAAAAAGTTTCTACGAGATATATCAAAAATATGGAATTGATTTTGAAAAATTTATTAATGCTCTTTGGTTCGTTTCATTTACAAGTGATCCAATGGTTAAAATCGTCAAATATTAAGAATACTCCATTATGTGAATTAGAAATTTATGATTTATCATTATTGAAGTTTATTTTCAAGTATATGGATACCATTATTGATAAAGTTGTCTTGGATCATTGGGATAAAGATCTTAATAATTTCGAATACTTGGCGATAATTAGAATTATCTTTCTATGGTTACAAACCAATAAATTTGCATTAGATTATTCTCGAGATGACCCCTTTTTTAATCAAAAATTAGCATCGTTGTTGAATTCTATTATTCAATCAAGGATTACCAAAAACGTATTATATAATGATGAGAACATTTTAGTGAAAAGACAATATATTTTTGAAGAGGAAATTATGTTAAGAGATTTTGCATGTGTAACAGTACCTAAATTTGTTGGTATTAGTGATGAAGATATATATAAACAAGGCACATCTGTTGATAGGTTTTATGGATACATTCTTGATGATAATGATAATGCTAATAAGACTGAAATGACAGTAAAGGGCGACAATTACATAAGATTGGAGTCTATTGTTATTTTGGGCAAACAGTACATGAAATTTAATAGATGTGGGATAAAATTGAATGAGGAAACAGGGCAATATAATATACCACTTCAACTGACAAAGGCAGTAACTATTAAGAGTGCTCCTAAGAAAATTATCAATCTTGAAAAGATTAAACCAAATAGAGGTATTCTTAAGTTAAAGAAGAAGCCAAATAAGGAGTTGATAACCGTTAAGACCAAAGATAAAGGTGTTCTTTCTTTCGAAGAAATAGAAGCTAAACAGAAAGATAATCAGCAAAAACATTCTATTGAATGGGGTTATAGTGGCTCTTCTGCGGTAGCACCATCAAGTATTACTGTTAAGCCTAGCTTTAGACTTTATGACTCTAATGAGTTGGTTACTAAGAAAACTGAATCAACACCAGTATTGTCGCCTAGGAATAATAAAGAAAATACTGATTCCAATAATATTCTATTACATAAAGATTCAAGTATGAATCAAGTACCACTAGAAAAAGCCTTTGAAAATATGAACATTCAAGGACCAAACATTCCTATTACAAGTCTTGATAAAGAAAACGAAAGTAGATCTGGTAGTACGAACTATAATTTTAATGCCGCACAAAATATTATGGCTTATCCACCAGGAATTATTCCTCCTGCACCTGCTCCTGTAAACACCATGTTTTCTTCTTATATGAATACGCCACTTGCGCATACTTCCTTCAATCCTACTCCAGGAGTTTCTCAAGATATGTTCGTTAAAAATATGACATGTCCCTCACGGTACACATCAAATCCTATTCAATATATATCACAACCATCAATGATCCAAACCTATTCAGGATATGCATTCCAACCCCAAGTATCACATTCTAGTAATCTAGGAGTCCAGCCAGGTAATTATTTTTATCAAAATGATTATACTGGAAATGTTGGCTCATATATTAATAACAGTCCAGGGATCATTTCACAGATGTCTTCTACTCCATCACCATATCCAAACCAACACATGTCACAAGGGTATCCTACTTTCCATACATAAAATTGATAGTTTATGGTACGTTATATGTGTTTAAAAACATAAAAAAATTATTTTTGAAATAATTTAATGAGTAAATTCATAAATATATATTAAAATATGCCCTAGCACACTATCTTATATATAAGTGATTGTAATTTTTTACCCTATAATATTAATAGTTTTTTTGTGAATAATGTCATTAGTTGGGGAGAGATATGTTTCAAAAAAGAACAAAAAGTTCAGGTTTATTCAATTCTAAAAAAATGAGTTTGTTTATATGTCCAGCAGTATATTACTTACCTTGAAAATTATAATCAAATGAGTTATGCCATTAATTGCTTTTATTTTAGACTTTAGTATTTCTCCTTAAGATTTGAGTTTAATTTTATTTAAAGACGATTAACTTCTCTTTTGGTATTTTATATTATATTACAAAGACATTTAAATCTTAATTTATGATTTTAGTATTTAAATGTCATTAGATTCTGTGGAAATGGCAGCGTCTTTTATATTATTATTATTATTATTATTTGTTTCATTAAATCGTGTATATAACTTTTTACTTGTATTTTGCTCATTGTTGGCTAATCTTCTTGTTTTTCTTTTCGTTCCAGTAGTGTTAATATGAGAACTATCAGGATAACTGCCACTTCCACTACGTCTTTTCATAGATTGTCTTTTAGCTTCACGAGTACAGATTTTAATTTCTTGTAGTTTAGCCCTTCTTAAGTTTTCATCAGTGACAAAATCAGGTCTCACGAGACTATAAACACAGTCCAGGTTTAATCTTTCACAGTTAAAACATTTAGGCTTTTCTTCCGAACATTTCTTTTTTCTTAATCTACATATCCAACAACCTGTTCTTGATCTTGTACCAGTAGTAGGGTGTTTATCAGTGGTAGCGTTGGTGGCAGAAAAAGGTGTAGAAGAACGTTTCTTCTTTTCTGTTAATTTTAGTTTACTGGTATTTGAAATAACCTTACTATTGTTTATACTCTTATCCTTATGATTTGTCACATTAGATAATTTAGCTTTTCCTTTTGGTATAGTAGCATCAGTTATTGTAGTGTTTTTATATTGTAGTTCTTTTATACGTCCTCTTCTTTTCTTGATAACCGTTGGTTTTTTACTTGTTTGAGAATTATTATTCTCTTTGGATTGTATGTTATTATTGTTGTTGTTGTTGTTATTGTGCTCATTTTTAATTCTTTTCCCATTTTTATTCCATGTAACATTTCTTTCTTCTTGAGGTATTGTGGCAATTGACTTATTTTGTAAGTTAATTGATTTTTGATCATTTTGAATATCTATTTTCTCGCTTTTCTTTTCTTCAGTAACTTTAATTATTGGCGTTTTAAGTTTAGTGTTGCTCTGGTTATCATCTATATCGACGTGATCATTTTCATTATTTTTATTTTGATCATCAGTTCTGACATATGAATTTTCTTTATGGTGAATCCTTAATATTGGTCTATAATTTTTCAAAGATGAAGAAAATGACGAAGAATGAGGTCGACTGTCACTACCGTTCACTAGTAAATTGTTATTTGGGTATACTGTTGAATTTAATGAATTATTATTAATAATATTATTATTAGTACTTGAAGAGGAAGTTGGATTTGAATTTTGAGCAGGATTTAGTGTATATCTAAAGGGTGTAGTATAGGATGAAGAGCCTCTATCAGAGATTTTAAATGGTGATGATCTTAAAGTGGAAAGTACAACAGCAGCAGTATCTAATAATGTATCATTTTCATAATTTTTTTGAGATGGCAATGTATCCAACAGCGGGAAGGTCTTTGTTTCATTAAATTTAGAGTATCTATTGTTTGTCGTTGTTTGTGTTGTTGTTATTTTCGGTATTATATCAAGGTCCTTTTTATTTTTATTAACTGAATTGGTATTTCTTGAATCTGTAGAAAACTCAAAAAATGGTGTTGATATAGGGATTGGTGATGTCGCTAAAGATGCTGTAGATATAGTGTTGAGTCCGTATTCTTCTAGCCTTATTGAATTGTTGTTTGTAGAATTGTTATGGCCATTTCTATTATTATAGTCAATTTCTATCATTTCCTTATCTTTGAAATATATATTATTATTAGAATTATTAGTGTTATTTATATTAGATGCAACTGTACTTAAAGTACTTAAAATGTTATTGCTGGTGTTGTTATAGTTATTATTATTGTGATAGTTGTTATCGTTTGTATAATTATTATTAGTATTTTCAAAACTCTTTGCCGGTTGATTAACTTGAAATAAGTTAGACTCTGTCATTGACTCTTGATCTTTTCTCAAATGTAATTGTCTAGGATTTAATAAAATAGTATGTATATGATCTTCAGCACTATTATTACTATTAGTATGGCTACAACTACAATTACAACTATCGCTATTATTATTGATGTTGTTGTTATTATTGTTATTATTGTTATTATTGTTATTGTTATTATTGGTATATAGTGAGGATAAAGATTCCTTCGACGAAGAGGAAGAAGAAGAGGAGAAATTATATGTTTGATTACATGATTCAGAACAGGAGTTATTAAAGTTACTGCTATTAATATCATAACTTGGAAATTTACCGCTGTCGCTATATTTTTGAAAATTCATTTTTTTAGTAGAGGAAGGTTGAAGAACGGCGGTTGATGAAGTAGAGGAAAATGAAGAACAGGAAGAGGACGAAGAGGAAGAAGAGGAAGGAGAACAGGAAGATGACAAAATGTGGGTATAGGAAACTTGTGTTGTTAAATCAGCTACGGAAAGAGAGAATGGTGACACTCTTAAGTGATTTTTAAGTAAAGAAGATGAGGAGGAGGAGGAGAGTAAGAGTAATAGTAAATTATCTTTTTTATTTTCATTTTTACTAATAATTGGAGAATGTTTTGAAGAATTCATGTTAATTGTTTCACTATTGTAAAAGTCTGATTCAGTAATATTGTTTCCAGATGGTGGTGGTACAAATGTATTTGATATAGTTTTATTTTGTAAGTTTCCCATATTTAAAGGTGGTAAAAGAAATTTATTCTTTTGTGGATGTTTATTTTCTACTATAATATTATTTTGTGTTATAACATTAATATGATTTTTATATAAAGAACTTTTTGGTAGAATAGATGGAGTAGGAGTGTTATTTGGAACTTTTGTTGTTAGTGGAGAAAGACGCCTTCTACAACTATCATCAAAACTTTGCTCCTTATCGTATAGGTTTGATTGGTTGATTTTTTGTTGCACTCTATTATTCACATTGGGGTCAGATTGAAATTTATGAACCATATTAAATATAATCTGTACTTGTATACGTATATGTATATGTATGTTTAAAAAAAAAAAAAAAAAAAAAGATAGTTTAAAGATAAATTTATATAAGTAATAGCAAATTATATATATAATTATATATACAAAAGAAAAAGAAAAAAAATAATAATGGTAAAAATGGAAATTCAGAGGTGAAAAAAAATGGTAAGAAAGATATTTAAAGTGTTCAACGTATAAAATTTTAATTCTTATTGATGATCTTTCTCCACTGGTCAGTATAGAGGTGGATATAACTTTCTATCTAAAAAAAAAAAAAAAAAAAAAGAAAATAATAATAATAATAGTAATGAAAGAAATATAGCATAGATATAATTAAAGAAAAAGAGTTACAAGTTTATATATTTATTACGTACACAAAGTTGAGAAAGGTGGAGGGTGATTTGTTCTTAAATACATATATTTTCTGATTTTTACTTATATATATACATATATAATTATAGGTAATAAAGCAAATGTAATAAAAACAGAGAGAAAAAAAAAAATTAACCGCCCAACTTTGGGGAAAAAAAAAAATAAAAATCACTAAAACGCAAAAAAGAAACCACACACAATAAATAGAAGCATATGAAAAGGGGACAGGACTGGAAAAGGGGAAAGCAGAGAGGTAAAGGGGGAAGAAGAACAAAAACAAAAATAAGAAGAACAAGAACAAGAAGAGGGGAGGAGGAAAAGCGGCCAGAAAATCGAAACAGTTGGGCAATTCTGATATTACGTGTTGCTGTTGTTCAAATGATAGGTGTATACATGGACCTGTATCACGTGTACAATCTGTACACAAGTGTATATAACACAAACTAATAGTTGTGTACAATTAGAATTTAACTAAGTTATTTCTTCTACGTTTCGTATCATTGATATTACTATTTTATTACAAATGTATATATAAATAAGTATATATTTATTTATAGGTATAAAAGCTGCTACACTTACTGGTTTATTATTATTCAAATTAACCATAATAATAATAATAATAATAATAATAATAATAATAGCACTTGTTTTCTCATTTCTTTTCTTGACTGTTTGTTTTTTATTTTTTTTCTCCTTTCTGATGGAAGAAAAGTAAACGAAAAAAAGAAAATGAATGTGAAAATGGAAGTGAAAAAAAAAAGCAACATATAAATTTTGGTAAAATTGCGTCCGGAAAAAACTTTCCGCCATTCGGTTTCTTGCCATCAAAAAATTGTTTTGAAGAAATCAATAGAAAAAAAATTTTTTTTGACGGAAAATATCGAGAAAAGGGTTTTTTTGGACTAGAATAATTCCGCATTAGTTTTGGTGCATTTTTAAGTTTTAATGAAGGTAAATAAGTAAATAAATAGATAAATAAATATATTATGTAAACATTAAGCTATCCTTCAATTTAATTTAAGCAAAATAAAATATTTTATTTTTTGTCCTTACTAATAGTCGTCTTTAACACTCACCCTTATATCGCAAAAAAAGAATCAGTAATAAAGTTAGGAAAAAGTATATCCTTCATATGTATATATAGTTTTATATATATACATTTTCATAATCCAGTAAAGATATACATTATCAATCAACTGCAACCATAAATAACTTACTCTAGGAATTTTGTATTCTAGATTGTTTTTTTTTCTTTTTTTTCTTTTGGGTTGAGATTTAAATCAGTTGTTTCTATTTGCAAGGAGAGGGGATAGAAACATTGATTGTTTGGTTTCTTAAAAAAATATTAGTTCGATAAAATTTGATATATTTTAATTTTGATCAATTCCTTTTTTCATATATACTAAGAAAAAGAAGAAAAGAAGAAGAAGAAATAATAACAATAATAATAATAGCTTTAATATTTGTGCTATATCTATATTATGATTGCTGAACAATTTTATAATCAAAATGAAAATTTTAATATTGGTTCTATATCAAATAATATGAAATCTTTAAATATTAATAAATTATCAATGGATTTTGATTTGGATTTGAACGACTTTACAACTAATACAACTACTACTAATACCAATATTAGTGATAATAGTAATTGTACTAGTGATGCTAATACTAATAATAATGATAGTAATAGTGATAGTAACAATGATAATAATAACGAAAATGGCCATATTCATATTCATAATAATAGTCATAGCCATAATCATATTCATCATAATTCTTCACTTTCTGTGTCCATATCATCAACAAATATAGATACATGTAATGAAAGTGATTCAAGTCATTTGCAGAATAGCTATGATTGTTTAAATCACACTGAATTTTATATTCATGATGATACAAATCAAATTTTATTGAATAATAATGTTACAAGAAAAAAATCAAATGTATCTAGTATTTCAAATATTTCAAATAATAATAATAATATAAAGAAAACTAATACACGTGAATCACTTTTAACTAATAATATTCCATTCGATGCTAAGAAACATTCTACTATTTTACCTCTAGATGAAATTAATTTAAAAAGATTGTCTATTCAAGAAGAAAATATAATACCCATGAATAAAACTCAATTTAATCCAACATCAGCAGCAACAATAAAATCATGTCCATCTACATTTCTTATTAATAACAATGGTCAACAACAACAAATTGGTTTAAAAACTTCGGATTCTGCAAGAAAGGAAATTCAAAAAATGAGACTTTCTTTATTAAACAAAAAGGAAATGAAAAGAAAAAGGAAAACTTTTTTAATTGATGATGATAGAGTATTAATTGGAAATAAAGTTAGCGAAGGTCATGTCAATTTTATTATTGCATATAATATGTTAACAGGGATTAGAGTATCTGTCTCACATTGTTCAGGTATAATGAAGCCATTGATACTTCAAGATTTTAAAGCTATCAAAAAATTGGCCTTTGATTATCATGGTAATGAATCAACCCCATCATCCCAATATGCATTTAAATTTAAGGATTATTCACCACAAGTGTTTAGAGAGCTACGCGCATTGTTTGGTTTGGATCCAGCGGATTATTTAATGTCCCTTACATCTAAATATATTTTAAGCGAATTGAATTCACCTGGGAAAAGTGGATCCTTTTTCTACTATTCAAGAGACTATAAATATATTATTAAGACCATTCATCATTCTGAACATATTCATCTGCGGAAACATTTACGAGAATATTATAATCATGTCAAGACAAATCCTGACACTTTACTATGTCAATATTATGGACTTCATAGAATTAAAATGCCAATATCTTTTGAAAATAAGATAAAACATAGGAAAATATATTTTCTGGTGATGAATAATTTATTTCCTCCACACTTAGACATTCAAAAGACCTTTGATATTAAAGGATCCACTTGGGGTAGATACACACCTATACCAAAGGAAGCAAAAACTCATATTAATTCCAATAGTAAAGATAGTGATGAAACTAATATGGTACGATTACGGCCTGTATTAAAAGATTTGAATTGGTTGAATAGTAATGAAAGGATCAGGTTTGGCCCAATTAAGAAAAGAAGATTTTTACAACAATTGAAAGCAGATGTGTGTTTATTAGCAAAACTGAATATAATGGATTATTCATTGTTGTTGGGTATACACCATATGACAAATACTACAAATAGTGTATTGTATGATAATGATAATTATGATGATAACTTTGAACCTAATGACGAAACTTGTGAAAGATCAGATATGATCCATTATAATAGCATATTTCCGCACTATTTTAAACAATATGAAGGGGGGATTAGATCATCAGATGAATTTGATAAGGATGGTGATATTATCTACTTTATTGGAATAATAGACTGTCTAACTAATTATTCGTTTTTGAAAAAGTTAGAAACATTATGGAGGAGTTTGAGTCATGATACAAAACTTGTTAGTGCAATACCGCCAAAGGATTATGCGAATAGATTTTTTGAATTTATAGAAGATTCAATTGATCCTTTATTGAAGGAAAAATACAAAGACAATCCTACTAAGAAGAAAGAGGATGGAGAAATTTCAAAATTTTCAGAATACCATGACTAGATTTATCAAGGTTTATTGCTTTTTATTTGGTTTGTTTTTTTTTAAATTTCAAGCTATTTATTCTTATACATCTTTTTATTTAATTATCATTTACATCATCTACATTTTTAAAGCATACATTTCTTACATCATTTCTTTTATAGTTTATTGCAGAAGTAGTTGTCGTTCTGTTATAGTGTTACATAAGTGTCTTATTTTAATACTTAAAGAATTATTCGTACATGCTACTATGTTTATGTAAAATTTTTTTTCGTTTCGATATTATTTTTTTTTAAAAACATTTTAATTTCGAGGCTTATATAATTGAAAAAGTGAGGCTGTAATTTTTTAAAAATTATTAAAAAAAAAACGGATTATTTTTCAGTATAAATGATTTCTTAAGGATCTTGTGAAAGTTTTTAGTTGAGCCCACTTATAGTATGGCTTTGCCAATTGGAAGCACATTGGTCGCAAAACACGATTTAAGTATTTGAAATATCATAAGGAACGTCATCATGTCTCAACAATATTATCAACCACCACAACAGGGTTATTATCAACAAGCTCCGCCACCACCTCAACAAGGTTATTATCAACAAGGGCCTCCACCACCACAACAAGGTTATTACCAACCCCAACAACAACCTGTATATGTGCAACAGGCTCCACCACAAGAAGACGATGACTGTTGTGGTACTTTTTGTAAGGTTATGTTGTGTTGTTGTCTTCTTGAATTATGTTGTGGAGATTAATCATACAAAGGTATTCTGGTATTAATCAATTATAGAAGGTTTTATTCATTTACTTTTTGTTGTATATTAGAGTTGGAAATTATTACGCTATATGACTGGTCTAAAAAGGATAGATTTGTGTATATAGTTGTGTTTTATTTTTTTTTTTGTACTTATATATATTTGTATCAATATTATGTACAATGAATTAGGCTTTTAGTTAATATACTAATAAAATATGCTATAAAAATGATTTTTTTTTAATATGTATATATACATATATATATTAGTTCCATAGTATAGCAAATTCTTGAGAAAGTTATCAAGTAGTTTGAAGAGGGAATGAGCTCAGTTTATTACCAGTAGTTGTCTATGGTTACTTTTTAGGATGAGACATTTCTCTGTTTATTTTGCTTTTTTTTTTTTTGAGAATTCTAAATAAAACGTTCCATAGAATTTTTTATGTTCGGACATGCACTAGAGAATTTACTGGACAGGGATAAGTGTGCAAAATAATGATTTGTGATTTCTCACAATTTATTAGAAGAAAAAACATATATGATATGTAAGTTCATTTAGGTAATAACAATAGAATTGAAGTTTTTACAGTTTAGTTAAATGCTTTCTTGAATAGAATTGTCGCTATTATATCATTTCGAATAAAAATATCTTACTGATTGTTCCACAATTTTTTATATTACTTACATATAAAGAAAAAAAGTATTATGTTTTTTTTGATAGCACATTTGTAAAAAAAATACATCTAAGATATTGCTGCGACTGGTGACCATGGATAATCGTTAGAAGTATTAGTGTATTTATTATAATTAAATTTTTTTTCAATCTTTTATAAATGATGTATAAAAACAAATGTGTATAAATATAAAATATAATCACATAATACTTAGAAAGAAATAATGAACTTTGTTTCTTTAGGTTCATTACCTTTTTTACCCATAAAATTTCAACTCTAAGATGAATAATTTATTTTCAGTTGCCTATTGATTCATAGCAAAGTATCATCCAATTTTTCCAATATACATAAATATTCATATGTATGATTATGTAATTATACACTATAGAGGCTGGATAGCAATTGGCTTTTTGATTTATAAAAAATATATTATATGTATACCTTCTATACAAAATATAGCAGTGTATATTGTTCAAGACATTAACTATTAAAAGGTATATGATAAATGAGAAATTAGTTTAAAGTTTACCTTATATGTTCTGATCATTCTTCTATTGGCTCTTCAAATCAGTTCAAGTGGTTTATATTTTGAATAATGTTAAATATATTGTGTAGAGTACCCACTAATATTTGTTACTAGCCACAATATATGATAATAACTTGAACTTAATAAGAATAGAATATTAAAAAAATTTTTGAGATTCTAATCTTAAAATAAAGTTATACAAAATTGCACATAATAAGGGGTTAAAAAAATTCTTAGTTTCTACGTTTAATATCTCTAAGAAGCCCCAGTTGGAAATCCTAAAATAGGTAATCCGTGGACAACGCTAAATGTCGAGACAAAGAACTTGGAACAGTCGAAACGTTGGGCCTAGGTGGTAAGTATATTTGAAAAAACAATTGTCAGAATAATATTGGTAGCAAATTACTGAGAAGTTTACTTCAAAAGCCATTGATTATTAAGAAATGATGTCAGATGTAATTATCAGCATTAATAATTATATTCTATCTAATAGGTTTTACCTAGAGAAAGACGGATCAGAATAGTGAGAATAACTTGGACTAATATATTCATTAATTTAGAATTAACCTACTGAAATCAAACGTTCTAGAATAGATAGATAAACCGATTAGATTTTAGCAAACATAAATTGATAACAAAATGTGGAGAATGCATTGTTTGCTTAACGGTAGATGTAAACGAGTCAATATCAACAATTTGGTGCTGTGCGTGGACGAGATGTGCCAGATATGAAAATATATAAGACCAATAATTTTTTCATATCATATTTCTTCCCTTATGTATCTTTTATATATCATTAAATATATATCATATATAGAAAAGGAAATGGAGGAACTTAACTATAATTTTATATACTATATCTATTTAATTATAATATTGAGAATGTTTGCTATTTATCCAGTTACTACGAGTACTCATTTTTGACATGGCAATTATGTAATTTGTAAGTGTTTATGTTTATGATTAATCTCCATATTTTTTTATACCACTTATCGTTACCATTTAATTATTTTTTTAAAAAAAAAGAGTAAACTTTTTTTTTCATATTATTGTTTTCTCTGCTAAAAGGTTTTTTCCTAAAAACTCAGAAACTAAAAAAAACTTAAAATAAAATTAGAAATTTTCAAGGATTAACAGTATGTAAGTGTAAGGAACCTAACTGGAAATCCAGTGGATACGCAATTCCGAGGATAACACCTGAGTGTCTGGGTGGAGGATTGGTACAGCCATGTGCGCAGCGGCTCGTATAAGGTATTTGTTGGAATTTGGAGCCTTCTGCGTCCATGGTAAGGATAGACATCATTAAGTTATAGATACTTGTTTTTGTTTTTGTATTAAATACCTGTACATATTTATTATATAGTGTATTCAGTATACATTCTTTTATTTACTTTAAGTTTTCTTTTAAAGTTTTTCATTTCTTTTCAAATCTTCGAAAGACATATTTGGTGACAATTAAAATGTTTTCCTGATATTATGTACATCCGTACACCACATGATATATAGAAAAACTAATTAAAAATAATTCTTATGAAAATGACAGTAATAAACTCTCATTTTCCAACATGCCCCCTTAATTGGTTTTTCTTATAACTTCCTCCTGTTCACTATAACTTAATGATTTCCAGTATTGAATCTGATTGGAGGATTTCCAGGGAGTGAGATTTATATCAGATCTTGTCAAGAGGCCTTTGATTATTGAAAGATATGCCAGGGGTAATCATTTTATTTAAATACATCTTAGTAATGATATGAAGAGTCAACTCTTAATATCATACAACAAGAATAAAAAGAAGAAATAATACAACATCAGGGTTATTAATTAATGATATATAGAGCTTACATACGAGTGTTTATACTTATACTAATTGATACAATTCATCCATTTACATACAACAACTCTTACAGTAAGAGTTATTTCAAGTGATATACTAAAATAAGGATATTAATTATATATATTCCTCTGGATGAATAATATTAGTATACATGTCTTTAGCGTCGGAGATCATATTATATGTTATTATTATGTATTATTATTATGTTAATATGTAGAGTAATTTTCCCTCGATCTCTTAATTGTGAATTAATAATTATATAAATATGAAAGAAACTGTTGAGAATGAGCGCCTTTATTCATTGGATATATAGTAAACATTCTCAATATTATATTAAACAGATTTAGTATACAAAATTATAATAAAGTTCTTCACTTTCTTTCTCTATATACAACATAGAAATAATAATATACAAAGATTGTAAATAAGATAAAAATAATGTATGATGAAATCCTTGGCTTTATATATGTTAACATTAAGCCATTTTCCCCTGAGAACAGTAAGATATTTAATAAACAAGCTCAACAACCTTTAGTGATCTCTCAACAATTATTACTCAACAATTTATCGTTTAGTGTCTACTAAAATCTTATTGTTCTATCTATTTCATTATAGAACATTCTATTTCAACTGAAACATATGATAAAGTGTATAAAAATTATTCATCCAAATTGGAAAATTAATAAGTAAAGTTGTCTACTTATATATGTTTACCTTTAAGCAATTTTTCATAATATATTAATTTATTTTGATCCTGTTTGATCTTATCTCCATAATGTTGAATGTGCAAAACAAACATTTTTTCTCTTTGATATATTTACATGTTACCCAAACCCGTAATATATTATTCCAGCATATATAAACACTTACAAATTATATAATTGATTGATTCTAACTATTAAATAGATTAGTCTTGGATATTCGACTTGTTCGTTCACCTATTAGATAGATTACGAATATTAATGCTGATAATTACCTCTGGCACTATCTCTCAATAAGCAAGGATCTCTTAAGTAAGCTTCTTCATAGTTTGCCACCAATGTCCATCCGACGATCATATGTTCGTTCGAATACACTCGCAACCTTGGGCTCAAAGTTTCGGTTGTTCCAAGTCCTTCGCCTCAACATTAGGTGTTACCCACAAACTACGTATTTAAGGATTTTCAGTTGGGGCTCCTTACACATTAATTTAGACAATCTTCAGATCTAGTATTAGTCTAAAGAAAAGAAATCCCAGGAAAGTGGCAAATATAATAACAAGTAAAGATAAAAAAAAGACATAAAAATTACATACAAGGGATATTCAAAGAATAAGGGCTATTATAATTGAATAACAAAATAAAAAAATAAAAATGGATATAACAAGAAATGTGAAAATAAAAAAAAAGAGAAAGAAACTAATTAGAACAATATTTTATTATTGGTAAATATATCAAAATATACCAAGAGTCTATTGGTATATCAATCAATAAAATTGTAATTGTTGGAATGTAAAGCACTTAGTATCCTTGGTAGTGAAAGTCATCATTAAGCTATAGATGCCTTTTGTTTTTTTTTTTGATTTTAAATACTTGTGTACACTTATTATATTCTCTGTATTGCGTAAACTCTTTAATTTAATAATATTTCTGGGTATTGCCATTATCGTAGCTGTAAGAATTGTAAGATTGGAATTGAGTATTATTGTCACTATGAAAATGTGTTTTGTATTCCTATAATTTATGAACAAATTTTCTAGTGTATCAAGAGACGTTTCATTGTGGTATACCCATTCACGGTAAGTTTTACAACACAGTTCTGGATTGTATATTAATAATATTAAGTGAGTAGCATATTCAATTAGACTTACTAATTAGTGAGTTTACAATAATCAAGTCTTACTTATATTACTTTTCTATAACATATAAAGAGTTCATGTAGAAAGAAAAAAGAAATTAACCAGTAAAGTCTATATAAAATATCTATAGAGATTAACTCATATGTTAACAAATTTATTATTTAAATACTCTATTTTAATCTTTATATTGATTCATTATCATAGAAGGAGATTGAAAATGCTCGTGTAGCTCAGTGGTTAGAGCTTCGTGCTTATAGTGATTGCCGGTGTCGTCGGAATTTCTATACTCAAGTGGATGAAAGTTCTACCTGTGAGCAACGCGACCGTCGTGGGTTCAAACCCCACCTCGAGCACTTTCTTTTTATTTTTTTTTTGAAGTTTCGTAAAAAGCGATGAAATTTTTATAGCTTTTATTTTATTGAGCTTTTTAATGGAGAAGATTTAGTTACACTATTTCAAAAATATATGAGTGATGAGTTGTTAATAATGTGGTTGGGAACACAATAATTATATAACACAGGAGAAGCAGAAATAGTATATTCTTAATCACACAAGACGTATAGCTAACTGAGTTTGTATACACAATGGCTGGTAAAAAGAACAAAGGAAATAGAGGCGAAAATTCAGGAAATTCTTCCAAAAAGCAAGATGTTGACGTTGAAGATCGTTTACAAGCTGTGGTATTAACAGATTCCTTCGAAACTCGATTCATGCCTTTGACTGCTGTCAAACCAAGATGTTTGTTACCATTAGCAAATGTTCCGTTAATTGAATATACCCTGGAATTTTTAGCTAAAGCAGGTGTCAGTGAGGTTTATTTAATTTGTTCTTCTCATGCTAATTTAGTAGCAGAATATATCGAAAATTCAAAATGGAATTTACCATGGGCACCATTTAAAGTTGTTACTATTATGTCTCCAGAAGCTAGGTCTGTTGGTGATGTGATGAGAGATTTGGATAATAGAGGTATGATTACTGGTGATTTTATTTTGATCAGCGGTGATGTAGTGACTAATGTTGATTTTAATAAGATGCTAGATTTTCATCGAAAAATGCATGCTCAAGATAAAGATCACATTGCAACTATGTGTTTAAGTAAAGCCAATCAATATTATAAGACAAGAACTAATGAACCTGCTGCATTTATTTTAGAGAAGAAGAATAATAGATGTATATATTATCAAGATTTACATCCTATTAATTCTAAAGAAAAACCACCTGTAGAAATTGACCCTGAATTGTTGGATAGCGTTGACGAGTTCGTCATTAGAAACGATTTGATTGATTGTAGAATTGATATTTGTACACCACATGTACCTCCAATATTCCAAGAAAATTTTGATTATCAATCACTAAGAACTGATTTTGTCAAAGGTGTTATTTCCAGTGATATTCTGGGTAAGCATATTTATGCTTATATTACAGATGAATATGCAGTTCGTGTAGAGAGTTGGCAAACTTATGACACTATTTCTCAAGATTACTTGGGTAGATGGTGTTATCCAATGGTTTTGGAGTCCAACATGAGTGATAATCAAACCTATTCGTATGAATCAGGTCATATATATAAAGAAAGTAATGTTGTCTTGGCCCAATCATGTAAGATAGGTAAATGTACTGCAATCGGTTCTAACAGTAGAATTGGAGAAGGTACTATAATTGAAAATTCCATTATTGGTAGGAATTGTCAGATCGGTGAAAATATTATCATCAAGGACAGTTATATTTGGGATAATGCAGTATTAGGTAAAGGTAATGTTATAAGTCATTCTATTGTAGCTTCTAATGCCAAGCTAGGTGATAATGTAACACTAGAAGATGGTTGTATTATTGGATTTGATGTTGTCATTGAAGGTAATGTTGTAATTCCAAAAGGTACGAAAATGTCTGCTAAAGATATTAGAACTACTGAGGATAATGCTTTTGGTTTGCAAGTTAGTGAAAACATAGATAATAGTGAAAGTGAAGATGAAACAGGGTCGTCGACCACTGAACATAAGTTTTCTTTATCTACCAACCTTGTTGGAACCAATGGTGTTGGGTATGTTTATAACAGTGACTCTTCTGATGAGGAGGTCGACACTATGAACGGTTCATATAAGATATCTACTTCATTGGTACATCATATTGAAGATCTTTATTTAAGTGATGCGTCAATATCGTCTACTAAGAAAAGAGTTAAGAAGAAGAGAACTATGTCCACTAGTAGTATGTATACAGACAAAGAAGATTTTGGTTCATCAGAAGATGAGGAAGAAGATTTTGCAGTGGAAGGTCTTGCTACTGTTCAAAGAGCATTAGAAAATAACCACGACTTAGATACAGCTATGTTAGAATTAAACACTTTGAGAATGAGTATGAATGTATCATACCATGAAGTCAGACTGGTAACTGTCACTGCCTTAGTGAACAGAGTATATCATTTTATAGCAACACAAACACTTGGAGCGAAGGATGCTACTACCAAAGTATTTACTCTATGGGGACCACTCTTCAAAAGACAAGCTTTTGATGAGGAAGAATATGTTGATTTGATGAATATTATTATGGACACAATTGTTGGTCAAAACTTTGAAAGACACGATTTAATATTATTCAGTGCATTAAATACATTATATGACAATGATATTTTGGAAGAGGATGTTATATATAAATGGTGGGATACGATTTCCGATGATCCAAAATATGATGAAGTTAAGAAATTAACATCAAAATGGGTTGAATGGTTAAGAACTGCCGATGAAGAGTCATCCTCAGAAGAAGAAGAAGAAGATTGAAAAAATAATAGTAGATGTTTGATAGAAGCGTGTGTATTTTAGTAGATTAAATAGCATGTACTAATAGTGTATTTGTATGTATGTATGTATTTATAAATTTATTTTCATCAAGACTCCAGTGGTTCGATAAGCATAAAAATAATAAGGGAATAATTAAAAATAAGATTTTTCAGCAGAGAAGACTTTTAATGTTTTTTCAAAGAAAATATGTGTCAAAATTAACATACCTTGTTAATTATTAAGGTGGTATAAAAAAAGGTCAATATAAAGTCTAAAACTTGTATCTTAAGACAATTTACATGAAATTGAATTTTTTTCAACAATATTTATTTTTAACAAATTCGGCAGGAACAACCGAATAAGATATTGCTATTAATATATGTATTTCTAAGTCTCTTTTTATTTTTAATAATTTTTTATAGAAGATTTAACACTCAACAACGTGTTTTACTAACTGATTGAGAATTTATAGATGATATATTTTTTAAAAGATTACTAATTATAGACACAAATCTTTTATCAGAAAAAGTTGCATTAAAAGAAAGTAACAATATATAGAGGCCTTTAACTTGAGTAAAAAAGATGAAAGCTAGTCTGAAGCAAATAAAAGTGCCTGAAAAGTAAAGGAAGATGCAAGGGATGAAGTTGAAACTGTAGCTATTGTAGAAAAAGATAAAATTATAGAAAATTTTGTAGAAAAGTATTTTTACTAAAATTTTTTTTCAATTAATAGTAGAAAATGGTATCTATCGAAAATAGATTATAAAAAAATGATATGCAAGGTTTAAAATTATCATAAAAAGTGTTGTTAAAAAAGAAAACTTTTTGAAGATCCAAAGTTATTGTGTGAATCTTCCTATATTAACTTAAATAGAATTAAATACTTTACACATATGTTTTAATCACATTGAAAAGTGGTTAAAAACATATTTGTCGATGATTTTAGAAACTGATATCTCCTTTCATGACGATTTGTTTGTCGACTTGTATAACTAGTCATAAGAGATTCATGAAAGTACTTATTTTGTGTCTTGTATATTTGAATGTATCGTATTTGTTTATTTTTCAGTTGATAAGTGGAAAAAAAAAAAGAAAAGAAGAAATTTCGTCCAAAGTTATTTTGAAATGATACTCCCAGGTTCTTTTAGACAGCAAAACGGCTGTTTGTAGTAATCTTCAAGGAAAATAACTTATTATGTGTAAGAGAACCAAAAAAAAAAAAAAAAAAAAAATGAAACAGAGAAAATAAAGGTTAGAAAAAGATAGAGAGAGAGAACAAAACAGATATATTGAAAAAAAGATTTTGAGACTGCAGACAAAACAATTCAACATAAGATAATATAACCACAGAAAAGTTATATCTTTATGCATATACAGTTATACTCTACTTTATATTTTCATTAACAATATTTTTTTTCTTCGAACAAAAAATAAAGGAATATAAAAAGAAGTGAGATATTGATAAAACGGTAGAATCAGTTAATCTTATATATTTCTAGTCGATAATAATCTTAGGGGGAGCTTCATATCTGATCTATATACATTAAAGAGAATATATTCATTATGCAGACTTTAAAATGTGTTGTCGTGGGTGATGGTGCTGTTGGTAAAACATGTCTATTAATTTCATACACTACAAATCAATTTCCTGCTGATTATGTTCCCACTGTGTTTGATAACTATGCAGTAACAGTTATGATTGGTGATGAGCCTTATACGTTGGGCTTGTTTGATACTGCAGGTCAAGAAGATTATGATAGGTTAAGACCACTGTCGTATCCATCTACAGATGTGTTCTTGGTTTGTTTCAGTGTTATTTCTCCACCATCTTTTGAAAATGTCAAAGAAAAATGGTTCCCTGAAGTACACCATCATTGTCCTGGTGTTCCTTGTTTAATTGTTGGTACTCAAATAGATTTAAGAGATGATAAAGTTATAATTGAGAAATTACAAAGGCAAAGATTACGTCCGATTACTCAGGAACAAGGTCATAGACTAGCTAGAGAACTAAGAGCTGTTAAATATGTTGAATGTTCTGCATTAACACAACGTGGCTTGAAGAATGTGTTTGATGAGGCTATTGTTGCTGCTTTAGAACCACCAGTTATTAAAAAGAGTAAAAAATGTACTATTTTATAAAGAATATAATGAACAATCCTTTTGATTACTGTAATGCTGTTATTTGGGGACTATCTTTTTTTTTTTCTTAGTTTTTAAAATGAAATAAATTAGATCAAATTAGAATAAAATAAAAAATTGTAGTGATATTAATATTATTAACTTTATTATGTGTACTTTCAGCATTTCCTGTCTTCTGAATTTCTTTTTAGTTTTTTCTTTTCCATCTTTATGTACAATGAGTTTGTGATCTTGGTATTTAATCTAATATATCTTCAATCACCTTTTCAGTTTCAAGAGATGGTTGGAAAATAGATACATTAAATTTTAAATTATCTTTGTTTACAGTTTAATGTACTGCTAATCATATAATATGTATATATGTATTCTTTTTTTAAAATTATTTTTTATATAAACACCATAAAATTATAAAATATATAGTAAAGAGTTGTATTAGGAAATTTTATGATTACTTTTCAAAGTAAACGTCTCAAATCATTGCATTACATATAGGGATAGTCCACATATCACATACTTTCCTCTGTATTTTTCTTCATTGTTCAATGTAAATTATTTTTAAGGTGGAAGCGTTGTTATGTGGAAATAGAGAAATTTGGGATGTAATATATGAAAAAGAAAAATGAAAAAAAAAATTAATGAAACAAAGAAAAAAAAATATTCAAATTTTTAAATATTGATTTATTAAAGAGGTGAAAAATTTGGCATTATTCAGAGAAGAAGTTTGTTATTTCTACTGTTAACTCCAACAAGTACATATTGTACAAGGATATATATTAATAAACTGACAATTCTGGTGGTTTGTCTATTATTATAAACAGTTTAACTAATACATAGTGCAATGGCTCAAGTTTATAAGAATTCTGGTTCTAACACTTTGTTTTTAGGTGGTGAAAAAATTAGCGGCGATGATATTCGTAATCAAAATGTTTTAGCTGCCATGGCTGTAGCTAACGTTGTTAAGTCCTCCTTAGGTCCTGTCGGATTGGATAAGATGTTGGTTGATGATATTGGTGACTTCACTGTGACTAATGATGGTGCCACTATTTTATCTTTATTAGATGTTCAGCATCCTGCCGGTAAAATCCTAGTGGAACTAGCACAACAACAAGATCGTGAAATTGGGGATGGTACCACTAGTGTAGTTATTATTGCTTCTGAATTATTGAAAAGAGCTAACGAATTAGTGAAAAATAAAATTCATCCAACAACCATTATCACTGGTTATAGAGTTGCATTAAGAGAAGCTATTCGTTTTATTAATGAAGTTTTATCTTTAGATGTGGAATTATTGGGTAAGGAAACTTTGATTAATATTGCTAAAACAAGTATGTCTTCCAAAATTATTGGTACAGATTCTGATTTTTTCAGTAATATGGTAGTTGATTCTTTATTGGCAGTTAAGACTACAAATTCCAAAGGTGAAATAAAATATCCGGTTAAAGCTGTTAATATATTAAAGGCACATGGGAAGTCTGCTAGGGAATCTATTCTGGTACAAGGTTATGCCTTGAATTGCACAGTTGCATCCCAAGCAATGCCAAAGCAAATTAAAGGTGATGATGTGAAGATTGCTTGTTTAGATATAAATTTACAAAAAGCACGTATGGCTATGGGTGTTCAAATTAATATCGATGATCCAGAACAGTTAGAACAGATCCGCAAAAAAGAATCTGAAATTGTTCTTGATAGAGTCAGAAAGATTATTAACTCTGGTGCACAAGTTGTTTTAACAACAAAGGGTATCGATGATTTATGTTTGAAGGAATTTGTTGAAGCTAAAATCATGGCAGTTAGACGTTGTAAAAAAGAAGATTTAAGAAGAATTGCTCGTGCCACTGGTGCCACCTTAGTTGGTTCTATGTCTAATTTGGAAGGTGATGAAACCTTTGAGTCAAGTTATCTAGGTACTTGTCAAGAAGTAGTTCAAAGTAAGTTCTCTGATGATGAGTGTATTTTGATTAAGGGTACGTCAAGGCATTCATCTTCTTCAATAATTTTACGTGGTCCAAATGATTATTCATTGGACGAAATGGAAAGATCTATGCATGATTCTTTATGTGTGGTGAAAAGAACATTAGAAAGTGGGAATATTGTCCCTGGTGGTGGTTGTGTTGAAACTGCATTAAATATATATTTGGATAATTTTGCTACCACAGTTGGATCTCGTGAACAATTAGCTATTGCTGAGTTTGCATCGGCTTTATTGGTAATTCCAAAGACTTTAGCGGTCAATGCAGCAAAAGATTCTAGTGAATTAATTGCTAAGTTAAGATCATACCATTCGGCTGCTCAATCAGCCAAACTTGATGACACAAAGAGAAGAGCTTATAAGAATTATGGGTTAGATTTAATTAAGGGTAAGATTGTGGACGAAGTAAATGCTGGTGTTTTAGAACCTACTGTATCTAAAGTCAAGTCATTGAAATCAGCTTTAGAAGCCTGTATTGCTATATTAAGAATTGATACTATGATTACTGTTGATCCTGAACCACCAAAAGAAGATCCACATGATCACTAATCCGAAATAAGTAAAGAAAAGAAAAAGGAAAAGGGCAAGAAGGAAAAATTATGATGGATGCCGATCATATATAGAATATGTACATGGGTTTGTATATATTTATATATATATTTCTGTAAAATAAGCATTATAAAATACTTAAACTACAATGAGATTAATTGTAAGATAAAATTTTCAAGTTTAGGGGGTCGGTATTGAATCAACGATAGAACAACCAGAGGTTGGAACTAAATAATCGCTATAATATGTTTTTTTTTTATTTTCAGCTAAAGGGTAGGAAAAAACGAAGAAGAAGAAAAAAGAAGAAGGAAAATACATTTACAGATAACCTCAATAGGTTATGAAAAGGAGTAAGTATTCATAATACTATTTATCAATGTTACAGAGGTCAATGTAGTTTTTATAATGGGAGTAAAGTAGATATCTTACTAATAATTCTTATCTTAGAACCTATATGATGAACCCAAAATCCATTATATCTTTAATAATCTCGCGCATCTATAATACCATATATAGAAGATATATAAAAAAAAGGAAGATAAATGTCTTTTTCCTTTCAACAAACCTTCAGTAGGTAGGGTTTAACAAAGAATAGTGCAGAATAATTTAAGTGGGGGATAATACTTGTTAGGGTTTCAAAAATAACACATCTCAAGATATTAAATATCAAACCTGGAATCTGGAATCTGGAATTGTGGATTTTTTTTGTATTCAACAAAAAGAAAACAAATAAAAAAATAAAAAGACAAAAGACAAAAGATAAAAGACAAAAAGAGTTTTTTAAACAATTGAAAGGGATAAATTTCCAATTTAGGTAGCACAAAGAGACTTCTTTTGTTTTCTTTTTTTATTTCCGGTATTTTTTATTGTCAAAAGAAAGCCTTCTTTCCGTTTTTGTTTTGGTTTTTTGAGAACCGAAAGATATCACTTTATTTTTATTTCTGATTTTGTCTTTGTTCTTAAGTTAGCTTAAACAAAAGCAGTAGGGTAGATGGCTTTGACACTCGACTGGTTTTTGGGTGAAAAGTATCTTGTACCATGTCAACATATTCACATCGTCTTTCTATAAGATCTCTTTTTCGATCAAAGTGTATTTGTTTCCCTCATTTCTTCATTCGTTATTTGCCTGCATGTGTTTACCGACATATGTAGATCTGACAGTGATCTAAATTTTTATCACTTGTATTTACTTTTTATGTATCCTTTTGTCAGTTAACCAGGTATTAGTGTCAAAGATTTGTGGCAACTTATAGAACAAAAATATAGTTACTATTCTTTCATTTATTTTTTATTGTTGTTACTTTATTTTTCTTAAAGGTCACAAAAAGACAAGGTTGTGACAGTGTTCAATATAAGTATATCTTCACCTTCTTTTATTTTTTTTTTTTCCTTTTTCTTTGTTCTTTTTGTTTGATTTATTTGGTAATAGGGAAAGGGTATGGATAAGATTAGTAGTAACGCAAATAATAATATTAATAATAACACTGGAACTGACAATAGTAGCGGGGTTGTGCCTACAACAGTAGATCATGATGTGTACTCTAAAATAATGAATTCAATGGCTTTTAATAATAAATTGGATAAGAGTAACGATATTATTAATAATAGCGGTAGTAATGGTGATAATAGTAACAATAATAATAGTAGTAGTAGTATAATTAAAACTGAAGAAAGTTCGACTGTTGATAATCAAGTAAGTATCAATGAGAATGTTCGTATTAAGGAGAAATATGTAGAGTTGATAGAGTTAGATGGGAAGAGAGTTTCAAAAACCTCAAAGGGTAAGAAAAAATTTCATTCTAAATCAAGAAATGGATGTATCAACTGCAAAAGAAAAAGAATTAAATGTGATGAGACAAAGCCGGTATGCATAAAATGTCAAAATTCTAAATTACAATGTGCTTATGCTAATGCACAATCTACTAATGATCGTAATCGATCAGGGTTGGGATCAATGAATGATCCAAATATTGTAACCAATAGTATTAATGGTGACATAAAGAATAGTGCAAATCATTCATTGCAGAATGATAATAAAAAGAGAAAAACTTCTAAACGTCAAGTGAAAACAGTGATTAAATATATTACAAGGAAAGAAGATGGTACAGTTGAAATATCTGATAAATTTGAAGAATTAAAAAGGGATGATAAAAATGCAGTAGAACAAGGAAATAATGGACAATATCAGATGGAACAAAGTGGTATATTAAATAATCCAACAGATTTTCATAATGTAGTTAAAACAGAATTTGAAAATAATAAAAACGTAATAAAGAATTTTAATAGTAATTCCCAAAATGATAGTGGTAATAATCAAAATGGTAATAGTAATAATAATAATAGTAATCATATTAATCATATTAATCTCAATATGATTATGAATCCGAATACATTGATGAATTCTACACAAAATTCCTTAAACCAAAATATTCCAAATGAATTTAACAACAACAACAATAACAACAACAACAACAATAATAATAATAATAATAATAATAGTAATCAGAATCTTAGTATATCTAAGAATTGTAATAATAATTTAGCTGCTATAATGGATGTTATATTGAGCCTAGCAAGTCAACAGAGCAACGTTGCATCTTTAAATAATGTTAATATTAATCTATTATTAAATTTATTATCTAACACAAATGCTATTCACCAGTTACAAAATGAGATAAATATAAATCAAGTTATGAATAATAACAATAATAATAGTAACAATAGTAATACCACTAACAATAATACTCATAGTAATAATAATACGCAACAAAATGCTAATGTTTTCCAGAGTAATACACCAACTAATACTTTAGCTAATAATGTATCTGCCTCTTTGAATAATTCTTCAAATAATGTGATCAATAATATTCATGGAATAAGTTTTGTTAGTGAGTCAGCCAGTATCAGTAATAATAGTAACAGCAATTTACATACCTATGTGAATGGTTCAAATTTGCAAAGTTTGATGAATCAAACATCAAATATTCCATATAATATTCTAAACAATAATAATAATAATATTGGTATTAATCCGTATATGATTAACAACAGTACAAAGCAACAACTTCAATACCAACTAAATCAGCAATTGCAGCTACAACAACACCAACAAATTCAATTACAACAGAATCAGCAGCATCATATCCAACAACAACAACAATTACAAAACCAGCAACAACAATTTTTGCAACAACTATTAGAACAAGATCTAACTCAATCAACACTAGATCAGTCAGTCTTATTATCCACTCAGTTGCAACAACAGCAGTCTCAGATGCAATCATCTATGAGTCCCTTACCTTTTAATGATGAAACATTTGGTCAGTTGACCAAATTTTCCTTACAAAAGTTACAGCAACCAGTTGATATTGGTAACCAAAATAATAATAGTAGTAGTGCTACGACAAATAATGATAGAAAAGATATTGATACTATTAACAATATGGAAACCAACAAAACTCAGTTTTCAAGAAATAAAAATGGTATATTTCAAACTGCTGGTATTGGTGGTATTGAGTACGATTTTCAAGAATTACTAGGTATAAAATTAAACAGTAACAGAAGAGCATCGAAAATTTCGAATGCACAAGAGGCTTTAGCCACGATGCAAAAGGAAACAGAAAGAACATCGAGACAAGAAAATTCAAACCCTAATATTCCTAGTCTTAAGAATAGCATTAAAGGCCAATATGAAAGTAGAAGTGGTAATACTAGTAATATTTTAACTGATAATTCAAATAATTCTTTAAATAGTTTAGAAAGAACAGATACCTCGCCAATGTTGCAAGAAAATCCTACATCAGCTACCTCATTGTTATCACAGATGACAGCAACCACTTTTAATACAACATTATCACCAATATTACCATTGGCAACAACGAGCATGAGTAATATTAAGGCCAAACCTTCTAATGACAAAGAAAATAATGTAGAAGAGAAGAATGATGATATTTCAAAACTGTTGTCGCTTTCTACAAAAGCAAATTTGAATTTAGTAGATATGAAATTATTCTATCACTATTGTACTATTGTATGTTATACAGTAGGATCATCTCAGGATTCAGCAACTAAAGTTTGGAGCCAAAATGTTCCTGAATTGGCTTTTCAATATCCATATTTAATGCATTCCTTATTGGCTTTTAGTGCCACACACTTATCAAGGACTTTATCTGGTTTAGAACAATATGTTTCATCGCATAGGCTTGATGCTTTAAAATTATTGAGAGAGGCCGTATTAGAGATATCACAGGACAATACGGATGCCCTTGTTGCTAGTGCGTTATTATTAATAATGGATTCATTAGCCAATGCAACTAGTACAGGTTCAGGATTAAGCGTTCAATCATCATCAGCATGGATTTTCCATGTGAAGGGTGCATCTACAATATTGACTACTGTTTGGCCATTAAAGGAAACCTCTATATTTCATGACTTAATATCTGTTGATTTGTCTAATCTTGGTGATTTTATTAACAAAGAAGATGGTACTGTATCAGAATTGGTTTGTTTTGATGACAATATTGCTGATTTATATCCTGTGGATATTAATTCGCCCTATTTGATCACATTAGCATATCTGAACATATTACATAATGAAATTAATGATTCAAATTTGATTTTCAGGATATTTACTTTCCCTGCATTATTAGATAAAACTTTTTTAGCATTATTAATGACAGGTGATTTAAGTGCAATGAGGATAATGAGAGTGTATTATAAATTGCTAACTAATTTTACTACAAGAGTGAAGGAAGAATTTTGGTTTTTAGAGGGAATATCACAAGTTTTGCCAGAAGATGTCGATGAGTATAGTGGAGGTGGTGGTATGCATATGATGCTTGATTTTTTGGGAGGCGGCTTACCATCCATGACTTTAAGCAATTTATCCGATTTCATGTAAAATATACATATTGATGACCAATGATATATGCCATTATAGATATAGATGTTTAATTTCTCTATACATAAGCGAGATAAATAAAAAGTATAAGTTATGTGTAAGTTATGTTCTTAGCATAAGAGAAAGGGCATGCTGGTTGTATAAACTTTCTGGTGGAAGTATATTATAGAAACGAAAACCTTTCGAATCCTGGATAACTTTAAAATTCTAGAAAATTCCGTGGAATAAATGCATCAAAAAAAAAATAAAATAAAAAAAAAAAAAAAAGGAAAAGAAAAACAAAAGAATAGTAATTAGCAATGTAATGTTTCAAACATACATATATATGTGTCTGTGTATCTATGCATAACATAGAGTTTACTTGCGTTTAAGTTGTCATTAATTATGTTTTATAAGTCCTTCTTCTTTTCTTTACAGTTAAATACATAAGATAGTCTGATAACTTTATAAAACAAAATACAAGACAAAAACCAAACTTAAAGATATATAATAAAAAAAGACAAAGAAAAATGGTTGTTAATCCAAATAATTGGCACTGGGTTGATAAGAATTGTATTGATTGGGCACGTGAATATTTCAAGTCAAAATTGGTTCAGTTGAATACTGGGGAACATGATGGGAAATATGCGGAAATAAAGTCTATATTGTCTATTGAGGGTGATTGTGAGGTGAATCAACGTAAGGGGAAAGTGATCTCGTTGTTTGATTTAAAAATTGCAATGCTAATTGGAGGTCATGTTAATAAAGATGAATTTGAGGGAAGTATAGTGGTGCCTGAAGTTGCGTTCGACAGTAATATAGATGACTATCAATTTGAGATTTCTATTTATAAAGAGACTAGTAAATTGAACGAAGTGAAACCCGTAATTAGAGAGTATTTGTTATCTCAATTAAGAAGCATTTTCCATCAATTTGGGAAGGATTTGTTATTTGAACATGGGAATGACATTCAAGTCCCTGAAGAGCAGGTGCAATCTCAATATACTAAAGCCAATCAACAAAACAGTTTTGCAGATGTTTCTTCCACCACTGGTTCCAAGAAGACAGCAACCACAGTTAACAAGTCAATTCCTGTCAAAGACATATCATCTTCTAAAGCTGTTGTGAAAACTTTGGATAACAAGGACATCCCTATTGTAAACACAGGTGGTGCCAATACAGTGACAATTCATTTAGAGCCATCCTTTAACGTTCCAGCAGTAGAAATCTTTAATACTTTTATCGATAAAGAACGTATAATGATGTGGTCCCGTTCACCAATCAGAGAATTTGATGAGAATAAGAGTACTGGGTCTCAATATTTTATGGTTGGTGATAGATTTGAATTATTTAATGGTAACATTGAGAGTGAGGTAGTTGAGAGTAAGTTGGGTAGTAAATTAGTCCTTAAATGGAGATTAAAGGATTGGAGAGAAAATTTGTACTCTACAATGGACATGGAATTTCATGAATCTTCAGAATATCATGAAACAAAGATTCAATTGACATGGAGTGGTATTCCTGTAGGAGAAGAGGATCGTGTTCGTGCAAATTTTGAAGATTATTATGTGAAACCAATAAAATTAACTTTTGGTTTTGGAGTTGTGTTGTGAGCAAGGTTTACTTGTTTCTTTTTTTTAATTTTTTTTTCTTTAATTGCTATTTTATGATTAAATAGAATGTATGTCTTTTTTATCAATATATATATATATGCAATTGTACTAACATTATTTAAATATTAAGGCAAAATAAGGTAAAATAAAAAAGAAATAAGAAGATGAGTAGCTAAAATTAGAAGTATCATTATTATTTTAACCTTATAACGTTTATTCCTTTGGTGTGTAATATATCAAGTTAAGGTTGATTTTAAAGATTGATATATGATTTCATTTGTTTAATCCTAACCGTAAAATACAGGAAATTTAGGTGAATACATGATTCTTAGGATTGTTTCTATAAAACCCTAACCCAAGGAGATGTAGGGTATTTTTCTCCCATCCAATCTTTTTTGTCTTTTTGTCTTTTTGTGTTAGTAATATATTTGTTTGTTTGCGTTGGTTCTTTTTTCTTTTTTTTTATTTTTTATCACTTTATTTTTCGTTTATTGTTTATGATGCTATAGAGAAGGCGGGGGGCGGCTGTTATTTTGTTTTGTTTTGTTTTGTTTGAGGGAAAATCTCCTTTCAACCGAAACTCCGGACGGTGTGTGCGCTGCTGAAGAAAAAAGGGAGAGTTGTCCAAAAGTTTGAATAAAAGTTGGCAAAACTCCGATTGTTTCCGTGGTTTTTGGGAAAACAAGACATTAATTGTTCGTTTTGTTTCGTTGAATATACCAATAGGATTTGACGGTTCATATATTTTTGCGAATTGCAACAAAGAGAAATTGCGAGAAACTGAGAAATAAGTAATTGAGAGTCTGAGAATTTGCGAATCTGCGAATCTGCGAATCTGCGAATCTGTGAACCTGAGAACCTGAGAATGTCCCACTGAGACCAACAGGATTCAGCAGAGTTTCGCTTGATATTTCATATATATCCGCAGCAATGTAGTGTTGATGATGATAGTTGTAATGGTGTTCGTCAACTCAGCTCGTTTTTAGAATCGTCATCACTATTAAAGTGGGAAAGTATGGTGAAATTATCGTGAAATAAGCGAGTGTGCGTGCGGTTGCGGTTGCGGTTGTTGTTTTATTCTCTTCCCTCTTCTCTTTTGTATTTTTTTTTCTTTTTCTCTTTGTTTCTTTTATAAGGATTGAAATTAGTAAATTTACTCTATCTCTTATCCTCTAGCTGTTTTCTTTCACATTGAACGCAATATATATATATATATATATATATATTCAAATATCTATAATATATATATAGTAAAGTTGTATTTATTTTCACATATAAATTTACAAAATTAATATAAAATTCATTTTAATAACACAATTAAAGGTTTTTTCTTACAAAAAAAAAAAGAAAAGAAAAGAAAAGAAAAAAGAATTTACATGTATAATAATAATTCAACAATGCCCGGATTATTGAAAAATGAATCAATTCAAGAACAAAGTACAACAGAAATTAAATATGTCACAGACTCAAATTTTATGAATTCAAAGATTAATAATAGGTCCAAAGTAGTACCAGAAAATTTAAAATTAAATGGCACTACACCAAGTGGATTACGAAGATTATTCGTTTGTAATGTTTGCATCAGAGCTTTCTCGAGGCAAGAACATTTAACAAGACATGAAAGATCTCATACAAATGAAAGACCCTACGAATGTGGGATGTGTGATAGAAATTTCACAAGACGTGATTTATTATTACGACATACTTTAAAAGTTCACAACGGTAACATGGGTGAAAATATTTTAAAAACTAGACGTAGGTCAAGGAAAAAATCTCTCTCAATAAGACCAAGGGAAAATAGTGTTGGAAGTAACTCTGCAAATAATAGTAATAATAATACTGATAATAGAGGTGGTAGTAGTAGTATTAGTACACCAAGAGATAATAAGAGTGCTCCTATAATTAAGAATAGAAGGCATAGTACAGGTGTTGTCTCTAAAAGAGTCATTAGTAATAGCAACACTAATAATAATAATACTGATTGTAATAAAAAGAATGAACCCATACCTAAGCAAGGAACCAATTCAGTTTTTACAATAAATAATGCAATTATTATTCCTTCTTTACTTTCGTCAAAATCATCTATTTCACCTATATTCACTAGTGATATTAGTCCGTTTGTGCCAACACCACTGTCTACTATCTCTGACATGAATAACAATAGTAATAGTAATAGTAATAGTAATGATAATGATAATGATAATGATAACGATAAGATCTCAACTGATACGAATTTTAAAAAACCAAAACAGTCAGTAAATAATATCCAAAATAAAAACTTAACTCAATCAGATAGATGCTCTACAAAAAAATTTCAAATAAATACACATGGTAATAATAACCTTAGATCTTTATATTCAGGTTCAAAAAGACGTGCTTCTTTTAGTGCACAATCCGCAGAAAATTATGTTTCATCTTTATGTCATTCAAATGAATTATCATCATTAGATAAGATCCAATTTGCAACGCCAGACTTAGTTCCACTAGATTTTCATAATCTCTTTGATTTGGAGGATATTAATCAGATAAAACTTGATGAAGTAGATATATGCCAAAACAACAACTGTTCTTCGTCTATAGAAAATGGCAGTTTTGAGTCAGGAAGTAATTGCAGTAAACAATGTTCAATTAAATTGAATCAGGTATTGGAAAATGTTTCATTAGATTTTACTTTAGATGATTTAAAACCATTGAATATAAAACAGTTCAATGTGGGTGGTATGTTGGAGAAACCAGATAACTCGAAATATGGAGAAAACTATAGGTTTAATTTTAATTCCAACAACAATACTAACACTGATAAGCATGGAAATGTCAACTCTGATATTGACTCATCAAAACAATTTAAAACATTAGACTTTGATACTCTTTCTACAACTGAAACGCCAATGAGTTGGGGGCAAGGGTTGGGGGTTTCAGAAACAGAAAAAAATATATCTGGGTTGCAATACTCAAATACAATATCATTTAATACGTTATCTATGTCACCTTTACATGAATATGGAAACAGTGGTTTTACTGATGGGATTCTAGATAGCCACAATAATGACAGATCATCAGTAAATAATGCAGTGGAAAAAGTTACATTTAATTCAGCATTCTTTCAATCAACAATTGAGATTCCATCATTATTTGATCATATTTATAATAATCATCAGTTACGTCCTTCGGAAAATATTACAACACATGAAGAAAATAAAAATCTTATTGGAAATTATCATAGTAACAGTGGCAGGAATAATGATCATTACAAATTAGAGACATACTCGTTATACGGTATCGATTATTTGACATTATCTAGTAATTCAGAACCCTCACCAAGAGAAAGCATATCTACTCAACAAATACTGTATGGTTATAATGAAGGAAATAGTAATAATACTATAATGAAAGATTTAGTAACTGCTAAATTGTTTAATGATCAACTGTGCAGTTATTGTCGTTTTGTTCTCAAATATTACCTAGAAAATTATGGTAATTATCAAAATTATCTTGGGAATTCAGTTCCTGAGTCAGGTAATTTGTTATTGCCAACCTGTTTTGAATTAAACAAATTTTTGACACTATTTAGAGATAATTTTCTGGTATATTACCCATTTATTCATCCAAGTCTATTGTCTTGTGACTTTTTGTCCTTTCAAAGATACTTGCATGAAGATAATGAATTGACTGAAGTGCATTTGCAATTTGAACAGAACAATGATATTTTTAACATGGCTAAAACAGTATGCCTGCCATTATTAATGGCTACAATAGGATCTCTTTTCCAAAAAGGTGATCATCAACAGACTATAGTATTGTATGAGATTAGTAAGCGCATATTACACGTATTTTTGGAATTTGAAAAAAGTCATTATGAGAAGAATAATATCAATGTTTTTAGTCAGAATTCTAAATGTACATGGTTAATTCAAGTATTTATTTTGAACATTATTTTTGCTCTGTTTGTAGATGAAGTCAAGAATATTAGATCAGATGTTGTGAAAAGACAGGTGAGTGCTATATGTTCAATTGTAAGAAGAAATTATTTAGAACTAGTTTCTATAAAATCTTTCTTGATTGATCCATTTATGCCACATTTTCACGATATTACTTTCCAGAATTCGTTTCAATTCTTACTGTTTGAAGCTAAAATAAGATCTGTTTTGATGCTTTATGAATATTGTCAATACTTGGATATTTGTTACAACATTCGTAGTAAATCATTTTTGAATGAAAAGGATATTGAGGATCTTTGCATTCCAGAAGATGAAAGTATTTGGGAAAGTTATTCACCAGTGGATCATAGCTCATACACCACTATAAATCTGGTGAAAAAATTGCACAGTATATCTTTTAAGGAATTTTATAATAGTTTTAGTTTTACTCATTCTGAGTATTATCCAATTCCAGCATCCTTGGCCAAGACTATGATTTTTTATGAGTTCAAACTAAGAAAATTTTTTTCATTCAATATTTTTTTAACCAGAATTAATACAAGAAAATTGGAAATGAATATCTCATCAGGGCATCTCTTAGATAATCTGCGTGAATCACCAGCAACGTTTTTGGTGAAAAATAGTTCAACATTAAAAAATTTTTTAATGGTTATGATTTTTCTTAACGAGGTAGATAAAGATATTAGTAGTAAAATATGGACTGGAAATGTGGGATTATTATTCAGTTCATTTTTAGATTCTAGAAATTTTAATATGTTAACTAGCCATTCTTATCATTTATTAACAGATTTTCTGGTTGCATTAAATTATTCCATACAGAATATTGCAGGGCTATTTGTTCAAGAAGAGAGTACAGAAACTGATATTTTACTTGATAGAAAAAAACTAACAATATTTAATTTAGGAGGATTCTATTATAACTTTTTGATAATTATAAAATTTATCTTGGACTTCGAGTTGACGCCAAACTTCAAATTGCTTTGTATTTTTATTGATCTCAAGAACATGGCTAATAACTTTTTGATTCCTCTTTTTGTTCCATTCTTTGACTCAAAATTCCAGATATTTGATATTACCAAGGATAATATTTCGAAGAATACAACATATCCTTCAAGAAATATAGAACACATTGAAAATACAATCAACAATATTCTTCTTTCTTCCTTTAATGATACTTCTTTTCTTAATATGACAGATTGGAGTCAAAATAATGAATTTTTGTTTAACCCAACAGATGAAGAGGTTGTGGATAGAGATTTTCTTAAATCAATGAAGGAAAGGCAAGAGACTTGTGCTTCTTCGGTTAATTTATTACACATGTACAGTAGTACCCATCATGGCTCGATGAATAAACAAACTTTTTCAGAAAAATACCAGTTATCCTTAAGGTTTGTGATTATTGCAGAATGTTTTTTTAAAACACTTACAGAACATTATCCTTATTGTAAATTTCTAAGAGAGATGATAAATGATTTCGAAAATCTAGAAAAAATTCTGAAACAAGAAAATGATTGGATAAGACTTTCTAAATTACACGTGAGTAGCAAATAGGGAAAAGGCAGCCTCTTGTGGTACCAATGTTATGTGTTAAAAAATGATGGTAAAATCAAATTAATTATATATTCATTAATAATGTAATGTATTTTATTGTATTAAATGTTATGTAAAGATATTATTGATAAAAACTTTTTAAGTGTATTAAAGTTTTTTTGTTATTAAAAAGACGTACATTTATTTTCTTAAGAATATATGTATATATAAATCTTAACTAAATCCACTAGTTCTATTGATTAGGGTTTGGATTAACCATTCTTTTGTTTCAATATGATATTCAATAGTAGGCTTTTCATACTTCTCATGAAATATCCTTTTAATATTTTTTAAGGAACTGGTAATTCCTTTCTCCTTTTCATTGATGAAAAAAATTACTTTATCTATATCTGGATCATCTTTATGTATGATTTTGTCAATGAAAGCTGGTTCTTTTTTTATTAAATCATTGATATTACAAGTGTGGATTAAACGAGAAACTCCTAATGCTGCAAAGCAGAACTTTAGCATACTATCCAATTCCAGTTTTCCACAAAGAATGATTGTATAATTTTCTAAAACATTTTGCCTTATTTCGATTTGTTTTTGTATTGTGGTATCTTGAATAAAATTAGAATAAAATTCAAAAATATTGTTGGACAAAACAGGTGGTTTTCCATTTTCAAGTGCAGATCCTAATCTGAAACTGATACCTGAAGGAAGAAGATACTGATATATTAGTGTAGGATGAATTTCATTATGTGTTATGCATGCTTCAATAAATTTCCAATGTAAAGTGGGCCAACCTAATGCCAATGTTTCCAAATATTTCAAACTACGTGAATGCCTATCACTGAGAATACAAGCAAATTTATAATTATTGGAAACTACTTTTGATTTGAGTATTAACTTGAGAGAATGGATTGTAGAAAAGTGATTCCTTTGTTCCAATATATCAAATTCAAATAACTGTTTGAACCCTTGCTTAATTATTGTGCCACCTCCTGTTTTAATGCAACGGGATAATCTATCTTGGAGTGCTGAAATACCGGTTAGAACAAACACACATTGATCAAATATTTTCTTGTTGGATTTGGAAATGTTTTGTGATAATTCTATAAGTCTTCTGATTGTACACTTCACTTGCGATTTAATGTCATCAGCATCGTCATCATTATCACTATCCTCATCACTCTCAGGTTCTGAATAGTTTAGTTTTTTTGAACGGTTACTTTTTGTTGGAGAAATAGTTTGTGCTCTTGTATGTCGCTTTGTGATATGCGTTTGATACTGAGGATTGTACGATTCTAAAGTGTTGTATACACGTTCTTCAATACTACTTCTTTTAGCCCATGATTCTATAGTAATACGAATATCACCTAACGCTTTTAACAAATGTTCTCCATTATGAAGATGGCCAGTTTTTCTGAGTACAACTGTGTCATATCCTCGTATACATCTAATGGTATTTGGATTTGGTTTCAAACACTGTAATCCACATATTCTGTAGGATATATTATTTTCATCCTGTACTTCATCACCGACTTGAATGTCTAGATATGATATATCTTTTAATTTACCTGTATATTTTCCAGAGACAAACTGAACCAAGCAAGTCCCATTTGTTTCATCTGTATTTAAAAGAATCCCGGGATAATATTTAAGATCTACGTCATATTGACACCAGATAGCGTTTTTAAAGTGAATATCTTTTTTAGTTAAAGATTCTGCATCAGCTGTTCTATAATCATTGGGGTACTCTGCAGTATTATTGTTATTGTCTTTATTACAAATATATTTTTTTTTAGAATTATTCATTAATGTTGATTTTTTGTAGAATGATATCTCTGCACTGTCATTCTCTTCTCCATCACTTAGTTCTATCGTTTCTAAATGTCTTTTAGTAGATCTTCTCTTAATAATAATTCTTTGCGAATCATCAATATCTGTATTCTGAGTAGTCAATTCATTTTGTGACATTTTGTCATGTTGAAAATTTGTAATTAATTTATTGGTATTTCTATCAGGTTTAAAAACATTTGTAAAAATATTTTGGTATGGAATGGAACTTTCATTATCTGTAGGAATATAGTCAGAGTAATCATCTATTTCAGATAAATCTTCACTTTCGTCGAGGTCACTTTTAATTATTTCATGATTGGAATTAATTGTATCCAAATCATTTCGTATTATTCCATAATTTGGAACCCTAGAGACTTCAAGTTTTACAGTATTGCGATTATTTATAAAAATATCGTTTTCATCTTCTTCTGAGGGAAAAATAGCATTCATAAGTTTTGATTGGCTGTGCTTTTTCTCTGGGGAACTTGTTCGAGGAATTTCAATATTTGAAATTTCTTTATTTTGAGAATAACTCATGTCAATTTTATCAAGGCTATCTTGAAATGATTGTGTGGAAATGTCATTTGCATTTTCACTTATAACAATGGATTTTATTTCTAATTGATTGTTATCTTTAATGGACTCATCTTGTTTTGTAGAACTCGAGTGGGAATAAATTATGGGTTGTGTTTCTACAATTGAGGTATTATGATTGTTTTTGGAGCAAACAGACTGGGTTTCTTCTTGATCAGTTGATTTATCATGGATTAATTCATCTTGCTCGTTTATATAATTCAAATCTTTTTGGAAATTTAAGAGTTTATTGTATTTATTATCCAAAGAGAAGGTCAAAGTAGACGCAATAATTTGAGTATCTCCTAGATCTTTCCTATTTTGAATTCTATTTGAAGAAAGGAAAGCATTAGTTTGTGAGTCAAATACTATAGTTCCATTACTTTGGTTTTGTATTATAGAAGATGTTTTACAGTCATTAGTTTGTGACTGACTTTGTTTAGATTCAACTGAATATATTATTGAGTTTTTTGGTGGAGAAGAGAGCCTTTGCTTATTAATTTCTGTGTTTTTGATATTTTTAGTGTCTAGTAATAATTGGTGATATTTAGTTATATTTTGTTGCTTTTTTTTGTGCTGTAAAGTAGATGCAATATCATCTTTTGTTTCTACAGAAGAGCATGTTTTTGATGAAGATTTGAAAGAAATTTCTTCAAGTTTATTAGAAACATGTTCATCAATATTGAATTGGCTTTTATCAAAAGACTTTATGCTACTAATAGATTTATCATTTGTTGTTGGTATGGTTTCTATGTTATCATTTATGTCTGGCACAGTTGTATTGTTTACATATGGAATAGTTTTTTTATTACTGTCTACTATTGTAGAGTGAGTTTCCGAGCTGGTATTTTCTTGTGAAGACAAAGTTTCATCAAAATCACTATCTTCTTGTTGAGCTTTAAATTTCTCTAAAAGGTTTTGCCTAGGTGATGCATATGATTTCCTAAATTTGATAATTCTATTCAGGTCAGGTGTTCTGACATTATAGAGTCTACCTTGATAAGGATGGTTAGTCAAATTTTCAGTTTCTTCAGCGTTGTTTTTTTCCCTATTTTTGAATTCTTTAATAACTGGAGTTGTTATGTTAGTTGATTTGTTTGATTCAAATTTTTTGGGAGTAGAGATTATTTTGTCTTCCATTGCATATGATGGTTCATGTAGAGGTTGTCGAAGAGGGGAAGTCATAATTTTACTTATTGAAATATTTTTGTCAAGATATGAGCTAGTTGTATCATTCACATCATTATTAGTATGGTCATAACTATTGTCAAAAATATTTTTTCCAGAAGATGCTATTTCATTTTGGGACCCTGATAAATTTTGATTTGTTTTTACTTTGTTTATTGAAGGTAAGGTATTATCAAATGTGGTATCATTGGACATTTGAACATGGAAAAACTTTCCTTAGTTGTATTAATGTTTTGTTTTCATTTTATTATGTGATCAGTCATATTTTGTTTTGTGTTCCTTCGTTAGTTTTTTTTTTTTGATTTTTTTTTTGATATATTTTTGTAGAATTTTTGTATAGCCTGTAAATATCTTTTAACAACTTCCAAAGGCTTTTATATAATTTGTTGTAGATTTGTATGATACGTATGCTAAAGGTTACAAAAAGAGATGGAATAGATCACAGTAACCTTTAAGAAAAAAAGGTAAATTGAAAATTAGTAATTTGAGATGACGGCTATAAGTATATACGTATATATGTTTGTTTGTGTGTTTGAAATAATACATAAATAAAAATTCAATATAAGTAATATGTAAAACGATACAAGAAAATAAATAGAAAAATCATTATAATATCACAATAGTAATTCATTCATTTATTTATTCATTAAAAGAAATATTATCTTTAATAATTTTATTAACATTATTAAATGTTTCTTCGTATGCTTTAATGATTTTATTTTTTTCCTTTAAACTATAAAGACTGGGAGTGTAATTAGAATTACTGTTGATAGTATTAGTACTAATTATTGTATCAAAGTCTTGATTTGAATGATTTTTATTTAATCGTAATTGTATTTCTGCTCTTTGTAACAATATTTGACTTCTATAGGATTCGTAGATCCTATTGTTGGTAATATCTTTAAAGATCTGTAAATGTGATCCTAATATGATACTTTTTAAAATAATGAAGGAACTTGTTTCAAAATCTTCTATATAAACTTCTTTATTTTTGAATAAATAGCTTCTTTTCCAAAAAAATTTATTATTTGAAGTAGGGATCATTTCTTTAATGTTGCCACAAATTATTGGGAAAGGTTGAATATTATCAATCAAAATATTGGGTGGATATTCTTCACATTTCATGGATGTGTTTACTTCCTTATTTTGTTCTTTAGTGGAGATGAAAATGTCATTTATGGTAATTTTATCAAATGTAAATGAATATAAATTAAAAGAATGAAGTTGGAAATTAATTTTTTGTTGTAAATGTAATAATAGTCGTTCTTTGTTGTGGTCACTATTATTCAATATTTTATCAGCTTTACCAATAACATAGAGAATGTTAACGGATTTGATTATGTAAGATAATATGTTTAGATCAATTTCACTGATTCCATAATTTTTACTATCAAAGAAATATATGCAAAGATGGATTCTATTGTCATTTATATCGTTATAAGTTGTTTTCCTTTGAATCTTTATTTCATTATTCAAAATATCATCAAATTTCGATTCGATAAACTGTTTGATTATCTGACCAGTCTTGGAATTATTCATTTTATTGCTTGTATCCAATACAAAAGCATTCAAATTGATTAAAAGGTTACAGTCATGATTGTTTATCATATTTTCGATTTGTAAATTATAATATTGGAAAGTATGTTCATTATTATTTTTGATTAAGTTGGAAGCTAAAGCTTGGTTAAGAATATTATTATTGAAAATGGACGTTTTATTTGTCAAATTCGATAGAAAAGTTTTTTTACCTATCCCACTTGGACCTAATAATAATAAATTAAAATCAATTGAATCTTTTGATAAATTTTTTAATTTCAAATGAGATGAATGGATTGTCATATTTGAATAGGTCTGGATGATATTGTAGTATATAAGTTGTTCTCTTCCTTGTATTTTCTTTTCTTTAATACTAACAGAATAAAAAGAAGTTTGATATTTGTGTCATTTTAAATTGTGACACTAAAAATATATACAAAATTGATAATTTGATTCTTAAAACACATTCTAAAACAAATATAAAAGAAAAAAACAAATGTAAAAAAAAAAAAAGAGAGAGAGAGAGAAAGAATAATATCTAATTTTATTACATAGTATTAAGAATAATAAATAGTAATAGCTATTGAGGTGAAGTGAAAAAAAAAATAAAAAGAGGATACAAGTTCCAATTTTATCTATACATGTATATATTCTTCATTCAATTTATTAATATGCTCTTGATATTGTGATAGTTTGGAAGATACAATTTTTCTACTCGGAAGTTTATTAGGATTATTTGTGTTGTACAAGGACGGAAATAAGGACGATGATACTGGTAAATATTTATCTTTTTCAATTTGTTCTAAGTAATGTTTTGATATATTTTTAATGCTTGGACTCATTATGTCGTCTGATGTAGAATATGATTTATTTTTGTATACTATTGAATCATAAAAAGAAGAGGACGAGGAAGAAGACGAAGAAGTGGAAGAAAAGAGAGGATAGCCACTACTATGATGATGGTGGTGATGATCATTTGATTCTTGTTGAATCAATCTTTCGAATAATAAGGCTTTGTCTTTGACTTTATTGGAATTTCTTAATTGATTCATTGAAAACTTATAAGATGGTGATGATGATAAAATATCAGAATCCTTAAGACTAACACCATCTAGGGAGTCATGGTGTAGGGTATGAATAGAAGAATCATTTGAGAATAGAGAATTTCTCCTAGAATTACTGGATAACGTGGATGAATAAAGACCGGTATCAGACAAAGAGAGATTAAAGGACGAAGATAATAAGGTTATGTCATGAAAATATTGAATATGTTGAAGATTTGATCCATTTCCTTGAAATAATAATATTTGTATGGGTTGGAAAATAGTACTTTGAATCTTATTATTAATCTTAATACTATTATTCAGTATGTGATTTATATTAAAAGTCATTATTTATATGCAGTAGATAGTTTATTTTTTATTATGTGAAATAAAATTTTAAAATATTATTGCATATTCAGATATAACCTTGTATATGTATTTATTTATTTATGTATGTATGTGTATGATGTTTATTATCGAAAGAAGATAAATAGAATAAGTAAGTAAGCTAGGTACGCCGAACAAAAAGAGCATACAAGAAGGACAGATAGAAGAGTGTATTTAAAGTAAAATACATGATGCAAGTGATTAATAAAAACTTGGACTCCTTCCTTTTAGCAATCAATAAATCGATGGCCGACCATCAAGAAACAAAAAGAGAGAAAGAAAAAGAAGGATGGGAGAAGGAAATCTTTCAAAAGTTCCTTTCTTGTTATGAATTACTTAAAATGGTCGAATTACTGAACTAACCTCCATTGTAAAGAATTAACGGGAAATTACACACTGTACCCTAATATATAATCTAAACCCTCAGAGTCCTTTTTAGATGAAAAATGTAAAAACCTAATGTAAATGGCTTAATAACTTTTTTTTTCTTTTTTTTTACTAGGTCTGCAACAGAAAACAAAAACAGAAAAATTGAAAAAAAAATTCGAAAAATATGGAAATTTTTGAGAGCAATTTGCTGTTGAACGAATCCAAAGAAACAGCATTAAGTTCTCGAACACAATAGAAATATGATCTGATATAATACAATACAACACAGTACAATACAATACAATACAATACAATACAATACAATACAAATCTTCTTTCTCTTTGTTTCGATATTTGATTTTTTTGCCCCCTTTCAGATCTTGCTGAATCTGTGACAATAGTATAGTGGCTGTAAATACTTCATTCTTAATGTTGAGATAGTTAGCTCACAGCATAAAGAGTGCACTCGACATGCATTGTTACGAGTCAGCATGGAAAGTGAAGAAGGAGAACCAGAGAGAATTTAAAACTGTATGTCAATTCTATATGTATACAGACGCCACATTTAGAATGTTGGTAGAACAATCAACGAGGTTTGACTTTTTTTGGTAGCTTTAATGATGGGAGCGGTAGAAGTTAGTATGTAGCTCCAAAGTTTGTCTCAGGGAACGAAGGAGCAAGGGGGGGAGGAAAGGGGGAGAAAGCTTCTTTTTTTACGTTCATTTGTTTTTATTCTATTGTAAGGAACATATGAGAATGTTTTACTATCAGATCTTGGCTAAATAAATAAGTTATAACTATACTTATCTTATAAATATTTTATAATGAACTTTCTTTAATTTCGTATATATATATAAGGACAGCAAATATACCAAGGAGAAAAAATTTTCTGTTCTACTTTTAGTCTTTTTCTATAAATCATCATTTTCTGCATATCATAATCAATCAAAGCAGATAACCAAACTGAAAAAACTATTAGTCAACTTAAAAAAATATAAACTCAAAACAAGATAAAATAATTCATAATATATCATATTATATTAAATCATATTAATTTAAATCAAAATAAAATAAAATAAAATGTCCTCTCAATTAGAAGAAATGCAATCTCAATGTCAGTGTGTTGTACAATCTCCAAATTCAGGATCGGCTTGTAAGTGTGTTCCTGCTGGAGTTTGCCAATGTGACACAGAATGTGATTGTGCTCATTGTAAACAAATGAAACAAGCTGGTAAATGTTGTGCTAAAGAGTGCAAGTGTGGTCCTGTTGGAGTCTGTCAATGTGACACCGAGTGTGGTTGTGCCCACTGTAAACAAATGAGACAAGCTGGTAAATGTTGCTCTCAAAAGTCTAGTTGTTGTGCTAAAGAGTGCAAATGTGGTCCTGCTGGAGTCTGCCAATGTGACACCGAGTGTGGTTGTGCCCACTGTAAACAAATGAGACAAGCTGGTAAATGTTGCTCTCAAAAGTCTAGTTGTTGTGCTAAAGAGTGCAAATGTGGTCCTGCTGGAGTCTGTCAATGTGACACAGAATGTGATTGTGCTCATTGTAAACAAATGAAACAAGCTGGTAAATGTTGTGCTAAAGAGTGCAAGTGTGGTCCTGTTGGAGTCTGCCAATGTGACACCGAGTGTGGTTGTGCCCACTGTAAACAAATGAGACAAGCTGGTAAATGTTGCTCTCAAAAGTCTAGTTGTTGTGCTAAAGAGTGCAAATGTGGTCCTGCTGGAGTCTGTCAATGTGACACCGAGTGTGGTTGTGCCCACTGTAAACAAATGAGACAAGCTGGTAAATGTTGCTCTCAAAAGTCTAGTTGTTGTGCTAAAGAGTGCAAATGTGGTCCTGCTGGAGTCTGTCAATGTGACACAGAATGTGATTGTGCCCACTGTAAACAAATGAGACAAGCTGGTAAATGTTGCTCTCAAAAGTCTAGTTGTTGTGCTAAAGAGTGCGAATGTGGTCCTGCTGGAGTCTGTCAATGTGATACAGAATGTGATTGTGCTCACTGTAAACAAATGAGACAAGCTTGTAAGTGCTGAAAAATCTAACCGGTGCTCTAAATAAGGGCTTATACAGGGTTTTTTAATATTCTAAATAAACTTCTCTCTTAATTATTTCATGTTATATGCCCTGAAAAAGACGTTAAATCACTTTTTTTATTTTTTAATATGTTTTCTCTTTAATTAATATTATTATTTGATGATATTTCTGTTTAAATAATTAAATAGTGCTATATCTATATAAATAGAATTATGAATTACATAACGATTTTTTAGTATTGTAATTGGCATAGAAAAAAAATTTTTTAGTTCATTCTACTAACTTTTTTTTTTGACATATATATACAAAGTTATATTATAAGTGTGTTTGATTTTATTTATTTTCTCCATGGAGAGTGATGAAAAATATTAGATTGAAAAAATAATTGAAAAAAATAAGGATTGGACGGGATTTTAATAATTCTGGAAGACTATTAAGAAAAATAACTATTGAGACTAACGTATATAGGTACATCTATATTCATATAAAGGTATATTCGTTGGCTTGTTTGTTGACCTGTTCAAATATAAGACTTTGCCTGGATTGTGAGATAAAATATTGTTTTATAATATTTTTCTCCCATTTATAATTATGAAACCAGTCTCTAAATTATTACTGATAACCCCGATCTTTTTGTTTAATTCAGTTGGTTGTGATTCTACGTTGAAATTTAAAGGGTTAGATCCAGTTCAACAAGAATTGTACAATTCTCATTTAACATTAGAAGGTGGAGAATGGACATGTCTAAGTGACACTCATATTAAAATTAATATTACACAAATCAATGACGGTATATGTGACTGTCCTGACGGGTCAGATGAGCCGGGTACTTCCGCATGCAACATTATCAATGAATCATTAAATCAAGAAAATTCTTTATTTTATTGTGTAAATGATGGATTTATTCCGAGATATATAGATAAAAGTTCTGTTGGTGATGGTGTATGTGATTGCTGTGACTGTTCTGATGAGTCCTTAGATGGGAATGGAGTAAATATTTGTTCCAAAGTGGATTCGATATATCATCGTGTAATTGATAAGGAATTGGGAGGATCTAAATTAGGTAAATTGGAATTATTGTCATTATTTGAAGACTTCGATATCGATATAAATGATCTTAATAAACAGTCTAATCAGCAAGCTAATTTAAAAGTATTTATTCAGCAATTGACTGATGATTTTGAGAGAAATCAGCAATTATATAAATCAGAAACAGATAATTTTATGAGTAAATTAAAACAAGAAGATCCAACGCTATATCAATATGAAACGATTAATACAACTCTGATTATTGACTATTTAAATCCTTTATTTGATGATATTGCATTGAGCAGCAAAATGTACACTGATTTAGTAAGTATTTTGGGGACTTTAGCAGGGACATTCAATCCATCTTTAAATGATAAAGTAGTTAATGATAATGTGTATATGTTCCAAGACAAACTAATGGAATTAAATACAGAGAAGAAGGTCAGTATTAATTCAGGTACAGATAATGAGTTAAGAGAACAACTAATAGATTATTTCACAAAAGAACTACCTGAATTGTTTTGGAAGGGGAAAAGTAAAGATCCGTCTGAATACGTTATTAAAAAAGCGCGGTTTGTTGAGTGGTTACTACAAGTTAAAGTTGAATATACTGAAACAGTATTTGAATATATTGATGATTTTAGTTCAATAATGAAAGATATTACGGATAATCATAATGTTAATGTTCAAGATAAAGGTGTGAAAGAAGCTACAAAGATGTATAAAGATTATTTGAAAAAATATGCAAATCTATTAAAGAAACATAAAGTTATTCTACCAAAACCTCTGGCTAGAGAAGTAAAGAAATTATTGAAAGTAATTGAAAATATTGTTCCAAAAATTTTAGATGAAAAAGATTGCAAAACAGATGAGGATACAGAAACAGGGATCAATGAAAGAAGAGGTATATTTGGTTTTATGTCAAATTTACTAAATATAAATGGAACTGATGTTAGCAATGGAGATATTGTTGATGTATCTAATAAAAGAACAATTTTACAAGCTTTAAAGACACAAATTGTTACAAGAAAGAATTTGATTGATAAAATAAGAAATGATTTAATAAAAGCAGAGAAAGAATATGAAAGACTAGAGGAAATGAAAAACACGATTAGTGAAGAAGGAAGGGTATCGAATGAAAAAATGTTGAGGATTGAGGAATTGATTAAATTATTACCTGTTGAAGAGACTTGTACAAGTAGTTTAATTAATGGATATAAATATGAAATATGCTTAAATTCTGATGAAGAACAAGGGTACATATTGCAGATTGAAAATAAGCCGAATGGGAATAAGGTTTTGATTGGTGTTTTGGAAAAAACATATTTAGATGAATCATTAATAAAACAAAATTATATTGACAAGATCAAAGTTGATAATTTAGACGAAGATATTGATTTATTGGAACATTTAACTAATAGCACTAAGATTATTGGAGATAAGAAGTATTATCTGGGACCTTTAGAAAGTGTCAATAATGGATATATTGTTAAGTATGGCAATGGAGACCAATGTTGGAATGGACCACTAAGATCTGCTACAGTATTAATTAAATGTTCAGATAAGTTTAGAATCAACAGTGTAAATGAAATGACTAAATGTAATTACCAATTTGATGTTGAGGGTCCTTGGGGTTGTAACTTTTAATTATATTAACTAGATGTCAGTACATACATAAGTGCATTACTTTAAATATTTTTTATTTGTTACAAAACTTTAAGTATGATTAAGAAAATAAGAAGATCCGTAAATATGAAATATATATATATATATGTTATTATTTTCTTTCTAGATTACTATAGTTATAGTAAGTGTTTCTATGGGGCTGAGAGTTAATAATTTCTTATAAGTTAGTGATGTAAGTTGAATCTAGTTAATTTCAATTAGGTATTTCAAAAAATAAAGATAAAAATAAAGATGAAAACTGTAATATCTATATATATAGAGAGAGGGAGAGTCTTGTGTCGTATTTTTTAAAAAAATATCATTCATATTATAATAAAATTTCTGAAAAGTAAAAGTTAGGGTTAAACAATGGTGATTTTATACTTTTATTTTTCATTAAAGGGTTAACAGGAACAGTAATTGAATGTAATAAGATATGTACATATAAACATTACAATAGTATTAGTAAAAATTGATTTTCTCTATGGCAAAGTGTTCTAATGTAGGATATGGATGCCATATAGATGTCTTCTTTTTTTTATTTGAAACTCATATGATCATGATAAATTCCTTGGAATGAGGATTGTTTTAAATAAAATGATGGACCTTTTCTTTCAAAGGCGGTGATAGGTAGTTTCTAGTTAGAATTTTGTTATTGTTAATACAGAGCTCATTTATGACATCATAACACGCAAAAAAGGATATTCCATAGCATTTTTTGAGAAATATACTTTAATATAGGAGGGGAGAAGAATTATAAAAAAAACGTGTCAACTTTGGCAATTATATTGACACTACAGAAAATAATTTGGCTAAAAGCCTTTTCTTCCTTTTTGAACTCTCCCTTAATCTATTTTTTCTGTTGACAACAATTATAATAGGAATATGGACTTCCTTTTTTTATAGAACTGGAGGATGAAGGTTTGTAAAAAAAAACTTTTTTCAAAGGAGGGTTTAGGGTAAAGGATTTTCTTCAAGTTTCAATGATGATAAAATAGGGTTTAACTAAGAAAAGTAGATTTATTTGAAATGTTCTTTTGTGTAATAAACCTTTTTTTATGGTTCGTAGATTAGTTGGAATAAGGCCAACTTCGTTTTTCATCATTTCGTTTTTTTTGCAAACGTGATGTTTAAAGTCCGAAATAGGGAGGAGAATGGTAATCTAAACTAGAAACTATTCCTACCAACCCTAAGTGTATGGACGAAAAAGAAGAATGAAAGAATGTGAATAAAAATTAACCCTCTAATTGATTCACATAAAAGAAAGGACGAGAAAAATATGCACCGTTGATTTTTCTTTTTACTGTGTTGTTGATGTGTTACGTAAGATTAGTTCAGATAAATAAACCGGAAGAAGAGAAGGGGGGAAAGTCGAAAATAAAAAAAAAACTAAAATGGTGGGGAAAATAGAGAAATACTACCAATAAATTGTATCAAATGGGAGCATAAAAATTTGTTTCCTTTTCTTGAAAGACCTAATTGGAAGAAAAACACGAAAAAATTGCGATGAATTGAATAAATAAGAAGATAATAGAGAAAAATAGCACCGAGCCATTTAACGAAATTGAAAGAAAGAAAAAAAAAAAAGAAAATTAAATGAAACAAAAAAAGAAGCAACAACAATAAAAAAGGCCGAATTTTTGTTTTCCTTTTTTTTTTCCTTTTTTTTTCTTTTTCTTTTTCGTTTCTTTTTTTTTACCTGCTTTGCCTTTTCTTTCGGTTTATCTTTTCAAAGAATGTTTGTGGTTGTTAAATCTGCAAAAAACAAAAAAAGAAGAAGAACGAGATGAGGTGAAAAAAAAAAAATAGAAAAAAGAAAAGAAAAAAATATTATTATTAACAAGTAAACAAATAAATAAATAAAAAAATTACGTAGAAATATGTAATGCATATTTATATATATAACTCAATTGGCTGTTTCATACTTGTTGTATTTCGTAATAATTCGTCTTCAGTTACTGTAATTTTCTCTATATATATATATATCTATCTATGTATACATATGGAGAAAAATACGTACTTATTATTCTTTAGTTAATCTCATCCTTTTTTCTTTTCGTATTCCCTCTTTAGTCTTTTCGCTTTCGAATTGTGTTTTGCCTTCTTTATATGGGAGTAACACAGGAAAAGTATATACTCGAAATATAAAAACATAATAGAATAATAGGACCATCATAGAAGATCATGGTTCAACATTTCATTCCAATTGATAAAGTCACTCCACCCTCAAGGGATCATGTAGAAGTGTTAGATAAAATAGACGATTTTGCATGGTACGTTCCAAAAAGATCTAAAAATCATAGGTTGCCAAGTTTTTTATCAAGAGGTAAATCAACAGCAGTAGAGACACAGACTATCTATTTTGTAGACCCTAATTCTGAGTATTCAGGGTTTGTTCAATTGCTATATTCAAATGTCTTGGGTGGATTCTATAAAGGTTTTCAAATAAATTTTAAAATTTTTTCACCAAATAAGGATTTGGAAGATAAGTTTAATGTTTGGGAAAGTATTAAATTAGACGGAAATATGAAATTTCAAGATTCTGATCTGACTGTTAAAGGTGATAATGTTACGTTTCAATTTAGAGATCCAATAAAAGTTTCCAAAAAAATTATTGATGGGACCAGTAAAGATGGAGATGAAGAAAAATCTAAGAAAAAATTTGAAACCGTCACTAATTTGAAGATTAAAGTTAAGGTTCCATCAATTGGATTATCTATAGATTTAAGATGTAATTTGGGGAAAGGTTTCAAGATTTTACCTGATGGATGCAGTATTTATCTCGACAAATCAATATCTAAAGATGAATTTAAAAGGATCAAATCTAGCAAACCAGAGGATATATCACAATTAATTTTAAAAAATAAATATTTAAGGCATCAATTTGCACCATTAGGACAAATATTCGGTATAATTAAATATAATAATAAGAAAAATGGTGAGCAACAAGTGTTAAAATTAACACATTCTCCAATGGTATACTTGGATGCGGTTCAAGGTATGTTGCCAAATAAAATCGCTAAAAGATGGAATTTCTTGTATTTTCAATCCAAAAGTTATACTATTTTGGCCATTGAATATTTAACTGTACAGCAATTTGATAACGTCAAGGTGACAATTTGGACAATCTGTGAAAATAATGAAATTAAATATATTGGGTCGGATATTAATAATGATGAAATGATTAAATTTAATTCAGTTGAAAAGGATTCACATAACAATTGGGAATATCCAACTGAAATGACATTCAACTTCTTGAATGGTGATGAAAAGGTTCCATCATTTACTGTTAAAAATATGAATTTGGTTAATAGATATGATATTCTTGGTGAATTGCCAAGTATAATTAATACATTAGCTAAAAAAATTGCTAATATTAAACCATATCTGTATCAGTTTTGTCAACCTTCCAAATATAAGGATGAAGAAGGTGTCTCAATTATTGAATCCACATTTATTAGTCAATAACAATATTCATAAAAATTTGACGTATAGTAGAAAATTATTTTTTTTGCAAATTTAAAAAAAAAGTTAAAAAAAAAAAAGGAAAGCATTATATATAATAGAATAATAAATTGATAGATACATACAACATATAGTAATACTTAATAATTAATAATTAATAATAAATAATAAATAATAAATAATTAATAATTGTAGTAGGTACACCAAAATAAGGTGGGGGATACTTGTAGATCATAGTTATTCGATCTATGTACGTGTGTTTAGTGTAGAATTCAATAAATTGGATTATTTATACAAATTTCATAATTGATTCTACAAATCTATTTAGTGAGTGAAGGGAATTCCTGGAGACAGAAAGAATTAATAAATAGATGCATATTATGAATTTCAACATATTAAATTCTATTATAATATAATGCAAAGGAATATAAGGTTTAATTAATAGTACAAATAAATAAATATAGTATAATATGGTTTAATTTTAGACTAAGATATATCAAGATAATACAAAATTAATCTAGTAATTTAACAAAGAACCAGGCTGCACCAGCAGCTGCACCACCAACCACAATCATTTCTACACCTTCCATTATTTTCTTTTTTGTATCACAATTATTACCCATAGACATTTGTGCTTTAAAATAACCGAATATAAATAGCGTAATAGTCATAACAATAATAGAATAAATTAAACCAACACCAACTTCAGATACAAAGAAATATGGCAATAATGGGATAAGGCCACCTAATAGATAACCACCACCAATGGTCATTGCGCTTATAACTTGTCTGTTTTCTGCAGGTTCCTCTAATTCTCTACCATATCTGATGATAAAATCTAACATTAACTCAGGGGCGTTTTGAAGATCTTTTATAAATGAGACTATAGTTTCTTCTGAAAAATCTGGGTTTATACTTAATAAAATATCTTCAACATCATGGTTAACTAAGGTTGTATCTTGATAAAATTTTCTTCTTTCATTTTTAACTTCAGCTTTATAGAAATCGATTTCACTCTTAGCACCAAGATAACCACCAAGACCCATTGATATAGCACCAGAGATTAATTCAGCAAAACCACCTGTAATAACCACTTTAGAATCACCCAAAGAGGATAAACCTGCCGTTAATGCAAAAGGGACAGTTAACCCGTCACTTAGACCAATAATTAAATCGCTGATCATTCTTGGATCGACAGAATTGAAAAAACCACTATTTTCAATTTTTTCATCAAGAAAACTATCTGTATAAACATTGTCTATATTTTGTTCCATGTCATCGATATTATTGCTGTTGTTATTATTATTATTATTTTGATAGGTGCCATATCCTTGTGTTACATTATTATTGTTGTTATCGGTATTATTTATTAGAGTAGCTGAATTGGAGTGACTTATATCATTATCTGACGTAAATAGTTTAGCTTTTAAGATATTTTTAAGAGCAACTAGGGACATATCAAAATAATTAAATGTGGAGAAGATAGGATATAATATAATGTAATACAATAATAATTAAGGACTAATAACTTTATAATTCTATAAATTAACAAAAAAAAAGTAATAGTGTGTTAAAATTCTTATCTATTAATTTTTTTTCTGTGTATTTCGCTTTTTATCTCCTTAGTTTCAATCCTTAAAACGACGAAATACTTTAAAGTATATGTATTCAATAAAGAAGGGATTAAGTGTTGCAATTTATTAAGTGAAAATAACTGATAATAAATGTAGATATATAGGTCTGTTTTGTATTTGAAAATTAGAATATTCAATATGCAAATTTTCTTTTGACGATTAAGCTTTTTTTATCTTTCTCAATTTTCTCAAATTTTTTTTATTTCTTTTTTTCTTTTTTTTTCAAATTTTTGTTTTAATTCTCGTTATCTTATAAAATTTGCTTTTCTTACTTAATTTCAAATGAAATACGGACCGTAAAATAGAAGATGGAAAAAAATAAGAAGAAATAAATTAATTTCTTAGGACTGTTTCTTTAAAGTTATGTTCCAGTAAAGCCAATGTTTAAGAGATACAATACTGCTGATAATGACAAAAGAATCTTGTGAGCGAGGTGGATATGAAATCAGAGGGGTGATGTATGTGTATAAATTTGTTTTATATATGCTGAAAAACTTAGAAAACTAATAATAAAAGTGTTAATAAAAAGCCATCTATGTAAAAAAAGGTGAAAAGAGAACGGGAAAACAGAAATTAAGAGTTCAAGAGTTTAGATAAATACAAAAGTTAATGATATCTTGTCTGATATTATATATACGTGTGTATATGTGTTTTTGTTTATTATGTGCTAAGATATATATGCTTACTAATGAAGGTGATTATTTCATCTGCTTTCTTGTTCTTTTTGATTAAATATGTGAAACCACATATATGATTGATGTTTGTCTTTTTTTTTATTTTTATTTGTAAACTTTCAAATTCTTCTGACTCTTTTAGGAAATCAGAGCCAAGAAGTAAAAACGACAAAATGGAAACTGAGGGGTTGTGTGTAGGATTTTCTCACTTTTCTTTTTTCTCTTTTTCTTTTAAACCAATAAGAGAAAAGTTTGTTAGTAATACATTATTTTCCATAATGTAATAGGACAGATAATATTAATATTTTCAGGATTACCTGTTGATATTCATTAGGGTTTCTCTTGAGAATAATATATGTAGGTAGATATAAATATATTATATGGTGGCAATACTGACTATTAGTTTCTTCTTAGAAATCTAGTTATCTAATTATAAGATCTTACTTTGTTTCCTTAAATCATTTTTGTGCGTTTATTTACATATGTGTATATAAAAGTCATAAAAATCAAAAAAGATTGACAGTGTCACTGAAAAAAAATGAATTTCTGTGGGCTGTATCTTCTAGATTTGTTATTTAAACAATAAAAATATTGTTATTGTAATTAAAATTAAAAAGTGAATTTTAAGTTTCAAAAAACTTTTTTTTTGGGGCAGCAAGTATAAATTTTTTAGTTAATTAGTTGTTTTGTGTTATTATTCAACTATTAATTATATATCTACCCTGAACTACACATGGTGATATTATGAGGTTCAAGTTATCTTAATTAGTACTATTATTAATATTAGCATGTTTTTCAATTGTTTTTTAAGTAAAAAAACGATCTATTAAAAAAGGATGTAGAATTATATAATAAAATAGATATACTTTTTTAATATTCTAATTTTTTTTTTACTTTGACGGTTATCAGAATTATACTTATTATCTATATTCTTAAATTAATATTTTTTTAAAATTTGTTTATTTTGTTAATCTCTGTTTTACTTTTTCGTATATAAATCAAACTTAAAAATTTTAATGTTTTTTAAGAAAAAAGATAAAATTATGAAAATAAAAAAAGCTAAAACTGTAAAGAATTAACAAAACTAATACAAAGTACAAATACAAATAATGTAATATCTTAATTATTCTTAAATTATATACCGGTATATGTTTTACAACATTGAATGTATAACTTTATTTCTTTTTTAATATGGTTTGATACCATATCTCTCGACTGGAATGTTCTATAATTCTCTGATTTTTATATCATATAATTTGATGTTGCTCAAGAAGCTACGAATTTCTATTAATATTAAATCAATATAATTAAAACCATCTTCACCAAATTCATATATGTATAAACACTATCATATCTAATAAAAACATTTTGTTTAATTAAATACTCTTTATAAAAATTTTTATAGTATCCACATATATTATCATTCACTCTTCCCGAGGAAGAGAGAAAAAAAACTAAAATAGAAAAAATCAATTGTTAACACTAGAATATTTTATTGAAATATTAATATATTTAAAGATTGCTACTATTATACAACTTATTTAAATTTACTTAAATAATATATCCGTTCAAATATTTAAGATACCATTAATGCTATTGTTATAATTACTATAACTTTAATTCATTTTTTTGTTTAATAAGAATAAGAAAAAAAATATCATAACATATTATATGTAATTTTTTTATTTTATAATCTATTATGATTATGACTATTATTAAATCAACTAATTCGATGTAGTTTGTTGTTACTATTGGAGCAAAACACAATACCTTTTCTATAATAAAAAATAAAAACAATACCCTAAATCATTTAAGCTTGAGTAGAAGAAGAGTACTTAGTAACAGCTCTAGTACCTTCGGAAACAGCATGCTTAGCTAATTCACCTGGTAAGATTAATCTAACTGCAGTTTGAATTTCTCTAGCAGAGATAGTAGACTTCTTGTTGTAAGCAGCTAACTTAGAAGCTTCAGTGGCGATTCTTTCGAAAATATCATTGACGAAAGAATTTAAGATAGACATGGATTTTTGAGAGATACCAGTATCTGGGTGAGTTTGTTTCAAAACCTTGTAAATATAAGAAGAGTAAGTTTCCTTTCTAACCTTGGACTTCTTCTTAATGTCAGTAGAAGTAGAAGTTTTCTTAGCAACTGGCTTCTTTTCAGCTGGAGCTTTGGAGGCGACCTTATTTTCAGACATTTTTTTGTTTAAGATTGTTGTTTTTGTATGTGGAGCTTGATGACTTAGTTTTTATTGTTATACTTCTTTCTGACTAACCTGCAAAACTTAACAAGTGGAGAAAAAAGGGCAAGCAAGAAGAAAAAAATAGCTGAAAGATGTAAGGTAACAGATTAGCGATGACTACCGTTCAACCACTATATATATCACTTTTACATGTATTTTATTTTTTTTTTTTTCACCATCTTAAAATTGACCACTATTACAAAGGTATTTTTTCCTTTATCATCATCAACATAACATTGCGATGTTATACTAATTGATCGTTTTCACATAGTAAACCAACAAACCTTCACAGAAAATAAGAGTGAAAATAGCAAAACAACGTTATGCCGTTCTCACACGTTCGCCCCTCTTTACCATAATAACACAAACCAATGTATGAGCAGCAGCACGAATCTCAGAGAACGGGCTACTGTCTTTTTTTTTATCCTTTGGTACCAGACCGAAAATTTCGCGAACGCCATCACAATTTCCCTTTTCGGATACGGAACGCCTGCCCATAATAAAATTCAAATCACTTTAAATTTCAGATCCTGTGTTTTTTTCACCATTTCTACCTCTAATTTAACATTCCAAGAGTTTCGCCCCTTAAGCGCGAAACTCTTGGTCCGCCTTGATGATACCAATTTCATCTATTATATTGTAAACAAGTAAGTAAAAGGGTTGATAGTAATAATAATAACGCTGTTTTTGTTTCTACTCACAAAAGTTTAATATGATATCATTATATTGTGCTGAAAGTTTCTACTTTAGTGTTGGTAATTTCGTCTGAGATAAAGTGTTCATTTTACTACCTCTGTTTCACTTTTTAAATATTCAAGAAATATATAAAGATCACATTACCGGTACTTAACAACATGTAAAAGATCTCACTTCGACTTTGGGGCTGTTGCTTTGTGGTTCGTAACTTCTACAATTGTAACCCTCTATTACTCAGTAACGAGAAAGCCAAATATAACGAGTTTGATAACTTGCAAAAAATACACACAACAACCCATAAATAAACACAAATAAATAATATATCGAAAATGTCCGGTGGTAAAGGTGGTAAAGCTGGTTCTGCTGCTAAAGCTTCCCAATCCAGATCTGCCAAGGCTGGTTTAACTTTCCCAGTCGGTAGAGTCCACAGATTATTAAGAAGAGGTAACTACGCTCAAAGAATTGGTTCTGGTGCTCCAGTTTACTTAACTGCTGTTCTAGAATATTTAGCTGCTGAAATCTTAGAATTGGCTGGTAACGCTGCTAGAGATAACAAGAAGACCAGAATTATCCCAAGACACTTACAATTAGCTATCAGAAACGATGACGAATTAAACAAATTATTAGGTAATGTCACTATTGCTCAAGGTGGTGTCTTACCAAACATTCACCAAAACTTATTACCAAAGAAGTCTGCTAAGCCAGCCAAGGCTTCTCAAGAATTATAAGCTAAAATGAGTATTTCTTCTCCAGATTTTTTTCTTTTTCATATTCTACTTTTTTTTTACTCTAATATAGTTTTTTGTTTTATTATCTAACGTTTCTCCATAGTCGAACTCTTTTCTTCTCCAAACACTCCATGAGATATCGATGAAATATTTACTATTAGTTACGTCAATAATAACATTATTAAATCGATGGTGTTTGAGTGTTAGGGAAATTTCAATATGAAGTATGTTTTTTCCATTAAAAAGCGACTCAATACAACAATAATGGCATTTTTTAAAATCTTAGATTTATGTGAATCAAAGAAAATAAATTAATATTATTCAACCATGATTATAATTAGTCTCGTACGGATAAATCATCAAGTGCATATCTGAAATAGATTGTGTATGTAGCACTATATAACTTAGTTGTTTAGTATACGTGTATAATAATATAAATTAAAAAAAAAAAAAGATACGTCGAAAAAAGGTTAATAGACGTGCGTAAATCTCAACGTCTACGTACATACTTATTCAATTATGATTATTGTGTTTGATTTGGTGATTACAGTACAAGAGAAAACGTTTCATTATTGTACTAAATAATTTTATGTGGTGTTAATCTGTTTACATTTCTTTAATTTTTCTATTGTAAGACTTTAGCATCTATGTAGAAAAATCGATTAAATCTTACATTACAGTATCTGATATATATCAAGTGTGAATTAGGACATAGATCATCTCCATGTATTTTAACCAGTACATCATTAATATAAAACTGGAAATGTAGTAACGATATCATACATAAAAAAAATTGTAGAACTTAAAGCAATTGTAAAATATAGACTCATTCTTATTTTATTTTGTTTCACTTTTTTATTTTTGCTGTTATTGTAATCTTCTTCTTTTCAGTAGTTTATTTCCATACTACATTTTTTTTTATATAACCTGTACAATTTTTCCGCCATAATTTGTTTTCTTTTTCCTTTCTGTTTTCTTTCTTTTCTGTTCTTTTATTTTTTTATTTTTTTTTTTTCTCGACAAAGGAAAAGAGCCAAAATGAAAACAGAATTTGCGAGGAATTTGAAAACGGAAAGATATATAAATAAAATCCAGAAGTAGTTGATGTCAGGTCTTTCCTTTTTTCCTGTTTGTGTGGTGGGGCATTGGAGTTTTTGTTAGAAAAAAATGCAATTTATATTTAACGAAAAGATACAGAATACACGAATTAATCCTCTTTTAGCTTTGCGTGCTCTTTCCTTGTGTTTTTGTCTTCCATTCTTGGTTTCCTTGTCGTGATCGTGTACGTTTATTGTAAACTTCTCTATTCTTCTGACTATAGTCGGATTGCAGAAAGCGTAGAAAAGTGACACAGGAGAGAAATTCCTAATATTTCTATCTAACATTCTAGTAGTCATCCACTCAACAACCCACATCACTTATACACATATCTATTCATAGCAATCATGTCTGCCTCCGAATCTTTAAGAATGGTTTTAATTGGTCCACCAGGTGCTGGTAAAGGTACTCAAGCCCCAAACTTAGTTGAAAAGTTCGGTGCTGCCCATTTGGCTACTGGGGATATGTTAAGATCTCAAATCGCCAAAGGTACCCAATTAGGTTTAGAAGCCAAGAAAATCATGGAGGCCGGTGGTCTTGTGTCTGATGACATCATGGTCAACATGATCAAAGATGAATTAACTAACAATCCAGCTTGCAAGAAAGGTTTCATCTTAGATGGTTTCCCAAGAACTATCCCACAAGCTGAAAAATTAGACCAAATGTTAGCTGAAAGAGGTACTCCATTACAAGCTGCTATCGAATTGAAAGTTGACGATGACTTATTAGTTGCTAGAATCACTGGTAGATTAATCCATTTAGCTTCTGGTAGATCCTACCACAAAATCTTCAATCCACCAAAGGTCGAAATGACCGATGATGTTACTGGTGAACCATTAGTCCAAAGAGGTGATGATAACGAAGAATCTTTAAAGAAGAGATTAGATGCTTACCATACTCAAACCGAACCAATTGTAGAATTCTATAAGAAAACTGGCATTTGGTCCGGTATTGATGCCTCTCAACCTCCAGCCAATGTTTGGGAATCTATTTTAAGTGCTTTAGATAGAGACTGAGTTGACAGAGATAAAAAAAATTTATAAAATTAATTTTTTTTTATTTATATATATTATCTAAATTTAACCATGTGTTAATACTTAATATTAATGTTGAAGCTAATGATAAATAAGATATAATAAAATAAAATATTTCATTTAAACAACTATCCACTTATCTATTCATCTCCATACTTTTCTCTTTCTCTTTTCTTTTTTATTAGATACTCCTGGAACAAGTTACTACTACTTTACTAAGAAAAAAGATATGATAATATATCTATATCTATATCTATATATATAATATAGTTAAACAAATACACTTTTACGACCTATTAAAGGCTGTCCTAGTTAAATAAAGTACAAAAAAATAAATAAATTTTAATTGATGAAGGAAAGCCAAATAAAACAAAACAAAACTAATAATATATGGTCAACTTATCATGGAGGGAAGATCGACTTGCCATCAGTACAGATATTGCAACAGCTTTTACAATACAACGTCTTGGTTCACGTCGACTTAGCTAGACAATAACAGTAGTTAATAAATATACCTTAAAATATCATACCATACGAAAGTTTTTAAATTATGATATCATTCTAGACGAAAGAGATACTGGTTGTTTTTTTTTTTCTTTATATTGTTTTTTGTTATGTTTTGTTTCTTCTGTTACCATTTTCTTGCCAGAACATTCATCCATCATTTTTGAAAGCGGCAAACAACCAGAAAAAAAGAAAAAAAAGTAATAGCCTTTAAAATTTAAAGATCAAAGGAAAGAGAGACAGATAATGTTTTCGCACCCATTTTACAGACAAATAAATTCTATGAAATAAATCCATAAATGAAAGGATATTCTACAAAATGTTTTAGTCTATGCATCAATTTATAGTTATTAAATCTTAAAACTATAATATTTAGAGTTGCTTGAAGTTTAAGCTGTTCAGAAATTAAAAAAGAAAACATAAAGAATATTTAAGGACTGGTTGGATAAGTCAGATACAAGTTGTAACGCTAATTAATAATAACAAACCAATGACTAAAAAATAAAAGATGTGTGACCCTCTTTCGATACCCAACACCAAAACAAATATATTAGATAATAAACGAAATGGATCCTTTAAGACACCTGAAAAAGTTCTAAACACTATGAAGTTATCTAGATCATCAACGAATGGGTCGCCTACCATTATTCCATTAATGAAGATGACTGATCCACATCTAAGACGAAGTATGACATCTTATAACTATACCCCGAGTAAAAATTTTGAAATAAATAATAAATTATCTTCGGCCTCCTCGCCTTATGAAACCAATCAAAAAAGATCTTCATCGTTATTATCTGTACAATCACCGGCAATATCACCATCATTTTTATTTTCTCCATCTAATAATAATTCATATGGAAGTAACGAATCCTCAAAAAGAAGGAAAACTGATAATAGTAATAATAATAACAACCATAGTGATAGCTATACAATTACTATTTCTGATCCTGTTTACCCACAACCGAAACTATCAAATAAGGAATTATTGACAATGCTTAAATCAAATAGTTTTTTGAAAAAACGTTCTAAAGGGTACCATGATGCTTCACTTTGTAAAATAACACCAGCAAAAAATGATCGAAATACCCAAATAGAGGAAAAGATAATGCCACCAGGTACTAATACAATCACTACTGCTACTACAACCATTATTAATAATAATAATTCTCAGAAACATAATAGTGAAAAGAATCAAACTGACGACAACAAAAATACAGTTACTGAAAATAAAATGTCATCTACCGGAGACAATAGCAACAGCTATATTGATCGACCATTGGACATAAATTTAATTCTACCTTTTAAATATAATCATAGAACAGAAGATGAAAATAATATACGAACGCCAAATAAAAATATATCATCCAAAGAATTATCTATTACATATCTGTCTAAGGAAACTCCTACAAGTCCAAAAAATTTAAATACTTTACCTATTCCTATAAAAATTCCAATATTGAGCAAAAATGGCAAAGCCACTCCACATAGATTAACAAAAACACCAACTGCATTATCTCCAAATTTTTTATTATCAAATTCAAAAAATAAACTTACAGTAAAAGTCAATACCCTCAATAAAAGCGTCACAAAGGAACAATCTAAATTATCAGAGAGAAATCCACTTAATGGCACTTTTAATGGATCTCAAAATGATGAAATACTTAATTCCCGTATATTCAAAACAACACCGACAAAAACTTATGAAAAGAAAACAAATTGTACAAAACAAGAAACATTTCAATATCCTTCTAATAATGCCAATGTATTAAATTCCACACTCAAACAAAGTGAATCTACAGAAGATAAAAACAATAATACTGATTTATTGTCTCAAGTATATATAACTCATCCACTAGAAAAAGAATTGGAAGCAACACCTTCAGTTAGAAGCATAAAAGATAATACTAGAGATGATAACAATATCAGTTTAACTGAAAAACAAAAAGGTATAGATAATAGTACTATCACTAATGACAATTCTAGCAAATATACATTACACACCACATCACAGAAAATAAGTACAGTAAAATTAACACCCCAAAAAGGTGTTAATATATTTGCAGAGACTCAAAATATAGCAAAAAATGCCAAGATTACTACGCCTCATAATAAAAACACTCCTGTATCTAGTATTAATGATATCAATGATAAAATCAGTTCTCAACTGGTTATGGATGGTCAAAATACCCCTTTTGGTAATCATATACATAATAAAAATATAGATAAAGGGAAAATAGATATGCAAAATTCACAACTAAAATCAACTGAGGTAACAAAGAATGATAAAAATCAATCATCTAACTTAAAAAATCAAAATTTAGGAGAACGTGATGCAGTAAATGGTAAGGCAAATACAAATATTTTCCATCTTGATAATAATTTTTCTCCATTATCCAATAAGAGCCTACCAAGTATCTCGAAATCTGGGTCTCACTATAGCACCATGCACAATAATTTGAACAAAGCTGAAAATGAAGAAATCAAAGGATCAATGATAAAAACAGCATTCTCTGATGACTTACTATATGTTCATAGTGATTTCTTTCCGACCGAAGATATATGTTTATTATTACAAAATAAATCAGATGGTATTGAGAAAGAGGAAATACTAAAAAATAAAATGACCTTGAAAAGAAAGTGTGCATTAAGCGACGGATTAACGGATGATAAAAAAAACAAGATAATGAAAGTTACATCAACTAATTTTCAAAAAAAATCTCCTAGACTAAAACGTATTGCTGATCTGAAAAGTCAGAATAATTTATCTAATAGTGGAAAAAACGAATCTACTACTTTAAGAGAAAACTCTCAAAATATTAATTCTAGTAAAGATACATCTGAGAGTAAGTGGAAACAATTTTCAAACCACCCATCTGTAACCTCTGTAATGGCACCACCACCGTCACTGAACGCACTTCCTGATATACATCATACCTCTAAAAAAGCATATAATACTCTAACAAATTTGGATGATCCTATTAATGTTTGTGATATGCACATATCCTCTAATAGTGCTATTAGTTCGACTAGGAGATTATTTTATGGCGATAGAAGAGGCGTTAAACGACTCACAAGTAACCTTAAAGCGTCAGTAGTAAACATTACACCTGAAATGAAAGTGAAATCTTTTGACGAATTAAGTATAACCCCAATTACAAACTCTATGAAAATGGAGGCTATATACATTTCTGATCCTGATTCTGATAACAAAGATAAGGACAATCCCAAAGTAGGAGATAAAACATCAATAGATGATGGCTCTGATGTTGAAATATTTGATAACAAACATAATTCAACCCAGATATCAGAAGAGGCTGTTTTTCCATCATTTTTACATAATGTAGATCCACATATAGAGAGAAAGAAATTTGAGTATGGTTTTACTACCTTAGCATATAATAAATTAAAAGATAAAACTAGAATACCTAAGGACACAATAACTGACCTCATCTGCAATGGGATTACTAAATATACACCATTGAACAAGAGTGATATTGTCAGTGTATCAAATGATATATGTTCTTCTAGTAACTTTCAATTTTCACATACCATTTTCTATCAACAACTGCACAAAAGGGATCGTATTCATTATACCTCTATTGATTCCTATATAGACACATCACGTTTGACAGGAAAATATGCAATATTACCCGCAATAAGTGAGACAAAAACTATTGAAAATGAACACAATTTATCTCCAGAAAATAATAAAACAGATTTTGATGAAAATGAAACTTGGGATAAAAGTTTGAAAGAAGTTAACATTCAAAGGGAAAATTCTTGTGTAACTGAATTAGATAAAGATATAGTGGTTCCCTTATCCAATATTAAGCAAACAAGTATACATGAAGAAAAAATAATTGCTGATAGCAAGCCGGAAGATTACCGTACAAACATTCAAAACCTATCTTCATCAATTAGTAACCACACAAAAAGCTCTAGGGATATATGGAGAAAAGTTTGGTTAACTAATCTAGAGGGATGTAGTGTATATTTCAGAAATGATAATTTTTTTGATAATAAGACGGAAAAGGTAAAATATGTCTTCATAGAGCTATTCAAATGTGTCCCAAATGTGCTACTCAATTCAACTGTGGATCTCATAATTCTAGGAAAAAAAGAAAGTTCTTCTGATTCTGATCAAAGCACTGTTTTATTAGAAAAATATAGGTTTATCATGAATAAGCTTGCTCCTGGAAAAAAAATTAGAATTTGGACTTATGAAAAAACTATAAAGTTTATTCAAGATATGGGCATTAACATGAAAACTATTGCAGCAAATGATTCAACGGTCCCCTTAGAATTAAATGCAACAAAATCTAATTATAAAAAAATAAATAACAATATTGATATATCTCTTGAAAATAATGATAAATCAATTAAGCACACTACCCAAAATGAGTCTACAAATATTACACAGAAACAACAAAATACCATGCAGACCATTGACAACAAGGCAGAATTCTCTAAAAATAATCTTAATACCTCAGACTTTGTTAGTTTTAACGAAGGTAATTTAACAGATACTATCCATAAAAGTTTTGATGCACCTTTTGATTTAATTGAAACAAACATCCAATACAGTTCGAACCAAAACATTGAAACAATTAATGCAGAGCAAGAGAAAGAAAAACAAAAGTTACTAAATAAAAAAGAAGATACTTTATTTAATCCAGCAACAAAAGAAGAAATGCTATCTAAATTATTTAATGAATCTGACAAACAATTAGAATGGCTACAACCCCAAGACACCGATCTACTTTCCACATTAGAATCTGGACAAAAAGAATTTGACAATCTTCAATCTTCATTTATAAATCATTCAGTATTTAATATTGTTAACCTTATGGTAAATTCGTTAGATAAAGCTGCCGATATTATTGACAAGAAGTCGCAGGAACTCCAAACTGCTAACAAAACAATTCAAGCCTTATGCTCTCAAATTCTTCAACAACAATACGAACTGGCTTCGCTTCATGCTGTTGTTGAAACACAAAAAAAGCACTTGACTGAAGAGGAAAAGAAAAGGAAAGAACTTACAGTGAAATGGATGCAAGCTATTGTCAAAAATCAGACTCTTGAATTATCAAAAGGGAAGGAAAGAGAAAATTCAATACGCTAATATAAAACTTTTATATTTTTAAATTCAAAGTCAAGTGCTGAGATGTTAATTGTTGAAGTTAAAGTGTAATTTTTCTTAAAATTACTTTAAATCTGGGTTCTTAGATCTAACGCAGGTGTTATTTTAAGTGTTACAATCCAATTACTCGAAATACATGAGTGTTTAAGAAAGACAATTATTTTTTTAATAAATTGAATGACTAAAGATTGTTTTTAGATTGAAATAACAAGTTCCAGGTTCTATATGTTGAGAATACATAAGAAAACGTAATATAAAATAGACAAATCCATTTGATGCTTTTTCCTTTATTACTACATTATAATAGTACTAATTTTTTAAGGCGCTTCTATAAAAAATAAAGAGTTTCACTAATACATAGTTATATATTACTATATATTTTTAGTTTCTTTATAACAAGTGGCATGGTAGTACTTACCATCCACTTGAATAGTATTCTTCCAGATCCACTCACCAATATCATCATCATATATACTAGTAACCTCTTCTTGACATATTGAACATTTATATGAATTATCAACCATAGTTTCTGGAACAATAACATAGTGTTCATGTAAATCTGCTGATAAATCCATAGTATCTTCTGCACTGTTAATATTTCCACCAATTTTTTGAGGACTACTCATATTTTCTTCAGAGCGTTTCTTTCTTTTACCTCCAACTGTGTCCTCACCAAAATTTCTTTTCCTATTTTCTTCACCAATATCAGTCGTGCTCTTAGAGTCATTATTAAATCTTGTGGATACAATTTCATCATCCTTAAATCCCACCCATTGTAAATCTGGGATATACCAATTCCTTGACTGTATATTTCTTTGTGTGGCAACAAATGTTGTTGAATTATTATCATCTGCATTATATGAGGTACCCTTGAGTCTCCGATTAATTCTAAAATGCCAATCCAAATGATAACATTGTAACATCTTCTCATGAGGTGTATTTCCATATCTCTTACCACATGTACTACATTTATTTGGTTTACCACGATAAATTAAATGAATAAAATTGTCCATTACTATCTTTGAAGTTTCATTACTAAGGATATTTTCTTGCGTTAGCTGTAATTTTGGTGCGTTATCAAGATTAATATTATTTACGATCATAAGTGCGTGAAAATCATTTAAAATATTTAACAATGTTGAGATTGACGGTAACTTTTGACTCAATTTCTCAATATCACTATTTATACTATCACTACCATCAACATTCCTTATGCTATTCAATTTATCGAATAAAGTAACGATAGAATTTTTGGAAGGGATATATAGAAGGTTTTCTTTACTTAATGAATCATACAGATTTTGTAACTTATTTAATTTACTTTGTTTCCCTAATTCCAAAAAATCTGTCACATTATTAGTGTTGTTGCTATTTGGCTGAGTGAAATTCAAACCTGAGCTTATGCCATAATTTAAAGAAGAAGCAGTTGTTGACAAAGAGTTTGGACCAAATAATGTAGAAAATGTTGTGGAGGACTCACTTGAATTTTGTAAATTCAAATCCTTATTAAGATTGCTAATACGATCACTATTCTTATTATTATTAAATAGAGGGATTATTGAGGTACCGCTATGGGATGCTCCGGCTATATTTGAAGTTGTATTAAAAGAATAATTTTCATTAGAAATAAATGACTGTGATTGTTCTCTCTCTGCTCCTTGTTGTTGCTGGTGCAATTGCTGCTGTTGTTGTATTCTATGTTTCTCTTGCAAATATTGTTGATCTTGTGCAAAAACCTGTTTTAATTGTAACTGTACTTGTTTCAAGGCATTACCAGACAATTTTTCCTTTGCCAACACTAATCTTAGTTGCTTTAAAACTTCCAGTTTTGCTAAAAGTTTATTATAGTCTTCTGAATTTACATTATTGTTGTCTTTTAGATCTTTTATCCTTTCATTACTTAAGGCAGTTAATTTATCAATTTCTTTAAATAGCAAAGGTATAGTGGGTGTTGGTAACATTGACTCGAGATTCTTTTGATGTAATGCACTTGCTTTAACAAGGAAATTTTCAATTACATTAAGGGTTGTCTTATCAAAAACCGGCTCCCCAGTTGCTTTTGTTGGCTGTAGCCATGACTTAAAGAGACTGATCAATTTTGTTCTGACTTGATTATTGACAATTAAATATGTTTTTTTATAAAGTTTAAATAAATTCTTACTGAAAAAAATTGTATATGGAGAACCAGCATTTTTACATATTGAATCCAAAGCATAAAATGCAAATAATTTTTGGCTTGGTACACATTTATCAATTCTATTCTCTAAAATCTCAACAAAATATTTTGCACATGATATATTTTCTTCTGCCATCTTAGTTAATGTGGTTATAATTGGTCTCGAATTGAAAGTTAGTTCCTTCAAAACAAAATCAAATTGTTTCACCACAGCTTCAGTTTCCCCATCCATAATACAGATAGTAACTACTCAGTCAATAATTATAGCAAATATAAATACAAAAAAATAAATAAGTCAGAATAATGGAGCTTTTTTTCTTGTTTTTCAACTACTACTAATACCAATTTTATAGATGAACTTTAAAGTTGTCAATATTAATATTAATATTTTTTTTTGATCATACAATATTGTTATATGATATGCCCTCTTACTAATATAGTATCTCTTTTTAAAACGGAAGAGAGAAGATGTAAAGAAGCGAATAAGCTTTCAGGTTCCTTTTTGATAACTCTGTTAAGTCTCTTCATATTTTTTTTTTTTGAAGTTCTACTGAAAAAAATTAAAACATATTTAATATTTTTGTATATTTTAAGCAAAAAGTGAGAAAAAATAATTTCAAACCCTAAGCAGTTTACTTAACAATAATGTAATATATAATAATATATTCTAAAACCCTAAATGACTCCACTTTTTGTCTAACAAATTTCGAAATTTTTTTATAAATTACAAAGAAATAGAATACACTATAAAAATATGATACTGGTATTAAAAGAGATACGTAAAGAAATATACACATGCATATATCAAACTGGATTTGGCAGCCTTTTATAACATGCAATATATTTAGTACCCTTTTTTCTTTCCACTTTTTTACCTTCTTCTGTAGAATTTCTCATAATTGAAACACATTTATCATTTGCTTCCCATTCCTTAGACAACCTTTCAAATAATGGATGCTCGTCTAAATGCTTCACCATCCATTGATGTAAGTCTTCGACGTCAGTAATAGTATAGATAATACCATCTTCTCTAAGTACATATGCATAAACACTCAATAGAGTATTAGTGATGATTCTCGCTTTATGTTTTCTTTGTTTAAAATGTGGATCAGGGAAACAGAAAAACATTTTTGATAACTGTCCTTTATAGAAGAAATTTGGTAAAAATTTCATTGCGTTACCTCTTAAAACATTAATATTTTGATATTTATTCTCAGCTTTATGATTATTTCTTAAAGCAATTATTCTATCCTCAACGTAGTTAGTCACTTGAACACGAATCTCCATCCCCAGGATCAAATCGTCACTAAATTCAGGTGATAAGTCTACCAAAAGACCCCCAAAACCACAACCAATATCTGCAATTGTAACTTGTTTTGTCATTTGTTTTAAATTAGAATCATAATAACGTGGATACAATTTCGACCAATCCATTTTATCTGGACTTATGGGATATTCTAATTGATGATCTGAAAATGGGTTTGAATGAGCTCTTTGTCTATAAAATTTTTTCTTAGGTAAATCTATTATTTGTTTATCATTTTTTTTACTATCTCCGTCGTTAACATTCTCATTATTCGCAAAAGCAACATGTTTTAATTGATTTCTATTTTCCTCCTTTGATATACGATATGCATATCTCTTTGAAGTTGGATTAGCAACAGTTAAAGGTTTTGTTTTCATTAATAAATCGACAAAAAAATAAAATCACTATCGAATAATCAAATGACAACAACAATGAAAAGAATCAAAGTTTAATCGTTTGCTTCATTTAAATGACTTTATATAAAAATGAAAAAAAAAAAACTTATCATTGTTAATCTATAATGCATTCAACTAATAAAATATGGCACCAATATCTCTAATTGAATACGAGATCATCTCAAAGGTCTTTTTGTTTTAATCAATTTTTATTTTTCTTTAATTTTTTTCAATAATATTTAAGATATTCCTCGTGTTGAATGATATCTGATGTTAAAACTGAATTATTGGACATAATACTTTAAAGAAAATAAACATATTATTAAATAGTTGATAAAATGACTACGTAGGCATTTAGAGAATAATCAGTCAATCCAGATAAAAACTATATCAAACCACTATTTTTATACGCACGCATACATACTTGTATATACACAATGGAGAATTCCAATAGTGACTATCCGCCTCATCTTTCCGAATTTTATTCAATAGTTAATAATAAAGAGACAAGAAATAACGTAAGACCAGCGACAAACAATAGCAAGAATGTTCCAACTCACAAATACAATAAATCTGTCACGTCAAGCTTAAATTCAAATATAAGTTGCTTGCAAGATTTGGCAATGATTATAACAAGCAAAGATATTGATCAATTAATAACATATTTAAATCAATTAAAGACTGTCTCTATTAAATATTCAAAGACTTTAGAAGAATTATCAAATGACACCGTTGAATTTTCAAATATAATCAACAATTTAACAAGAATCAAAACCTGTCCCAATGATAATCAAATTCTTAAAAATTTGTTGGATTCAAGTGGACTTTTCCAAATCATAACCAATCACCATTTGTTATTATCAAACTCAATCAAATCATATTTTGTTAAGAGTTTAAATGAAATTATCGATAAAATTAGGAATTATTATAATGCTAAATATGATGAATTTAATAAATTTGATCAATTACAATTAATTAAATTAAACCAATTAAAGGAAAACTACTATAATACAAATAGAACACATTATCATAAAAATAGACATGATAACCATAGATTCGAAGACAATTTAATACAAATTAAACAAAATTTAAACGATTTACAAATTCAATTGAACGAAATGGAATTAAGTAGATTTAATTATTATAATGATTTAATTGAATTCAATGATAGTATATTTGCTAATATTATTAATAGATTAGCCACAATATCCAAAATCCATCTAGAGATTAACGAAAATATTGCAAGAAAAAATTGGCCGGATGGTGGATTAAATGAACTATTGAGCCATTCTGATGATGATATATTATTTAATAATAATAATTATAATACTAATGACAATAATAATAGTGATAGTAGTACTCATAAGGTAAAAAAAGAAAGGGAGGAAGAAGAACAAAATAAAATTTTGCAATTGCATAATAACAATAACAATAACACTAGTAATAATAGCGACGATAATTCTAACGATGACAAACTAAGCAAAGGAATAATAAATAACAATAACAATAATGACAATCACGTAGCATCAACAACAAGTTTAAAAAAATATAGTAGTGATGGCAGCATACCCCTTTGTTTAGAGAATAATAAACAATCATCATTTTCAAACAAAGGAAATAATAATAATAATGGTAGCACCAACCACATCAATAATGATAAAGATAAAAATAATACTATACTAAATAATTATATAGGAGAGGATGAACATGACCAATCATTTTCTTTACCCTTAACAATACCACCAACCAGTGATTACAATAACATCAACAATAGTGAAGAAGAAGAAGAAGAAGAAAGAGAAGAAGAGAATAAAAATGAAAATATAGAAACAAAGGCGGAAGACCTTCAACAGAACAGTCTTTCTAACATATTAGACCCAAATTTAGGAGCATCAACAATAATTGATCAATCCAGCATATGACAATATATCTAATCTATTAAGTATAAACACTAACAAAAAGAAACAAAAAGAAGAAAGAAAGAACAAAACAAAGGGTACACATGCATACATGCATACATATATGTATATAAATGTAAGGGAAGACTAACAATAGTACCATCCCCTTGCAAAGGAGTTATTTTATTATTCTAGAGTTTATTGTGTATGTACATGTATATATAAATATACAAGACAAATGGACAATACAAAAATATAATATTGGTAAAACAGATCCATACATTAATTTTGAATGTACCCTTAGTCATAGTTAGTTTTGTTCCAAACTAATTATTCTTACCAAAATTTATACCAAGGGTTAGCGTTACTATTGTTATCATTATTGTTATCGCAATTAAAATCACCTCTCGTAACATCATTTGGATGTTCCTTCCATTCTTTTAGAAGTTCTTGAGTTTGTGGGGATTTTGAGTTATCTTTATGTTTCAACATTGGTTTTTCTTTCTTTTGTACAGTTTCGATCGCCAATTGTGCAATTTCAAAACTCTTACGTCTCTGCGATCTGCACTGTTCCCATCCAACAATTGAACCCAACAATAAACCACCAACCGACCAATTTATAAGTTTATTCCAATAAAGTCTGGTTGACAAGGGTTTCCTTCTATTAATTATTGCTGTTGATACACCCATTACAAACATTGCTGAAAAGCCTAATATACCCGCATCCCTAAAACATGGAATGTTAACTAGATTTTCAAATGTAAATTGGTCCTTTGATATAGTATTTAACACCTGCTTGAATGTATTTGTAGATACTATGCTTGATGTACTACTATCACCAAAACCATTATTTGTATTGTTACTGCCACCCCTCTCGTTGTAATCTTTAAATCTTGGTTCTGTATCCCTTAACAAAATTTTTTGACCAGGAATATAATTACTTTTGATTGGCTTTAAAGTCTTCTCCTCTGTAGTTGAATCAGAGTTAAAAGAAGAAGATAAGGAATCTGATTCATTGTTATTAGACCATGGCCACTTCATATCCAAAATAACCCTGATAGGAAAATGTTAATAATAAATAATGAAAAAAGTGATCTAGTCAACAATATATATACATATATAGGTGTATTATTTTATTTTATCACCTATTTCTGACTGTGTTAGGACATTATGTGTATGAATATGTGCATATATGAATACTCATGTCTTTTTTCTTTTCAGTTAAAATCACCTTTATGCTTTTTTGTATATATCTCTTTCTTTCTCTTTTTTCTTTTCATGCCCCTCCGTTCTTACTTCCTCCCCCTTTTTTTTTTGTTTTTTCTTCTTTAGCCTCCTATAACATTTAGAATATATAAAAACATAAAAAAAAATAGGAAAAACTAAAAAGAAATAGGTTCTATGGAAAAAAGCTGCAAAATCTTCTTTTCCCCACCATTATACATTATAGTATAAGTTATATATGTATATCACATTCCATATACTATTATTATTATTGTTGCTGCTGTTTGTTTTTCGTTGTTTTAAAGGAAGCAAGATAAATAGTCTGGTAAATGATTATGCCGTACTTGTTATGTCTTGTTATTTGATAAAAAAAGACTGTAGACTGCTACTGTTATAACCTGGAATCTTCCATCTTGGACTACATTACTCTACGAGCTTTCCCTTTTTCTTTTTCTTTTTTTTTTCATTTATAAACATTAACGCTTGCTTACTAATGAAAACTCATATAAAGGAAAAAACTATTAGGTCGTGAAATATACAATTATTTAAACCCTTTTTTTTTATTTTCAAATTTTGTGAAGAAACTAGAAAAAGCCTTATACCCTATATATCACATTCTTACATCGATGCCTATCAACTTTTTTTTTTATTCTTTTTATCTTCTCATTTATTTCCGTAATTTTTTTTTCATTCCTTATATTTCTTATATCTCTTATATTTCTGCTATTTGTTTGATTATTGTGTATATGTGTGTATTTCTATTTAATCTTTTCCACATTATGATTAGCACTCACCATAAACAATACAATGATTATTTTTGCTCGAGAAAATATTATTTTTTTTTGTTAACACACACAAGTCATGCACACCGAATCAAAGAGTATATCTCTCTTTTTCTCTCTGCACACTTTCCCGCACAGTGCAGTAAATATTTTGGGGCAAGACAAATAACATCATTTTTTTTTGTTTTTGTCTCTTTTTAACGTAACTTCAAACGAGTGTTGTTGATCTTGATTATTTTTTTTCTTTTCTTTTCTTTTTTTTTTTACAAGAAAGAAGTCATTAGCTTGAAGTTGAAATATTTATATATATATATACTCTTGAATGCATATGAAATATACATACTATACTGTGTGCAGAAACAGTAACAACCTTAGAAAATATATATTCTTCTCTCCAAAAAGGTATTGGGTCCATTCAATCGATATAAAATTCGAAAAAAGCTGAAAAACTGAAGCTTCTTCTGCCCGTATATATATATTATTTTTGATATTTTTTTCTTTGAGTATTATACCTTCTAATTTATAATCTATAAATAATAAAGATTAAACAAGAAATAGGGAATTATCAGTCAAACAACAAGAAACTTATACATATACATTTAGTTTTCTACTTTTTTTTTCTCTTTAAAGATTTTTTTTTTATTTTCTTTTTTCTTCTTTTTGATATAAGATGTATCGTCTACAGAGTTGTAAGAATTCCTCAATTTTACTAAACAAAACTTTAATTAGATCCATATCTACGGCTACAAAGAATCAGGCTGCTGCCACCGCTACCTCTACTTCCACATCCGCTTCTCAAATTCCATTAGAACATGCCAACCAATCTACTGTATTTGATTATGATGGATTTTTAGATTCTGAATTAGACAAAAAACGTAAAGATAAATCCTATCGTTACTTTAACAATATCAACCGTTTAGCCAAAGAATACCCATTGGCTCATCGTAAATTAGAAACCGATAAGGTTACAGTATGGTGTTCAAATGACTATCTTGCTCTCTCAAAGCAACCAGAAGTTATGGACGCTATGAAGCGTGCTATTGATAAATATGGTGCAGGTGCAGGTGGTACAAGAAATATTGCTGGCCATAATAAATTGACCTTAAAATTAGAATCAGAATTGGCCGCCTTACATAAAAAGGACGGTGCTTTAGTATTCTCTTCATGTTTTGTCGCAAACGATGCCGTCTTATCTTTATTTGGTCAAAAAATGAAAGATTTGGTCATTTTCTCCGATGAACTAAACCACGCCTCTATGATTATAGGTATTAAACATGCCGGTGTGAAAAAACATATCTTCAAACATAATAACTTAGAAGAATTGGAAAATATGTTGGCACAATACCCACGTAGTCAACCAAAATTGATTGCTTTTGAATCTGTCTACTCAATGGCCGGATCTGTGGCAGACATTGAGAGGATTTGTGATTTAGCCGATACATATGGTGCAATGACTTTCTTAGATGAAGTCCATGCCGTGGGTCTATACGGTCCACACGGTGCTGGTGTAGCGGAACATTTGAATTTTGATGCCCATTTGAAAGCAGGTCTTGAAAAATTACCATCCAATATCTCCAATGTAATGGATCGTGTCGATATGATAACAGGTACATTAGGTAAATCCTTCGGTACAGTCGGTGGTTATGTGGCTGGTTCTAAAAAACTGATTGATTGGGTAAGATCATATGCACCTGGTTTCATTTTCACAACCACATTGCCACCAGCAGTCATGGCAGGGGCTGCTGAAGCTATCAGATATCAGCGTGTTCGTTTGAATCTAAGACAAGATCAACAAAGACATACATTGTATGTTAAAAAAGGGTTGCAGGATTTGGACATCCCAGTAATCCCAAATCCTTCACATATTGTTCCTGTTTTGATCGGTAACGCCAATTTAGCCAAGAGAGCTTCAGATTATTTAATGGAAAAACATAAGATATATGTCCAAGCAATCAACTTCCCAACTGTGGCTCGTGGTACAGAAAGATTAAGAATCACACCTACTCCAGGACACACCAATGATTATTCTGATGTTTTATTGAATGCCATCGATGATACATTTAATGAACTACAATTACCTAGAATTAAGGATTGGAGAGAACAAGGTGGGCTATTGGGTATTGGAGAAGAAGGATCTGGCCCTGCTATTGAACCTTTATGGACTCCAAAACAATTATCTTATTCCAACGATGATTTGAACCCAAATGTACATAATGATGTTTTAGATGAACTCGAGGTTTCTAGTGGTATCTATATCTAAGAATGACAACTACAGCAAATGGAATCTTCAGGAAGGTTATGTAAATATATATTTATATTTTTATGTATGATAAGATATGATATGATTAATTACGATACCAATTACAATTTATAATCATCAACAACAATAATAGTTCTATACCGATAAATGTAAATACATATACACAAGCATATATATGTATGTATACCTAGATCTGGCTCGTGAATACTCGGTAAATATCAAGACCATAACTACAACTATTTCTTCCAAATATATAAAATAAACTAATAGCGTATATTTATATATATACATATAATACGTAAATAAATTAATAAATACATCAATAATAATATATCATAAGAGTAATAACAACAAATAGTCACAAATAAAAGAAATGATTAAAAGAGAAAAAGAAAGAAATGTAAGAAAAAACAACAATAACAAACAATAACTTTGAACATAATACATAGAAACAATAAGATATAAAATAAGGGAAGGATCCGTTATATTATTACATGAACAGAAACGACAAAAAGATCTAACCGATCTATTTTTCTTTTATATTGTTTGATCAAATTCATTGTTAACTTCACTTATCTTCCCTCCTCCCCCCTATTTTTTACGTAATTATCCCAATTGTTCTTACCATTAATTCTCCGATATTATGTATGTTATTGTTTATCATCTATTGTATAACCCTTAACATTATTGTTATTACTGTTACTGTTGCTGCTTATAATTGTTCTTCAGTTTGTTTGGCATGAGAAGAAGCAGCAGCGGCAGCAGCGGTGTCCTTAACTAATTGATCAACATCGAATTCTTGAGTAGCTGGTCTGGTTTCTGGGACCTTTGGTAATTCAACACCAGTAGAAGTAGCAGAAGTAGCTTCAGCAGCAACTTCAGTAGCCTTTTCTTCAGCGGCTGGTTGTTTTTGCTTTAAGTTTTGTAAGATGGAGTTTAATGGACCAATCTTCTTCAAGTGTGGTTCTAATTGATCACAGACTTGGTTAAAGCCTTGACTCAATTTTTCTTTGCCGCACTTGTTTAATTTGCATAAAGTAGCTTCAATTTCCTTTTGATATTTAGTGTAGACTAATGGTAAAATGAAGATAGATAAATCAGCAACGAATAGCAAAGTCCATAAAGAAAACCAGGAGAACAATTTGTGTAAACAGTAGGTGACCAAAGAAGCCTTGAAGGTGTTCTTTGGGATTTCAGCAAAGACTAACTTTCTAAATTTAGCTTGCTTCACAGGTAATTGCTTTAAGAATTCATCGATATATGGTCTAATATAAAGAACGGTGTTTGGACATTGTTTAACACCATATTTAGTGACTAAACCTTGACCCAAGAAAGCCTTTGTTAAAAATTCAACTGAACCGGTAATAAAGAAAATAGTGTAGAATACTCTTAAAAAGAAAGTGATTAAATTAACTTTCTTCAAAGTCAACAAAACTAATAAAGAACCAAAGAAATATTTCCCGGTTTCAAGTGGATTTTTCCATAATAACAACTCACAACGGCAATTGCAATTAGCACACACTCCCATGATTGATTAAATAATAAATTTCCTATTATATTTTTCTGGATGTTGATCTATAACAGATTTATATATATATAAATAATATATATATATATGTATTTATGTGTATATACTTTTAGTGATTTATTCACTCCAAAGGTAAACATAAGGTGTAATAAAATAGGAAAAGAGCACAAAAGGAGAAAGGACAAGTATAAATCGAGGTCCAAGCCAAAATCAATTGAAACCAAAACAGTCCTAATTCAACAACCAGCCCAAAACAAACGGATGGCAAACAGACAAACACTCATATATATTATGTTTTTTATATATATAAAAAGAACAGACCACAGGAAAATGAAATGAAATCAAAAATCGCAAATTGGTTCAAGTGATAGAAAATAAAGAAGAAAAAAGGAAAAATTTTCATTCCTTTTTTTTGTTAATGGTAAGCTCAATAAAATCAAAACACGTAATAAACAAGACAATAGAATATTTTATCCATTTCTTTTATTTTTCTGTTTTTCTTTCCTTATCCCCCGAAAAAAAGTGGTAAAAGTTTTAAAGGAAGGAATAAAAACAAAAAACAAAAGCAAAAATAAAAAAAAAATAAAATAAAATAAAACCCGCAAAAATTTTAGGGGAGTGGAATCGTTTTTCACGAACCATTCATAAATGTAACGTTTTCCGTTTTATTTTGTTTTGATTTTAAAAATTAAACGCGCTTAGTTCCTAAAGAAAGCGAAAAATGAAAATAAACGAAAAAATTTTTTATAAGAAGAGATTAGGTGAGAGGATTTTAGATTATGTAAATATCTTGTTTACACTTTTTGTTGTACACACCTTTGTATGCTTTGCCGCATTCACTTTTAGCGTATTTTATTTTATTCTCTCTTTTCTTTTAGCCATTTGTTCCTCCATGAAGAGTCGAACGCCTGAAAATTTTCACCACTAAGATTTTCGTTACTATTTTTTTCTTTTTTGAATCGTTTTATTTTCCTTGGAAAAATTTTTATTGCAAATTAAATTTCCCATCGGAATTTTGATTTCGAAGATTTTTTTTTCATTATTGACTCCTATGTCAATTACATTATGACTAACAGAGAAGATCTACTTGTTTAAATATGATTTTGCCAATTTCTATTATTACTATCTTTTTATCAGTTCTTAATATATATAGAAACTAGCAAGTGATGAGACGTAAGATTTTGATTTATCTTACTATATTTTTTCTTCCTTGCGAAACCAAAGACTTGTTTATTTAACAATCTTTTTTTTGTTTTTTTACATCTTTGTGATTCTTGTTTTGGCTTCATCATTATACTCATACAGAAAAAACATATTATATTATATCACATCATATAAAGGAATAATAGCATTGTGATACTACAACCATACACACACACATATATATATATATATAGACATACATACATATATACATACACATATATATATATATCAAGATGTTTCGTTGTAGACGTGGTTTCCATACATCCATAAGTGTACTTAGAGGTCAAAATTTGACTGAAAAAATCGTACAAAGATATGCTGTCAATTTACCAAAGGGTAAACTTGTTCATTCGGGTGACTATGTCTCGATCAAACCAGCACATTGTATGTCACACGACAACTCCTGGCCTGTCGCATTGAAATTCATGGGCCTTGGTGCTACCAAGGTTAAAGATACGAAACAAGTTGTCAACACCTTAGACCACGATATTCAAAACAAATCCGAAAAAAAACTTGACCAAATATAAAAATATCGAAAATTTTGCTAAGAAACATGGTTATGATTTTTATCCAGCTGGTAGAGGTATTGGTCACCAAATAATGGTCGAAGAAGGCTATGCATTCCCACTAAACCTTACTGTTGCATCCGATTCCCATTCAAACACTTATGGTGGGTTAGGTTCGTTAGGTACTCCAGTGGTTAGAACTGATGCTGCTGCTATTTGGGCTACAGGCCAAACCTGGTGGCAGATCCCCCCCTGTGGCCAAAGTCGAATTAACTGGTAAATTACCACAAGGTGTCTCTGGTAAAGATATCATCGTTGCCTTATGTGGTGTCTTTAATAGAGATCAAGTATTAAATCATGCCATTGAATTCACTGGTAGTGCAATTAAACATTTGCCATTGGACTACAGATTAACTATTGCCAACATGACCACTGAGTGGGGGGCTCTTTCTGGTTTATTCCCTGTAGATGAAGTCACATTATAATGGTATCACAAAAGATTACAGCAATTTGGCCATGATAACCACCCAAGGATAAATTCAAAAACTATTGCCTCATTAGTGAGTCAAGCAAAGATCATGAAACCTGATGAAGATGCTCAATATGCCAAGAAATTGACTATTGATTTATCGTCCTTGACCCATTACGTTTCTGGTCCAAATTCTGTTAAAGTCTCTAATACAGTCTCTGAATTAGCCAAACAAAATATCAAGATTGATAAAGCTTATCTAGTATCTTGTACTAATGCCCGTTTGACTGATTTGAAAGCTGCTGCTGATGTGCTGTGTCCAACAGGCGATTTAAATAAAGTTACTAAGGTTGCCCCTGGTGTGGAATTCTACATTGCTGCTGCATCTTCTGAAGTTGAAAATGCTGCACGTTCTAATGGTGCTTGGGATATCCTTATCAAAGCAGGTTGTATTCCACTACCTTCTGGTTGTGGTCCATGTATTGGTCTAGGTGCGGGGTTATTAGAGGCTGGCCAAGTCGGTATCTCCGCTACCAATAGGAACTTCAAGGGTAGAATGGGGTCCCCTGATGCTTTAGCATACTTAGCATCTCCAGCCGTGGTGGCTGCTTCCGCCGCATTAGGTAGAATTGGTTCTCCAGAAGAAGTCCTTAAATCTAGACCTTTACCATTCAATGGTGTCAAATTCAGTATTGAAGAAATCCCTCAAAAGGATAAACAAGAGACAATTTCCAATAATGCCAATGAATCATCTTCAAAGGTTGAAATATTAGAAGGTTTTACAAGAGAAATTTCTGGTGAACTAGTGCTTTGTGATGCTGACAACATTAATACTGATGGTATTTATCCAGGGAAGTACACTTACCAAGATGATGTTTCCAAAGAAACCATGGCCAAAGTTTGCATGGAAAACTATGACCCTGAATTTGGTTCAAAGGTTAACGCCGGTGATATCATCATTAGTGGCTTCAACTTCGGTACTGGTTCTTCCAGGGAGCAAGCAGCTACTGCACTATTAGCTAAAGGAATCAGATTAGTTGTTGGAGGTTCCTTCAGTAATATTTTTTCTAGAAACTCTATAAACAATGCTCTGTTGACTCTGGAAATTCCAGTATTGATTCAAAAATTACGTGCTAGATATAAGGATGAAACAAAGAAAGAACTAACTAAGAGAACCGGTTGGTTCTTGAAATGGGATATTCCATCTTCTAAAGTTACTGTTATGGAAGGATCTTTAGATGGCCCGGTTATTTTCGAACAGACTGTTGGTGAATTAGGTACGAATCTTCAAGAAATTATCATTAAAGGCGGTCTTGAAGGTTGGGTTAAATATCAATTGTAAAGAAAAAGCAAAAGAGGGTATAACTAACAACGTGGAAAAAACTCATTAATATTATTCATTCTCTTTCTTTCTCACTTGCTACTTTCCGCCATTTGGTTATTAAATTAACATACTCATGTATGTTGTAATATACTTCACTTATTTATTTATTTATTTATTTATTTATTTATTTATTTATTTTTCTATTTATTTATTCATTCAATTGACTAATAATATGATTTTTGCTTTTATTTTTTATGAAAAGAAGCTTACATATATAGATCAACGTATATTTGTATTTAATAATTATATATACTGTTATTTGGATTCCAGTAGATCTAAGCTACGTTCTTACTAAACAGAATCATATATTTTTTCTTACGCTAGAACTTTATTACATTAATGAAAAAGAAAAAAAGAAGAGAAAAAATACAGATTCCGAAACCTTGTTAATCGAAAAAGAAAAAAATTATAGAAGAAGTTTGAATTGGATCTCTTCTTTGTTCGCCCATTAGGCATGTTTATATTACTTCTCAGGATGCAGAAGGTTTCAAAATTAATTTGACTACAAATTTACCATGATACATATTCTATTTCCTTATGTATGAATATGTTATTATCACAAATGGATAAATATACAAGCATAATAACTGATGAGAAATTTTCATCCTTAACTTTAAATGTCACAAAATATCCAAAGACGTTATATCATTGGGAGTATTTACTTAATTTCCTAATCACTAAAGCATCACCTATAAATAAGTTACTCGAGCCTCAATTATATAAATTAATTGTATCAACTTATGAGAACATTTTGCAAAATTTCCCATATTTAGAAAACTATCATATCGATTATGCACTATTTGAATATAAGCTAAGTCATTTTAAAAAAATGTTCCAAATTTTTAATAGAGCATTGTTAACATTCCATAACAGATCTTTATTAATATGGATTGAATATTTAAGAATATGTAATGAGCTTCTTTGGAACAACAAAGTTTTATTTAAACGTTATGAACGAGCAGAAAAATTTATTGGATTGCATTATTTTAGTGGTGAATTTTGGAACCTATATTTAGAGCAGATTAAACTTCGTTGTAATGATAATAACAGGAAATATATTATTTTACTAAGAAAAATTATTGAATTACCGATCTATAATTTTAGTAAATATTTTGCATTATGGTTACAAGAGATTGATACAGTGAAGGATTTGAAAGAATTAACTAAATTTGTCTCAAAAGAGGATTTAAAAAATAAATTAAAAATTGATGTTGATTATAAAGGTAGACGAGGTCCATATTTGTTAGAATCTAAGAAGATTCTTAAAAAATTCACTAAAGAGTTATATATGGTAGTACAATTTCAATCATTAGAAATATATTCTTTATTCGAATCTAATTTACAGACATTTTATTCTACTTCTAGTGATCAATTAGTATCTGTTCAACAAATTGATACTTGGATTAAATACCTGAATTTCACGATAAATTTAAATATAGAATCATTGATTCATTTAAATTTCCAAAGAGCATTGATCTCTTTAGGGAATTATGATACTATATGGGTCAAATATGCTAAATGGATGGTCGAATCTAAAGAAGATTATCTTTCAGCTAAAGGAATATTATATGAAGGTTTAAAATTCTCTTTGAAAAAAACTAATATATTAAAATTTCTTTATTCTTTATTAATCAAAATGGATGAATTACATGAGTTAAATGAAATTCTTAACCAGATATCCAAATCATTCAATAATTCAATAGAAAATAGTGAAGATTTTGATATCTTTTGGGATTATTTACAGTTTAATATTTTTTTACAAAATTCATTACCTCAGAGCAGATATTCTGGAGACAGCAATAAAAATTCAAAGTCTACTAAATCCAAAGCCAAAACTATTTTACCACCACAGATACTTGAAAAGATAAGAACAAGGCTAGAAAATAATAATAATAATAATAATAATAATAATGATACTAGAGAGACAGATGGTGATGAAAGATCTTTTGACATATTAGCAGCCATATTAAAGTTACAAACAAAAGATAATACGGATATAATTGAAGAAGATATATTCCAATATTTAATAAAGGAACCAACAAACAAAAGATATTATCAAGACAGTGGAGAATTCTGGGTCCTTTATTGCCATTTAATTTTTTTTGATCCTGCCAGATCATATTTAGAGAAAAGGAACAAGATTATTAATGACATATTGGGCTGTGTTAATCCATCAGATAAAAATATACAGAGTTCAATATATTTTTCATTGAAAACATTTTTTGAGTTTTATTTACCCGAAGACATGGACATATTATACGAGAAATTTCGTCCTTGAAAAGATACTGAATATTTATATATCTGTACATATCGTTTGAATGTGATAGAATTAAGAAAGAAAAGAAGATAAAAAAATGTTATTATTGAGATATGAATATAATTGTATGTCAATCTTCTAGTTGTCTTTTGTATATACTATATTCTGGTGTTTGTAAACTTTTTTTAGCAATCTCGATATCTATGTTAATATCATTTATAAGTGCTTCTACACTAGTGTAGTCTAATTCAGGTCTTATATAACCTAAGATATTAAATTTAATTGTAGCACCATAGAAATCACTATAAAACCTATGTAAAATATGTATTTCAACGGTTTTAAATTCATTACCGTAGAATGGATTTTTTCCAATAGATAGTACTACAGGTAAAATATCTAGATCATTATTATTTGGATTTAACTTGTTACCATAGTTATATATAACGTCCCTACCATCATTTCTTTTAATAATCTCATCCTTTTTATTTTTTATTGGACTTAAATGAGCGAACCCAAAATATACACCATATTCAAGTTTATTTATATCACAAGATAAATCTTCAATCGCCACATTTGCCGTAGGTATACCTAATTCAGAGGATCCACGACCGAACCCGCATACTATATCACAATATTTGTCTGTTACAATAGGATACGGATTTTGAGGACTCTTTGGAATTGGAATATCAGAAGGTCTCATTTCAAAACAGGTTTAAATAGTAATAATATTTAGCTATCAATTGTGGAAAAAAGAAAATACCGTAACTGATGTTAAAACTTGATGAATAATAACATACACTTATGATTGACACTTAATCTATTAATTACTGTATATCAAAATATGACACAAATTTATATTAAAACTATGCAAAGGATACATAAACATATGAATAGGAGGCTTCAAAACAAAACCATGAAATCATATACCTCCACGCATCCTGTTATTCATACTTGAAGTCATCCATTAGTAATAAACTCTGCTCAATAAGCAATAAAATGGTATTGTATAACCCTAACCCTAATTTTCAATAGTAATTGTATTTTACGATCTATTATTTTGCGTATAAACTTTTGTCTCTCTTCACGAACACAATAGACAACCGAACTCTAAAAATAATCTACTAAGGGCTAAAACGCTTTTATATCACTGCATACGGCACATTTATACCAACAAAAGGAAGAAAAGAGAAAAAAAAAAGTAACTAGCCAGATATGGACTTCAAAAATTAACATTTTTCCTTTTTCTCTCGACCCATCTGAGATCTTAAAGAAACTCAAAATAAAGAGTTCCCCTATTTAATAACAACAAATCAATGTATCTACCGAGGGAAAAGTGGACTAGAGTTATTATCAGTAGAACAGCACTTGGAAACGTCCACAAAACTTGTAAGATCTTTGCGTTCCTTACTCCCTTATCCAGTTAGCTCTGTCTTTAAATATTTAAATTCAATATTTCCTATGTTTAAGACCTGTTCTAATATCAAGTATAATACATTAAGAAAAGGATTCACCTCTTCAGCAATTGTTAAGGGAAAACCTGGGTGCTCCTTAGTACCACCAGTGCATCATTTGGTTAAAATTGATAAATCTAAATTGTCCCCGAGATTTCCTGAATTAAAATATGATAAAGATGACATTAGGTCACCATCATACCGTCCTAAAAATACTCATCAAGATAGATTACAGGAACATTATTTAAATACATTGCAATCTGATTTACTTCTAATCAACTATCAACATGAGGCAAAAACTGAAAGGGGACAAAAAAAACGTACTTGGGACGTTACTACATCCCCATACCATGTCAATAGACCTTTAAGAAAACCACAAGGACCAGAGGGACAACGTCCTGATATTCATCCTATCATTTGGAACAACATTCCGTCAATTAAAAGTGTAGTTTTGAATTGTTACGTTTCAGATGCTAGAGACAATGAACTACATGCAATTAGTGCAAGTTTACAATTACAGCAGATAACAGGTTGCAAGCCATCTATTATTTATTCTAAATCAAATGTCCCAAACTGGAAGATTAGAGCAGGTCGTCAAATGGGAGCAAAAGTTAAATTGACTGGCCTATCTATGCACCAATTCTTAGCTACATTATCAGAAATCGTTCTCCCAAGAATTAGAAAATATAGAGGTATTAAAATTACTTCAGGTGATTCTATGGGTAATATATCGTTGGGTCTTACTTCTAACGATGTCAAATTTTTCCCTGAAATAGATGCTAATCAAGATCTTTGGCCAAGAACATTTGGGTTCCATATAACCATAAATACTGATGCTGAAACAGATGAAAGAGCTAGAACTTTGATTAGTGCATTCCAATTACCATTTGATATTAATTCTTCTGAGAAGGTGACTTAAAGGAAAAATAAACGTCTAAACCATTATATACATTCATACACACATACACACACACATATATATATATTAGTTTCGATAAGTCTGTAAATAATACTTAATATATTCGAAATTTAGATAGAAGAATCTTTTTAATGAAATGTATATTTCTTATGTTATTACCATTTGACTTTTTATTATACACTAAATATATTTAGTTGCCTATTTATATAAATATACTTACTATTCATTCAGTAAAACACCACTAAAAAAAGAAATATAGAAAATAAATTCAAGATATTTTATGAAAAGAAAACTAATATACTCTCAAACACGAGTGACTTTCACTTTATTAGTTTGTTTTGATATCATAGCAACCCTATCACCTAAGGATAAAGCCAAACCTTGTCCCTTAGAACGAATACGCACATACCCAATAATGTTTTCAGTAACTGGATCTCTTTCTATACATAAATTGGCTAGAGCATCTTCACCAAATGATGATTTAGCATATAGGTTGCAACTCAAAAATCTACAATCTTTTTCACCTAATGATTCCTTTGGTGTCAAAATGCCCATATTTGTTCCTTTGGTTAAAGTATCCAAATAATCATGTAACGAAGAAAGGTGAGATTTAACAGAAATTTTATTTTCCCATTCAAATTCATTCCACATTGTACGGAAATTTTCATCGTCTGTGATAGCTGGCTTAATGTAATCCATAATATCAACATGCAAATCGTTCATAATCACATAACGAGCATCTTCACCATGTGCACCATCATATATAATATTCCCAAAAATAACACCTGTATCAGCAGAAGAAACTTTGACGGTAACAGTTAATCTGTGGAAACCATGTGGAACAACATTAGTTTTTGGTGGATTATCAATAATCTTTAAATCACCTAACGTAGCGAATTGCACATGCAAATTTTTCAAAGTCTCTTTGGTCTGATTAACTAATAATACATCTAATACAACATCAAATTGATTATTTTTAATATAGGCTTCTGCATATACAGGATCTGAGAAACCTGTTAATTGAACAATCTTCTTTAATGAAGACTTAGAAGAAGATTGAGAAGAAGTGTTATTTTCACCTTTAAGAGCCACCTCCAAGTCTTTCTTAATACTGTCTTTATTTTCATTAATAACATTAGAACCAGATAATTGTCTAAATGAAATTGCGCTTTCAATAACAGTAGCATTTTTATTCAAATCTTGAATAAATTTCTTTTGGTTTTTAGATTTAGCTAATGAAATTTGTTGTTTGAATGTTGATCTGGTTGCATCTAAAAATACCATGTTTAATAATTCATTTTCCTTGGCACTTTCCTTCTCATTAGATTCCTCCATTAAAATAGAAACACCAGTCAAAAGTCTTTCTTCTGAATCCTCGTCAATTTTCTTTTCAGCTAAATTACTTTGACCATATCTAACGATACTAACTAATATCAATAAAGCTTCTGCTTTTAGTGCATTAATAATGCTAATATCATTAGAAACTTTTTCAAATTTCAATACCAATTTTAAAATAGTACTAGCCAAGACAGAAGATGTATAAAAATCACCCTTCAAGATGAAACGACGCATTGGTGGAATACTTTCCTCATTAATTTTATCAGAACTAGCATTTTTTTTGACTGTATCGAAGGAGCTTTCCATTGCATAGGTACCATCTGGTAAAATAATTGGACCAGCGGCTTTTTTAGTTTCTCTTGCGGATTCATCAATTCCTTCTTCATCATCTTCTCTATTTTCTGCATTTTTAGATAATTTCTTTAACTCAGCTTGTAAAATTGGGACTTCACCAACACTAAAACGTATATGCTTCCAAGAACTTTGAATATCTTCACTTGTTTCTGAAAATTCACCGAGAATCCATAATGCAGCACGATATGCTTTAGCTGATTTGATATTTTCTAAGGCATTCAGTAAATGATTCAAAATATCAGTTTTTAATTGTGGATATCTTTCAATTACCTCCTTGATAAAAGATATTACACCAGTAGCAGCAACTGAATTGAGGTCACCAATAAAATCTAATAATAATGAAACCACACTAGCAGCCATATCAATATAAGTAACTGCAATAGAACGAATAGTCTTAATCAATAACTGTCTATATTGAACAGAACGTTCTTTATCGACATCATTAACAGTAGTTTGCAGTTCTTTTTTCAATAATTGGACGACATCTTCAACGTTCTTTGAAGATGCAAGATCCATACAAATACTTAGCACCTTTTCACGAACATCAGTATCTTCAGTATTCAAAACACGTAAGATGTCTAAAGTTAATTCTTCTAAAGCACCTGGGTTCTTATCATTGATATCTCTGACTCTATCCAAAACAACTAATTTGACGTTATTATCAGAAACTTTAACTGCAAGATCAATTAATTTAGTACATGTCTTAACTAAAATGCTTTGATTTGATGATAAAGTTGTTAAAGTTAAAGCAGTTTCAAAGATAACTTCTGGATATGAAGTAGAGACCAAAAGGTCTAATAACAAATCGATGTATTGGTTAACTAAAGAAGGAATTTCAGTAGCATCTTTTCTAATAAAATCAACAAAGGCTACTTGTAATAAAGGATCTAAGGAATCAATATTTGCTACATTTTCTTCTAAATATTGTAGAGCCAGTTCACGATCTAATTCACAAAGACCTAAAAATGCATTTCTTTTACAAATTGGATCAGTTTCAGCTGATAAGAACGTATGGATAATTTCTTTAGCATCAGGTAACAAATGTTCACTAACTTTGTGAATGGATAAGACAGCTAGAATAGCGTATTTTCGAACATAAGCATGACGATACTCTAAACATTGTAAAACAGAGGGAACCATTTGCTCTAATAATTCTGCTTCTCTTAATTTTGTTAAAAATCTCAAAGTGCTACCTCTAATATATTCATTTGGATGTTGCAAATCATGTTGGATCGCATTACATACTAAAATCATTTCGTGTCTTAACTTACCACTTTCATCTAATTTTGGAACAATTTCCCAATAAAAATATAATAATTTTTTTAATCTTTTATCCTTTGAAGGCATAACAAATCTAATAATGTGCATCAATAACTCTGGTAATGGATTACCTTCTAGTATAGTAACTAAAATTTCTTTCATGGTTCCTATTTTTTCCTCATCGTTGCCATTTTCAAGAGCTTTTTGAAAACTGGCAACGGTATTTATTTCTTTGTTTGGTGAAGGATAAAAAACTAAACTGTAAGCCGGTTCCTTGCCTGACATGATTGAAACAGCTTTTTTTATAATGTTTCAGAAACTATACAATCTATTCAAATAGGGAACCAATTGTTTGGTTGACAGCTAAAGTCTTTGTGTAGAGAATATACCTTTGTATACGTAAAACTCTGAGTACTGTTGTCTTTTAAAGTGGAAAAGATAAGTTTACTTTAGGGTTGATTTTTCAACTTTCTCTTTTCAGTCAAAAAAGGAAAGCAAATAAAAAAAAAGATATGAAGGACGGGTAACTTTATACAAACACTAACATACACAAACCTTTCTGTTTACAATTCTGATCATAATATACACTAGGGAATGGAAATTTATAAATACTAATACACATTTACTATTGCATAAGAAGCCAGTAGTAGCAATGTAGTATTCGTGCATTTTAAGTGTGTAATAGAACATTAATATATTGTTACAGTGTCTCTTGATAAAATTGTATGTAAATATATATGTATATATGTATGAGTATGTAAGTAGTTCTGCTTGGATATAATTTATAAATTATGTTTTTAAAAAAATTCTCTAAGCTGACTAGAATTAAGCATTATAGATTTTCATTTAAAATAAAAAATTAATAGAATAAATCTAGCATATGTATTTAAAATTCACTTATCAGACTCAGAATCTGGATTAGTGACATGCAATCCCATAGTTCCCGAAATTTTATTCGCAAGAACTTGCGTACTCACACTAGCGATAGATCCAGATCTTGCTCTTCCATGATTAAACGATGAAGATTTTGAGTTCGAAACCTCTAACTGACTGGTATTCGTATAAATATTGCTTGGAAGATCAGGCATATCTCCTGTATGTTTCAAAATACGGTTCTTTGATCGAGTATAATAACTTATGACAGTACCACTTCTTGACACAGAATTTTCAACATCCTTTTTCTCTCTTAATGGAGCCAAAATATCATCACTATTGTAAGCTTCATCACCTGGAATGTCATTTAGATAGTCAGAATCTGAATCAAATAATTGGTCTCTGTTGTCATGATTTTCTAATTGTCCATTTTCTTTATTGAAGAATTTGTGAAACTCTTTTGTGTGATCTACAAACGTACTAGTCCTTTGTCTGTTATTGCCAATATTCTTATTCTCATCCATTGTTGTTTCTAGGGACAGCAATTTTTGTTTAACTTTACCATGTTTAATACCAACTTGTTTTGTATTAGTTCTAATTTTAACTTTAATATTCTTTGGCTGGATTAAATTATTCTTTTGTTTTAAGGCTAAAGGAAGGTTAGGAGGAGCTTCTAAGAAATTTGATGTTTGAAAATATTTTAGTCTTAACTCTTCTACATAACTTGATATTAATTTAGAAGTACGCTCAGTCGATCTCAATGAATGTCCTGAAATCGATTGCACACCATTAACACTTTTAGCACCGCTGTTTATAGTTGATATTTCAGATTTGGTATTTGGTTCATAGTTCAAAGTTGGATTAGCAACATCACTAGAGTTAAATTGATATGAACCTAGTTCAACTGATGAAGTGTTAGAAATATCTATCTGCTTTGTTATGCCATTATTTTCATTAGCACTATTGTTCATATCATTCTCAAAATCTGCACTTGTAAAGTTTTGACCGTCTTCACTTTCTGTATCTGTCGACTGCATTGTATTTGTATCAGCGTCTGTTATTGATGTATCATCCTTAATGAAAAATGTTGGGTGATCTTCATTTGCTACTCTCAGTTTACCGTGTGGTTTTTCACTTTGAAAAGCCATATTGTTTGAAGAAACTATATTATAATCATCATTTTGTAGCTGTCGAATATTAGTAGGATTATCCGAAGAATCTGCCTTTATATAAGACAAGGAACCGTCTATATCATGATCTAATTCAATATCACTAGATATGCTGTTTTGTGATTTATGAATTGTAGAGACAGATGGATCAGTTACATTAAAGAATGGATTGTAAGAACCCTTCTGTGGAACAGAATTTATATTGTTATTTTCTTGATAATCAAAATCATTTTGTATAACTTTCCTTTCTGAAAAAGAATTACTGAAAGAAAAATCGCTATTAGAATTATCTGTATCCTCAAAAGAATTTGGATCATTTGTATTTGCATTTTTAATTATTAATGGATTTTTCAAGGATGTAATTGTAGTATTCGGATCATTTGCAATATTCAATGAACTAACACTTAATATAGATGTTTCTAAGTTAGAAGGTTCAGATATATTTAAATGGTCAAAAGTAGTCGTTATTGGTTCAATATCCAATTTATTTGGTAAATCTTTATTATAATTATGTAAATTTTCATTACATTGGAAATTGTCTATATTGCTGGTTTCTTTTTGATATTCTTTAATATATGTATCAATATCATCAACAAGTTCTTCTGCTTTAGATTTTTGTCTTCTATGCTGTTTTAAGTCAATATTTGACATAGTCGATCTATCTTCAAAGGTTATGTCATCTGATTCTAACCTTATACCAAAGGACTTAGTTTTTTCATAGATATCTACTGGACCATTTTTAGCAACACTAGAATTAGTGGATAGGTCTTTAGACATGTTCAATGGGGTTGAATAAAGTGAATAATTTTCCGTTAGGTCATTAATATTGTTCATGTTGTTGTTATTATTTTTAGAGGTATAATTTAAGAGGTCAGATTTAACAATATTTGAGGTACTTAATTTTTGTGGAAAAGATTGTAGTATTTTCTCTCTATCAAAGACAGGTGGGGGAGGGCGTCTGATTTTATTTCTTTGAACTGTTTGTAACCCAATTTTTGAACTATTGGCAGTAGTGGTGATAGATTGATTTGAATCCATGAATTGAGTGTCATCATTTCTTGGTGGAGTGTAACCGATCACAGTTTCTGTATTTTTTAGGTATGGTTTAGATAATGATTGTGGAAAAGAGGAGCCATGGCTCTTATTAGATGATCGTTTGTTATTACTATATATGTTCGAAGACTTTAAACTTGCTTCCTTTGCCTTGCTAGGGAGAGTACCGTTTTTGGTCTCACTTCCAAAAAGAAAGAATGATCGTCTCTTAGTTTTATTATTGGAGGTTCCAGCAAACATTGAATTTCAATTTAGATAGAGCTATCTGAAATTTTTTAATGGTGACTTTGTATGAAGTAATAATAGTAATAATAAAAATCAACACGTTGAGCGATATTAATAAAAGATAAAATATTTGGATGGTCTGTAGCTAACGTGATTCATTTCACATAGATTCTTTGTCTAGAGACTTTAGGACTGCAAATAAATTTAATTTAAAATAGTAAAAGACTTAAAATAAGATTGAGAAATCCATAATATTTAATGAGTGTAGTAGTCTACTTTTTTATTATTATTTTGCTTGTTCTTTGGGCATCAGTTTGTTTTCTTTCTTTCTTTCTTTCTAGTGTTTTAAAATTTTGCACCGATTAGGGAAATTGTTCCTTTAAATTAAGAGTGCAGTATAATAATACTATGGATCCGTATAATAATATATATACGATAGAAAAAATAGAGAACTGAACGTTGACTGACTGACTGATTAGCCTATTGCTTAATTAAATAATTAAATAAGTGTCTATACATATATATACTGCTTTGATATAATGGAAAATGCAGGAAATTGATGGTAAGAAAGTCTTGAGTATATGTATACAATATTTGACATTTTATGCTTGTAATATTTTCATAACCATTTCCAAAGCTTGATCTACGTATTCTCCAATGCCCCCAATACTGACTACTTTGATTGTCGTTAGGGGTGGATCGTTAATAGAAGTGTACTTGCTCATGTCCAAAGCATTAAACCATTCTCTTGATTCAGGAATATTATTGATATGCAGTATCACTACATTACAATTAGTCTTTGACCTAATATTATCAAGATTTTGATTTATTTTTTCCGCATAATTCTGTTTTGGACATTTAATATACACTTTAAAGATCATATCAGAGGCCATTTTCTTGACTGCATCTAATGATGCCTTTATAGTACAAATACAATATTGTTTAATATCATCTTGACTTATATATTTCGGTTTCATTTGAGATATATCCTTTTGACTCGATGGCTTAAAGATATCTTTGTTCTGCATAGAATAGTTTTTATTGATGTCTCCATTAATTATTTTTGAATTGGTTCTTTTCAAGTTGGTTTGTTCTTGATTGTCATATTTTACGTTCTTAGCATGATTTATGGTATTTTTTATAACAGTTTGACTATTTATATCATCATCAGCTACATTTATCTTATTGAAAGTAATAAGTTGATTAATATAGTCATTAATAGATTCTTTCGTACTTTTTATTAAAGGCATATTTTGATTTTTCACTCTAACAACATCAACAAGTGCATTCCCAATTAGTGATGTTTCCATAATATGATGATTTAAATTATTATAATAACTGTTTAAAACCATTCCAAATTGTTTCCTGATACCGTTGGAAGGGTTTTTACCAAACTTTAAAGAAGAAATAAAGTCTATAATACCATTTATAAAATATGTTAAACTAGCACCATTATGTAACCTTAAGTGAAATTTTCTAAAACTTGCCAATTGAGCAATTTTGGATTCCTGTACAGTGAAATTTGTTGGAGTTAGAAGAGATTCTTTGACCATATGATCCTTCATCCAATAACAATTTTGTGGGACAAATATTGACCCACTTAAATGAAGATCCTTTGATATTTGTGTAAAATCTTTATTATATGGTTGTATCCATGTTTTATCCTTGTTGGATGACAGTATAGGTATAACAAGACAGCAGTCCAGTAAAGAAAACTTTTCAAGGGTAATATAGTACCGCTCTTTGATCTTTGAGTAATGTAACTTTGAAGGAGGAATGTATTGGAGTAAAAAATTGATTGAATCCTGAGTAAACTTTGTTTGAGGTGGATCAATGAATAACACACTATTTTTAATGATTTTATTCGAATTTGATCTATTTTTTTTGATTCTATCTAAATTCCTCCATATATCTTGTGACTCAAATTTATCAAATAAAGTATTGCTGTTAATATTAAGCACAGGGCTATAAAATCTTTTAAATCTTTTCACAGGATGTGGGGTCCAATTACTTGATTTATCACTAGAATATGGTCTCTTTCTACTAGACATAATAAAAAAAAGATTTATGTATACAACTAAAATTATAATGTTTTATTGTTAATGTGGTATTTTATCAGATAAAAAAATGAAGAAAGTAGACTGCTGAAGTGGATGAATATTTCTGTTTAGATATATTATATACACTGCTGAATAAATTCAACTTCCCTGCTATCTATTTTTATTGTTTTAATGTTATTGAAAAATTCAAGATATTTAATTCTCTTTTTACATACACAAAGGAAGAAAGAGACCAAACAGTTATAAATGTGAAAAAATGACTGTTTTTTCATCTCTTGAAATATATAAAAAGTAAAATTTTCAACAATTGTTTCTTAATCTGATATTGATTGAATAATATACATTTATATATGGTTATTATTGATATTGTAATAAAAAAAATTTCATTAACAAAATAAATAATTATACAAAAAATCATTCATAAAGTCTTGATTTCCTTAACAACATCATTGAACGCATCCTTATATTCGTCTTCTTTACCCTTACCATCTTTCTTCTTGTTACTACCTGGAACAATAAAGACCACAGATGTAGGTCTCTTTGTAGCACCAGCGGAACCCAAGTCTTGTTTAGATGGTATAAAAATGTATGGGACAGAGTGATCTTCACAAAGAACTGGAATATGAGAAATGACATCAGCTGGATAGATATCACCGGCAATAACAACTAGACCCTTGTCACCCTTTCTTAAAGCTTTAACGACTTCTTTCACCCCTCTTTTAACATTTTTAGCTTTTGATGCTTTTTTGACAGTTTTTAAGATCTTCTTATTTAATTTTTTGGAAGCTAATGGAGTAGCAAATGGTAAGACTGCTGACATTCTAGCTTCATAATTGTCTTCTGATTTAGATTTTTTGCCTTCTTTACCCATTATTCTGCGATTTATATATATATATGTTTATAACTTTGTTATCCTTTAATTTTTACAGATTGGTGAGTATTGACTAAATAAGGATATACCTCAAATCGATGTCCTAATCAGGATTGTGCTTACTATGTTAAATTGTCCAAATCTATTGTGATGAACAAAATGCTTTAATCTTGAGAAGCCTTTATGCTGTGCCATCACTATTACTTTTGCTGTTAATTACTTCAAGTAAGAAATTTTCATAATGAAAAAAAAAAAATTTGTAAATTAAAAAAAAAAAAAAGAAAAAGAAAAACGAGAATAGATATTTTATGTCATTACGTACGTAACACAGTGAATATTTTAATATATTGACTGAAAATGTAATACACTACAGTGCACTGCGTTGAGGTAGAAGAGAGTACTATATATATATAGAAAATAATATAAAGAGCTGGTAACTCTAATGCATTATTTTATTATATCGTTTTGAAATAATGAAAATATTTTGTTTTGGATTTATAAATATATAATATTAACGAGCAAAACAAAATCTTTGAAAAAAATGTTCTTAACTATTATTTATATTACTAGTGTATATAATTGTGATTTATCTACAACTATGATTTGAGAATAATATGTATAAATTTTTAAAAAAGAAGTCTTCAATATGTATATATGTAATTATCATGATAGTAAACTGATATAGATAGTATTTTTTGAACATACATACTGACCTGACACATTCATAGTAAATTACGTAAATATAACTAAGTTAGTATTTATGTATTGTTCATAGGAAGGAAAAAACTTCAATTTCTTGTTACGAAAAGAACATGAACTTTTGAAGTTGGAATCATAAAAACAATTTCAATAATTCAAATGTCAACATTAAGTTTTTTTATTAAAAAAAATAGAAGTTACTGCTGAAATAGGGTATCCTGAAATGAAATAAACAGAACAGTAAGATTTAAAAAATAAAAACAATGAAAAACCAGATAGTTATCTTTTAGACATTATGAACCAAGAGATAGAACTGTTTGGTTAATTTTTTGCTTTTACTAGAGGTAAATTATTTAATATCCACATATAAAAATCAAAGCATTTTTCCTTTCATATATTTATTTTATTGACCCTTTTCTGCATATTATTTTTTCTTTATCAAGAAGAAAAGTGATGATGTTTAATTTAATTTATTATACTATATACTACATAATAATTATATAATATAGTTGAGAATGTATCTATTTTTTTTCTAACGCATTCAGGTATTAATTCTCAATATAAACTATACACATTTTATTTGTATATCAAATAGCAAGAAAACTTTTGCTAATTATAAAGTAAAAATCAAATAAGGTAACTAGATAAGATCATAGACATTCATTAATAAATGCATAAATGTATATTTGAATAAATAGAAAAGAAAATTTCAAGAATAATTTTCAATCATAACAGAATATATTACATAAAATTAATAATACAACACTTTGTATGTAAAGAACTATTATGTTAATACCTGTATTTGTATTTGTGCTGAGTTAGAATTATATTTATTTTTATTTTAGAAGATCAAAGGATTAAGCAATCATGATTTTAATTTTTTATTTAAAATATCTTTAAATAGAATTGGTTTTACTCACTCTATCTGTTTAATAGTATAAATTTCTTCATAGTTTTTCATATTAAAAACCGAAACAAAATGTTTTGTATTATAAATGATTGTAAGGAGCGTTAGATGGAAATTCTGAAATACGCAATCTGCGGGCAACACCTAATGTCAAAGTGAAAGATCTGGAACAACCGAAACTTTGGGCCCAAGGTTGTGAGTGTATTCGAACGAACAAACAACCCTCAGATGGATATTTGTAGCAAATTACTAAGAAACTTATTTAAGAGATCCTTGGTTATTGAGAGATAATACCAGAGGTAATTATCAGCATTAATATTCGTATTCTATTTAATAAGTTTAATTTAAGAAAAAACAAGACGAATAACTGGGACTAATCTATTTAATAATTAGAATCAACCAATTATATAATTTGTAAGTGCTTATATATATAATTAATACCCATATTTTAGCATAGTACCTGAGATAGCCTTTACAGTGATACTGATCTTGGAATTATTTAAGGTTTTATGAAATTATATAATTATTGATTCTGATGCGAATTACTATTTATGTAATTCAAAAATAGCTCAAAGAATATCTTGGACAATATGTTATGGTAGTAAACAACACATGTAAAATATTAGTAGCAATAGCACATGGTTGGTACAATAATAACAATAGATAATTTTAAAAAGAATCTTACGTAATAATAATGATGTTAATCTTCTGTTAAAGGATAATCTGCTGTTGTAATATGAGATGGTGAGATTCTTTGTGTACTCCAGGGAATCGCAAATAATATTAATAGTTATTCAAATAATCGAGACAGTAATCAACTATAGTCGATAATATAATTACTAAAACGGTCTTATATATTGAGCGGCTTTTAATGAGCTAATATATTTATTCGAAGTTACTTGACTTGTTACTTGCTTGTTGTTCTCTTTTGTCGTTCTCTTTTGTTATACATAATATATAAGTTATTTACAAGAACCGCTTATGGAAGATAATCTTTTATCTCCAGAAAACGTTGTCCTTTTATATGTTTTCTGGAGCTCGATCGATTATTCAAATTAGCACATTAATGATCTGACTAATTCAAACCCTAAATTTTATTACATTAATTTAATGAATTAGAACTGCACCCCAGCTCTCTAATCATGGTGATTAGTAATACAAGTGGGACTTATTAAAACAATAGGTAAATTGTAGATTTGCCAAAATCTTATGCAATCTAATTTTTTTATTATGCAGCATCTAATGTTGTAGCACGTGTATGGCTTATTAATACAATAAATAGTTCTAGATTCATTCAGGATCTTATGTAATCTTGATGGTTATAACTATTCTATTCCACAACATCTCGTGACTGTTATCCTCTCGGTAGCCAAGTTGGTTTAAGGCGCAAGACTGTAATATTAAAAGTTATCTTGAGATCGGGTGTTCGACTCACCCCCGGGAGATATTTTTGAAAAAAAATTGAAAACTGTGATAACCGTGTTACTACAGTTTAGTTTAGGGTTTTATTTAGGAAAATGAGGGTGGACGACGTTTTTCTAAACTTCCCTTTTTGTAAAATTTTACAAACATACATAAAAGCAAGAGTAACTAGCATAAGTACAAGAGAGCAATCAAGAAGAGGAAGAACGAAGGAACCAAAGATAACATAAGTTTAGATATATAGTATATAAATATATACTATTTAGTTTTTATAGATTAGGGATATAGATATATAGATGTATAAGAATATTACATCTAGAAATATAACAAGAGTCATATTACATCTATCCAAGGGAAGTATTATTATTATCTCAACAATATTAACTGTTATCAGAAACACATAATCATAAGATTATCACGAAGAAATCGTAATAATTATAATAGTTACGATTTTAATTTTAGACGAATAATCAAAGATGTATATCCTATTGCTTGCTATCCCGTCTATAACTTTGCCCAGTCTCATTTGCAATGATCCCTTAAAATGCTATTATTTTTTGCACGATTTTATGTTAGAAAGATACTTTTTCTTAAACAACAGCATGTTATAAAAAAATATTACAAAATGAATTAAAAAAATGTATTAGGTCCATACTTGATATTACAAATATTACAAATGGATTCTTCTATCATACAAAATATGAGTATGCATAGGATGTTAGTATTTTCTTTTAAATCCTCTCTCTAACATTAACAACGAATTCAGATTCATATATATATATATATGCATAAATTGTAAAGGGGCGAAGAAAAGAGTAGATGATATCAGTCAGGTTCTATGATTTTCCCATCCTTTTGGTTTTGCCAAACCTACCGCATCGTAAAACTGAGTTCCACAAGAATATCTATGAAATGTGAAATCTCTGTTAGGGTCGCATTCACAATTATTTTCTTCCCATACCTTGGGATCTATTGGACAATTGTCATTTGGATGATGACGATATCCGATCTCTGCAAAATGGTGAACTTTGTTTTTTGGCAATAAAAGAGCTGCAGCTATAGAATGAATGGGGGCATCCCCCCATCTTTCATAGAAGAATCCACCTTTATGATCTAAATAATCAAAATATTCTCTGTAAGGTTTTGATCTCCAAAGATTCAAATTAGCTATTTCAAAATTAGACCAAAAATGACATAGATTATATGTTTTACCATTATCATCTGATAAAAATTCCATCAAATTGTTATTTGGAATATAATCATGATGCTTGTTAAAAAAGTCTCTCGATACATTCCATAGAGTTTCGATAGTTTTCTTATTTTCACGCATTGTTAAAGTAAACCCATATATCTTTTCATTGTCTTGCATCCATTGAAAGACATCATATTTAATGTCACAATAAAGCCTAATATTCGGTTCAACTCTCCAGTACCAGTCGTAATCGTCCAATAATGGATGTCTCCAAAAAAAACCAGATTGATAACGACACATATGTCTATAGGATTCTGAACCACCATAGATGATATTTGCCATATCCTTTCTGGTTTGAGCAGCTTTTTCTTGGTCAATGAAGTCTGGATAAGACCAGTGTTCCTTTGGAATCAAACCGAATTTAACAGTTGATGAGACTTCTTGAGTAATAGCGTTTTTAAATTCATCAGTAAAAGGTTCATCGTTTAAGAAAATCCAATCATATTTAAATTTAGCATTAAATTTTTTTTCAACCATTCGTATAGATCCTATCATCCCTCTCAACTCCGAATTTTTAACTAGTGTAACAAAGCAAGCTTTTGGTCTTATACCTTTTTTTCGAAAAGATGATTGAATATATGATAAAGCATCATGATCATCGATCTTTTCATGGTATGCTATATCTGTTATGTTATTAAATTCACGAATACTTGTATTGTTGAAACTCCAGTCGAGAAACCCTACTGTGCTTATTATTTGAGACACCTTACTGAAGCTGCTTCTCCAATAAAGTATGAAATTAGTAGTGACTAATATAAATATCAAAGCGATCAGCCCAAAACGTAGTCTTCTTTTAGTCTGTAAAAAAGGGATTCTCATTGAGAAAAGGAATGGAAAGATGATATTAGAGTTAAACTGGGAATTTAACTGTAATGACTGGGAATATATAGGTAGCTTTATAATAGTACAGATGTTTTAAAAAAATTTGAACATTGCTTCCTATATTATTTTAATTTACATAGGCCTATCAGCCGTAATTTTTTTTTGCAAAAACTTTTTCAGTTCTCAAATACTTTAATTAACATTGTAGCAGATATAAGTGAAAGACAAAAGAATTTGTCCTGACATTTATATAACAGAGAAAACAAAAATAAAGTGATATAACACGAGCCATTTGTAAACAGGAAAAGAGTGGATCTTAACAAGTTATAAATTGTTGTGTTACTGGGTGATTATAATTTTCCATAATATAATTTGAACTATGGGATTGTCAGGTCACAATTGCTATCTGGAAATTTTTCTTACTATTCATTTCATCTAAACAAAGAAAATAAAAACAATTTATACAAAAGAAAATTAATGCTAAATTATCATACTTTTACTAACACTAATATATTTCTATATCATATGCTTGATTTTTCATAATTTTTCTGAGATGAAATCTTTTTTCTGGAAGTGTGGAGAATATTTATAGAGAAAAGAAACTATATTTTTAAATAGTGTAATATAATCTGATAATAATATATTGAATTAAAATAAATTCAGATACAGTTAGTTAATAATATACAAAAATAAGAAAGCATGAATAAAATAAAAGTTCACAAATTGAGTATTGGACATGGAAAAGGTTGTTAGAATCTTAAAGTATACTTTAGTATAATATAATATTATTTTAGAAAATAATTTACTTTTTAATCTTAACTTGTTAAAGTGTATAAAGTTTTAGAGTCCAACTTTTTTTGGATCTAAAAATCTGAACTTAGTTCGTAATGATTTTTATTATGCATATTTACTATTAGGATATTGATAAATTGGAAAATATGTTTTAATGTCTTTAAAACAACTAATTCTTAGTTTATGAGACTTTTTTGTTGACTTTTGTAATGATTAGGGCATATATATAACATCACTCCAGAAATATCTAGTATTAATTTTTTTTTATTTTTGTTCATTTTAGTGCCATCTGGCCCCGTAGAAATGGATTTAATAAAACATTGGCCTAAAAAAAATTAATATTCATGAGAAGATACGCCTAAAATGTCCCTGAGACTGGTGATCATAAATTTACTAAAGTTACTCATACGTTTACCAACACCAGTAAATTAAACTTTACCTAATAAATTATATTTAAATAAACAAAAAAAAAATCTATCAAAAGCATACATATGTTGTCATCTATAAAGAAACTAATATATTATATTAGAAAATTGATCCTGTTTTTCAAAATTAAATGTTTCTTTAATATGAGGTGAAAACTTGTTTCTACCTGTCATATCATTTTCCTTCATGTAATTATATAATTTTTTTATAAGATCTTGCCTTTCAGTACCGTCTAAAAATGTAATCGCAGTACCTACATTTCCTGCACGGCCGGTTCTACCGATTCTGTGAACATAATCCTCAAAATGTTTTGACATTTGAAAATTAATCACAAGGGACACATTAGGAATATCCAAACCTCTTGCTGCTACATTAGTTGCTATCATAATGTCCACCTTCTGCGACCTAAACAACGATAATGAATGTTCTCTTTGTTCTTGACTTTTAGACCCATGCAATATTGTGAATCTGAAATTGGTTTCTGCTTGAAATTTCTTTGCAAGCCAATCTGCAGTAGCTTTAAAATTAATAAATATAATGATCGGTGGCCTAAAACGTGTCAGAATATTTTCCTTAAGTCTTTGGAATTTGATATCATCATTTGCTGTGTAATCAACAATTTGTTCAATCTTTGGTGTTTGATTCTCTCCTAGATGCACAGATACATATATTGGATTTTCCAAGTAACTAGCGGCAATTGATCGGATTGAAGATGACAATGTAGCAGTAAATAATGCTTTTTTGATAACTCTGTCATTTTCAATAGATATTTGATTTAATATAGTTTTAAGTTGATCCTCAAACCCCAAATCAATCATCTTATCGGCTTCATCTAACACCAAAAAATCAATATTATTTATAGACAAGACATGACTTTGCAAACAGTCGATCAATCTACCTGGTGTAGCAACAAGAATATCACACCCTTTTGACACAATATGTGTAATTTCTTCAATTGAATGTCCACCAACAATTGAAATAACTTGACATTCGCTACTCCTCCAAAATGATATAAATTTCTGAGTCTCCATCTGAATCTGCTGTGCCAATTCTCTTGTTGGTACTAGTATTAAGGCTTTTGGGCCTTCCATAATTTTTATGGATTGTGGTCTAATTTTATCTTTATATAATTTAATCAAAATAGGAATAACAAAAGCCAATGTCTTACCAGAACCTGTTGCAGAGACACCTAACAAATCTCTACTCCCAGAATCCTTGTCATCTGCTGCTAGATTAGGTATCGATATTCTTTGAATCGGAGTGGGAGTATCAAATTTCAAATCATTGGTCAAAATATCAACAAATTCTTTCGGTACCAAATTCAATTCGTCCCACTTTCTTAACGGATGCCTTATTTTGTTCTCTAAGCTACTTTCAAAGGTCTCACTCTGTATTGATATATGAAACTCTTCATTGAATACTCTCCAATCTCTCTTTGTCATCTCTTCATAACTCTTTTCACTCCAATGTTTACCCATATAGAGATTTTCTAAAGAATCTAAATATTTAACTCTAGTCATGTTATTATAATCATCACTCTTTTGAATTTTTTTCAAAAAACTCGATGGCAAGATGGGCATATGATTCAACGATGTATCATCTTTAAGATCCCACGTAAATTGAAATTTGGATTTGGTCTTAGATTTAGATTTAAATTCATCACCTGTTTTAGAACCAGACTTCAAACTAGAACTAGAATTCTCCATGACCATAGTACTCTGCTGTTCTTCAACATCTCGAGTAATATCATTTTTTAATTGGTTTAAATTGGATGGTTTATTATTTTTAATATTCAAAAAAGCTTTATAATCTATATTATCAGTAGAATCTGAAACTTTATTAGTAAGTAGATTCTTTGCAATATTTAATCTCTCGTTTTTGGATAGTAATTTAGGTTTTTGAATTTTATTTGGATAATTACCGTTAATAGATTTGTGTTTTCCCTTTAAACTACCCAATATTTCAGATATTTTCGCTGGCCTTGCCATCTTGATTGAAGAAGAGAAGAAAAGGCAAAAACCAGAAGCAAAATAAACTAAAACTAGAGCAAAACACCAAACTCTGCCACCAACAGTAACTATTATTAAATCAATATTAATGTGAAAATCAGTACTTCAGCCTTTACCTTGTTCATGTCATCTAGGTTATCACTTTTTATAAGTGATGATTTCTTCAAATCTTCACCATATTAATGCTTTCACCTAAAATAACAGATAGTATATCACTGGAGTCTTGTTTACTAATTATTATTATTATTATTTTTTTGGTTTTTTTTTTTTTGGAAGCATAGCAAAAAAGAAGGGGAACCAACAAGGAAAGAAAAATAGTATTACAAAAGGATAAACCCTAAACAAATTATGCAAAATTGGTAAAAATATTGTTAGATTATATACAAACCCTCATATATAACAACAAGCCCTGAGGAAAAAACAGAAAACATAGCCATCCTTGCCAAAAATCAGGAAAGGAAAAAAAAAATGTGTGGCAGAATAATTTCTTCCATTCTTTTTTCCATTTTCCTATGGGATTACCGCCATGCCGCTATTGCCCTTTGCAGTGGAATAGAGGTGGAAGTAGAGGAGGGGGAGAAGGGAAAGTTGCTTGATTCAAAAAGGAATGATCTATACAGAATGTATCTTCTAACACTTTGGAGAAGAACAGAAAGAGCGAATAACGTACATACCGATACTTACACACATACGTTTACATATATATATATATACAAACAACTGTATACACATCAATATACATTTCAAAAAAGGATTTCACAAACGTTTGAAATTGTTAAATAAATTAGCTTACTCTAAACTAATTACAATTCAATAGACATCCCAAATATCCATTCATATCTGTTTATATCTATCTGTCTATCTATATCCATATATATATATAATGAACTCCGCATCCTGTTCAATAAATAACAATCCATTAGCTCAGTTTAATAAATATACGCATGAAAATAATTCATATCTACAACAAGGTAGTATATCTAATAAGGTTGCACAGTCACCTTCATCATCTTCTTTACATTCATTAGACCATTTTAAGACTAATACTAATGCCATTTCAGAGAATAGTAAATCATATATGAACCAATTCATGCAAGGGGCTTCCTCAAATCTTAATTCCTTACCATCACCATCTTCCACCACATCTTTACAAATGGGAAATATAAACACCAGACCAGCTTTAATGGAACACATATCACATACACAACACTCTTTCTCTAGTAATCATTTTCTAATGCCTCCAAATTTACATGATTCTAATCGAATGAATTCCATATCTTCGTCTTCTAGTCTAAACACGTTAGGTAACGATTGGTCTCATGAATTTCAAAATAATCATCAATCAAATGCTGCCTTTGCTAATCATACCAAACCTAGTAATATAGCTATGAACCCTAAATATGCACATCAACAACCCCCAACAAGAACAATAACTCCAATTCATTATCATCAACCATTAAGAAAAATATCTTCTAATTATAGTATTCATGGCAATAGTATTTCTAATTTCACAAGACCTCTAAATAGAGAACCAAGTTACAATAGTATCAATAATCAAAAGATGAAATCAACGCCTGATTGGGATCAACAATTTGATACCCTCGAGAAAGCAGTTAGTAAATCCTTAAACATTAAAGATAATGAGATTAAAGAAGAAATTGAAATATTAGATTCTCCTGAACAAATTAATAAATCTTTAAAAGACCATGATATTATAATCGATAACGATTACCAAGCAGAGTTTCAGCAAGTGTGGGATTCTATCCACCAAGATTCTGAAGATATAATGCCAAACTATTTAAATGGTGACAAAGTTTTTAGTCAAAGAGGCGAGCTAGCCGGCATTAAATATGATTTTGAAAATACGAACAATGAATATTTACACAATCCTAATGCATATGAGATTGGTTGCATTTTAATGGAAAATGGTGCCAAATTAAGTGAAGCGGCAATGGCTTTCGAGGCTGCAGTTCAAGATAATCCAAACCATGTAGATGCATGGCTAAAGTTAGGGTTAGTACAAATTCAAAATGAAAAGGAGATCAATGGTATCAGTGCATTAGAGAGTTGTTTAAGATTAGATCCTAAGAATTTAGAGGCAATGAAAAATTTAGCGATTAGCTATATTAACGAAGGTTATGATTCAAGCTCATTCACCATTTTAACTCAGTGGATTGAGACAAAATATCCAAATATTGATACAAGTGTTCCAAAATTACGACATTTATCCGAAAATGAAATTGAGGATCCTTTATCACTTAATGCCAAGATAACAAAAAGATTTTTAAAATTGGCTAACCAATTACCACAAGTAGATCCAGATGTACAATTGTGTCTTGGTTTATTATTTTATGCAAATGATGATTACGACAAGACAATCGAGTGTTTTAAAACTGCATTAAAAGTGAATCCTAATGATGAATTAATGTGGAACAGATTAGGGGCTGCTTTAGCTAATTCAAATAGATCTGAAGAATCTATTAAAGCTTACCATAGGGCACTTCAGTTGAAGCCATCTTTTGTTAGGGCAAGATACAATTTGGCTGTATCATCAATGAACATTGGATGTTTTAAAGAAGCCGTAGAACATCTTTTAACTGCATTAAAGATGCATGAAGTCGAGGGAATGAAACAAGATGGTAAGAATAAAAAATCTTATACTGAAAATTACAACCATGACAATATTATTGAGACTTTGAGAAGAGCCTTTATTGCAATGAAAAGAAATGATCTTTTGGGTAGAGTGGCACCTGGTATGGATCTAGATCAATTCCGTAATGAATTTGATTTTTAACCAATAACCCCTTAGTCTATTTTATATAGATCATATTTCATTAAGATATTGTCTCCATCTCCACGACTCTTTTTATGGTTGCATTTCATATATATATATATATATATATATATAGTTATACACATCACTCTATAACTTTTTATGTTCTTTGCATTTTATTCATTCTCCATTAATATATAAGTATTGAACATTTACATACTTCTATACCTTTGCACATTATATTACTCACTATTTGATCTATGGGTGAATATTTTCCTTTTTTTTTTCTTCCTCTCACTGAGTTCACAGACGAGAATGATATAATTGGCATAGAAAAAAAATAAACAAATCAAAAATCTATCAGGCAGGGAAAAAAAAGAATACGCAGATACATTTTTCGCCAACGTTGGATTAATGGCAAGGATTGGTCCACTAATTCAGTTCTTACTATATATCTGATTATAAGACGGCATATTGAAGTTCATTAACAGTTAATTAGAAAACAAAAGAGTGCCATAGGAAGATTCTTATCGACAAACTACAAAAACCAAATATATAACCATGTCCACTATCCCGTATCATCTGTATGGAGAAGATCCAGATGAAGTAAAAAAAAAGTCCTCTAATTCATATCTAAGGCCATTTATTCTATTTTTAAAACGTCTACAAAATAGATTAGGTTACAAAAGTTTTAATCTTAAGACATGTTCCCTTTTGATTTTCATATTTCTATTCTATATCTTCTGGTTTAATGAAGGTATGATAACTACATCATCTCCATCATTATCGCGAACTAGCTCGTCAAACGGATTGCCAAAAGACCTAATAACACAAGGAAAATCTCGTTGGTTTTCATTTAAGAAGTCTCCAAAGATTGTTATTATTGTAGCCGCTAACGAAGGTGGTGGTGTTTTAAGATGGAAGAACGAACAAGAATGGGCCATTGAGAAGATTTCTATTGCCAATAAGAAAGCCTATGCTAAGAGACATGGATATGGGTTAACCATAAAGGACTTAACTACTGCAAAAAGATATTCTCATGAGTATAGACAAGGTTGGCAAAAAGTTGATATTTTAAAACAAACATTAAGAGAATTCCCAGATGCTGAATGGTTTTGGTGGTTAGATTTAGATACTTTAATTATGGAACCGGACAGATCGTTAGAATCCCATATTTTTAGTCGTGTTGATAAAGTAGTAGATCGTACATTAAAATCTTTTAATCCATTAGGTTTGGAAATTGATATACCATATGTAGATTACACTCAAGACTTAGATTTATTAATTACTCAAGATTGTGGCGGATTTAACCTTGGTTCTTTCTTAATTAGAAACAGTGAATGGTCCAAATTATTATTAGATATTTGGTGGGATCCCGCAGGATATGAACAAAAACACATGATTTGGGAACATAGAGAACAAGATGCTTTGGAAACATTGTATGCTAATGAAGCGTGGATCCGTTCAAAAATCGGGTTTCTACCATTAAGAATGATTAATTCATTTCCTCCTGGCGCATGTTCTGAATTTAGTGATGATCCAAGATATTTTTATGATGAAAATGCAAGAGATTTTGTTGTTAATATGGCAGGCTGCAATTTTGGTAGAGATTGTTGGGGTGAAATGAGTCATTATGCAACTTTAATGGCTAAAAAGAATAAGAAATGGTATGATAAACTATTTTTTTAGTTTAGTAGCTTCACTTTGCAAACAATGTATTTGTACTAAATTAAAATAGGGGAAATTTTTCACAATTATTAGATATTGTAAGTTATAGACGCAGCTTAACAAGTACCTACGTGCAGTAGACAAAATTTTGAGACTCATATCTTATTACAACTATTAGATAACAATCGCTTTATTAATCTCATATGTTTAATAATATGATATTTTACATAAATGAACCAGTGTTACTGTAAGAAGTACATATAAATATAAACATAATTTCTGGTTACTATAACTAAACCTAAAACCATGTTTATTTCTACTATTTACATAACTTTATGTATCTGAATATATTTTGTATTTTTACTATTTACAAGTGGAAAATAACAAAAATATAACAATGTCAAGGTTTAAAAATTAAGATAAAAAAAACAATCAAAAAAACCACAACAACGAATACACAACGTATACTTGTATACAAGACAATTGTAAATTACAATCAAAACATATCAGTAAAAAAGCATATTTAAAAATTAAATCCACATTACTTTCTTATTTGAAATTTAGTCAATATATAAGAATTTCTAAAAAGTTGTATTTATAAAACTATAGTACATCAAAACAAAAAAAACATACAAGTTTTCCAGCAAAAAAAAAAAGTTTAATTGAATCACAAAATTAATTATGGGTATAGAAGCAATATTGATTATAAATAAATCAGGTGGTTTAATTTATCATAGATCATTTGATGTTTCAAAGACAAATCCTACTGGTACCACTTCCAAACATTCACTGAACAGTAATGATTTGTTAATTTTAGCAAGTACATTACATAGTGTTTTTGTCATATCAAGCCAAATAACACCAAAGGCATTACAATTATCTCAATCCAACCTGAATTATACTATTCCATATCATCCTTATGTTGGTGTGAAAAATCCAGAAAAGTCACCCAGGAATTCTATTCCAAATAAATACGGCAGTTTCAAAGGAGACGATTATTTCAAAGAACCGTTCCATAGTTGGAATAAAAGCGGATTGAAACAATTGAGTACTGATCAATTTACCATGTATATATATCAAACTATGACTGGATTAAAATTTGTGGCTATTAGTTCTACTGTGCTACCTTCACATAACGATTCAGAAACAAATATGATGAATAATAGTGGTATTAATATTAACAATAATAGTAGTAAGAATATAAATGCATTACAATATAATCTTGGTAGTCAGATTGCAGATAACCTTTTAAGAAAAGTGTATTGCATTTATAGTGATTACGTTATGAAGGATCCATTTTATTCCTTAGAAATGCCAATAAAATCTGATCTATTTGATGATAAAGTTAAATCTTTAATCGATAATTTGTTATGATAAGAAAATATAAGAACTTTTAAGAATCCATACATATCACAAGCAATTGAATAACTTCAAGTTTATGTTGTTTTTGTTACTGCATAGTACATTCATAAATATCCAAGAGCACTACCAAACATGTACCAATGTTGTTATCAATAATGAGTAAGAACAGCCTAATTTAATTTTTCTTAGCATATAGAATGAAACGAAAAAAATCCATAATAGGAATCACAAATTATCACTTCCTTATGCAAGATGAGGATATATTTAACATAAAAATCAAAATATATTTTTTCTCCTTTATTTACTATACATTTACTATTTTTTTCTCTCTCTCTTTCTTTCTTTTTTGACTAATTATATAGCACCAGATACTAAAATAAGTATCTAGATCTATATAATATCTATATCTATCTGTCTCAATATGTTTATATCCTTTCTTTTTAATTCTTTTCCTAACATCAACCATTCATTTTGTTATTGTAGTTATTTTGCTATAATGCCTGTGGTACTATTATATTTTTAGTAAGTCATCTGCACTTTCTTTGAAGCCTCTGGAAGAAACAATAGATTGTGTCCATGCTGTATAAGGAAATATCTGGATTATAACAATAGTTATACACAATACATTCACTTATTGCATATCTTATGTGTTATTTATGTTTTTCTTTTCTTTTTTTTATTTGTTTCCTTTTGTTGTAAAAATAAAAACAATAAAGAGAAATACGTCATGTCCAAAAACCAAAATTACAGGAAAAACCTTTTCTAGCGCCCTCGTAGAAATAAACATACCATTATTCCGTGCACTGTATGATATTCTTTGCGACCATGTCATTTTTGCTATACTTCTACAAGGTTTTGATATTTGTTCTTGCCTTATTGGTCACAAATATCTAATCCTGTAGCCCATTTCTAAGTATAACACTTTGCAATATGAGATGATAGAAGTAGCAACAGAAGATTTGTTTATCGAAAATTCACATCGAAACAACCTACTTCTATATTTAATAATATTAGTAAACAAATATTAATACAGCTTTATTTTCTTTTTTTTTATTTTCTCATTAGAAAATATTCTTTTCTACTTGATTTTTCTACAATTGTTTTAATTAGTTTTCACCAACTTTTCATGTTTTCTATTTTCAATATAATACATTAATAAAGTTGGCTCTGCCATTATAATATGTTTTGATTTATATAGAAACATAAAATATATATAAATAAAAAAAAATATTATATTTCTGGATTATCAACTAACACTCATTAGTATTACTATTAATATAACAATCTCCATCTATTTATCATGTTAGAGAATTGCCAAATAAATAATTATAAACTTATAAAACAACTAGGCTCAGAACAGTACAGTTTTGCATTCCACGTGAAAGATATCATCTCAAAAAAAGATTTTACAATTAAAATAATTATAAAATCCTCTTTTCAATCACATCATTATCCAGATACTCACAATAATAAAGGACAAGACTGTTACACTAGAACCCAAATAAATAGAACAAAAGATGAAATTTTGTATTATTTTAGGTTGAATCAATATAAAGTTTCTTTACCGTTAATTAACCTCAACTCAATCAAAAACCTATCAGATGAAGAACTATCAACTTTTAAAAACTATAAGGAAATCTCTCTTCATTTGAAAGTTCATTCACATAAAAATATAGCTACAATACATGAACTAATGGAAATTCCATTAGCTATCTTTGTCCTCATGGACTATTACCAAACTGATCTGTTTAATTCTATAGTAATATCAAAAAGATTTATTAATAATGGTTGGCTAATAAAAAAAAGTTTTTTTACAAATTTGCTCTGCTTTACAATATTGTCATTCAAAGAAGATATATCATTGTGATATTAAACCTGAGAATATATTTTTAGATAAGAATGACAATATATATCTTAGTAATTTTAGCCTTGCTACTAAATCAAAATGGATAATACCACATGTGTCAACTAGTTCCTCATTTTATATGGCACCAGAGAGGGTCTTATATTTTAACTATTCATATAATAGCAACAATTATCAAAATTTTTCAAAATTTTGTACATATAAAACAGATATTTGGTCTTTAGGTATTTTACTTATCAATTTGATTTGTATTAGACATCCATGGTCAAGAGCACATCAGTTACAAGATACCACTTTTAGATATTTCGTAATGGATAACACTGTGTTGAAAAGCATTTTACCCGTATCAAATGAATTGTATCACATATTAGTTAAGGTATTACAATTAAACCCAAGCTTAAGGTGTAATATCGCCACGTTAATGACTATGATTAAAAATTGCACCAGCTTTCTTCATCCGAATTCGATCATCGAAAATATTGCTAGTGCGTTAACTATTGTACCTATTTTATCGGAAGATGAATATAATAATTTCATAGCTATCAATGAAATATATGAAGACATCTTCGATATTAATTACATATATAGCCCCTATCATGTAAATAGATTAGGTGTAGCAAGTTACGATTATATTAATGATTCTGTTTTGTTGAATAATAAAATTCATACCAGCAATTATCTAACATACAGAACACTGATGCCCTCTAAAGAAATGTATAAAGAGATTAACACGATATTTAATGAAAAATTAGAATATATCACTGATAATCCTCAAATTTCCCAACTAAATGTCCATAAATTTGACCCGCTACTCTAATTAGCAGATAATACTCGAAATTTATAATATATATTCTTCATGACCTCTAGATTATATGTACAATTGGAATTTCATGTAATAGTAAAATACGAAAAGAAAAAAAATACTCTATAATATAATATATGTATCACAAAGTGATAAAACCTTCTTTTCTATCTTTTCAAAAGTTAACCCATCCATGTTAACAATAAAACAATTCTTCTCTTTAGTAACATCTGGTAATTCTAAATCTGCAAATTGGGAATCAAGCATATTAGCCTTCATAAAATGTCCTTTTCTTTGTCTTAGTCTACTGTAAATAGTATCCTTTGAAGCATATAGAAATATAAAATAAAAGTTTACATTAGGTTCTACTTGTCTAATCAAATCTCTATATTTCAACTTTAAACTTGAGCAAGCTACAATAGAAAATCCTTGAGAATATCCTATAGCGTGTCCTTTCGTAGCATACTCAGCCCCCCTATGTGCTACGGTTTTCAACCATTCCCAACGATCATCATCATTCAACGGGTGTCCTGTTGACATCTTTATTATATTCTCCTCTGGATGTAAATCATCACCTTCTACAAATTTAATGTTTGAATATTTATTTTCATAATGCTTTGATAAATAGACTCCAATATTGGATTTTCCTGTTCCAGTGGTTCCAGCAAGTATAATAACCTTTGGTAACGATTCATTTAATGTCATTGTTTATTTTACTTTATTTTATTTGATCATTATTTCTAACTGTTTTTATTTAATATATTTAATTAATATTACTTCTATACATCTAGGTAACTTCCTCGATATTTACCAAAGTGACGGTCAATTTATACTTCTATAATTAACCCAAAAATACATAATGAAAGCTTGTGCTTTTCTTTTACTTTAAACTTAAAAAAATTCAATTTCTTATAATAAAGTTATTTTTTTTTTCAATCTTATAAAAGACTTGACGTAGTGTTATCTCCAGTGTTTAACATAGTAACGTAATAGCCAATTCATTACAATAATGTAACAAAAGAATATGTTATATTTTCTCTCTCTCTCTCTCTTTGTATATATGTATATACTTGTATAAAGTGGAATGCTTCAAAAAAGAAAGTCAAATAAATAACTATATGAAACCAATATTATATAATATGGCCATATGAAGGACGTACACCATGTGAAACAAAAACGTCTATCAATTCTATATTTGATATTTCCCTTAAACAACTCCAGAGAGATGAATCGTTAAGTACCATATTAATATCAGAGACATTATTTTCATTATCTACAAACAATGGTTTGTAAAACATAGACAGGTAAACACCAACAAATTTTATTTTTAATTTCTCTAACGGTATATTATCAATATTTTCTTCTATTTCGTCTCCTTCTTCGACATATGATGTTAAACCTTTGAGAAAATTGATTGTAACTAATTGTCTATCACTTTTATTAAGAAATAGATATTCTAATATCGATACTAGATGATGAGCAGTAAAATTAGTTTTATCCTTTAAGTAATCATATTTCTTACAATATTTTTTTATGATTTTCATTACATGTAAAAAATGTTGAATTTTATATTGAATTTGAAATTGGAAAAACCATTCAATAATATTATCAATTAATGAACTAACTATGACTTCAAAATGTTTAAAAAAATACTTCAAAATACGAACATTTTTGAAATAATAATCAATAGTGTTCACGTATAATCTGTGTGGTAAAGAGGGACTTTTGTAATTAGCCAATCCTTTAAAAATTATATCATCTGTAATAAATTTATCAAACTTTTTTCTTAAATATTTCAACCGTTTCAGAAAAAATTGTGTCATTATTGGATCATCAAAAATTTTAGTGTTGAGACATTTAACTCTGAGTAACATATTATCGCTATCCTCCTGTGTATTATTATAGTCTATAATGTGGATATAATTTTCTATAAAATTGATTTCTAGTAGATGATCCGATAGTTTAAGACAATAATTCAAATATTTATTTGTCAATAACATGTTATAATTTGCAAAAGAAAAAATGAAAATCTTTTGTATAACTTCTGGTGGTAACTTATCAAGTGATAATTTATCTGTTATCTTATTGTTTCCTACAACATTCTGTTTCTGTTTAGTCATATTTGATTGTTCAATCATGATTTCTTTTCCAGAAATTTTCAGATCTGCAGACTTCTTTAAGTCGTCTTGAATATTTACGTTAGATTGATTTGAATTATCATCATATGTAGATATATTATCATAGACTACTTCATTTGACTGTCCTTCTTTTTTTGTATGTCCCTTCGATGCTTTGCACACTTCACTTTCCATTGAATTAAAAGCTTTTTGATCTGAATGTTTGGTTCTTCCTCCAGGTTTCAATGATAGACTATTATCTTTACTATATAATGTACCTGACATCAAGCTATTTCGAACATTTGACTTAGTTGGTTGCCATCTTCTAAATTTTATATCTCTTCCAGTGTAATAAAATCCAATTTTCCTTTGATTCAAAACAGTTACATTTGACCCTGTACTCCTCATAACAGTATTGATCTGTGACAACCAATTTGATCTTGTTTGAACCATATCATATTGAGTATCAATATTTCTACGAAGCCAAGTAGATTCAATCAACTGTTGATCGAACTTATCATCATCCGTTAACAAAGTATTATTATCATTATTATTATTAGTATCAAGTCTGTTTAATTCTTTTGACTTTCCACCAATCAGTTTTTGTTTTTTGAATTTTCTTATATTCTTCTTTCTTCTTCCTCTTGATGATTTCTGCTTATACATATCATCTTTGTTATCATTTTCACTTCTTAATTCATAGGGAAGCTGATCATGGATAGAACGATTACTATGTCTCTTTGTTGGATACCCAATCACAGCAAAACCCATCCTTTTTTTTTAACCCCCTTTCTTCCTCTAGTAGCCACCACCGCTAACTATCTCATACGTACTGTACTGATCACCTGTTTTATAGATGTGAATGTATTTTCTATATGTTTCTTTTTGTTTTTGTGTCAAGCCAGTAAAACGTTGAATAATTCACAGATGTGAAGCAACACCACTGCCATCCTGAAGACATATGCTATAAATTGCATTCTTTCCTTCCTTCTCTCTGTCAAAAAGAAACTGGAATTAGTTCATTCGGTTTGCCTGCGGAATTAAGGCATCCGATTTTTGTTTATTTATTTAGTTTTTTTTTTGTTTTTTTTTGCTTTCTGGAAAAGAAATAAACAAACAGCTGTCAAGAAACAGGCAAGAAATCCAAAAGACTATTTGTTGCGTTTAAAGAAAATTAAGTTGTTGGGTTTTAACCATTTCTTCCATACATCTTGATATTAACATGAATTGTAATTATTACTTGCAAGAGCCTCTCTGACAATTGATGGAATTATTGTTTTATATAGTCGGTTCTGTATCCCTCCATAGAAATCTTCTCGCTATCTATTAACAAATATACATGGAATACTTATAATAATAATAATAATATTAATATTAATATTAACACGATATCTATATCTATATCCACATACTCACACCTACACAAAGCAAGATAATAAGAAGAATCAATATGAAAGTTTTACTGTCAGGTAGCAATCCAAACATCCAATTTTATACATCCAGATTCCAAACCATCAAAGATGTTCAATTATTCCATGTTAGTAATATTAAATCTAATATTTTTGAACTACAGACTGAACAATACGGAACTGTCAAATACTCTTTGGAGAACCATTTCACTTCTTTACAGAATTTAATCGAAGGAGTGAAACTCATTTCAAAGGATTTTAAATTCGATCTAATCATTTTAAGCGTCTCCTCTTTAAATGAATTAACTAATATATTCAATATCTTAAAACCTGTTATTGATACCACTACTACTGCTACTACTACTACTAATAATAATAGCAGTAGTAGTAAGACAAAAATTTTGATTGAAAGTTCTGGTTATCTATCTTTAGAATCATTTGTACTTAATAATAATAATAATAATAGTTTTTCTCAATCAAATATATTTTCTATTCTAACCTCCTATGATATCCGTGAAATAAATTCTAATATATATAAACAACAACCAAAAAATCAGAAAGAATCCAATTCAAAAAATAATCTTCCAAAGATCATATTGGGGAAAAGTTCTTATCCTATTTCAAACAACAAACAAATTAAACCAAAGTACAACTCACAGATACAATCCAATTTAAAAGATTTGGAATCTCTTTTCAAAAAGGTTTTTATTCATAGTGATATAATGACTTGTAATATGGAACCCAAGAGATTCATATCAGAACAATGGTCATTGGCCATCCCAAACATCTGTCTGAATCCAGTAATGATCCTTTTCCAAGAATCTAATATAGGTACTTTTCTAGATGAAATCTTAGCTAAACCTTTGATCTCTGGATTGGTCACTGAAATCTTGACTATTGCTAAAAATTCAAATATACCCTTGGGAAGCCACATGAATAATGAAACCCATATAATAGAATCCTGGAAATCTCATTATCAAAACTTAGGCGATGTCCCAGCATTAGTTTTTAATTTCAAACACCAACTTTTAGACCATTTGAATTTGAATCTATTGTTGTTAAATCCGATTCTTCTGGCTGACGATTTAAGTATTAAGACTCCATATCTAGAGTTTCTTTATACTGTAATGCTTCAATATTCAAATATTAATAAGGGGGAATCAGAATGGTTCATAAGAAAGGAAATGGTAGAACAACTGAAACAATCTATTGAAGATTTAACTAATGATAAAGAAAAACTTTTAAACAATTATCGTTTGTTACGTGAAAATTTTGAAAAGAACAATACTGAATTAACAAATATTCAAAAAAGAATTAAATTTTTGGAGTTGGAAAATACTCAACTAAAACAATCAAATGAAATAAAATTGAGCGAAAAGGATAAAATTATCAACGATTTGCAATTGAAAATTTCTTCCTCGTTATTGTCTTCATCTATATCTAATTCAAATAATGATACACAAGCATCAAATGGACAAACCTCGATCCCTCCTACTCAAACTGAGTCCAAGGAATTGCTCGATATTAACATGTCTATAAATGAAAAACAACAACAATTATTGGATAAAGAACTTGATTTAAAGAAAAAAGAACTAGAACTTGAAAAGAAATTAACAGCAATACAACAACAGCAACTAGGACAAGGACAAGGACAAGGACAGCGGCAATTACAGCAACCATTAAATGTAAATAACTCGATAACACATAATCCTTCATCACCAATGACTCCACTTGGCTTACATTCACCTCCAAATATATTTAAACCACAACAATTACCATACAATTTTAGCAATTCAAGCAATGGTACTATCAACAGGTCCAATCACTCTACACCAACTATACCAAATATTAATGCGTCCAAGTTTGTTGATCCTGTTTCATCAAGTTTTGCTTCACCATTAGATATTGCTGATGATTTCCAACAGTTACATCACAAATCTTCATTTGGTTCTCATCCAATTAAACCAACTAGTAGAAAGAATAGGAAAAGTAATTTACCTACTATTGGGAATGCGTCAAGTATAGGTTTTAACGATGTCTCTACATCAGCTAACATATTAAGCCCAGTTAGTAGAAGAGTAAGTTCATTGCCTGTGCAAAGTACAAATTTTCATACTTATGGTGCTTTTCCAGATAATAATAATGCTTCAAGACAGGGATTGGGCATCCTTGATATTCCACAACAAGGTCAAAATATTTCACTTGGCCCTAATGGTAACACTTACAACACTACAGCCAATACCAATATAACTGCTGGTAATAATAACAGGATTGGGAGTAGAAGTTTAACACCATTAAATACAAACTTTTCTAAACAACAAACCACTAAACCTATTCAATTTGGTTCAAATAAAAATTCCATTTTAAATAATAGTAACAATAACAATAATAATAATAATGATGATAATAAGGTAAATTTAACTGAAAATACTAATAATAATAGTAATATTAGTAGTAATGAGAACTCATTAATATCTCCAGCTGCTAATTTATTTAATTCTTCTCCTGGGCAAAGTTCGACACCTACACCTGTATTAGTAAATCACAAGTTTGAAAAGAATGAATCAACAAACCCAATCACAACAAATACTCAAGAAATAACCTTAAATGAAACTAATACAAATGGAAAAGGAAATAAAACGAAAAAGAAATTCGGCGGTCTTTTCCATAGAAATAAGAAATAACATATATGTAAAAAAAGACTAAAGGTTTGTTTGTACTCCCTTTGTATTATAGCAAAATTAATAAATTTGACTGCAGTTTTTTTTTAAATTTAAATCTATTGAATGATAAAATAATGTGCCATAATATAATGATAATAAACCAGATACCAAGGATCGTTGGCTATGAAAAGCATACGCAACGCAACGCAACTCAAATAGTTATAGAGCAATAATGTATTAATTGTTATTATTTTATAAATATATTGTACTAACATGTAAACTGTTTATCACTTTAAAGCATATTTCAATATCAATAAGCAAATATAGTATATATTTCTAAATATATATTGTCTAATCAATAATTACAAATCTGTAAATTTATGATATATATATCACGCGTGTATTATGTCTAAAGAAGCATAAGAGACAGAAACAGCTGTAAAAATGCAGATACAGAAACAAACATAGATACTAGTAGAGGACATGTCTTTAGAACGAGATTTAACTATATCATTATACACGGGAAATAGTAAACGCAATTTTTTACATTATTTTTTTTTTCTTGCTTCTTTTAAAGTTTTTTGACAAAATCTTCGAACAATTTCAATTGTTTCATTGAATATCATCAACGTTTAGCCTTTTACCCCCAATGAATTTTTGTAAACATATCTGCAACAATGTAGTATTGATGGGCTAGAAGTAGTAGAAATCATTGCATAGACAAAGAGTAATTTTTTTTCACTTTCGTTTTCTCATTTACTCGCTAGGTTGTTCGAGTTCACCGAATAATAGTAGTGGTTTAATAAATAAGAAACAATGCCAATTGATCAAGAAAAATTAGCTAAATTACAAAAATTATCTGCCAAGAACAAAATTGGTGGTACCAGAAGAAAATTGAACAAGAAGACTTCTTCTAGCGCTAATGCCCAAAAGGATGACACTGCATTACAAGCCCAATTAGCTAAATTACATGCTGTTACCATTGACAATGTTGCCGAAGCTAACTTTTTCAGAGATGATGGCAAAGTTTTGCATTTCAACAAGGTTGGTGTCCAAACTGCCCCACAACACAACACCTCTGTCTTTTATGGTATTCCACAAGAAAAGGGTTTACAAGAGTTATTCCCAGGTATTATTTCTCAAATGGGTGCTGAATCTATCCAAGCCTTAGCCCAATTGGCTAGTCAAATGCAAAATCTTCAACAACAAGGTGCTGATGTTGAAGCTGCCGGCGAAGAAAAGAAAGATGAAGCTATTCCAGAATTAGTCGAAGGTCAAACTTTCGATGCTGACGTCGAATAAATTAATATATGATCATATATTAAATGTAATGAGCCCAGATTAATTTGATTTATATAGATATATATACATATTTATCGTACATTTTCTAAACACTAATTTAATTTAATTTATTTTGTTTTGTTCACTTATGTCATTTTTTACTTTTAACGACATCCTTTACATTTATTTTTTAATATATCATCATTACTGTTATTATATATATATAAATTATAGATCATCTGCTGTTAAAAATTGGAGAGAAGATACTTAATAATCAGTAAGAAATAAATATAAAACTTATTAAAAGTTGCTGACATGTATTATAAAAAACAGAGTCAATTTATATGTATTTACAAGAAAACTTCTGGATAAAGAATAGTTCTGTAAGAAGTCCTAATTAGAAATGCTGAAATATGTAGTTCACTGGTGACACCGAAGGTTAAGGTGAAGAATTTGAAACAACCAAAATTTTGGACCCAAAGTTGTGAGTGGATTCAAATGAACAAACAATTGTTGAATTAATGTTGATGGAAAATTACTGAGAAGCTTATTTAAGAAACATATGATTACTAAGAGATAGTGCCAAGGATAATTATTAGCATTAACATTTGTATTCTATCTAATAGATTTAGTCTAAGAAAGAATAACATGAATAATCAGAACCAATCTATTTAATAGTTAGAATTAACCAATTATATAATTTGTAAGTGCTTATATATATAATTAATATCCATATTGTTGGATACCACTTGTGATAATCATTACAAGTGCCTTTTATTTTTATAAAAAGTTTGGCACAAATTTTTGTTTTAGCTCTCAAATTTTCATTATAATCTTTTATTTCTTCAACTACTTATCTTACTGTGGTGTCGTAAAACTGAATACTCTCTGATAATACATCTTTCATAAGGTAAACCTTTGTATTTTTTACTTAAATGGAAGACTGCAGCTTTTCATCTCTTACTAACTCTTATATATCAAAAAACTTCTGATAAAAATTTATCACATTACAAAAGTTCAAACTCTTTTCCAATCTTTAAACCAACATTTCACTTTTTTAAACTGAACTCATATATATTATTCTATTCACATAGTCATGCATGTAATATTCACTTATCTCTCCCGCACGAACGTTGTTAGACTCAACTAAAATTTTATTTAATTTATTTTGTAGAGAAACTGATTTCAATTAAATAAAAATTCTTTTTTCTAAACTGATCTTTAACTTTGATTAATGAGAATCTAATAAAATAATACATTTATTGAATTACAACATTTATTTCTTTTAAATTTTTTATTAAAAATTCTTGTACTGCAAGACCTTTATATTAATTCCATAGTTAATTACCTAAAAATTTCTAATTGCATTGAATAAATATCTCCTTACACTTTCTAAATTTTAAAAATATCTGTAAGTATGTTCTTATATTTCTATCTTTAATAAAAACATCTATATGATATATTATATGTTAAGATTTTTTGAACTCTACATACTTAAACTATATATTATAAATAACTACATATTCTAACAAAAATGCTCTGATTTTACTAATTAAATATTTTTTTAAATAATATAATACTGTTATCCAAAATATGAATATAAATAGTTTAATTCCATACAATATTAATTTAAATATATGCCAAATTCTTTTTTCTGTTCTAAAATTTATTCTACAATATTAATTCTCCTTAAAGCCATAATAATTGTATTTTTATTCGACAAACCATCAAAAATATTTTTGAAACAAGATAATTGTATGAAAGATGACAAACTACTAACTCTTTAATCAACATATATAAATGTTAAAAAATAATGTCTATGGTTATTGTCAATAATAATGTGTCGCATAAACTTATTCTAAATTTGATGTACCACTTTTTAGTAACAATTCTCTCTATTGTTAGCGCCTTTTATTTTTTCTAGTTCTTTTTGTGTAACGTGGTTTGAAAAGAATAATTTTAATAAACACCAATGAAGATAATACAGCATTTCTTAACACGAACTTTTACCTAATTCATTCACAAATACAAGGCTGAATGTGTATTAATCAATACAGCAAAATACAGACTTTTGATATATACATACTTATCGTTCTGTTTTAGCAACTGGACATTACTCTATATGTTTCACTATAATGTTAATTTTTTAGAGAGAGGAATTATGTACATAACTAATTATAGTGACTAAGCAGATTAGGGAAGATTTTTTCCATTTAGTTAAAACATCTCTGTCAAAAGGATTTTTAACATAGAAAACAAATATATTGCTACCCTTATGTCCTTAGATGATGAATATATTCCAGAATTCTCCAAAGAGACTGAGTCCAAAGTGTTAAAAAAATTATCTGCTAAAATTCTATGTAATTTAGTTATCGATTGGTATGAAAAGTTTGGACTATCTAATAAGAAGTTGCGATATTTATCTTACAAAAATCTACAATTAGATTTTAAATATGAATCACGTAACAAACATAATATGTCCACTCTCATAACTAAGCGATATTGGCCTAATGGTTTAAATCTTTACCAACTAAGTGACATTGATTTTAATATTTTATTAACTCATCCATCTCGTTACAAATGGAATTCTGTTACAATGTATAAATCTCAAACAGAAAAATTTCGACCCTTTTATAACATTCCTTGGATTGTCAAAGAATTGAACCTTCAATTATCAAACTATTATTTAACCTATGTAACTTCAAGACATGATTCTGAAAAAAATATAGAATTAATTAGAATACAGTTTTTTGAAAAATCATTAATACCACTCAATAGTCTGAAGCCAAAACTACTTTCACGAACACCATACTATTTTGTTTTATTAGATGATCAGGAATTACCTATCTTTATTCATACTTCTGGTGAAGATCCAACATCTCAGCTGATTCTAGAAACATTTAAAGGAATTATCGTAAATTCTTCACCATATAATATCCATTTTAAGAGAAATGAACCCATAAAAGAATCAATAAAATCTTTAGATAATGCACTGAAGTCTTGTAGCACTTCTAGACATAACAACTCAGTAGGTAGGTGGTCTCAATATGGTGAAGGTAACTTTGAATTGTCACCTTTAAATAATATAATAGACCATAATGCTTCAATAGGTAAAAAAATCAGAATTGATGATATAAATATGAAATCAATGTCATTATTCAAGGGATCCAATACATATCTCAATAGTTACAATTCCAAAGATCCTGTATCAAAAGTATCATTCCAATACAGGGATCCAAATGATGATATCGCAGTCGGGTTTAAATTTCTTGGTTCAGATATCTTTGGAGGTTTGCATCAGCTCTGTGATGAGGGTTTGATGAATATTAATAAAATTCCAGGTTGGTTAACTGGTGAAAATGGACCATATTCGGGTATTATTGAAAATGGTGATTTTATTAAAAAATCTAGGAAATCGTAGAATTTTAAATATAAACTGTCGTTTATTGACAAAAATAATGTAGCAACACTACATAATAAATTGCTAATAAATATATTTTTACTGAATAATTTCAAACACACACATATATAGGAAAATAAACAGACAGCAACGCTAAGAATAATCAAAAAAAAAAAAGAAAGAGCACTAATTACAGCAAAATATCAAATCTTTACAAATTTTACTTTTTGGGTTTTGATAACTGTTGTATGAATTGGACAATATGGACATTTGAAAGATAAGCTACCATTTTTAGACAGCTTATCTAATGCTTTCTTAGATATAACGTGGTGACAGGCAAGTGAATAAGGATAATTATCTTTTGTGGTTTCTTCTTTCAAAACAGGACAGATGAAAATTGGATGAAAATGTGATAAGAAGTCCGGTAATTCTACATCAAATGGCAGTTCATCTTCTGTAGTCCAACCGACATGCGACAGAATTTTGATTTGATTATATTTAATAAAATATTGAAACGATATGACACCGCTTAACACTACTAAAAATAATGGCGAATCGAAAGAGAGTTTATTGTGTAAACAATATTCCTTGATAAATATATCAACACATGATCTTAATCTTTCTTCAATAATGCTATCAATCCCAGTCAATTCTTTTTGCATAATCAATCTAAAGACAATTTCTGTTATAGTTTGAAAGTAATATGATTTAATTATTCCTTCTGATACTATAATTTCCTTTGGAATATTATCAAAAAAATATTTACAAATATCAATAGATGGAAAACCATTTTTGATCATATCTATGCCAATCAAGATATATAATTCAAATTTTAAATGATAATCTACGATGTTATTTGTTGTATCTTCTGACATTTCAATTGTATTGATCCATTTCATGCAACTGTCATATTTATTATGTTTTAAATCATAAACAATCTGACCCATCTGTAGAAATATTAAAGTGATGTTAGTCTCAATTCCATAGACATTCTTTAAGTAATGAATAATATTTTCTCCTTTTTCATCGCCATCATATTGTATTGGCAAATTTTCAATATTATATCTAGCTATATGAAATCCTATAGCTTCATCAACAAACCTAATATTATCTCTAGATATCTTATGTTTATATATATCATCAAGATTAAAATTTGTCATTTGACTCAAACCATTTTTATTGAATTTGTTGTATTGTTGTTGTGTTAATTTCGACTGTTTTCTGATGGAATGATTCCATGTCTTGATAGTTTTATTTAATTTCTCTTGAATCAAAGTCCTTTTCTTAATAATTTTATCATGATCTATAGCATTACCCTTAATACAAGCTGGACTTGAACTTGTATCAGACAATCCACATTGTTCTTGTTCTTGATCTTGAATATTTTTATTTAAGTGTGCTTGTAATTTTTTCAGTTGATTTTTGAATTCGTGAGTCTCCTTTAAACATTTTTGTAAATTGGAAGCATCTGGTATATCCTTTGAATAATATAATTTATCGTATTCTTTCTGTAAATTGTTTAATAACTTAGACATTATTACAAGAGGAGTGATTCTCAGCTTAATATATATTGTAGAGTTACTCGTTTCACTTCTTCCATATTCAAAAATATTCAGTATATTCTTTATACTCAATAATTGATGACATCCTTCCTTTCTATTAAGCAAACGCTCTTTTTCCTTGCTCCCCTTTTCTCTTATTATTTCTTATTTTAGATGGCACCTTTATACGATAACAAAATATATTCCGCCTAACGGTTTCTAGTTACGAGTAAATTCCGAAACGTGTTTTTTTTTTTTTTTTTTTTTTCACTACAAGAATTAAGTACGCTGTTGCACTTGTGGTAAGAGCCATCCCAATATTATTATCATAGTTAATCAACCACAACATCTTGACAACAAAGCATAACTATATATTCATTCACGGTGTTAATAATAGTAGCAAAGGTGATGACATACATGGTAGTAAGAAAGAACAATAAAGAAAATCAAAAAAAACAGATGAGTAAAAAATATGTAAAATTAATAAATCAATATTTTCATCACCAACAATAAATAAATAGATATATAAATAATAAGTAAATATACATAAGAAAAAAATAAAACAAGAAGGAAAAAGAAAGAGGATTGAACTCTATTTATAGAAATAAGTGAATGAAAGATTCATAAAGTTACAGAATTAGTAATTTTTGTTTTCTTTTTTCTTTCTTTTTTTTTTTTATTTTTGAAATTTTGAAGTAGAAACAGAATAGAAAGAAGGTAAAACATAAATTATAAAATTACTACACTCAGAACTTTGATACTTTACTTTCATTACATTTTTCGTCACAAATTTCTTTTATTCTTTGACCTAATCTTGGATCCACCCTTGTAAACATTGCTACTACTTTTTTTTGTATATCAGTAGATGCATTAGCTACATGTACTGCGACATTATGTGCCAATCTTTCTTGTGCCCCGGATTGTTTAGAGAGAACTTTTTGGTACAGATCAGTAGCTTGTTTAAAATCAATATCACCTGCATCGGTTGCCCAATGGAAAGGTACAGCGGGTCCATGCCAAACTTCCTGATGTTGTTGGATTGGCTTATCCTGTTGTATAAATTGATAGTTGATATTCGACCCATAATAATTAGGTTCAGAACCGAAATTACCGTTAACATTCATTGGTCCATCTCTAATCATAGGATTAAAGAATTTTGAAGCGAAGGGACAATTAACAGGGACTTGGTTATAGTTTGGCCCAATTCTATAACGATGAGCGTCTGCATAAGCAAAAAGTCTAGATTGTAAAACAGGGTCTGCACTAGCTTCTTGATATGGAACAGTATTACTTGGAGCAAAAGCGGCTTGTTCAATCTGTGCAAAATAATTTTTTGGATTTTCATTTAGAACTAATTTACCCACACGTCTCATTGGGAATTGGCTATGTGGCCAAACTTTGGTTAAATCGAATACTGAAAAAGACAGTCTTTTAGCTTCATCTTCTGTCATTGTCTGTATATAGACGGTCCAAGAGGGGTAATCACTATGTTCGATAGAATTAAAAAGATCCTGAGTACAACAGTCTGGATTTTTCCCTGACATATCAATAGCTTCCTCATTTGTGAAGTTTTTGATTCCTTGATCGGTTATTAAATGAACTTGAACATAGTACCACTCACCCTTTTTATTTGACCATTTATACGTGTGGCCAGAATAACCGTTCATCTTTCTATATGAAGTAGGGGTACCACGATCGGAAAACAGAATGCATACTTGATGAATAGCAACTTGATTCTCCGGTATAGTCAAAAAATCCCAAAACATATTGGGGTCCTTTAGATTACTTTGTGGGTTTCTCTTTTGGGTATGAATAAACGCAGGAAATTTAGAAGGATCTCTAATGAAAAACACCGGAGTATTGTTGTACACCCAGTCTAGATTACCTTCTTCTGTGTAAAATTTTGTGGCAAATCCACGGGGATCTCTTGCGGTGTCAGCAGATCCCTTTTCTCCACCGACAGTAGAAAACCTTGTTAAACAACGTGTCCTTTTACCTATAGTATCGAACATTGCTGAACCACAGATATCAGTTATGTCGTCTGTGACTTCAAAGAATCCAAAAGCACCTGAACCATGTGCATGTGGATTACGTTCAGGGATCCTTTCACGATTGAAATGGGCCAAAAAATCCAATAAGTTAGCATCTTGCATTAATAACGGTCCAAAACAACCAATCCTCTGGGTTGCATAGGGTTCATTAATTGGATTACCTAGCGAATTTGTGACAATTCTGTCATTTCTTATATCCGCAGTATTCGTGTTATCGTTTCTACTATTTGTTGTCATTATAATATAATTAACTATATGTATATATATATATATGTGTGTGGGAGTATATATATAGTGTCTTACTTTATATATAACTATATATTTATTAACTTGAAGAAATAAGAAACAATATATAGAATAATATAAATCATTATTTTCCAATGGAACTTTATATACCAACTTATTTCAGCCTCCAATAAAAAAAAACAAAACACAACAGAACAAGGTAAAATAAAACTATAACATAGATAAACAGAGAAGAAAAACGAAGTTTTAGAGGGTTTATACTTCTTGATTTTCTCTTTATATTTCAATCTATTCCCCGCTATCCATCCTCCAATTGCCGATTTCTCTGTGCCTCTCTCCTTCTCCCCACTATTTTCCAGCTTCCCCTTAGAATGGCCAGCCCTTGAAAATAATCTCTTTTGATACGTGTAGCAAAACCACTAAGAAAACAAATTACATCAAGAATGATTTCTAATACGGTGTCACATACCTTTAGAATAAATAATAACCATAAACACATACAACACACACACACACACACTTAGAAATAGAGAAAGAAAGAGAAAGAAAGGCTTCACCAATACATGATTATATCCCTTTGTCCTGCGCTTTTATCTCTCTTTCTTTTCTTTTCTTTGGCCGCGAAAAAAGAAAAGAAAGCAGGGAGAGAAGAACAATACGATGTTACGTGTCAAATAAACTTTTTCACGGATTCCATGATGTCAACGCCGCACCGTATTATTAAAGCATAAGTTATATTGAAAGACAATTGAATTACGTAATCATGCTTCGCAAATCCCTATATTTTCATCGGACATAACGGTTGGATCATATATATATATATATAAATTTCATATTCTGTGAGAAAAGTGAGATAAAAATATACATGTTATAATACATACATGAATATCTAAGGCATATACCACATTTAGGGTTTATTAGGTTGAGTTTCATTATCTATATCAAAACACTGAGTAACAATTTAGTTACTTATGTTTTTGACAGAATAATGTTGTATGCCAAATAAATCCTATGTTTATTTTTTTTTTTTTTGTTTTCTTTTCTCTTGTTTATAAAAACTCCAAGAGGTCTTATGTTTTCCTCTATCTATAAATAATAATATGTAAATGTGCAACGCTACGAAGGAATTTACAAAAAAAAAAAAAAAAAAAGGAAAAAAAATAAAATAAGCATACACTGAGAAATTTAGGGCTTGAACGCAAAAGCCTTTAAAATTTGGAAAATATACACTATAAATATTTTAGGGTTACAACTTATTTTATTTTTTTTCTTCTACTCACCTTACACTTTTATCTATGATAAAATATGAAAACTGAATAATTACTTCTTTTCATCGCAACTTTTCTTATTTCTCTTTCTTTCTTTAGAATGCCGATTTAAATAGAAAATATACGATTACTAACTTTTTTTTCTCACCTAGAATCCGTCTCATAAACGTAGTACAAGGGAAATACCAAAATAACCTAGTTGTAATATTATTACAAGAGTCATAAGAGATTTGCATTCCGAAATATTAGTAAAAAAAAGAACAAAATATATCTATGTATCAAAACAAAAAAGATAAATAAATTAAATTAAATTAAAATAAATAATTAAAACTTTGGATATTTGTCAAACAGAGAAAGTTTAAGCTTAATCAATATTATTGCCTTTGATATACATAACCACTTTTACGAACCATGTCCCCATCAAAACATGACATTTTGACACAACAAGAACCGATACAAACCGATAATGATATTGCATTTACGCATTCTTGTGTTAATGATGATAACTCAAGGCTATACCAACTAGGTATGCTTTGTGCATCTCCAGGAATTTCAAAGGACAATTTAAGTCACGAAATGTTATCTAATTTGGATAAATCGAATATTATCAAAGATGATCAAAGAAAGATAATCTCCACAATCCATACTGATAATAAATCAATTGACAATAAATCGTCTCTACCTGCTATCTCAATTAACAATAACTTAGAAAATACTTCTCAAACGAACAATAATGAAACATCAAATCCATCTATGTCATCGAAAAATTCATCCAATGTCTCCTCAACTACTTCATCTACATTTGAATTCAATAAAAATACTAAATCATTAAAAAGGAAAAGAGTTCCTCCACCATTAGATCTTTCAGATAACACTTTAAAAGGTTATCGTAACAATTCATCCGGTATCAGCGAATCAGCAAATTCTAAAAGATTAAAATACCTAATAAGCACCACTACAAGTAATAATAATAATAATAATGATGATAGCAATGCCAATGATAGCAATAAAGGTGTATATTCTAGTGAACATGATAGAATTAAAAGTGCACCACCCAATATTTTACATTTTCCATATAAACATATCAATTTACAGCCAAGCATAATCAATCCAGAGAATTACGTAAATTCACCTTATGAAAGATTTAATCCTAGATATGTTTTTCAGCCATATCCACCTTCTTTTGAGCCTCATTTTAGTGCCATATATCCGTTTCATATGCCCTACCCTTATTTAACTAATATCACACCTTCAATGTTATACAATCCATTTGAATATTACAACAATCCTATTCCTTATCCAAATAACATCATACCATACATAGATTCCAATAGGAGCTTATATAATATGTGTTACTTAAATAAAGAAGAACCAGTTAAAAAAGAAGCCAACAATGAAATATCAGAAATGACTAACCATAATGATAATAATAATAATGATAATAATGCGATTATTAGTGGTGATATTAGAATTATGAATGATATTTTCACATTTGAATTTCTAAACGATAAAAAATTATCTAAAGATACATTCTTGAGTATATGTAGCAGAGTATGGGATGAAAGCCTCGACCTGAGCAAAAAAGAAAAAAATAAAACAAAAAGGAATGAGTAATACCAAATATCAATTATAACATTAGCACAACTCATATTATCTTCATTAGTTCAGTTAAATTTTGTTTACAATGGCAATTGTAGATGTTTTGTATTGAATTGTAACTTTGTGTCACTATACAATAGCAAAGTTTAGAATATAATGGTTTTTTTGCATTTTTTTTTATATTCTATAAGAACACTATCACCTTAGTAAATTTATCGGATGGCTTGTAACAGGAATAATGCTAACAACTAACCTAAGTGAATGGACATATTATTGCTATTAATCATTTTGTGTCTTGGGGTGATGTGAAGTGGTTAATTTTATTTGTTCTTCATTAAACATATATGTATCAAATAAGCATCAAAAATTTTCATTTAATGCCACACCAGGAAATTCTAGTAGATCAATCATCGGTTCAAATATATTTAGATATAAAATAAATTATAAAAAAAAAAGATATATAATGGTTAAAGCTTACATAGACACTACAACAATATATATATTTTCTCTACTTTTCCTATTGATTAATTGAAACAAACGATTTTATTAAATTAGATTAGATTTTTGTTAATTTTACCTAAACTATACCAGATTTATTTTAACATCTTATACTAAAAAGCTAATTAATAAGCTATACACAACAATAACTATACTTGCAATTAAATAAAAATTTGAAACCTGAAGTAAAAAAAAATAAATATCCATCTTAAATATGCTTAATACTGACATACAATATTATTATTATTGTTGTAGTAACAACCTATTTAACTTTGGATGATGCTAATAATAGTATACCAAGGACATGATTAATAGATTATAAATCCTATAACAATTTACTTATTGATTAATCTATGGTGATATTCATCATATATGATACCCTTCTCTAATTCTTTAACAGCAATATCAGGTGAATGTTTAGTACCATTAATCATAGATGTAACTTTTTGTAGATCAAGATTCAAGTATTTAGCCATATATTGTCCAATTTCAATATTTTCATGATTACCTTGTAAATGATCCAAAATATCATACCATGCCTTTCGTTTATTGGCATAAGCATAAATATTAACATCAACAGCACTATGCCCATGAGTGGTCCAACCAATTTGCGCTCTAAACGAAACCATATCATTAAGCTTATCTTGAACAAGATCTCCAGTTTTTGCATTAATCAAATATTCAATATCATCATCAGTGTAATCAAAAATACCCAAATCCTTCTCTAATATTTCTTTTGTAATGAAATCAATTTTTTTTCTTCTGTTATTATTATTATTATCTTCTTCATCATTTAATGATTTATAAAAATTAATGATTTTCTTTTTAGCATACTCCCCAGAATGAGAAGCGTTTGCCAAGACTTCAGGTAACCAGATATATTCAGGGTATTCCTTTGTCACTTGTCTTGCCAAAGTTAAACCACCAGTTTCATGATCTGAAGTTGAAATTAAAATAGTTTCTACATCTGTGTTTTCAGAAAATTCGATAGCAGCTTGGAATGCTTTATCAAATGCTAACACTTCTCTAACTTGAGCAGCAGGATCATTCTGATGCCCTGCATGATCAATCCTTGAACCTTCAATTAATAGGAAAAATCCGCGATCGGATTGTTCAGTTGCTTTACTTAGTGCATTTAAAGCTGTAATAGTTTGTTCTTCTAAAGAAGGATAGACCGAATTATTTCTATCGATTTCAAATGGTATATCGAAATCAGACATTAAAGCCATTAATGGCAAAGATACATTAAACCCCATTTGCAAACGATCAAACTCTTCTCGATCACCTACATATTGCCAGCCATTAGAGACCACTTCTTCTATCAGATTTCTTCCATCCAAACGGGATCCATTTAACCCATATTTTGTGACATCACTGTTATTTGTTGCCCTTGGATAAAAATGCGTTCTCCCACCACCAATCATTAAATCAACCATTGGACCCAAAGGATATTCACCAATTTGATGCAAAGCGATCAAGTCTTCCTGCATTCTGTAGTCAGTATGTGCACTAAAAGAAGCTGGGGTAGCATCTGTGATTCTAGTTGTCACTACAAGACCAATTAAATAGCCATTCAATTTAGCAGCTTCTAATATAGTACCACAAGGTTGCTTGAATGGGCCCACGCCAATTGCACTATTGTAAGTCTTTAGACCGCATGAAAAGGCGGTGGCACCTGCTGCTGAATCGGTGACTAATGAATCAAAGGATCTTGTACGTGAATTACCTATTAGATGTTTATCTAAGACTAAAGTATCGTTGATAGGCAAACCATCGATATATTGTCTAAAGGATCTGGTTAAAGACAGGGATGCTGGACCCATACCATCTGTTACAAAAAATATAACATTTCTCTTTCTATTTGAATGTAATACACTATCATTATGATGGAAAAATGGAGAGCCATCGGACATTTGAGTGAAAAGAGTCATTATGAGTATAACAAGAAAACATGTCATAATGACAATTTTCTTTTTATTATGAACTAATGTAAAGTATATAAAATTCCAAAATTTTTGATACTTGTTTGTACTCTTATTGTTGCCCCTTAATAAAGTTGTATTTTCGTTTGTACTCATCTTTATGGATCAAAAATAAATCTCTGTTTAACAAATAAATAAAAAAACGAAAATGAAAATGAAAAATGAAAAAGGAAAGAAAAGGCAGAAAGGTTGTTCTCTAAATGTTATGTAATAAGGTTTGTTTGTATATGTAGAGACAAAGCTCAACATAGAAATGGGGAAAATAAAATAAAATAAAATAAAGCAAAACAAAACAAACAAACAAACCAAAAGAAATGATGAGATGTCTGACTTGACCAGTTTCCTAAGTGAAGGGAATAATATAAGTAATGATTTATTTTATACTCTTTTTAAACTAAACTTTTGTAGTACCTTGTTTCTTTCTTCTTTATTTCATTTGAGAATGAAGCAAAAAAATAAGAGGAAGAGATTTCCTCTCTAATATTTTATTTTTATCGAACAACTTTTTTTTGTTTTATCTTAAATTTTTCTGCACTCGATGAATTTAATCTCTTGTTTTTTTATTTATTTTATTTTATTTTATTTTATTTTTTTTTTTTAGGAATGATGAATGAAAAAATGAAAAAAATAAAAATTTCTTTTTCACTTTTTACTTTGCAGCCTTTTTCTTTTTTGGGAAATTTCAAGAATCACAGGCCTTCCAACTTCTAGAATGAAGAGAAGAAGAGGAGATTAGAGAATAGGCTTTGAAAGATAAAAATACATGTGTGCATGTGTGTGTGTGTGTGACAGGAAGAGAGTGAGAGAGAGAAAACCATCTAATTAGTCTCATTATTACCTAAATCCACCATCTTTATCTATCTGTTGATCGAGCCTATTTTTTCTACTTCTATATCTATTCAACAATTGAACTCTTTCCTGTTTTTCCTTAACCAATTCCTCTCTTAAGGCATTGCATCTTTGATCTATTTCACTATCGGTTAGTTTCGTCTTCTTGCTATTGCTTTCTCTACCATCTTCTAAACAATCTCTTAATTCAGATACTCTAAGTTCAATTTCTCTTTTAGATAAATGCTTGGCCATAGAATTGTGAATTTGCTTGATGAAATTTCCATTCTTTGTTGTTTTCAATTGTGATATCTTTTTAATACGATTATTGTCATTGTCTTCTTTAACAGTATTCCTCTGTTTCTGCAACTTTCTTGCTTTGTAATTCAATAGAGATATCCTTTCATCATTACTTGCTAATGATTTTTGTATGTGTCCCGATGTAGATGAACCTTTGGCAGATTTCAAACCAATACCATTATAAGACATAGCTAATGTGTAAATAGGATAGCAGTTAACCAAAAAAACAAAAAAACAAAAAAAAAAATAAAAGAAAAATAAAAGTTATTATAGATCGTCTTTATAAGTAGTTATTCATCTAATTATCTTGCTATTTGTTTTTATCTTTTATTTTCAAGCTTATGTTCGTTAATATCATATTTTGATACTATATAATACATTAATACATGTATATGTATAAATGTGTATATTGATGAACGTACGTATATTTTTTTAGAGAAGAAATTGAAAAAAAAAAAAAATAGAAACAAAAAAAAGGAAAATAAATGTTTCCTAACACCCAAACACCCGTTTACTCATTCCATTTTTTTGGTTTTTTTTTTTGTTTGTTTCTATTTTTTCTTTTCTTCGAGAAAAATAAAAATAAAAAAATAAAAAGATAAATAGAGTAGTAAAAATAAGCATATGAAACAAAAAACCAGAATAAGTAAAAGTAATTAGACGAACTTTCTAATTTACATTTTTATCCTCTTTATACAACCTTTGCTTTTGCTGCCTTTTTCCTTATTTCTGAGTCGCATACATCAGCTTCTTTTTGTTTATTTTCTTTCTTTGCTTTTTCTCTTCAAACATATCTTAGAATACATATAAACACCTCGTGACTAAAGCTAGCTTCTAAACCATTAAGATATAAGGATAGAGGTATAAAGAGAGATTCACCAGCAAAGTCATTACCATCTAATACATAGCATTAAAAAGCTATTGAGTTCTTTATTATTTCCTTCCTTTCTTCTTTTTATTTTTTTAATCGTCTTTATATCCATTCGATTCAATAAGGAAAGAGGTCAAAAGAGGTATATATCACACATATTTCTATCTCTCTATCTATATCTATTTCTGTATCTTTATAAACATTAAAAAACAAAAAAAAATGGCTAGATTTCCAATCTTTTTAAGTAAAAGATTGGTAAGATTTATCGTCTTAATTGTTGTGTTCCTTGTTATTATTTTTAATCTAGGTTCACAGAATGACACTGTTAATAAAGCTATTATAGGTAATAATAATAATAATGTTGGTTCTGTAAATAACATTGAAAATTTGAAAGCTGCAGGGTCTGCTAATAATAACAATAATAATCCTCCAATAATAGTAGATGAACCACAGTCCGATTCACAAGAATTCAATGTTAATAATAATAATAACGTTGTTATCCCAGAAAGTCATCAATTGAGTCAAGAGGAAAAAATGGAACAAGTTGAAGCTAGTATATCAAGATTTAGCACAGGAGACACCATGAGTTTTATTAGTTTATCATTTAAAAATAAAGGTAAGAGACCAAAGGCATGTTTCGTTACTTTAGTAAGAAATTCTGAATTAAATGGTATCGTTAATTCAATTAGATTGGTTGAAAAAAAATTTAATGCTAAATTTAAATACGATTGGATTTTCTTAAATGATGAACCTTTTACCGATGAATTTAAAAACACTATCGCTAGGGAAGTCTCATCTACTGTCAAATTTGGTTTGATTCCAAAGGAACACTGGTCTTATCCAGACTTCATTGATCAAGAAAAAGCTGCTCAGACAAGAAAGGATATGGCAAATATCATCTATGGTGGTTCAGAATCCTATAGACATATGTGTCGTTATCAATCTGGTTTCTTCTGGAGACATCCATTGTTGAACGATTATGACTGGTATTGGAGAGTTGAACCAGACATTAAGATTTACTGTGATATCAACTACGATGTCTTCCAATGGATGCAAGATAATGAAAAAGTTTACGGTTTCACCATCACTATTCACGAATATCTTGATACTATCAAAACCTTATGGGAAACTTCTATGAACTTCTTCAAAGAACACCCATATTATATGGCTGAAAACAATTTAATGAAATTTATCTCTGATGACGGTGGTAAGACTTACAACTTATGTCATTTCTGGTCCAATTTTGAAATTGCTAATTTGAATCTTTGGAGATCTCCAGCTTATAAGAAATACTTCGATTATTTGGACCATGCAGGTGGTTTCTTCTATGAAAGATGGGGGGATGCTCCTGTGCATTCTATTGCTGCTGCTTTGATGATTCCACAAGATAAATTACATTATTTCTCAGATATTGGTTACTATCATATTCCATATGATAACTGTCCATTGGATCCAGTTGTTTGGAAAGAAAATAATTGTGAATGTGACCAGAACAACGATTTCACTTTCCAAGGTTATTCTTGTGGTAAAGAATATTTTGAGGCTGCTGGTTTGCAAAAACCAGAAGGTTGGGAAAAGTACAGAAACTAGTTTTTTAACAAAAAAAATAAAAAGAGAAAATTAAGTTTGTTTGTTTTTTTATTTTTTTAATCAATTATTAGTTTTCTTTTTTTATATGTAAATGTTATCGTTTTTCTATCTATTAATCTATATATGTATATATGTATCTATACGGCTACTTTAATACTTTTTTTTATTCAACTAAAATATTGTAGCTTGAAAAGTTAAAATAAGAAGGAAAAAAAATAAAGCTGTACGATAACATCTTCACTTGTTATATATTATAAGAAAAAGCTTTTTTCAGTGAGAAAAATCTACTTATATTTTTTTATCTTTCTAAGTTGACGATTTCTCTCTTTCAACTAGCTTTAAAGTATCTCGAAAAAAGAAAAACTTACAAATGTTCGAGATGAGATTGAAAATTGAAACGTGCTGGAAAAAAAAAATAAAAAAATAAGACAATAACGTTTTTTTTGTAAAAAAAAAATAACCATTCAATTAAGTAAATTTCGTTAAATAATATATCCTACATTTTCAAGGGTATTATAACGTTGCATTTATATATTTATATTTAAAGATTTGTAAAAAAGTAATTACAAAGTAACAAAACTTAACTCCACTTTGTGACTCATATAGTAAACATCTTTTAATAATGTCAAAAGAAGAATCAAAACCCCAAAAATACATTCCTGGTCCTAATGATCCGATCCTACCACCTCAATTATCAGAATTTAAAGATAAATCCACAGATGAAGTTCTTGCTGAATTGAATAAAATGCCCTTCTTTATGACTAAATTGGATGAAAGTGATGAAAACACTGAATTGGAAGCTTTAAAAGCATTGGCATATGAGGGTGAACCACATGAAGTAGCTGAGAATTTCAAGAATCAAGGCAATGATTTATATAAAGTTAAAAGATTTAAAGATGCAAGAGAATTGTATATAAAGGGTATTGATGTGAAATGTAAAGATGACAAAATTAATGAAGCTCTTTATGCTAACAAAGCCATTTGCGAGTTGGAGTTAAAGAATTATAGACGTTGTATTAATGACTGTAAAATGGCTCTAAGCATAAATCCAAAGAATCTGAAATGTTACTATAGAATGGGTAAGGCCTTTTTTGCACTAGATAAATTGGATGAAGCACAAGAAACTGTTGATTTCGGTTTAAAAATTGATAATAGTAATGTATCACTACAAAATTTATCTAAAAATATTGCAAAAAGGATAGCTGATCTAAAAGCAATTGAAGAAACTAAATTAAAGGAGCAGCAGGAAAAAGAAAATAAGAAAATAATGTTAGAAAGTGCAATGACCTTGAGAAATGTAAAATCTATCACTACAAGAGAACCAGCTGAATTGTTAAAAGAGGCTAAAGCTAAACTAGAAGATCCCATGGATTTTGAATCTCAAATGATTTACCCTGCAATTATTATGTATCCAACAACAAATGAGTTTGATTTTATCGGTGAGGTTAGTGAATTAACTACTGTGCAAGAGTTAATAGATCTTGTTATGCAACGACCAGAAGAATGGTTTCGAGATGAAAAACACAAAAATTTTTCTGCCAAATCGTTGCTTACTTTTATGGAAACAGAAAGTGGTGGGTTAATTAAAGCTGGAAAAAAGCTTACCTTTCATGATATTTTAAAAAAGAAACACCGTCTATCCCATTATTTGATTCTGCTTTAAAGATTTTCTTGGTCCCAAAAGTTGAATCAGAAAGTTGGATTTCTAAATGGGATAAAAATGCAGCTCTTGAAAGAAGACTTTGAAGGAAGACAATAGATTCTTTATAGATATTATTAAATTGAATATACAATATTATTCTATATAATTTGATGTAGAATACAAGAATATATTTTCAGTTATTTTCTAATATATTGGTATCCTATTAAATACAATATATAATTACTGCGTGATTAATTTGGTTTTCAAATAATAAGTGGTTGTTAAAATAGCTCCAATTTATTTAGCTAAATTGTTCGATCGTTATTATATTGATATAGGGCTTAAAATTTTGAAAGATCTTTAGATAATCCCTCATTATATCTAAATACATACAATACGACATAGAGTGTTTTAAAAAATAATAGAAATAACAGGATGTGGAGGGAATATTATTAAAGTTATATGCTAAATTATATTCTACTATATATCAGTATTAATAATTGCGATTGATCGACTTTTTTAATGCTTCCAAGAGGGTTTTTTAGTAAGTTTTGATTTAACTTTATTAAGACGAGATGAAGATGAAGTTGGAAATATTTCGTCTATATGTAAGGGTGCAATTGGACCAAAAATCCTTCTTGGATCCCAATGCTTTTGAATTTTCAATTGGTTTTCTAATGCAGGTGAATGTGCCCATTCTGTCAATGCGAGCCTGTTTTGTTCATCATCAGATAAAATTTCAGGTAGTGAATCCTCTTCAATAGAATTGAGTTCTTGAGCCTGGGTGCTTTTGTCTGTGGCTATAAAGTTTCCATCACCTATGATATTTCTATAATCAACTTTATGTATATCACCTAAGATGTTATTGGTGTCTACAATACTGTCATTATCATTTTTTATGGTTGTAATTCCATTTTTAATAACTTTCGAATTTTTACTATTAATAATAGTCTTAACAAAAGTATCAGTGGCTGTACTTGTACCCAATGAATGCTTTTTAGAATATATCCGATAGGTACTATACCTACTATGCTTTCTTCCGGATTCCTCTTCTAAATGAGATTTTTTCCTCTTTTGTTGATTTTCTCTACGTTTCTTTTCTTGTTCTTGTTGTGTTCGTATGACTTCTGATAATCTCTTATTCAATTTAACTTTCACATCCACTTTGCTTTCGTCTATTAAAGGTATCAGTTGGATTTTCTCAGTTGGGTCTTTCTGTTTTGTCTCGTTACTAGAAGAATTTACATTTAATTTCCCTAATACCTTATCTTCTTTTGTATTTTCAAAAGCCAGTTTTCTATTGCTATTAATTTTGCTTGAGTTGTTATTTTTTGTAGTACTTAGCTTTTCATTTGGGTTTAATGAAGAAAGGGATATAGAATTAACTAGTGTATTTTTGAGTTTATTTGATTCTGATGCAGTAGGTGACATTGCTGGAATATCTGATGATAATGTCGATGTAATTTTTAAAGTAGAAATTTGTGGTGCGTTAACTAATGTCCTTGTTTCATAGGAATTATTAGACTTGGATGGACTTTTTATATTATCAGCTAGAATTTTTGAGGTATCTTTGGAGAGTAATGATTTTGAAACTAATAAGTTATTCTTCAAAGGTTCTTTAGTTTTTTCCAAGCTTGTATCCTGTGTTAACTTAGGAATTAAAGATTCAAACCCTTTATTGGTCTTAATAAGTTTGGATTCCAAAGTTTTACTTGCTGGGGATATAGTTTTCTTATTATTCGACACTAAATTTTCTTGTTTTGATGGTGAATTTTTATTTTGTGATTTGTTTTTAAAGAAAATGCTACTCAAAGCTTCCTGTTCTAAAATTTCGGACATTTTAGTTTTCTTTAACTTTGGAGATACTCTTCTAATTGGTGACCCAGTCACATCTATAGAAGAAGGAGCGAATTTTCTTGCGATTGGAGTTTGGCCAGTTTTTGACCGTATTTTCTGCTCAAATGATTTTGTTGGAATTGATGATAACCTATCAAATACAGCACCTGGCTTAGTACTAACTGATTGTATACGCTGTGGTGTCTTTGTTGTTAATCTGGATATAGGGCTTCTAATTACCTTTTTGTTTTCTTTTTTAATAATATTACCGTCTGCATGTTTTTTCAGTGGTGAAACCACTACTTTATTAACTGTTTGAGGAGATACTTTATTTCCAATGTTATGCTTATTTCTGTGAAAAGTATTCATATAATTACTTTTTTCTTTAGGTGTCATAATTGACTTATATTTATTATTCATAGAAGGTGATAAACTTCTCTTCGAGAATGACAAGTTTGTTTTAAATAAGGTGTGACTATTTGTTACGGTAGGTAAATTAACATTTTTATTTAAATTTTGGAATCGGAAAGTAGTATTATGAGACTTGGACGTAATCTTTTGGGAAGGAGTCGAGTTTTTGACAATTAAGGGGTCCTTTTCGGGTAATGGTTCAAACATATTAGTCCTAATCGAAACCTTACTTTTTGGATTATGTAGAACAAAAGATTGATCATTAACAGGTTTCTTTACATTTGGTGATGTAAAATTTCTATCTGCGTTATTCTTTGATAGATTATCTATTTCAATATTTTTGATATCTGAATTTTCTACTTTTGTATTTTCCTTGATGGTATTATCAGATATAACGTTTTCCTGTGGGAAACCATTTTCCTGTTTTGTGTTATTCTCACCTTTATTAGTAAATGAGGGTTGATAATCATTTGATTTATCTTTATTAACCTTGGGTATTATAGTGTTGTTAGAAGTATCTGGTACCTCTTCATTTGAATCATTTGGTTGTATAGCTTGTTGGTGATTAGGAATTATCTCTTTTTCTTGCTCTTCTTCATCCAATGTTTGGACATTTTTCAGTGTATGTTCTACTTTCACTGGAGACCAAGATGATATTGCCGTTTCAAAATTAGATTTGACGACAATTTCATTCTCTTTAATTTTAGATATGCTACCATGACCACTATTATGTATATTATTAGTAATTTTTTGAATATTCTTAGGGGTTTTTTGGATAACAGGGGATGGATTGGCTGTGATAAATAGCTCTTGTTTGCCAGTAGTTTCTGAATCAAGTATGACTGAATTTTGATTTGAACCAGGCAAAGTTGTTTCAAAGCGATGGGGTGATGATAATGATAGTTGCTCATTTTCATCCTCTATAATACTATCCTCTTTTAAGTTTTCAATAACTACTTTTAATTTATCTGGAGATATCATGTAATTTTTATTCTGTGTGTTTGTTATTGTGTTATTAAAGTCTCTAAACCATTGATTCATACTTAAAAACTTTGAATTAATTGATTTTGTATCATCTTTTGCAACTCTGTTGAATAACTGTAACGATTGCAGAATTGTGTGCGATATGCTTTTGTTAGCTGTTGGTTTCTGTATCGATTCAATTGATTGATCCCCCATTGTTAAAACTCCTACTTAAATAAGTAATGGATATAACTCTGTTTATTCTTGGGGGAGAAGGAAACGACTTTGAATGTGGTCCTGAGACTATTTTGTTTATGTTATCGTCTTGTTATTGTTAGCGTATTGATGTTTATGCTCTTTCTTTATATAGAGCCATTTAACTTTTGAGGTTTCTATAAATATACATTAAATATTTTATGAAAAAAAAAAAAAAAATAAAATAGGTTCATTAGTTATGGATATATACACAATGTATATAAGATAGAAGATGAGCAAAATGAAAAAAAAAAAATATCAGATTCGTAATACATATATAAAGTTTAGCTTTATTATTATCAACAATTTTTATGATGGTCTAGTTGAATTACTTTTAGTTTAATAAGAAAAGGAAAAACATATATATATGTATGTGTTAGTATATTAAAAACGTGTATAAATTGTATATAAAATTATTTAAATAGTAAACTAAGGATATCTTTCTTAATGCTATTGTGATAAAGTGTTTCCTTCTAAATTAATTTTTGGTGTGCAAGGTCTACTAACAAAATCTCTACCTTCAAGGTCGATATTATTAAAATCTGCAAAATCATCTAAAGACTCAAAATTTCCATTTTGATTTCTTTCTATTTGTTCTCTAGTATTATTTATTGTTTTTATTGGTGACAAATGATGTGTATATAGTGAGGGATCTGTTGTGGATGGAAGAAGAGTAACATTAGTATATGTATCATCGTCACCTATATAAATATCATTAAATCTTTCAAATTGAGCCCTTGGAGATTTAATTTTATTTGATTGGTTTCCTTTGAGATTTATATCAACATTATTAATATTTGAAGGTTCTGTTTGATAGGAATTTATGTTGAATTCTTGTGATAGTGAAATAGCATCTGTCTTTTTATGCGAAAATCTTCTATTTGATTTTATAGGTTTTGATGAAGGTAAGACAGAATTTCTTCTTAAAGGAGGATTAATACTATAAGTATTGAGAAAAAAGGAATATTCATTAAATTGATTTTTGTTTGCTTTCCAATCTGAATCAGATAATCTTGAAGACGAGCTTTCCCATTGATCATTAACTTTATCGGCATGATAGATTTCTTTTGGTTCTAATTTATAGCTACTACTACAACGACTAGTAATAATGTTACTATTATTGGGATTATTTTGAAATGGTTCAAAAGAGAATTTATTGAGATGATCTACTAAATTTTTTCTTTCTTCTGGATCCATAGTACTTAAAGATATATTATAATTATTTGTTGTGATTTCTGTTTCTTTATTATTATTAGTATTAGTATTAATATTATTAGAATATGAAGATGAAAATGAAGATGGTGTTAAACTATCATCATATATATTTCGTAGATAAGAACGTACAGAAGGACCTGAACTAGTACTAAAATTGTCAGGGAAACAAAACTTTTTCAAGCTCTTTGTACTTTTGTCTTGGTTATTTTTTTGTTGAGTCTTTAATAATTTTATATCAACAAAATGGTCCATTATTTGGAATGAATGTTTTATCTATTTTAAATAATGGAAATTTCTTTTTTTTTTTGTTCAAACAAAATAGGTGAACTCTTTTTAACTTTTATGACTGTGAGGAATATATATTACTAAGAAGATAGCAGGTTACTGTAAGTATATATATACGTATATAGATACATATATATATATATATAAATGTGTGTGTATGCGTTATATACTTGAAAGTATCAGTAGATGTTAATCAGATTGAATGAATGAATGAATTGATGAACCCGATTTCGGACTTTCTTTTCTTTTTTTTTTCGTCTTTTGTTTTCTTGTTAGAAATTAACAATTGTTCGTTCCACGTGTTAAACTCTGTCAGACAAAAATGCAAAGGGCTTTGGTTATGGTAGATAATAGAAAAGAAGGCAAGAAAAACAATAAAAGCAAAACAAATGCTCTTTGTAGGAACAGCACCCTGAAATAAATACTATATTATGTTTATATATATATATATGTATATGCATATATATATTAGAGAGTAAGAACTGTTACTATTGTTTCATAAAGTGAAAAAAATAATCCGAACAATAATTCTTGGATGATCCTATATTATGTTGTGTACTTGCAATGTTTTAGTATCTATGAACCTAGTTCTATAACATTATTCAAACAAGATTTTCAATAAGATTATTCACGTCTGGAAATTTGCTAAATTGCATTTGAATATCAATCATTACATTTCTCATAATTATAGTTATCACATATCATATCATCGTAACGTCAATAGAAAACTATGATAATATTTATACTGGATTGTTTCTACATGATATGCCATTTTCGTAGTCTGTACTTACAATACCGTTGTAGATGCCAACTACAATATCGACAATAGCTTAATTTTTGTATTATGAAAAGAGTAGGGGCTTATTAGCAAAAGATTAGCATTACTAACAATTAAACTAAACCGTTCATTTCAAAATTTTGTATGTAATTCTTTGTGCTGCACTTATATTTGTATTAAAAGAGATATCATAAAAACACCGTCACTATATAATAAGAAGAGATAAGAACATTTAAAAAATAATAAATCAATATATTTCTTCATTTCTTATGAAAATAAGAAGAAGAGAAACAAAAAAAAAAACAAAAAGAAAAGAAAAGGGCAATCTGTCCTACTTACTCTATTTAAAAGTAGTCAGTTTTACAAATAATAGGTCTGCCAATGGGTTAAATGTTAGAAAGTCCAGAACCTAAAAAACAAAAAAAAGAGTAGTTTATATAAAAAATCTTCTATTTTTTTTTCTTTTTCTTTGTGTATTTTTTAACCTGTTTGACGTTTATTTTGAATGGGAGGGTGAGAAATGCACTTAGCTTTCCCTTTTAGGTAAGTAACTGTCCTTTGAACAACAAAAAGACCAAAAAAAAAAAAAGAAAGAAAGAAAGAAAGAAAAAGAAAACCTCTGCGCTGAACTTTTTCTCTTCAAAGGGTAAAAAACAAAATAAAGAAAAGCAAATAATCTAAGCTGGAAAAGCTGATATGAAGAAGAAGAGAAAGAAAAAGACTACAATAATTTTGTTGCTAAGTTATTTTTTGTTTTTATGTAAACAAATACAGCAATAATAAAACTTCAAGCACAACAAACAAGATGGAAGTCCCATTACTTTATTATCTACGTCGATAGATTTTTTATGAGTAGGTTTGTTTATCATTAAAAAGGATTATCACTCTTTCAAGGAGAATGGGCAAGTTTATATTTACTTAAAAAAATAAACAGAAAAGGGAGATGAATTGTCCTTTGTTGTTATTTGCTGTTGCATTATCAATAGTTGGTAAATATGTAAATAAATGTTTTAAATTACAAATTAACAGATAATATCTCTATTATTACTTACTATTACTGTTATTCTTTTCAAGTTGACAGGTTATAGGCAAAAACTTCAATATTATCTTTTTTGTATTTTTTCTTTTTTCATCTTTTGAGATATATATATATAGATATATCTGTTTGGTGAAGATGTCCTTGCAACTGTCTGGTAATAAATGTTCCGATGATTGATAATCAAACAAGAGATCATTATTAATACAACCTAAGTAGAAGTAGATTTTGTTTGTTATTTTTTTGAGTTTAATTAATATCTTTTGGAGAATTTTTTTTGATTTTCTTCTTCTTTTTAAAAGTAAATTATAATAACCATAATACCAGATATACCATCACTAATTCAAGGTGTCCTGTTCCCAGTTTTTTTTATTTCATTTTTAATTAGTTTGCTATTTTTTTGATACAGTAATAATATTAGTATCATCCATTCCTTATTCTCTTTTAATATACCTTTTGCTGTTCTAGTAAAAAAGATATATGTTGAATTAACTTGGTTATAATTCTCTTCATTCATTTATTCATTTATTCATTTATTCATTTATTCATTTATTCATTTATTCATTTTTTTTTTCTATTATTATTTTATTTGCATTCACTTATTTCCACTTCAACTTCTTTTATTTTTCTTTTTTTTGTGTCTTTTTGTTTTAATTAAATGTCTTTTAAACAAACTATTTCAGGCCTTTATAACAATAATTATAATAAAATCAAAAGATCTTTTGATTTTGATTTAAAAACAAATAATAACATTTCAACCGCTGCCAGTGACAATAAGAATAAGAATAATTGTTATAAGGATAATAACACTGATTTTCAATATAATAATGATCTAATTTTGGAAAAAGAATACTGTCAACAAAAATCTTCTTATCAAAATGAAAGAAAAATTTTGTTTCCAGCTAGGAATAGGTCAAAAAATAGTTATTTTCAATTCTCTAATGAATTAAAAACTATCTTAAAAAATGATTCAGATACAGATTTGAAACAATGTGCTGATAATTTTTGTACACCGACTAAAAAACCTAAACATCTTGTAATTGATACAAGTGAAAGAGAAGAAATAGATAATAATCCATTTATTACGCCCCCCTCAAGTGCACTCAAATGTAATCATTTTCTTTTTAATAATGAAAGTTGTTTCCCATCTTCTTCTTCTTCTTATCACCATAATGTCATAATTACAGATTTCCAATCTCTGAAAATCAAAAGACAACCATTAACAAGTCATCGATTTTTTAGTATACCCGAAATTTTGGACAAAATAATTAACTTCCTAGCAATAAATGAAGATGGTTTGGAATTAGAGAAACCTTATAAGCAGAGACCACCTCAATCTTTCAAACATGCTTTATTGATATATAAAGATACTGAAAAAGCTAAGCAAATATGGGAACGTACCAAAAAAATGGACCAACAATGGAATTCTTCTAAAAAATATCAGTCAAATGGAAGTCTTTTTAATTGTTTGATGGTAAATAAATTATGGTTTGAAATAACTTTCCCTTATCTACTAAAAAATTTAATTTTTAAAGATTTTGCTAGATTTCACAAATTCATTAATTTGTTTGGTGATAATAGTCAACTAAATATCCAGAGGCTAATATTAAATAGAGTTTCAAAATCAAAATATATGCATGGAACTATTATTAATAGTATGGCATGTTTAAACTCGATAGTAGAATTGAAAATTCATATATCTCCAGAATTTATTTTACCATCAAATTGTTTTCATAATTTCAATAATTTACAAACGTTATCCATAACAGGAAATAAGGTTATTAACGATACATACATTATTAAAATTTCACCATTTTTAAAGAAATTATTATCTTTTGATTTAAGGGCATGTGAAAATGTTACTGATATTGGTGTAGTGGCAATCGCATTAAATTGTCAAAAATTAAAATTAGTAAATCTAGGTAGACATCATAATGGGAATAGGATAACGGACGTGGCTTTAGTAGCACTGGGCAAATACACGAATGTGGAAACCATTGGTTTAGCAGGTTGTTCCATTACAGATAATGGCTTGTGGGAATTTGCCAAATGGAATGGAGACAATGTTAAACGTTTGTCTTTAAACAATTGTAAATCTTTGACCGACTATTCTATATCATATTTATTAGGCTTTAATTATTTTCCTGATTTATGTGTCTTAGAGATAAGATTTCTAGACAATTTAAAAGATGTTCGATTCATTGCAAAATTTAAGCTGTGGAGAAAATTCAAGAAATTACCCCTGCTGATTGAGAGTTGTGAAAGAATTAGTGAGTTGATTAACAAAGAAGAAAAACACTTAATGAAATATAATGCAAAACTATCATTAATCGAAATGACAACATGGGTTAATGAGGAGGATGAAGACAATGATTATAGCAGGATAAATTGTAATTAAACAAGAAGTTTTTTTAAAAAAGCAACTGAATAGTAATAAAAATAAGGATAATTACATTAATAATAATTTCATAAACCCAAAATATTAAGTACTTCTGTAATAACTAATGAAAAATCTATAAAATCTTATGTACCTTATTGTAATAATATCGACTCTTTCCATGAAAGGATATATTCTTCAATGTAACTGAGAAATCCCTTTTATTCGAAAAGAAGGAAGAAGCATATTGAGCCATTGACAACTATGTTTTCCTAAAAGTGAGATCTATCGATGTAAGATATAGAAAGTCGAATAATTTGTGAAAATGTCTCTTATATTCAACCTTCTCTTTCTTTCACTGTATTTCAAAAAAAAGAAAAAAAGAAATCTTCATATTTTTTTTGGTGTGTGGTTCCACTACTTGTGAGAAAAATAAAACAGACGAAGAGAGTTAAGAAGACAAAATTGGAAATCAAGTATAGTTTGTATATATCATGAACTTTAACCTAATTGTGAGAATTATGTTCAATCCCAGCTTCATTCATATTTAACTATCCTTGTTGTACATTTCTGTCTTTTCTCTGCTAGAGCAATCTCAAGTAGAAAATAAGGGACTATGACTTTTGTTGACGAGCTACAAGCTATCAGTACTAATTGTAAAACTTTTAATTGGTTTTGTTGGGTTATTTTCGCCTATGGAGTGTTGAAATCCACTACCTTCTTTCTTAGACTAGGTTCTTTATTCTTTGATTTGTTTGTTTTACCTCCGGTCAGTTACAAGAAATATGGTGCCAAAAAGGGGGCTTATTGTGTTGTAACCGGTGCAAGTGATGGTATTGGTAAAGAATATGTTAAACAAATGGCTGCTCGTGGATTTAATTTAGTTTTAATTTCAAGAACTTTAAGTAAATTAGAGGCATTGAAAACAGAAGTTGAAACTGAATATCACGTGAAAGTTGAAATTTTGGCTATTGATATTGCTACTGATGCATCTTCAAATTATGAAAAAATAAGGGAATTATGTAAGGATTTGCCAATTACTGTGTTAATCAATAATGTTGGTCAGTCACATTCTATTCCTGTTCCATTCTTAGAAACTGAGGAAGCTGAATTAAGAAATATTATTACTATAAATAACACTGCTACACTATTAATCACACAAATAATTGCACCAATTATTGTGAAATCTGTCAAAGAAAAGAACTCATCGCGTGGGTTGATTTTAACTATGGGTTCATTTGGCGGTTTAATCCCAACCCCATTATTAGCAACATATAGTGGTTCTAAAGCCTTTTTACAACAATGGTCCAATTCTCTGGCTGGTGAATTAGCAGCAGACAAAGTAGATGTAGAATTAGTGTTATCATATTTAGTCACTACTGCCATGTCTAAGGTTAGAAAGACATCTGTATTGATTCCAAATCCAAAACAGTTTGTCAAAGCTACATTAAAGAATGTTGGGAGACGTTGTGGTGCGCAGGAACGTTTTGCCACCACTACACCATATTGGTCCCATGCTATATATGAATTTATTATTGAAGAAATATTTGGTGTTTACTCTAAGATTGTTAATTCTATTAATTATTCTTTCCACAAATCTATCAGAATTAGAGCTCTTAAGAAGGCTGCAAGATTGGCCAAACAACAATAAAAGAGATATTATAATGAGGCAGCTAACCCAATATTTTAGGAACAAGTTTATATTAGTCTGCTAATTAAGTTTTTTATCTTCAAAACATTCTTATATATATGTATGTATTGTTTTGTTTTGTTTATATATCTCTTAGATTGACAATAAATCGATCTTTTGAACTCTTTATACTTGGCTTTTATGTTCAAGCGAAAATAAGAGAAAAAAAAATTACGGTTTTTAAAAGACTTCAAGGGTATACAAGAAAAAAAAATGTTGCAACTGTGATAAAAATACATCAAGTAGTTCTAAAAGAAGTCAGTTTCTTTGATTTTGTAAGAAGGCATATATATTGTTTTACTTTAGGAAGTTTTAGTAAAAAGAACTAATTAAGACAGAAATCGAAGACAATAATAACAATAACAATATTAATATTCATATTAAGAATATATCGTTTAATATTGTAATCTAAATATGAGTGGTGAACTGGCAAACTATAAAAGATTAGAAAAAGTTGGTGAAGGTACATATGGTGTTGTTTATAAGGCTTTAGATTTACGTCAAGGCCAAAGAATTGTAGCTTTGAAGAAGATTCGATTAGAAAGTGAAGATGAAGGTGTACCAAGTACAGCCATTAGGGAGATTTCATTATTAAAAGAATTAAAGGATGATAACATTGTCAGATTATATGATATTGTTCATTCTGATGCCCACAAGTTGTATTTAGTGTTTGAATATTTAGATCTTGATTTAAAAAGATATATGGAAAGCATTCCAAAGGATCAATCATTAGGAGATAGTGTGATCAAGAAATTTATGATGCAGCTTTGTAAAGGTATTGCATATTGTCATGCACATAGAATTCTTCATCGAGATTTAAAACCACAGAATTTATTAATTAATAAAGAAGGAAATTTAAAACTTGGTGATTTTGGGCTAGCTCGTGCATTTGGTGTTCCATTAAGAGCATATACTCACGAAATTGTTACATTGTGGTATAGAGCACCGGAGGTGTTACTAGGGGGTAAACAATATAGTACAGGTGTTGACACATGGTCTATTGGTTGTATATTTGCTGAAATGTGTAACCGTAAACCTATATTTAGTGGTGATAGTGAAATTGATCAAATTTTCAAGATTTTTAGAATTTTGGGAACACCAAACGAATCAGTTTGGCCAGATATTGTGTATTTACCTGATTTTAAACCTACTTTTCCCCAATGGAGAAGAAAGGATTTATCGCAAGTTGTACCAAGTTTGAATGCACAAGGTATTGATTTATTAGACAAATTATTAGCATATGATCCAATTAATAGAATTAGCGCCAGACGTGCTACAATGCATCCGTATTTCCAAGAATAATATGAAAAAGAAAATAGTGAAAAAAAATATCAATAAATATTATTATTATTATTTGATTTTTGTTATTTATTTTGAAATCTTCATTACATTAGCTATATATAGTGTATATATTTTGTATATTATATTCATATATATATATAGCAAGTATATTAATAAATTGGTGATTATTTAGTTAAAAAATAATAATAACATACTTGATTAGGAATAAAAGGAAGAAGGTAAGACTAAGTATATTGAAATATAGTTACTATTTACTCAAGATTTCTTTTTTAAATTAAAATTCGGGAAAAAGAATGGTATGTGTTCTTTTTTCAATTATTAAAATAATCTTATTTTAGTAAATATCCAAGAAATTGCCTTGCAAGATTTTCCTATAAACAACCATATATTTAGTATATATACCTTATATAATATTATTTTGTCATATCCCTAAAGGAATATTCGGTACTTAAGTACGATTTTTTTTTCAAATTTGAAAGGATTTTCCCATACATTAAATGACGTAAAAAATTGAAATACGTTTAAAAGAAATGCGTTTAACGAAGTGAAAGTTCTAATAAACATTAACCCAAGGATTTTTGATCCTTGAATAGTGAAAATTTAAAAATATGTGAGATATATACATAAAAAAAATTGTCATTTAATCAACTCTACAATATGCTTAAAGATGATGCCACTTTTTATGTATATGACAATGCACCTTGCTTTTATAAAACATTTATAAAAGATTAGAAAAATTAGACTCCAAAAGGTTAGAAAACATCATTCTGACGAAATATCTTCAACTTTTCTTAAAGGGCTTTTTTCTTGTTATTTAAACTTCAATAATTAGATAATTTATGTAGTAATAGGATCATAACAAATAGCATATTTGGGAACGTTTAGTTTTGCACATCAACAGTATATTTTAAAAATTATTCTTTCGATTTGCCTTTGAAGATTGTGGAGAAACAAAGAAATCTTATTGCAAAAAAAATAAAAATAAAAACAGCTTCAGAAAGTTTTAAAATCTTCCTTTTCTTTATCATGTGATCTGTGAAAAACCCCTCAGGTTGGGATTTTTGTAGTGATAAAGATAACCTGGAGATAAAGTTTATGTAGAAAAACCCAATTTTCATTTTTTTGTTTGTTTTTTTTCTCGAGGAACTCTCTTTTTTTTCCCGTAAGGGATATTAGTTGTATTGTCTTTCTGTCTATTTTGATCGTATGCAATAACTTAAAACAATGAAAAAAAAAATAAATAAATACAGGAACCAGCTTTGTTTTGCAAAGATCAAAGTTATTATATTTTGCTTAATTTGACACTATTTTTCCATTTTAGTTCCCCTTGTATATAACCATTGGAGATTTTTCGTGTGTCATTATTTATTTACTATTTATTGTACCAAAAGACTGTCACTGCTCCTCCAAACTAAGCAATATATCATATCTTCTTCCAGCTTTTAAGTATTTTGCCTTTTGTTACCAGATATATTTCACCGGTAATCATATTCTGCAAGAATAAATAACAATTCTTACTGTGCGATATATTATTGCTTTTATTTGTTTTCACAACTAGCTTTACATAAAACGATACCTGAACTCTAGCTTATTGACACATTTAAGTATATTGGACATATTATTACAAATCATACTATAATGTTAAAATGAAGAGAGAGCTGAAGTTTTTAATATTGGCTAATGTATTATTAGTTCTTTTTTTGTTATACTATACATTCGATCTTCTTACCTTATGTATTGATGATACAACAAAGGATGCTTTATCTGATAGTGATATAAATGAATCACCAATTGTAGATGAATCTGTGATGATGATTCCAAAAATTATTCACCAAACTTACAAAACTGAAGATATTCCGGAGCAATGGATTGAATCCCAACAAAAATGTATTAATTTACATCCAGACTATGAATATATATTGTGGACAGATGAAATGGCACACAAATTTATTGAACAACAATATCCATGGTTTTTATCTACTTTTGAGAGTTATGAATATCCAATTGAAAGAGCCGATGCAATCAGATATTTTATTCTTTATACATATGGTGGAGTCTATATTGATTTAGATGATGGATGTGAAAGAAGATTAGACCCTCTTTTAAAATTCCCTGCGTTTGCCAGAAAAACATCACCAACCGGCATTTCAAATGATGTGATGGGTTCTATACCTGGTCATCCATTTTTCTTAAAACTAATCAAGTCACTAAAGCATTATAAAAAGGATTGGTGGGTACCCTATATGACAATAATGGGGTCCACTGGTCCAATATTTGTCAGTGTAATATGGAAACAATATAAAAGATGGACTAAAAGGACTCCATATAATATTATTCGAATATTACAACCAAATGATTATAAAAAATCTACACATTCCTTTTTTTTTCAATTGCAAAGGGGTCATCATGGCATTTAGAGGATGCCCATTTTATGAAATCATTAGAGAACCATGTTTTGTCGTGTGTTGTTGTTGGGTTTGTCTTTGGGTTTTGGTTGCTATATTCAGAGTATTGTTTCTATTGTTGGCTTTGTTCGACAAATCTTTCTAAAATTAAAAAATCTGTTTTAAAATTTGCAAACATCTTGCTATCATTTTACAGAAAATATGGTAGTGGATTCAACAGTGTTTCATCATTTGCCTCACAGGATCCAATGGCCCTTTTTGATAAAGGGCTTGAATATAATCAGCATAAACAGAAGAGGTCAAGGAAGGATTCAAACCGTGGTATTTTAATGATAGATCTAGAAGAAAATTGTCCTATATACACAGAATTAGGTTAAATTTTTTAGAATATAGAACAATACTGAGATAGAGAATACAAAAAATAATATGCAATCGCACTTAATTTTCCTTAAACCCTTTTCAATAATATTAATATATAGTTATTTTGTAATATAGATAGATTTGATCCTTTTGTATGCATTTATGAAAAAATTGAATAAGCTCTTTTGGTAAATTTAAGCAAGTCAACTCTTCTTTATAAAGATTTTGAATACTTCGTTGATACTTAACAATCTAAGTTTACCTTTATTGTTCCTCTAAACTTTCTTCTTTGTTACATTGTGATTTTTTTAAACGCAATTTATATTACTCGGAGTATAATAAAGATCTAAAATAATATTGATACAACTATGTAATTATATATAGAAATAAATAGAACATTATGCAATCTAACTAAAACAAAAAAAACACAAAACAGTTAGAAATACAACTTTATATCAATAATACATCTTAAAAAAGAGTATCATTATGAAATTTGTCTAGTCTCCTAATAACTAAAAACAGAAGACATGATATAGTATTAAAAAAGAATGTAGGAGGTTATTTTTGGATAATTTATCCTATGGTAAAATAGCAGCAGAGCCAGCCTTATTTAACCAACTGTTAACAGTAGATTCAGATAAAGTAGCTTCGAAGGTGTCTTCAACCTCAACAATATGTACAGTTTTATCATCGGCGTCGAAGATAACAGCAGCTTTCATGGTATTACCTACTGGTCTGACAAAGTAATCTTGAGTACCACCACCTTGAGTATCATGAATATGAGAAATTAACTTATCAGAACCAGGACTTAAAATTTCAAATAAATCCATTTCACCACAACCGCTTTCCCAACAGGAACAGTCAGCCTTACCATATTGTAAAGTTCTTGGAATCTTAGCATTCAATAACCAAATAGCTGGCATATCCTGATTATAGGCAGTACCCACAGTATCAGATGGCATTTCAAACTCAAAGACAAAGATTCTAGAAGAACCACCAAAACCATGGTAAGCTGGGATACCTTCACGGTAGTAACCACAGTCACCATTTTCACCACTGCACTCAACACCAGAGAAGATTATATATTCTTGACCAGATTTCACGGTAACATCATCTAAAGCACAAGGAGAAGAAGCACCGTCCACACCGTTAGCAGCAGCAAAAGAAATAGAGTTACCGAAGCAGCTAGACCAAACACCACTTCCAGCGGTACCACCCATGTGGTTCATAAAAGTACAATTTGTAGTGGAACCTGGAGTGTAGTAAGCTAATCTATTCCAGCCCCCAGGAGAAGTGACGATAGATGTTGCGGAAGGGGTGGTTTCTGGATTAGAAGTAGAAGATGCAGCATTGTTAGTGTTGGCATTGGTGGTAGTAGAAGAAGAAGAAGTTTCGTCAACGTTAACATCACTGACAATTGCTGGAGGAGTAGTAGCAGTTGCAGAAGAAGGATTAGTAACGATTTCTCCATCTTCATTTACGTATACAGTGGAGGTAACTTCAACATATTCAACAGCTACATCTCTCTTGTGACGATGTTTATTTTTTGATACAGTTTCAATACAGTTTTCATTATCCAGCTCTACATTATCTCTTTTCTTTAATGAAGTCCCAGTAGTTGGATAATAAACACCAAATTGTTTCAAATTCAATGGACCTCTAAAATGGACAGATAATTCTTCATTAAATGGAGCTAAGCTGCCAGAATATTTGAAAGGTTCAGAGGTACAGACACAAGTTGATTCATCCATAGATGTAATATCGTTATAGGAACCGGATGTACCAACATTGGAATAAATAATAGCATCAGTAGGAGAACAGTAATAGTTTCCATCACTAGATAATTGACAGTTGGCATTAATTAGGTTAGCCAAAGTTGTCAAGATGATTGAACTCTTAACAGTATTAAATTTCATATTGATAATGAGCTACTGATCAAATATGGAATATATAAATAGAATATAATCTATAAATGTCTCTATTTTTTTGTTTCGCTAAAAATACAAAAATGTAGGCTATTTATTTATTTTAGCTAATTTGAAGGAAATTTTAAAAAAAAAGGAAGGACTAATAGTTGGAATAACGGTGATTTGGTAATAAACTTTGGAGGATTCAAACAAAAAAAATATGAAATAAAGACTAGATATACATTTAGTGTTTGCTGGCTATCAGAACAACAACTACGAAGTAATAAAAGAAATCTAAACTACACTAAGAAGCTCCACGAAGAATGCCAAGACGTGGAAGGTGTATATCAAAACGACTACGTGTACTCGATGAAAATGGAAGAAGTACTGTCGAAGAATACTAGTTCATTTTAAATACTTTCAACTCTACTCAATGTTTATCTTCCTGGGAGATGAAGAAAACAAGAAAGTAAATAAACCTAAATATAAATGCTCACGACATGAAACAAAATTGGGGCTCGACGCGAAAAATCGTCCAACAACAACAGATGAAAAATAAAATAAGACTAATTAGGTAATTTATATAGATTATTTTTTCCTGATTAGAAAAGAATGTTTACAAATTTAGAAATTCGACCCAGCAGAAAAAAAAAAGGTTTGGCTTTCGTATTAAATGACTATACGAAATCATTATTGACGAATGGGAGTTTAAAAAAATTATTTTTTTTTTTGACCTTAGAAATTTTGAAATAATAACATTAAAGAAACTGTTTTTAAATTTAGTGGTGCAGACAAAAGATTGGCCGTTTTTAACGGAATTAATTAATTCTTCAAAACTCTAGTCAATTTTATGAAAATAAGGTATTAATATGTTTGATTACTTTATGTTCTAGTAAACCGCAAAAAACTTCGGCTGAATCCTAAAATATCTATAATGTTTTTATAAAACAACTATTGAAGAGGCAGATATTCTCAAAAAAGAAGGTTCCTTTTATTGTTGGGATACCTAATCTGATCATTTACTTGTATACTTTTAGATAAATTCTAAGATAAAAATTGATCTTGGCGGATGGTACTTCGTGGAGTTTTTGTTCCCTATAACATGTGATATAAATTTCATCTGTATGTAATCATTGTGTTCTTTTATAAATATCTACTTGATAAAGTACAATTCTATCTTTTTCGCCCTCGGAATCAAAACCTTATTAGAAAAGTTTTTTTGCATATATGTAACGATCCTACAGTTTCCAAGGTTGTGGCATTTTATCTGAGACTCAAGATAAATAAACGATAAGAAAACATTAAGAACGAATCTGAATTGAATTAAAAGATATCTCCCTTTGGATTTTAAGTACTCTCTGAAGTCTTATTCCAGTGTTATTATTGTTCTTTTCTTGATGCGTTAACATCTAATCATTTTGAGAAGTAAGAGTTTCCTTGCTTGTCATTTATGCTGGTTGCTCTTCTGCAGTATTATTAGTATTATGCTTATTTATTTATATACCATACTAATATAGATTTGAGCATTCTAGACGACGTAATGTTTCTTTCTGATGTTTTTAGGGGTACTTTTGATAAGGTATTTTTTTTTATTTTTCTTGGGGATTTGATAATGGCTTTAAATGGAAATATCTGGAGTGCTATACAATTCCATCTTTCTTTTATTTTTATTTCAATAAGAGTAAAAAAACAAGGATTCTATTTGTTTTTATATTTTCTATTATAAATAGTTTGTGCAACGTTGTATGCGTAAACTGTGTCCTTCTTTCTTTTGAGTTGTACGATGAAGTATCTAATCTCTAAAATAAAATTTATAGATAGGCAAGTAGTTAAAAAAGAAAGTAAAAGCTTTTAATCATCAGATAAATTTTGGCATTATTATAATGTTTACTATCTTTTAAACAAAATAATTTAAAAAATTCTTCTTCGTCAGGTTTCTTGGAAGATGTTTACTACGCAGAAAAGTTCTTTATATCAGAAATTTTTAGATTTTCTGTGTATTTATTTTTACTTTTAAAAGTCCTATGTTCCACAATTTAAAAATCTGGCCAAGAATGATTCGTACACAATGAGAAGTATCTACTCTCTATTTAAAAATTTCAAAACTCTGCGTGTTGGTATAAAAAATTAGAATAGATAATACAGCAATGTTTATTGCAAGTTCTTATACTTTGATATTACTATCCGTTTTACCGTTACAAATATTTTCCACAGATTCCTAACAAAAATTTTTGTTATTATTTTTTCTACCATCTTCCAATTATAGTTACTTTTTCTGCAATAAATTCCAACAATTCTTTAGAGTTACTCCAGTGAACTATCCTTTATTTACCATTAGCATAATATTTACAAAACAAGAAGAAAGATTCTAACATCATCATGGCTGTTCAAACACCAAAACAAAGGATTGCAAATGAGAGATTTAATAAGAATATTGAAAAAACAAGAAAATATGGTAAAAAGAAGCCAGATAAAAAAAATCAAAAAAATGCATTACCAATTTCTAAATATTGGGTTTTTGCATTGTTATTTTTATTAGTAGGTGGTGGTGTTTTGGAGTTAATTAGTCTTATATTCTAAAAATAAAGAATCATTGAATGTGAATTCTTTTATCCTTTTTGAACCTAACACTTGAAACAATTATTCTAAGCCATTAGTGATGTGACATATATCTAACATATATAAGTGCGTTGCTTCTTGTATTTAATTATTCATCATGAATAAAAATATTATATATAATATTACATACCGTATGAACAAAACAAGGATAGCATATATGTATGTATGTAGGTATGTATTTATGTGTATGTAAATTTAAATTTAACATTATTGTATTATCCTTGTTTCAAAAATGTCTTTCGTTTCTTCTTTGCCCTTTATTATCTTTTTTGTACATTACTCTTCTATGGGTCCTTTCTATGACCTGATAAGAAGCTTTCAAGTGAGATTTTTGCCTGTTTGTTCAATATATATATGGTGAAGGAATTAATTAATATGTACTCAATTATGATTTTTTGCACTCATTGTTTATGGGTTTCTTTTCCATTTTTTTTTGCTTTGACTTGAAAATTCAATTATACTGATATAGAAGTTTTAAGGTATTAATTTTCAAAGAAATAACAGTTATCTCAGGTCGTGCGTTGCATTTTAATCATCGAGCTGTTATGTAGTTTTCTTATACAATCTTGGTTCCATGAAGAAATTTGAATAATGCATACCTATGATTACTAAATGTTCTTTATTTACAGTAACCAAATCTAGGGTAAAGGCATTCTATTCAACTAATAAAAAATTTAATAATAGTGACTTTAAAAATACTAATATTGAAAGAGATAAATTACCAATTCTTAATAGTTCTCAAATCATTAATGGCAATAAAGCAAGATTGATTAAGAATCTGTCGAAATCTCAACAAAAAGAAAATTATATATCTAACAAAATAGCTAAAGTCCGTGAAATTTTTGGAGATGACAATAAATATCCGGACTATTTGTCTTACAATTTACCTCAAAACGGTTCTTCTTTATTCCATAATGGTTTGCCTCCAATCAAATCACCTCAACGGGCCAAAAGACTGTCAGTTACATCTTTGTTAACCAAATCGTGGTGTGAAATTAAATTTGCTTACGATATCTATTCACAAATCCCAAGATTTATCACACCAGAGTTGTCGCTGGGCTTAAAACAACATTCTCATTTAGAGTTGATAACACATCCGCCTAATAAAAGTCTATTGCAATTTGAGAGTCAATGGAGTGTACCTGAGGAGAAATTGATTGATCAGTGGATTCAAACCATATATAGATTGGTATCTTTATTTATTTATGGAGAAGCTAGAGAAATTCCCTGTTTTGCATATATTGATTCGAAAGATGATAAATTTTCATTTATTGGTGATTCACAATCTTCTAAATACAAAGAATATTTTGAGAGAATCAATTCAATTGATTTTGAAGACTACTATAATAAAAACAAAAAGAGTCAATATATTCTTTTGAGCGGTATAATTGATCATTTAAAATTAAAATCAACTGTAAATAATCAAAAAGAAGGTCGATCTTTACATGCTTTGTCAGTGTTGCAAAATCCACATTATGATGTGCAACTGTTATTTAATGATATTAAACAAATAATATCTATGAAAAAATTGAGTATTGAAGTATGTGATGTTAAAACTAGACAAACATTCAGTATGCCAAAACAAAACTCTGTTATAAATTCATCAAAAATTCAGGTAATGTATTACATGAAGTTTCTGCTAAGTATGAGTAAGGATGCATCTACTACTTATCAAGGTTTGTTATTAAATGCTTTTGAAAGGGGTTATAATATTGATGAACCTATACATCCATTAAAAATATTTAGTTTGATATTGCAAAATCCATTTCTGATTTCTGATGTGAACAAATTAAAACAAGGTGAGAATATTGGATTTCCACAGTTCGATAATTATATAAAACAAAATAATACTACTAAGATGGATTTGTCCATGTATAAAGATAAATTTGACAGGTCATTATTAAATGAACTGGATTCGTTATGTGATGTCTGGGAATTTCCATTAACCATACGGTATTTAGCTGTAAGACTATCCCAGCTATATTATTTTTTAGGTCAGATTATTTCAAAAAACTTATTAATAGAATATTATTGCAGAGGCGTTAATTTTGAAAACCTTCTCTTTGAATATGATGAAGCAATCTTAATGATACATCATATAAACTCCCTAAGATTTTGGTTTGGGAAACGTGATATTGAAACATTTCAACCTAATATCTATAATTTTTCTACTTTTTGTAAAAGCTGTGATTATTATAATGTTTGTTCTTGGAAGAAAAGGGGAAAAGAATTGTGTAAGGAACTAGGTAACACGCTTTCCTCTTTAAATGGTGATGTTTAATCGATTGAGTGTTTTATATTGTTGAATATATAATTTACATATAATAATAATTGTTTTAACACACTTGTTTTGTTTGATGAATTTTTATATGACTATTGCATATTTCGTCACATATCTTCTTGGTACGAAGTATGAATATTAATTATAAACAATCACGAACAAAATATAAAATTCTTAATTACGCTAATATAAGTAATATAATTTCCTTTTTACTTCTATTGGTCTGTTAAGAATTAGCACCTTTAGTTATTGAAATAAATAGTATACATTCTCCAGGTTATATTAATATATATATATAATATACAAAGTTATGATTAAGTTCTTTGGTTTTTTTTATTTTGTTGACGCAAGGCTTCGGAATCAAACATTCTAGTAGAGTTCATTTAAGACTAATATAATAAGATAAGGTAACTTACAATAGGATATTGGTGGTATTATAAGTTATTCCTTGGTCCTTTCCTTTCTATATAAGTAATATACAAGATACAATATTATACACTATACTCATTTTATCTTTGAATCTTCTTTACTATAAATTTTCATAACTTTTAATCACTTAGTACGATGAATTTAGATTATTAAACATAACTCTAATAATTATATTTCAACATATTTATATATAATTTATAGGGGTGATTTATAAAAGATGAGCAAGAGAAGAAGTATGATATGACAAAAGTATTGGCTTTATATATTTTCATATCTGGTACATCTCGTCCACATACGGCATAAAATTGTTAATAGGGTTTGTTTACATCTACCGATAAGCAAACAATACACTCTCCACATTTTGTTTTCAAGTGATGCTTACTAAAATCTAACTGGTCTACCTATTTATTCTAGAACGTTTGATTTCGGTCTGCTTACTCTTGCTCTATATGTTTATATTTATACTTCACGATTTTTAACTATTACCACTATTAAAGTTCACAACTTTTATTTTTCTAGATTAAAAATTACAACTTTATTATATTAATAATTGAAATATTATAGATCGTAATAATACTAATTTTAAATACAGATGTAAATCTGAATATTATAAAATAAAAAATTTAAATCTAGTTATGTTTCTGTAAGGAACCTAACTGGAAATCCAGCAGGTACGCAATTCCGAGGGTAACACCTGAGTGTCTGGGTGGAGGATTGGTACAGCCATGTGTGCAGTGGCTTGTATAAGGTATTGAATCTGATTGGAGGATTTCCAAGGAGCGATAATTATATCAGATCTTGTCAAGAGGCCTTTGATTATTGAGAGATATGCTAGGGGTAATCATCTTATTTAAATACATCTTAGTAATGATATTAAGAAGTAACTTTTAATATCATATAAGAAAAAGAAAAACAAGAGGAAGAAGAAGTAATACTACTACATCAGGGTTATTAATTAGTGATATAGAGAGCTTACGTAAGAGTGTTTATACTTATACCAATTGATATGATTCATCCTTTTACATACAACAACTCTTACAGTTTCTTACAATGTACAAATAATAGGAGCTAGAGTAGTTAGTTAACATACAAAAAGTTACATATTCTACTACTTCTTGCTTCTTATCTCTAACCTTATATAATAATTCTTATAGTATCTCTTAAGATGCTATTATACTTTACAAGCCCCTGTATTAAAGAGAAGCTTATAAACGTATATATATCTGTGTATGTTAATTTTCTCCAAATTGTGTATTATACACAGAAAATAGTCAAGAATCATTTACCTAATTTAATGTTCGAGAAGTATAAAACTTTCGTAATATCTGCTTGTCTATTGCATTAATCACCTTATTGTATCAGGAATATACTACTTCCTTACAGATGTACTTTTTCGTCACAAACGATCTACAGATGAGAAAAATATCAAAAAAACTCCGCGACGGGGAATTGAACCCCGATCTGACACGCGACAAGCGTCCATTCTGACCATTAAACTATCACGGAACAACATAAGAAAGAAAGCACTCACGCTGGGGGTCGAACCCAGAATCTTCTGATTAGAAGTCAGACGCGTTGCCATTACGCCACGCGAGCTCAAATTCCTGAACGCTGTTGTAGTATGGTGTGGTGAAGTTCTTTGTGTATTCCAGGGAAGCGCAAATAATATTAATAGTAATTCAAATAATCGAGACAGTAATCAACTATAGTCGATAGTATAATTACTAAACGGTCTTATATATTAAGCGACTTATATCGAGCTAATGTACTTATTCGAAGTTACTTGACTTGTTACTTGCTTGTTGTTCTCTTTTTTTCATATATAATATATAAATTATTTACAAGAAACGGTTATGGAAGATGATCTTTTATCTCCAGAAAACGTTGTCCTTTTATATGTTTTCTGGAGCTCGATCGATTATTCAGGTTACTACATTAATGACTTGACTGATTCAACCCTAAAATTTATTATATTAATTTAGGTGCACTACTGGATTAGAACTGCATCCCAATTCTCTAATCATGGTGATTAGTAATACACGTGGGACTTACTAAAACAATAGGTAAATTCTAGATTTGCCAAGGTCTTATGTAATCCAATCTTTTTATTATGCAGCATCTAATGTTGTAGCACATGTATGGCTTACTAATACACTAATTGGTTCTAGATTCATTCAGGATCTTATGTAATCTTGATGGTTATAACTATTCTATTCCACAACAAACGCTGTTATAGTTCAGACTTATGACCAATTTTTTAACAGTACTATTGAACGAATAGTAAGGGTAATAACAAATATATAAGAACGTTATATATAACTAGGAGAGTTAAGGGTTTATTGCTTGTTTTTTTTGTATTATACAATGTGCTACATATAATTATAAATCAACCAAACATATAAATTTAGATACCAAGATACTGGTCCTTTATATATGAACTATGGGTTGATAGTTTCTTATTTGAGGTTCTGTAACGACTGTCACCGTAGATACATTTCTCCTTAATTAGCTATTTAATGTTTCATGAATGTTTCATTTTGTTACATAGTATTCAACAATCATATGGGATTTATCAATAAACCCTAAGTCCTATAAATCCAAACTAGAACTTTTTCTTGACCACCATCACAAAACCCTAACAATATTTTTCAACCCTAATCGTTTTTTTCTATATAATCATGTTGGAAAATGAGAGTTTATTACTGTCATTTTCATAAGAATTATTTTTAATTAGTTTTTCTATATATTATGTGGTGTACGAATGTACATAATATCAGGAAAACATTTTAATTGTCACCAAATATGTCGTTCGAAGATTTGAAAAGAAATGAAAAACTTTAAAAGAAAACTTAAAGTAAATAAAAGAATTTATACTGTGTACACTATATAATAAGTATATGCATGTATTTGGTACAAAACAAAATAAGCATCTATAACTTAATGATGTCTACCATTACCATGGACGCTGAAGGCTCCAAATTCCAACAAATCATAATATCAAGGTTGACCTACAACATGGTTGATTGTAATATGAGATGATGAGATTCTTTTGTATATTTCGGGAAAGTGCAAATAATACTAATAGTTATTCAGGTAATCGAGACAGTAATCAACTATAGTCGATAATATAATTACTAAAACGGTCTTATATATTGAACGGCTTTTTATTGAGCTAATATATTTATTCGAAGTTACTTCTTGTTACTTGCTTGTTGTTCTATTTATATTTATATATAATATATAAATTAGTTGGAATTTGGAGCCTTCAGCGTCCATGGTAATGGTAGACATCATTAAGTTATAGATGCTTATTTTGTTTTGTACCAAATACATGCATATACTTATTATATAGTGTACACAGTATAAATTCTTTTATTTACTTTGACTCTTCTTTTAAGTTTTTCATTTCTCTTCAAATCTTCGAAAAACATACTTGGTGAAAAATAAAATGTCTTCCTGATATTATGATACATCTGTACACCACATAATAAACAGAAAAACTAATTAAAAATTATTCTTATGGAAATGACAGTAATAAACTCTCATTTTCCAACTGTATTTAATATAAGAATTAAAAAGCTTCAATAACCTAGTGATGTCAATCATTTCCACAAACATTAAAACCCGTGAATTCTACAAACAATAATGCCAAAAATTTACAGTATAATAATGACACACAACATCCTAAATACTGAGAGTATCGCTTCATATTCTAATACATATGTTGCATTTTCAATGAATAATTCACAACATACCTTGTATATCTGTTGAAATATAATTAAAGACTTTTTGGTATTCTAAATTTGACAAACTAAATAACTAAAACGTTATAGAGGTTTCTATTGAAGACTAGTCAAAAATAAAATGGATTGCACGATGTATTCTTATGTATTGTGTGCTAGTGATAAAAAATTAAAAAAATCAAACAATATAAATTAGAATTATGGTACTATTGATATCCAACCATAAATAAACTGAGAGCTTATAATACCACCAATATTACATTATAAGTTTATATTTTTTCATTGTATTAATTTTATAAGGAATTTTAATAAAATGTTTGGCACAAAAGTTTTTTTCTCAAAAAATCCATTAACTCCAATAATTATCTGTTTATTGCCTACAATGGATATTTGCCAGATAAAAAATGCTCTCTATATGTTTTTAATTTTTTATTTCACAAGATATAATACTGCTCATTTCTTGTTAAAACTGATTTTAAAAAAGTTAGAACAGTTACACTATAACATATCACCTCAAATAACATACTAAAATATGAATTTTTATTATGTATGAACATTTACGAATTATATAATTGGTTGAGCCTAACTATTAAATAGATTAGTCCTAACTATTATCAATATTCTTATTAGGATTATTATTATTGCTCATGATATCCCTCTAGGTTAGACCTATCAGATAGAATACAGATGTTAACGTTAATAATTACATCTTGCACTGTCTCTCAATAATTGAGGGTCTCTTAAGTAAGTTTGTTCCAAGCCTTTCGCCTTGACATTAAGCGTTACCCGCAGACTACGTATTTCAGGATTTCCAATTAGATTTTCTTACAGACACATCCAATATAACAAAAATAATTCTATATCGAGTATTATATGTAAAAGCTGTCCAGAAGATTTATAAAGAGGTCTTAGAAGAATAAATTGGGTAAAATAACACTAGAGTATATACAGTTAGAAGATAACTTCAAACAATAAGATCTATGTTCAACATCATTAACGATTGTGTAAAATCGTCATAGCACATAACCTCAATTAAAAAAAAATTCTGCCCTTACATCTCTTTAGATTTTACCATAACCCCATACCATGTTTCCTCATATATATCAGATATTGAAAATGTAAGCTAACCTTCAACTTTTAAGGTATGTGATCCGGTAACTCACACCTTTGCTACCTTTTTTAAAAGTGATCTAGATGAATTTTTTATATATTACTCAATATAACTTCGTGCAGATGGTATATACATATATATATTCATACTTTCCTTAAATATATTATAATTATGATTCATCTACAGGATTAATTATTACTCAGTATATATCCAGAACACTATACTTTAAAGAAAAAAAAAGTGAATAATCATTCACAAAATCATTACACTATCTATATACTAATGAACTGTAATATTGTACAAAAATATTCAATTCTCCATAAAAATCACAAAAAGTTTCCTTTATCATCAAAGGAAACAATAAGAGTATAACATATTCCATACTAATAAACAAAATTTTTGTAAAAATTTGTGAATTGCTATTATTATTATTTTTTATTTGTCATATTTACTTTTCCACATAGGTCATGACTAACAATACAATTAGAACGTGAATTTATTATTAAACCAATCACTTGATACTGTGGCCTCACAACATATCTAGAATTGGAAAATAATAAAATAAAATCTATCTCAATAAAGATATGGCGAAAGTAAAAGATAATTCCAAAAATTCCCTACATAATCTAAAATGATTCTAAAAAGCGAATCATCAAAGGTGATCATGAGGAGACGGTCTGGTTTAATTATATTTCAACCAGCAAAAACACAATCTCGGACGAATCCTCACTGATATGCGTATTTCCCGTGCATAAGGATGGTTTTTTTAGCGTAAGAACAAGTAAAAGAGACTAGGATATCATAATAAAATAAATAGAACAGTGGAGGTTAAACAATTGGTTCGTTAAAGTGGGCCTGAACATGAGAGCCACTTATTTCATCATTTTCATTCCTTTTATAGGTTATGGAAAATCTAAAAAGAAAAAATTCTGTTCACGAAAAAAAAAAAAAAAAAAATAAAAAAAAGTCTCTTTCTTCATGATATTATTTTTTCCGCGGAAAGAAAAATTTCTGAAAAAAAATAACACGTAACGGAACAAACCAAAATTAAACACGGTTAGAGTCCTTTGGCTAATGGTGTACAAATTTGAAGACTTTTTTGAAGGAGAATAATGTCAACAACACATAACAAAACAAAAAGTTAGTCTTTAAAGAATAAAAATTAACTATTTGAATAGAATTTGCTTACTAATGTATTTGATATATTCATTTTTTATTTCCAAGAAATAATAATAATAATAATAATAAAGGAAAATTTAATCCATACACCCACAGTAGAAAATATACACTACTCTTTTTCGCTCGTTTTATTTTTCGAAAACTTATAGAAAAGACATTCTTATTTATGATAAACATGAAAGTAAAAATAACAAAAATAATAGTAATATTACAACACTACGATATTGAAATATATATTGTACAAAATGTCTCTTGATTTGTTATGGGCGCTACTGTTGAAAAATTAAAAACAGATATCTATAGAATAGATGATTTAAATTGTATATTTATCTAATCCATAATTTTGTATTGATTAGGAGAGGAATTATAACAATTCTTTCTATTTGTCTTAGCTTATGTATATACAGAGACAACAAAATTAAATTTCTAAGTCAGAGTCAGAGTTTAAAAGTGCATCTAAGGCATTATCTTCGTCGTCACGGTCATCCTCATCAAAATTATTATGATTATGTTTTTGATCTAATATCTTCCCATTGCTTAAGTGCGTATTTATATTCTTCTCATCGCAATTTTCAATTGCATTTAATTGTACATCATTTGTGATAGGAACTTTTAACATATTATAATTATCTCTCTCCAATCTCTTTACCATGCATTTAGTCCTATTCATTTCTATAATTGTCATTCTATCTTTTTCTTTCATATTTTGGAATAAGTCCAATAGAATTTTAATCTTATTAGAATGTGATATTTTGCCTACAGAAGTAAATTTATTCATTGTTGGTATTACGTCTATTTTTGGAATTGCTTTAGGATTATAATATTTTTTAAAATATTCTATATCATCATTTTTTAAATCAATGGTATATGAAATTTCTTGTTTTATTCGTGGATCATTAGACAAATCAGTACTATTCACTGTCAATTCATCTACTTGATTTGGAAAACAATCTATATTCTTAGTCATTGATAGAATTTCATTACTTGAATCTTCTTTCGTTACTTCAAAGTGTTCATCATCACTTAAATGATCTTCAAAATCATTGCTTGAAGACAATGAATTATCCTCATATTTATCCAGAATTGTTAACTTAGGTTTTTTAACACTATTACCAGACTTTGTATCCTCATCTAAAATCCTTTTTTCGCCATCTGATGTAATTATATATTTATCAACAAGATCACTTGCTTTTAATATTCCAGTTTCCACATTATCTGGAATGAAAAATCTTTTTGAACTTTTTGATTTATCTTTCCCTTTTACGCTCTTTAATTGATCAATAATCGTGGGGCCTTTTACCTTTTTCCCACTAATATCTTTTAACTTTGTATTTTTTGACTTTGACAATTTATCGTTTTTATTCTTATTTTTGGTGTTCTTACCCAACATACACTGTGTAGCATAACGAATAACTTCATCTGTATTCTCAATGCTATTAAGTGCTTCATCTTCTTTATTTATATTTATGAAAACTTCTTCACAACGTGGAGTGAAACTCTTAGGGATTATTCTATCGGAATGTTGATATTCAATACAATCCTGACTAATCAATTTTTGTAAATTTGAGTAATCGTTCATGGCCTGTTCAAACTTATAGGCCTCATTACTACTAAATAATAGTATGACGTGACCATCTCTTTTTCTGCCTGTTCTACCCATTCTTTGAATGTTTTTAATAGGGCTACTTGTAGTGTCATAACAGATTATTAAATCAACCTCCCCAATATCTAACCCTTCCTCACCAATAGAAGTACAAACAAGGACATTATATTCACCATCTTTAAATTTCTTGATCACTTCCTTTTGTTGTTTCTGATTCATACCATTAATCTGAGCCTCTTCTGAGCTAGCTGTTCTTCTAGCACTTCTTTCTATACTTTCCTGTTCCTTTTCTTTTTGTTTTTTCAATTGCAATTGTTCCTCCTCTTCCTTCCTTTTCAGTCTGTCGACTTTCTTTCTTCCTTTTGGTTTGTTTTTCATTGTAAAACCAACATCATCAAATTCCTCTTTACCTCTTGCTTGACCAATGAAAATATGAGGACGAATATGATGATCATTCATAGAATCAATACATTTGACAATTTCTAAAGCACTCTCTCTCAATTCAGTGAAAATGATCACACGAGACTCGGCTAGGTTGATGTCTTCCTTAAAATAATTCTCTAACTCATTTCGAATATATTGTAACTTCTCATGCCCCAAAAATGATTCATTTGCTAATAAGTTGTCACATTTTTTCATTAATAATTTTAGGATAGGATTAAAATAAAAATCTGCAGCAATCTTATTAGTTGATTTTCCCAGGTTATACTTGGTTGTAAATTCTTTATATTTATTTTTAAAATAATTGTAAAATGTTCTAATGCCATATATTTTAATTCTCTTCAGCATGTGTCCGACATGATTTAATAACTGTAAAATAAAGAAATTCCTCCATTTAATACCTTCAGGTATACTGGGATTAGCAACAATCTTTTGACTTTGTTGCATGGCTTTGAATGCATTGATATTAGAAGGTGGACATTCTTCATAAATTCCTAATTCTACAGCTTGTTTCAAAGTCGGTGTAATGGCAATACCTAGTTGTTCAATGATGTCCTCAATCTCACAGGTGAGTTGAGTTGAGACTTTCGTTATCTCCTTGTGTTTCATATATGGAATAATATCCAAACTTTCTTCAGTTCTCAATTCAATCTTAGATATATTCAGATTATTAACCACTTCCTGAACATTTTCTAATGTTGTCCCTGGTGTTGCAGTTAAAGCAAGAATTCTATATGATGTATTAAATCTGTCAATAAATTGAACTACATTTGAATATGCGTATGACCCTGTTGCCCTATGAGCTTCATCGATAACCAAACATATGATATCTTTTGGATCCAACACACCTCTTTTTAAGTCATTTTCCACTACCTGTGGTGTGGTAAAAAATACTCTTTTTTCTTTCCATATCGTTTCTCTATTCTTTCTAGTTTTGTCTAATAGAATTGCCGTTTTATCATTGGGAATTCCAGTAATCCCCAAACACGCTTTAATCTGCTGTGCTACCAAAGGTCTAGTCGGTGCCATGAATATCACTTTTGCATCTTGAGTCCATCTAAAGAAATTTAACATTACAGTAGAAGCAATAAATGTCTTACCCATACCAGTTGGAATTGCACATAAAACATTAGTTAATAATGCTCTTTTAACAATATTATATTGATATTCTCTTACTTGATAGTTTGTGGGATATATGTAATAGGATAGAACTGTCAAATTTTCTGGTGTGTTACTATCATTATCTTCTAATAGAATACCATAGTCTTTGGCATCATCATGTTGATTAAATTTGTGATGTGTTGGGCCATATGACACGTCGTGAATAATTTCTTGATAATAAACTTTTTGTCCAGGTAGTACATGATTAAATAGATCTCTTTGAACAGGTAATCGTTTTTGGAAAATTGTTTTTTTAACAGCTTTATTTATATTTTTTTCATAAAGGGCATCAAAATCTGCATCATCTTCCAAATCACTTATACTCGTCCCATCCATTATTTACTCATTTCACAACATTCATTAAAACTGAGAAAGAGATATAAAAAACGAAGGACAAAATATGATGAGGTATCACACAGATACAAATATTAGTAAGTATGTAGAACTATCAATTAACTGCGTATCGTTATATGTGAAATACTACTAATAAATCTCTTTCCCGTTGATATTTTACAAAACAAATAACTATTTTCAAATACAAATGTTTAATAAGGGAAATATTGGTAGCAATAATCTAATCTACTAATGGTTATCGTGTTTCACAAAGCATAACTTTATGGAGAAATAACTCTCAGTCATTTTTTTTTTGTAAAACCTTTCACTGTATATAAGATTCTTTTTAAAAGAATATAGATTATTTCTTGGCGATTATTTCTGTAATTTTCCGTACAAATTTTTGCCAATAAAGTCAGAATACTTCTTGTTAAATATACATGAAAAGATAGGGAGGTGTGCGTATCTTGATTCAAGAACAAACACTATTCTGTAGATATATAAGACTGGAGGACAAGAAGCAATTCCTATAGAGAATAAAGCCTTTGACTTTATTGAATGAACAAAGAATACACTCAAGAAGGAACAGGGAGGATTTGAATAAAAATAACAGTTATATTATATTCCTTGAATAGAATAAACGTGAATTAAAATCACAAGATTAATATCCAATTTGAAACTATGAATTTTTCAAACAACAAATCTACAGATATAAATTCTAACACTGAGGGTTTATCAATCCCGTCTATTCCAAAACACAGGCCTATCAGGAAGGCATACACAGTAGATGCTACTCTTAAAATAACTTCATCAAAGCCACAAAAAAGAACAACAAATGTTTTGGAAGAAGCATTTGATAATGGTGTTAAAATTCCAACTGTACCATTGCATAGACCTGTCAGGAGAACTACTACTGATGAAATCAACAATTTGATAAGAGACACAAATGAAGAACTGCAACAAATGGAGAAATTAGTCACTAAACATACACATGCACGTCCATCAGACATATCTAAAACACAAGATACTAGTACAAATTCTTTTTCTCCCAGAGCATCTTCTGATTTACTAAATGATTTTAATAAAAAATCGGAACCACCAGTGGTTCCTCAAAGGCCACATTCCAATAAATCGTCATTGTTATCTAATGTAGAAAACAATTCACAATCTACAGATGTAGATAGAACAAAGGCTATGAAAGGCACAGAGACCACTAGTCTATTGCAATTAGAATTTTCTGCAATAGATAAAGAATCAAATAATTTTGATTTCGATAAGGAAGACTATAAATTGCCACAAGTTCCATTAAAAAGACCTATTAAAAGGCAAAGTTCTTTAGAACCAAATGAACCATCTATGACAAATCCTTTTTTTGACAGTAAGAAGAATTACTGTGCAATAGAATCAGTAAATATTCCTGTGAAACTAAAAGAAGGACCAACAGAAATAACAAAACCCATACAATTTAATAAAGAAGATACTGATTTGATAAAGGAAAAGAATATAATGGAATCAGCAGATACTGAAACCAGCTTGGATTTCAATAATTTTTCAAATACAAAAGAATTAAATAATGCCGATAACGTCAAGCAGGACATTCAATCTTTTTGCCAAAAGAATGAACAGACAAATGATGGAATCAATAGTTTAGTTATCAAAACAGAGCCCAACCTTAATACAGAACGAGAAATTAGCAAAAATTATGACGATAAAGAGATAGAAAGAACAATCGATATTAATGATAATTGTGTTGCTAAAAATGAAACCGTTGAAATAGAAGAAACTGGGGATGAATCTGATTGTTATGAGAAGAATAATAATAATATCCAAAACAATGAAATTGTTGGGAACATTGAGAATACTAATGATCGGACAGAACCTTTAAGTGATGTGGAAGATAGAGACTTACTTTCACAAAATATACCATCAGGCAATGCTGATATTGAATCTTCCAATGTAGAAGAAGAAAAAAGAGCATTTGAAGATGAGGAGAATGAAAAATCTGGAGTTGAACCATTGATAAATCCTACATCATCAAATTTAGAAAAAATATCATCTTCAATATCTACTGCTAAGGAAAGTAACAAGGACCGTAATTCGAAGAGTACAGAACAAAATATAGTTGTTGAATCAGACTTGGAAAATAACTTAGAAGGTGGTATTATTCCAAAAGATAATCCAGAACCACTACTTGAGAAGGAAGAGAACGTAATTACTGACGGTAATTTGAAAATAAATGAAGATAATATGAATTTCTTTTCCGATGCTAATAAAGAAAATTCTTCAGAGGTGTTGCCAACTAATATATCTGTGTCAAAAGTGATACCACAAGTTCCTCTCTCAAGACCACAAAAGAGGGGACCACCACCAGTCCCTAAAAAGCCATCATCAAAAATTGCTGCATTCCATGAAATGCTACAGAAGCAGCAAATGAAGGACTTTGAAACACAAGATATAAAACTAATAAAGAATGAAGAAACTGGTAAGCAACCGCCAATAAATATAAACTTTATCGATAACTTAAACAAGTTAGTTGCCCTCCCAGGTATGGTACCACCAAACCCAAATTCTATTTCTAAGGTTGGTAATAATGAGAAGATGCAAGATAATGATACTGTTGCAACAAATGGCAAATTTGAATCAGATAAATCAACCACTAAGAAAGAACTTCATGATTTGCGTCAGCGGAGAAGTAAAGGGCCTAGGGGGAGAAAACTTCCATCTAATGTAAACAACATGACTAAAATTGTTGTTAAGAATGAAAATTATGTGGTTAAAGTTAGACATCTGTGGTCCTTGAAATGTAAAATAAATAATTTTACTGCACAGACTCTAGAAAATGGTAGTTTAGTTGTGACAGAAGATGGAAGGTTGAACGATCAACAGAGTGATGTTATGGATGCAGATTCTTCAAAAGCTACAAAAGAGCATTTACCTGAAGATGATTTGGTTATGGGTTCAACAATTCATGCAGAGTCCAGAAAACTTTCAAACTCGACAATATCTTTAACTGATAGCATCCTATCTCGAAACGATTATAATGATGAAGCCATCTTGAGAAAAGAAAAAGACTTTGAGACGACTACTGAAAAACAAATGCAAGGACACTTCATAGAGAGTGACAGTGCGATTGCCGATTGTATTAATGATTCATTTGCGACTGACTCAAAGACATCAACAGTAGGCAGTCTGAAACCAATTGTCACGAGTATTACTGAAGAAGGCAATATTAATTCAAATTGAATTTAAGAATTTATCACTAAATTTTCTGATAAATTTATAAATAACTAATTACTTCATATCAATTTATGTGTATATATATGTAGAATCACATTCTTTTATTTGTTTTTCTTCTTATGTGTATAACGAAATTAAAATTATTTTATTGGGTTTGGTGAAAATATAAAGAAAAATCAAATAAACCGCAAAAAAAATATTTAAAAGCATATGAATACCACCTCAAAATAGAAATATTTCATTTTAAAGCAAACCGATACAGAGACAGTTAAACAAAAAAATATCATTGGTACATAAGTATATATGACATGTCTGCTCAATCTAGGAATATTCAAAAAATTAATAATGCTGAATTAGAGGCTGGAATACTGAAGCCTGAGTTATCATGGCATAATGATTATAAGGATCAAGCTTACATATTTATTGGGGGTTTGAATAGAGAACTAACCGAGGGTGATATATTAACAGTATTTTCCCAATATGGTGTTCCAGTTGATATACTTTTAGTACGAGACAAAAATACTGGTGAGTCAAAGGGTTTTGCATATTTAAAATATGAAGATCAAAGATCTACTATCCTTGCAATAGACAATTTAAATGGTGTTAATATAGCTGGAAGAAAGATACATGTAGATCATGTCTTTTACGAACCTCGTGAGGATAACAGAGAATATAGTGAAGCAGTCAAAAAAGAATTACGCAAAGATTATGTTAATACACAATCTTCTGTTAACACAAGTGAGAAAACGAAGATGGGATCCTTGGATCCTTGGAAAGACAAGGCTTTTAAGCATGAAAATAAAGATTCTGAAATTAGAGTTAATGATGATCTTAATGATCCAATGGCAGAGTTGTAAAAAAAATACTGAATATTTACAGAATTTATCTTGCAAGGCGTCTTTTATTTTATGGATGCTACTTCAAAATTCGAAATATATTTCGTTCGAGAGCTTTAAAATGTTATAATAGATGCTTTTGAATTGGAAATCTACACTCAGTCACATATGAGACTTTAATTTATAAACAAAAACAATACATCTCAGGATAGATGATAACGGTTATGTTAATGTTCTAAATCAGGATTTATACTACTCTTCTTTCATTATGGTTTATAATATTACGTGGGCTATTGATATTTTTATTTTATGCTAATTTATAAAAGATAATGTTTCAGAAATAGTTTTATCTATCAGATTTTATTTTTTTTTTTGTATTAGTTATTGCATTCCATGAGTTTACCACTTAAACAGTTAGTTCTTGGGGGAATATTGTGAATAAATATTAAATATATGCATAAAGATATGTATGTATATAAATTAAAGTAAAGTTTTGTAAAATATTACTTATAATTCATATTCTTGCAACGAAAAAAATAATAAAGTGTTAAAGTTTAATACAAACAGAAAATGATGGAGAATTTACCACTAAGTCTTCCACAGAGGAGGTATATTGAACAAATTTTACAGAATGTCCCTTCATAGACAAAAGTTGGGTTAGATCACTAGTTAATGCGTTAAAAGTTAATGGGGACATCATGTCTTCCTTAGATTCACTGAAATCAATAAATAATTGTAGCTTTTGGAATAGTAATGAATGAGTAATTTGACTATATGGATAATGCATTAAATCAATGATTCTATTAGTTAAACTAATAATGAGTTCCTTGTATGTGGATATTGGAAGATTTAAAGTAAACCATATTTGCAATAATGGAGCCTTTTTATCTTTGGGGAAATCATCGAATTGTAACACTGAGGATTCTAAAATATCTATATCTAAAGTAATTATACTAACGTATTGGGATCCTTGTAAATTAAAATTTATAAATTCGTGATGATCACTAGCATCATCAAGTGCATATTCATTATTGTATAAATAATGCCAATTGGAGAATAATGAACAATTATCTAAAGAAGATCTTCTTCTATTTGAAGCGACATCTGATATCCTCGAGGAAATGGAATCAAATGCTATAATACTTTGTTTTCTTGCCTCATTATTGGAAAGTCCAATCAGACTATTCTTTCTAAATTGGGATGGCGATATTGTATCTACAGGTGTTATCTTTTCATTATTAAAAATATTTGAATGGAGCTTTTCATCAGGTATAGGCAATGAGTCACGATGATTATCAAAAGAGTTAAAATTGAAATAACACATATTGTAATTGGTTGCAACTTCATTTCTTTGGAATGGATCAGTCTCTGAGACTTTATCATTTTGTAATAATAATAGAGTTAAATGTTTTAACATGGAAACAGGAAGATCGAATGGTTGAATAAATTTATTATTTTTATTCATGATAATGGATCGTTGTAATTTACTTGCTTCTATAGTAATCTTAAAGGACGGACCTGAAAAATTGTTATTTGATCTAGATGTTTTTGTGGCAGACATCAATTCTTGTAATAAATAACACTGTTCTAAGGAATCTATATTAAAGTTAATGTTTTTGATTTTGTTAGAATTTTTGGCTATGTCCATATCTTGGTTTATAAAAAGGTCACATAATAAACTGTTGGAAAACAAATTTATTGGGAAAGTATAGATAGTATTGCTGATGATATCCAAATTTTGGATACGATAGGGACATGAATTTAACCAGGACAGTTGTTGTAAGTCATTTAATCTTATCTTAATATTCAATCTAATGGAATCTTCTCTTGTATTATCATTTAAGTTTAAATCATCCCATGGAATCAAACAACCCCCTACATCCAAATTTCTAACCTGATTGAAATCACAATTGATGAGTTCAACAATTTTGAAATCCAATATTGATAAATGTAAAGAATTAATTTGAGGGAACCTTAGATTTTTAAAGATTGGATCCGATGATCGTAAGGTTGGTTTTATTGTCAAACATTTAGTGATTTTAGAACCATTAATGCTTGGATAAGACACATTATTGGAAAATTCATTTAAAGTGATTCTTGCACAAGGAGGTAATACAAATGTTGATTTCTCATTTAATTTATTTGGGACAGGAAACTTTAAGTATTCGATATTTTGAATATTAGTGCAATATCTTAAGAAATGTTCCATATTGCATGAATCGTTATAATTAATTCTTTTAATAGTCACCAAATTAGGAGCATAGAACCGAATTGTATTATCTATAATATCTAAAGAATATATAGCGGTTAACTCTTCGACGTAGGTAGATGTAAATAATGTTTCAATATCGATCAAGTTTTCTTGAGATGGATATTGGAATTTTTTCTCACCAAAAATATATAGTTCAGCCAAAGAACTACGAAGTGAAATATTTCTAAATGGTTTAAAATATAATTTACTTAAGAAATTAGTATGAGTCTTATAAAAGACACAAATGTTGACACCTTCATGGCATGAATTTACTATCCTTGTCAATGTATTGGACAAATTTTCACTATATGGTCTTATTGTTTCAATCACGATCAAAAGATTATTAAAATTAGATATAAAATGACTAAGTGATATTTCCTCATTTACAATATATTCATCATTTATATCATCAGATATAATGTGGATATGGTTTGAAAAATAATTATCACTATTGATATTGGTATTAATATTAACATTAACATTATGATTATTATTATTATGATTATCATTAAAATTTTTAGATATTAAACATTGGAAACCTAAAATATTTTGGAATTGGGATATTAAACCATCTTGTATGGTAATGATACCAATTTTCTTAGACACCAAATCCCGTATATGAGAAGAGATCAGAGACCATGAGATCAATGTTCGTATACTATTGCTATTTTGTTGGACGATTAATTCTAGAATTTCATCTGGAAGTGTAAGCATACTATCGATTATGTATATATTGTTATGTCTTCTTTTCCTGTTTAATTCTTTTCTTTTTTCTGTTTTTGTGATAATTTAAACTTTTTTCGGACTTTTAACTGTGACGTATTACAATTACAACAGCAAAAAGATAGAAAGGGTGATTTTTGTATATACATATGTTGTGTATGTATGTATATATGTATCTACAGTGGTTGATAGATATACAGATGGGTATTACACAAGATATATTTATAGAAAATTGAAAAATAACAACAAAAAAAAAAGAAAGAAAGAAAGAAAGAAGGAATCGAAAAGACCAAATTCCTAATCATGTCAAATAGACAAATCAAATACGTTGATAAGATGTTGTAAAGATATTATATTTGAGTTATTGTAGGCATGAATCATTTAGGTAAACTCATAGATATTTTTACCAGTAAAAATCGAAAATTAGAACCCTACAACTGGTAGCACCAATAAACAAACAGTTATGTTTGGTTTACTATTGCATATTTATTGGTATTTGTTAGTTCTGCTGTATCTATTCCCATTTTACTTGTTGTTTTACCCAGTTGTATCTATCTCTTCTTAATAACGGAGTCCAGTCCAATATTACACGTTTTCTTCCAAACCGTCTTTCTGCGCCAATTCCCGGCTCTTTTCTTTCTTGCTACTTTCTTCTGTGTGTTGTATTTTTTTTTTTTCCTGAAAGAAAGAGTGACAAGCGAAGAAAAAGAAAACGGGGAAACGGGGAAACGGAAAAAAAGAGTAAAAGAAAACAAAAGAGGGAGGGAAGAGATAAGGGAATGGCCAAATTGAACAAAATAGAATAAAATAAAATAGAAGAGAGAAACAAAGGAATAAGGGAAAACCGATGGCACTAACAGGAATTTCTAGGAAACACAAAAGAGAATAAAAAAGAAAAGATGTGTGTGTGTGTGGAGGTAGAGAAAAGGGGTCCTTATTGTCTCAAAATATACGGGAGTTCATTGTTCTGCAAACTACATAATAAAATACAATCATTTCCTTAATAATTTTGTTTATTATTTTTATCAACAACAACAACAACAATAACAATAACAATAATGTTTTAAAAGTTTATTTTGTTTTTTTTTCTTCTTTTTTCCATTTTGTCATAAAACATCCGTTATGCAGTGTATTTCTGTAAATAATAATAACAGTAGCAAATAGAGAAGAAAGTAGGATGGTTATTATATAATAGTATCAGTATCAGTACAAAATAGTTCCTCCCCTTTCCCTCCAAAAAAAAATTTAATCTTTGGCACACTATATATGGGTAAATGTAGATAAAGTATATAATGTAATATATGGATAGACAGATGAACAAATGAGACAGATAAGTGTTTTGATTGAATGATTGATGTCCTTTTGCTTGTTAGTTTGTTGTTTCTTTCAAGAATCATCAAATCCTTTTTTAATAGGTCTACACTTCTTTTTTATGTTCCCCCTCCCCTTTACTCAATCCAGTACCATTGGTCGTCTGTTCTCCAAAACATTTTATAATGTTTATGAAAATATTGGAGGGAAAATGAAAGGGAAAAAGGTGTTTTAATTCTGATGGTCTGTCATGTAGTTATTATTAAAACTACGATCTATTGGGGGAAATTCAAGAGACAAACTTGATAAATTTACATTACATAACAATTGTTTTGGGTTGGAGAATGAAATAAATATTTGTAAAAGCTCGATATTATTAAGGTTATAGTTTTTTCCTATTATCTCTTTTACACAAGCATATATATATATATAATAGTATTTCTTCTTGTACACTATTTGAAAAGATTCAAACATTTAGTAAATTATCTATATTTCAGCTATTTTAAAAGGGAAAGAGAGAGAGAGATTGTGTGTGTGTGTGTGTGTTTAATAATAGAAATAATATATACATAAAGATTAATTCGATATTATGGCGTATACAACCAAATTTTCTATAACAGATTTGATTCATTCAGATCCAAGATATAAAACATTAAAAGATAGATTAGATGGGTTTAGAAAGGGTTCAGATGAATATCTGTTAGCCCTTATGGAAGAATTGCCATTGAATAGTTGGCCTGACTATAAGTTTTTCTTACAATGCCAAGCCTCGCCAATAAATGGCACTTCTCAACCAAATACAAGCCTGGTATACAGAAGTACTCTTTCACACAATCATTTAATTACTTGTACTGATCATCATTTAAAAACATATTTCGACCATTTTCAATTCGCAGTAAGAATGTGGCCGAATAATCATTGTCTTGGTATCAGACCCTTTGATCCAAGTACAAAACAGTGGCAAAATAAATACGTTTGGGAAACTTACCAACAGATATTTGACAGAGCTCAAAACCTTGGCTCTGGTATTTTATCCTTGGTGAATGTCAAAAACAGATCGAATTTAAAGGATAACAATTTCATCGTGACTATCCTCTCACATAATAATCCACAATGGGTGATCACAGATTTGGCATGCCAGTGTTACGATTTGACTAACTCCTCATTGTATGAGACCCTGGGAAGTGATACCTCAGAATATATCCTGAATTTAACAGAGAGTCCAGTTCTTTGTTTCAGTGTTGTTAATCTCTATAAAATTTTGACTATTTTGCCTAAATTAAAATATATAAACACTTTAATATGTTTGGATGAACAGGACGAACATAAATTGAATTCTATCAATGAAACATTATTGAATAATAGTATTAAAAACTCCCTGGGAGAAAAAGTGACTTTACACTCAATGAAGCATGTAGAGACTATCGGATCAATGACAAAGGTCCCCCTTATTTTACCTACTCCAAAATCTGTATATACAATCTCTTTCACAAGTGGGACTACTGGTTTGCCTAAAGGTGTTAAGATAACTCAACAAATTATTGCCTCTGGAATCGCTTTTGCCTTATCCACTTTCAAGATCCCTACGCATAAGAAATCAAAACAATTATATGATTTATGTTTTTTACCATTAGCACATATTTTTGAAAGACAAATCTTAGCATATGGCTTAACAAGAGGCACAGGAATAGGTTTCATCCATAAACCTGATCCAACTGTGCTAGTAGAAGATTTACGGATTTTAAAACCTGATTCATTAGCACTAGTCCCGCGTATCTTGACTCGTTTTGAGGCAGGTATTAAGACTAATTTATCAAGGACTGCCCTTCAAAGGAGTTTAGCTACCGGAATAATTGATGCAAAAAGTGAGAGATTCACTAGTGAATCCGGCACTGATAAGTCTATAATGAATTTTTTGGTTTACCACAGAGTCCTGATTGATAGAGTCAGAGATGGTTTAGGATTAAATAACACAAGTTACGTAATCACAGGATCGGCACCAATCTCAAAGGGCACTTTGTTATTTTTAAGATCATGTCTTGATATCGGTATGAGACAGGGCTATGGGTCCACTGAATCCTTTGCTGGAATTTGTCTCAGTGAGCCATATGAAAAGGACCCAGGATCTTGTGGTGCTATTGGGATTACAGCGGAATGTAGATTAAGAGATGTACCCGAAATGAATTATTTTACACAGAGGGAGTTAAAGGGTGAATTACAATTACGTGGCCCTCAGGTATTTTCTCAGTATTTTAAAAATGAAAAAGATACAAAAGATGCATTCGATGAAGATGGGTGGTTTTCTACTGGTGATATTGCTATGATCGACAAAAAGGGACGTTTATACATAATTGATCGTGTTAAGAATTTTTTCAAGTTATCTCATGGGGAATATATTGCTCCAGAAAGAATTGAAAATATTTATTTATCCTCATGTCCATTTATTACACAGATATTTGTATATGGGGATTCTTTGAAATCATTTTTGATTGGTGTTGCAAGTATTGATGTCGATGGTATATTAAAGCTATTGAACAATATCAGATATGATGATGGTACCAAAGAAAAAAATTTCATCCATTGGGATATTGATACTTTAATTGTTAATATTAATAAAAATACTAATTTGAAAAAATGTATATTAGTGGAGATCAACAATTTTTGTCATGATAGTTTGCAAGGTTTTGAAAAATTACACAATATTTATCTTGGTATTGATTTAATGACTGTTAGTAATGATTGTGTGACACCAACATTGAAAATTAAAAGGTTACAGACAACAAAATTTTTTAAAAATGAGTTAGATTTACTATATAATGAAGGATCTCTCTTCAAAAACAGTAAGTTGTAATTAAAATGATAAAAAAAAGTCTTTATAATTCTATCTATAACAATATATATATTCTCTATTACTTTGTATTTATCTACTTCTCCTTAGTTAAGTCTTTTTCTTTTCTAGTTGCCTTCTTTGTACAGAGAACTAATTTAAATCACACTTTCCTGTAATCTCTCTTTCCATAACCTATTTATTATCACCCTTTTTTTTTTCAATTGATTTAATTCATTATTTGAAAACCAGCCAGATTGGTTGAATTTTTCTTCAACAAATTTGAGATGTGATTCTTCTCGCTGTGACATATCCTTTAATAGTGAATAATAATCCTTTAAAGATATCTGGTCTTTACCATTTTTAGAAAGTATATCTTTTGAGACGTTTGATTCTTTTGAAATTGTGGTTATATCAGGTAGATTATCGTCTAGAGTAATAATGATAGGTTGGTTGCTGTCAAAAGTCTGTAAGTCCACCGATACAGTATTAGACAAATTATTTGAACTCTTCTTATAGGAGGATGGGAATGATGAAATTGTAGAAGGTGATGGATCTGTAGATGACGACCTCCTTGAAGTTATTATTGTATTTCCATTTATAATTTTGGTTTGTTTATGATGAGTAGGCAATGTAATATCTGAAGAATGATTTTTTGAAGAAATTTTATGATGAGCAGTCGTGTTATTACTATTATTATTACTATCACTTATTATTCTAATGATATTTAATTTCATTTTAGAACCCAAAGAAGATTTTCTTGATAATATAGAGCCATTTCTTTGCAGTGGAGATTGTTGTGATTGTAGTGTATTTGAATGTGATGTTGTAAGTGAAAGTGTAGTTGAAGAAATCCTTGATCGAAACGATGGTCTGTTTTTCTGTATAGAAGGATTGGAAGTTGCTTTATCATTATTAGATTGTAGAGAAGAAGAGGATGAAGAAAGAGAGGGCGTTGAAGAAACAGGGAGAATAATATTATTCTTAGTATTCGAACTGTCATGTTCAAAGGTATTAGATTGGAACAAAGGATTTGTAGCAGTATTATGACCAGTTGGTTTGTTTGACGAGAGTACATTACTACTATTATTACTATCAATATTAATAGTACTTGTATTATTATTTGAAGTCTTGGTAGAAACTCTTCTCAAAAGTGTGGATGAAGCCTTTCTCAATAATGGAAATTTTGGAGAATTAGTTTTAGCGGCAATTACAGAGGAAGCATTAGATGTAGGTATTGGTGAAAGAGGTGAGGAAGTAGCTGAAGTAGTGGAAGTGGAAGACAATGACGAATCTCTAATACGTCTATAACTATTTGATCTAGATACAGATTTGGGTATTTGAATATGGGTATTAGTTAAATGAATTGGTGTGATAGAATTTATTATTGGTCTATATGGTTGTTGTTGTGGGTCATCGTTTTGTATAAAAGTGTCTTGGCTTGTTAAGGTGGAGTTTTTTAAAACTGATTTCAATGAGGAAGAATGAGATAAACGAGTGGTATCATTCAAATCCATATTCAATGCACTGCTCAAATTTAATTCTTCATTTTTAATGCTTTCAACGATATCAACATTTGAAATTGGATCATTTTTCATCGCTGGCTCCGTCTGTTGAAGTAACTGTTGTGGTGATATTACTAATGATCGTTGTGCAATAGGAATCGGTGATATTGATGTACTGTCCAATACATTAGAATTTAAATGGTTTGGATGTGAATGTTGAGTTGAATGATCCATATTCACATTTAAATCATCTTTATTCGGTAAAGGTGGTAACAACTCTAAATCATCATTCAATACAGGTACTTTTGAAGATAAGGATGGTGAAGAAGAAAGTAAAATAGCGGTACTATCAGATATAATAACATCTGTGGTGGTATTAGTATCATTTTGGATGATGGTAGCAGCCGGGGTCACACTAGTGGATGAAGTTAAAAGCGTTGAATTGAGTGGATTGGTCAACTGAGCCGTAGTATTTATAGTTCCGTGATTATTTGCATCTGAAGGATTAGATAATTGGTCGGAATCTACTATCATATCATAGTCTATATCGTTGGGTATATTAACTGTATTTGTTAAAGATTCCTCTTTAATATCAGGTAACAGAATGTTGGCGTTATCCATGATAATTCAATTTGGTAGTTAATGGGGGTTATAGATATATAAAAATAAAATAAAATAAAATAAAATAAAATAAAATAATTTTTACTTAATGTATTTGAATATTCAAAATTATGTTATAGTAAAATTAGTGGGGAGGTTATAATATTTGCTTATATGTGCATACTTTGGTTGTAAACAATTTAAAGTTATCCCTTCTTAGTATATTGTATACATATTAGGATATATAGTACATACTTTGCGATGAGATTCTCTATATACTATGTTAGTAAAAAAAAAAAAGAAAAAGAAAAAGAAAAAGAAAAAGAAAAAATAATTAAAGAATAAGAAAGGGAAAGAAATAAAGAGGTAGAATTTTGGGTGTTGCAAAAGTGGATATGTTGATTACATTAGAAATAAGTAAAGAAATAAGTGGGGAAATATAGATATGATATTTACCTATTCATGAGAAAAGGAAAAGAAGATCACATATAATGGATAGGTAGATATACACATATACGTATAAAATATATACTTTTGTTTTGTTAGATAGGGGGGAAAGAAAACACTAACGAAGAAGTAAAAAAAATTATTTTCTCTTTGGTTTCTTTCATTTCGCATTTGTCTTTTCCGCTTCAATATCTTGAACAATTGTATTGATTTGATCTGAGGTCAAATTTTCTATTTGATTACCAGGCTTCACAACAGTTATTTCAATATTTTTGGCACCTGTTTGAACTACTTCTAGCAAGGCCTTTATTGTTAATTTAATTGTGTCGTCTACAGTAGAGGGTGGGCTTTTTGGATCATAATTTTTTTCTAAGAATTCTCTAACAGTCTTTGAATTTCTACCGATGGTTTGAGCAGACCAAGATGAGTAAATCCCACTTGGTTCAGTCATATATAGACGTGGTACCTGGTCTTTTGGACCATCAAACCCAGCAATTAGGGTGGATACACCGAAAGGCCTCACACCACCAGATTGTGTATATTTTTGCTGTATACCTGCGATATAACGGGTCATATATTCAATAGAAACTGGATCTTCTAAAGTCAATCTGTGTGATTGTGCCTCCACACGGGCCTTTTCAATCAAAATACGTGAATCTGCATTTAATCCGGCAAAGGACAATACAACATGGTCATCAATCTTAGCTATCTTTGATGGTGTGATTCTAGGGTCTTGCAGTTTAAGGGTAGATCTACGTTCACAGCCAAGTACCACGCAATTTGAACCTTTAACACCTACAGTGCATGTACCCCTCTTAACTGCTTCCATTGCATACTCCACCTGAAAGATATGTCCATCGGGTGAAAAAATTGATAATGCTCTATCGTAACCACTCATCTTTTTTTATTTATAGGTAATGCTCTTTATCTGTTTTTTTTTTTTGATTGTTGTATTTTTTAATTGTAACTGTATAATAACTTATGGTGTTTGGTGTAATAAAACGGGAAAGAAGAAAGTCCAAATTTGGAGAACCAGAAATAATGTATAGGCTAATGGTTATTTTTATATTTATTTTGAATCTCTTCGAGGTCTACGAAAGTATTCCACTTTTTATAAACAAACAATTGTAACACTCAGTGACGCATTATCGTAATACTGAAATTAATATCTAAAATAAAACACACACACACACATTCTCTCTCTCTCTTTCTTTTTTTTTCTTTTTCTTTTCCTTCCTTTGTGTGTGCGTTTTATTATCGAAGAGAAACAACATAAGAAAATTACAAATAAAAAATAAAAAATAAAAAATAAAAAATAAAAAATAAAAAATAAAAAATAAAAAATAAAAAATAAAAAATAAAAAATAAAAAATAAAAAATAAAAAATAAAAAATAAAAAATAAAAAATAAAAAATAAAAAATAAAAAATAAAAAATAATGCAACCTCCAGAATTCGAACCTCCCCTTCTTTGTTTGATTTTGGCGAAGAACTGCAGATTAGAATAGAATAAAAAAAAAAAGGAAAAGAAAAGAAAAAAGAAATTCTCCAAACGAATTGCTTAATTTCACTCAGATTAAGTGGGTCTCCTCAAATAGAGAATAATACAAAAAGCAAAAAAAAGAAAAAAAGGCATATGTTTTAGGTTTAATTATTTAGTGGGTGGTGTATATATTCATTGGGTTCATAATAGTTAATAGATTTTCATATAAACAGACACCATCAAAGAATCGATATTCTATTTTGTTTTTCGCATTATCTTATTTTTTTGTTTTCTTTTTTACGTCTTTATCCTGTTGATTCCCCCAGTTCATAATATGACAAGTTATCAAGATGCTGTACAATATATTGGGAGCAGTTGGGTTAATTTGTTGCTCCCATTTTTACAAGGTTTCATGTTGGGTTTAGGTGAGTTGACTGCACATGAATTAGGATTTAGATTCAGCTGGTTCAAACATTCTGTGACTACAAAAATCTTTCCAGAATCCAGAGTAAGAAAGGTATCCACCGTACTATAGGGTTTGTGGTATGTACAATCGAACAGACACTTATTATTATATATTATCATTATAACTTCTTTTTCATTTTATTCTTCTAATCTATGGTTTTTTTTCTTGCAACCCCTCATACATACATACATGCATACATGTGTATATATGTATTACTATGGTTATCTTATAGATTATATGTATATATATATATATATATTTTTAATTTTGGTTTTCCCGGATTCTTTTCCTAATTTTTTTCCGCCTCTCCTCTCCTTCATCTTCACCCGATCTTTCTGCGCAGATATTAAACTTTTCCAAAATTGAATCTTTTTAATGGTTGAAAAATATAACATGACTATTTTATTTCTCCCAGATACAATATTTGTTATCAATATCCATATGCATATTATACACACATATAAAATATATAACTATTTCTAGTATTAATATCATTGTCGTTGGTCTCTATGCGTGTTATTTTATTAGTAGTAGTAGTAGTAGATTATTAGTCGATATTATTATATGCGCATTTAAGGTTTTGCTTATATTAGTAGTCCAGCTCTTTTTCCACCACTTCTGTTAATTGCTGTGATCATCAAGTCTTACCATCGTCATGAATTATTATAGAGTTGGAAATTCTAACATAAGACATATAGTGGTTAAATCCCTGGATATTTCATTGTTTAGAACTTCTATCTTAAATGGAAGATTTTATAGTTCGCAAAATGTATTATTTAACAAATCTATCGGTACTACCACATCAGCAAATCAACAGCCTTCACAACAGCCACCAGAAAGAAAAAACCTTTTGTCTAAAATTAAGGAAGGTGCAAAGCACTATGTTGATGGGACCAAATTACTAGGTTACGAGATTAAAGTATCTACTGTTCTTCTAGGGAAACTTATGAGTGGATACGAATTGACCCGTAGAGAATCTAATCAATTGAAACGTACTATGTCCGATCTGTTTCGTTTAATACCTTTCTCCGCCTTCGTTATTATCCCATTTGCTGAATTATTTCTACCCATAGCACTTAAGTTTTTCCCTAATCTATTGCCTTCAACATACGAATCATCACAACAGAGAAAGAGAAAACAATTGAAATTGGTCGAAATGAAACAGTTGAGTGCCAAATATATTAAGGATACATGGAAACTGAACCAAGTTGAGAAAAATAAATCTATCCTACCTGATACTGTAACTGCACAAAACAAGGCTTTGTTTGATGCATTCTTCAATAAATTATACATGGGGAAAAGAATTCCCTCAATGGATATATCTTTCACCACACATGAAGTGAAAAATGTGGCACTATGGTTCAAGAATGATACCATATTGGATAATCTATCGAGAGATCAATTAATCGCTATGGCTAAATTTATATCGATTACACCATGGGGTAGTGATAACATGTTGCGTATGCAGATTAGACTGAAGTTGAAAAATTTAATTGATGATGATAAAAGATTGGATTATGAAACAGTGGCCTCTTTGACGCCTGAAGAGTTACACACGGCTTGTATATCTCGTGGTATCAAAACTTTCGGTACACAGGTAACACAAGATTCTTTGCGCCGCGATTTAGACGCTTGGTTACAATTAAGATTGAAAGACCGTATCCCTAGTGTATTACTAATTCTGTCCTCCACATTCACCTTTAATGCAGGCAGTAAAACACCATGGCCGTACGATAATATGACCGTTCAATTGTCTGAGAATGCATCGAATTCAAGAGTACTATTTTATTATAACGCACTTCTACAAGTGTTGGCATCAATTCCTGATCCTGTATATAATATGGCCAAATTAGATATTCATGAAATTATAACACCAAAGGGAGATAAAGCCACAAGATCACAAGAAGACCAATTCAAATTAAAGGCTTTAAAGGAACAAGAAGAGCTGATTAAAAAAGAACAGCAAGATGCACAAGTAAGAAAAGATGTCAGTTTGCATACAGATCAACGTGCTGATTCTGAAACATCTTTAGATGATGATGACAATCAACGTACTTCTGTTGGAAAACAGTGATGATAGATTTGTTGTAGAATTGGCAAGCATTGCTCTGATTATACATATATATATATATATATATTTATTTATTTATTTATTTATTTATTTATTTATTTATTCATTTTTTATTAATTTTCATTTCATTTTTTTTTCCTTTGATAATATTTGCAATATTTATTTTATTCATTCAATGTGCGTTGACACTTATTGAAGACAACATATATTAGTCCCATATGATAGATTACCTATATTATCCATTTGCTTATTGTGTTGTCTGTTTATTTATTTACCCTTGTACTGGGTTTTAACATATCAATCCCTTGTTCCCTGTTCATTTTAATCTTGGCTTTGTTTTATTAATCTTATTGCCGTTATAGAAGAGAGAGGTAATACTAATCACGAACGAACATGAGTCTGAACGGGTCCGCTAAAAAAACACTTCGGAAGTCACGGCTTTTTTGTATATCCTTGATTTTTGTGATATTAAAAATATCTATATATTCGTAGGGTGGAGAGGAATTTATACCGAAACAGAATTTTCCGAGCCAATTCCGATGAGTGTTAGCGGAATAGTTTTTGGGCTGTCCAGAGATGTACGTAAAACGGAAAATGGTTAATGGATAATTTGTTACGTGACACAGCGTCTCCCCTCCCCTTTCCTCTCTATGTTGGAGAACATTTCAGAAAAATATCTTTATGTGAACTGTGGTCTCCGTCATGTATTAGTAATATGATCGGTTGATGTTTGTCTAAAAAATTTTAACGATTACTAATAGACATGGTCATAATTCATTGATTATGTGATAGGACAATATTTTATATATACATTAGATACACAGATAATCTTCTTCTTTTTTCTGTTTCTTTGTAAGCTTTAGTATGTCGAACTCATGTATTTATTCCTCTTTTTCTTCTTATTTGGTCTTCTTTCGTTTGAAAAAGTATTGTATGCTAGTTATATTATTGCTCTATTGAGGTTAATCTAATCCAACAAGTTTTTATTTTTTTTTTTTTTATTTTTTGCAGTCTGTTTGGTTCTGTTCGAGTCCATATGCTCATTTTTGTCAAGACTACTGGGAATTTTCTTGAAATAGATCTGCTAAAGCAAAGTTATATCTAGAAAAGAAAAAATAATATAAGAAACTAAATTAAAAATACAGTAAAAAAACAAAAATTCTTATTTGATTGAAAATCATGAGTGCCATAGAGGGATCAGCGAAAGAACTAAAAGAAAAGGATCAACATCTACCTGAAAATGAAAATGAAAATGAAAATGAAAATCAAGATAATTCTTCAATAAAAAATTTAGATGTGATTGCAAAGAGAAGAAGACAAAATAGAGAAGCACAAAGAGCTTATCGTGAAAGAAAAGCAAATAGAATACAAGTGTTAGAGCGATCAATGGGTATCTTACAAGATATGGTTACGTCATGGGAAAAAAAATATAATGATTTAAAATTGCAATATGATGAACAAACTGTTGAACTAAATACCCTCAAGTTGAGACTACAAATCGGTGATAGAGTCCCCGCTGTTTCTGATTCCACAAATAAAGATATGGAGAAGGGATCTGGACAATTTTTGAATAGATCTACCAATTCATTGACTAGTCTCATCACAACTATCCCCCCACCACCAGCTACGTCCGCGATGCCATTAACGGCTACAGAAGAACCGTATTCAGCTAACACTTTTGAAAGGATTAAAAAATACATGATAGGAGACAAGTCTTCATCAGTAAGCACATCCCCGAGCTTAAATAGAGAATCATATCAAGGATCTGTATTGCCTTCCCCTGGCGTATCAAAACCATTGCATTTACGAGGACACACCAAAAACAATTCCAATAATTTTGTCGCAATTAAAGGAAATAATAATTACAATAGTCTTCTGTACATGTTGGACAGTATATCGAAAAGGACTACTGTGTTGCCTCCATTGAACCAAGGCAAAAATAATGAGATAATAGATAAGCCTGAATCACCTTTATCATCAGCCACGTTACAATGATATTATTACATATTGCCTAATCTATATCTTTGTAGAATATATCTATATATATATATATTTATTTATTTATCACAAAATATGGAAGAATTAGCATCAATAACTATTGATAAACTATTATTCTCTACAGAAGTTGAAGACACAAAATATTTAATAATGATTCTAGTCAAATTTATAAGGGAGTAAAAAATGATTTTCTTAATTCTTTGTCTATCCCTTGTTTTTATTTGTTGGATATCTTGGAAAGAAACTGCAAGAATAGCTTTTCATTGAATAAAAGATTATTATGTTGCCTTACAAGAAAAAACTAGCAATAAAATTAAAAATAAAGATAAAAGTAGGTAATTCATTCTAGTTATTATCATTTGTACATTTTGAATCTTAGAATCCAGTTTATCCTTTTCTACCAGGGACATTACATCTTTCGGTTTCACATTGAAAAAATTTATGCTCCCAATCGGATTCGAACCGATGATCTCCACATTACTAGTGTGGCGCCTTACCAACTTGGCCATAGAAGCTGTGAACTTGCTGCATGAGCTCTATAATAAAAAAGTAACACTATCGAGATTACATACGATTTTATCTGAATCCAAAGTTATCTATTTTGTTTTAAGTACAACGTGTCCATTTGTCACCTTTTTTGTACAGCGTGTTCATTTTTCTCTATTACTGCGCCACCATAACATATTGTCCTAAATGTTCTATGATCTTCAATTACATTGTTATAACTAATAATAAAGATATGGATTACTAATCTATTAATATATCAAGTTGAATAGTTGATCAAGTTACAGAACATATATAAAAAGACAACATTTTCTGGAGATGAAAACTAGCTTCTGTCATTCCTCTCTATTGGAAAATGAGAGTTTATTACTGTCATTTCCATAAGAATAATTTTTAATTAGTTTTTCTGTTTATTATGTGGTGTACAGATGTATCATAATATCAGGAAGACATTTTATTTTTCACCAAATATGTCTTTCAGAGATTTGAAGAGAAATCAAACACTTAAAAGAAAAGTCAAAGTAAATAAAAGAATTTATACTGTGTACACTATATAATAAGTATATGCATGTATTTGGTACAAAACAAAATAAGCATCTATAACTTAATGATGTCTACCATTACCATGGACGCTGAAGGCTCCAAATTCCAACACTCTCTTATACATAGCTTATATATTATATACATAAACTAAGAAGGAGAACAAGAATAACAACAACGATAAAAATTAATATATAAGCGCGATAGCCATCTAATATAAAAAGACCTTATTAGTAGCTGTCTTACCAATTGTATTAATTATTATCTTCGATTATTATAGTATCTGTTCGATATCATCTGCGTTTCTCGACTAATTATTAAACTCTAGACCACTTCATACCACAACAATTTGTCAAAAATGTGAAGTAATATTTTATCTACTAATTTAATTGGGAGATATAATTAATATTTTATGGATATTTTATTTAGAATATTTAATTTAAAGATAGTATTGATTGCAATCAGTAAACAATTATGATATAATCAAGTATATTATATGGCTCTGTTGGAATTTGGAGCACTTAGTGCTCATGGTAATGGTAGATGTCACTGAGGTATAGATGCTTGTTATCTATTGTTTTGATTATTCGTGTACATTTATTATATTGTCTATATAGTATAAACTCTTTTATTTGTTCCAATTCTTTTTTTAAAATTTTTTATTTCTGCAAATCTTAGTAAACCCATTTAATAAATCATTAAATATTTTCCACATATCAAGGTAGATCTGTACACCACTTAATATATAAAAAAACTAATTAAAAATAATTCTTATGGAAATGACTGTAATAAACTCTCGTTTTCCAACAATATATTTACATTTATTATTTATTTATTGGAAGTATAAGATCAATATATGTGAAACTTTTGGCTGAAATTTCAAAATTCATGAGTAGCCAGTACTACTTACAATAATATCTTGAATATTGATTATAGAAAGAGCTATTAATAAATATATGCAAATAAATCATCTATCTCCAAGTTGAAATTGTATAATGGGACAAGAAAAGAAGGCAAATAAGTAATTTTGAGAATTCTTTTTAAATATATTGTAAATATATGATATTTATAGTCCTTTATTAGTAAATATTGCATAAAAAAGAATAAAGAAACTTGCCTATATTATATATGCTTATTATTGTTAATAATAATTGTAGTTTTAATAGCGTCACAGACATATTTTCTTGTATTCTTTTTTTTTTGATATCCATTCGACAGTTAGAACGCAAATAAGTAAAAGAGAGTATCTATGAAAAACCAAATTTGCTTTAAATGATGAGTATGTAAGAAGTCTTGATTGGAAATTTTGAAATACGTAGTCTGCAAATATCACTGAATGTTGAAGTGAAGGACTTGGAAGAGCCGAAACTTTGAGTCCAGGTTGTGAGTGTATTCGAACAAACGAATGAGCTTCGGATGGATATTGGTGACAAATTACTGAGAAGCTTATTTAAGAGACCTTTAATTATTGAAACATAGTATCAGAGGTAATTGTCCGTATTAACATTCGTATTCTATCAGATAGGTTTAATCTAAGAAAGAATAACACGAACGACCAGGACCAATTTATTTAATAGCTAGAATCAACCAGTTATATAATTTGTAAGTGTTTATATATATATATAATATTCATATTTTAGTATATTACTTGAGATAACCCTTACATATTTTTTTTGTTTTTATATTTTGTTTCCAAATTTGTTTTTACAAAATTTACTATTGCAAACAATAAAAAAATAAATAATCAATAATACAAAACTCTATTGCTATGATTAATTCGGGCAAATAATTTATATGTAGTATATATGTATATAAACATACACAAGAGGCTCTTAAATCATTTTATGGTACTGTAAATTAATTATCCTTAAAAGAACATTGATAGTTATAGTAGCACCAAAAATATTATTCAAAGTACTGTACTTCTACAACAGATAAATAGATACACTACTAGTTAATATGCAAATTTCTCAAAGTTTTAACGTCTTTTTTTTTCATTACAATAGTACTACCACAGTATTTTTACCAACGTTTTATTAATACTTTAGCTGGGACAATTTTACATATATGTATCACTTTGATATTTAGACTAAGTACTAAATGTCTATATAACATTTTTGATATATATACATCAGAATATTGTAAGAGAAACTCAGCAGTCTTAGTCACCACAACTTTATATTGGGGATATAAATATTATTCAACTTTTCAGGAAGTTCTTTTTTTTAAAAGTTTATCCAACTTTAAAAGCCTTTGTTTCCACTATCCTACTTTATATTGTAAAAATCTATTGTTCCGTTTTCAGTTGGTGTACAGACATTATCAAAAAATACAAAAATAAACTATTCTCTACCATTAGAGCAATCATTGAGGATAGAGTAGTGTTAAAAACGCAGATGATCATCAATTATGATAAATTATTACATCAAAACTTTCATGGTACAATAATAGCCATTCTTTATATAATATCTATCTGTGAAACCTACAATAAAATGAATATCTTTTCGATACAAACGGAGGGGTTAAATTTCAAGAGTGATTTGTTCATATTAACTAATAAAACAAATGGCCAATTATTATTAAGGACTATGCATATATTAAATTTCATTTTAAACATAATAAATAAGCTTTCTTAGAATTTATTTTTCAAGTTTTTGAAACATTATATTTATTTAGAGAAATGCATCAATGAAATGAAAAGAAAATTCAAATCCCACCTCATTTGAAGTAATATTTTTATTGAGATTGTTCTAGAAAAATAAAAATACTAATAAAACGAAATACACTGATATATATATATCAAAGACTGAAAATAACTTTATATTTATAAAATTAACATCTATAATAACATTTATTTACAATTAATATCTATGAATATAAAATTAAAAAGTCATTTAACATCTAACTATAGTTTTATATTTCTATGTTTTTTCTTCTTTAAACATCTAAGAGAGTATGCTCTTAAAACATTTTGAAACTCAGTAGGTTCAGTATCCAAAACTGAATTAAAGTCTACATTCTTCTTTCTTTTAGGAGGTACCGTGTTTTCCAATAATTGTTTAATATTTTTAGATATCCTAGAACTTTTCAAAGATTGATCTGTTTCCTTAACAAAACTTTGAAATTTTAATGCTTCTATTTTTTCATTTAAATATTTACGGTAAGTTGATACCATCTTTGAAGTATCATGGATGGGGGTAATAGTTGCTTCAATCTGCCATTGATCTACATCAAATGGGTGAAAAAAATTAGGAGTATCAAATAAGACTTTTTGGTAATAATTTTTTTTAATCTCTTTGATAACAAATTTGCGTTCTTCCTTTGATAAAAACTTTTCATTAATATAATCAGGTAGATTTACTGAATTCTTATGATGTCTTTGTTTATGCAGCACATGAACTTTAAATCCAATTATACTTTTATTCTTTTTAACATTTTTAATTAATGTTTCATACTGGTTTTTTATTATATCCAGTTGTGTTTTTAAGGAATCAATATCTTCAAAATTACTTATTGGTGGTAATGGTATATCTTCATATTCATCAGTTAATGGGAAAGCCAAGATATTTAAAACTGGATATGAAATTGTATACCCATTTTTTAATTTCACTTTTAATTTCTCGGTCTTAAAAATTACCTTCGCAACTTTCCAATTTAAATCCCTCTCTTTTAATTTGAGCTCCACAAATCTTAATACATTCCTCAATAACACAATTGACATTTTGAATTCTGAATCCGCTACTTTATTGGCAATTTCTTTTTCATTTCTTTGATGGTTTATTATAAAGTCTTCTTGACCAAATATTTTCTCAAAAATATATTGTCGTTGATCTAATATTTTTTTAAAAGCGGTATTATATCCAGAATGTATGATATAGTCAATTTCTTCTAGGGGTAAATATTGAAAGCCAAATATCTTAGCTATATTATGATATGCTAAAAATATCCCATCCATGAATCCCATCCTTGCTTGCAAAGAATATTTTAATAAAGCAGATCTTATTACTTCAAAAAATTCTCTTTCCAAAGATTCAAATTCACCATAAACTTTATCAATTTCGTAACCAGTGAAATTACCATATTTTTGTACATACGATAAGTCATGCCGAACACTCACCACTGCTCTTGTTTTCAAATCGAATATCCCCGAACCAGGTAAACGATTCCCATAAGCATCTAACTGGGATCTAATAATAAAATCATCTATTTTTGAATAATGATAGTGTTCTTCTTTATCATCTGAATCCCGAGTAGTCAAAAAATCTTCAAGCGAATGTCCTAATACTGACAATATAATCTCCCTATCTAGACTTCTATCTGAATCAATAGATGTTATAACGTTAGTTTTTCGTCGAAGTAGAACTGTAGCAGAAAGTTGGGCACCCCTGGTGAAATTATAGTATTTATGAGGGAAAGTATTGGATACACTGGAGTTTTTAATGTTTAATTTCCTAAAATTAGATAATAAGAAATGTAAATGTGATAATACAGCTGTCATAGAACTTGTAGAAGATATATATTTTTTAGAATAGAATTTGGCTATTTTAAGCAAATTTTTATCTTTATGTGGTGTAATAAAAGATATCCCTCCGCTTATTTTGTTTTCTTTGCCAAAGTCAATAATATTTTCAACTTTTCTTTCTAAGAAGTTAGGAGAGATTGTTTCAACTTTTGGATCAAAATTATATACACCTGATCGATTATCGTATAGTTGATGTAATATGACTGGAGAATAAAGAACACGATCCAAACCAAACGCTAATTCGGGAGGTTTAGAAAAACATGTAATACCTAATTTATCTACATTTAACAATTCCTGCTTTGTATTTTTAACGTTAATATTGATTGTAATAGAGTCTGGTGAGGGGTTAATAACCTTATATAAATCAAAAGATATATCCGCACCTCTTGTAATAGATTTATACCTGTTATTGTTGTTATCATTAATACTTGACAGAGGGATTTTCCTCTTAGACGCTACTTTTGGTGAAGTTCTTAAACTTCTGAAAATAGGTCCTGTCACAACAACTGCATATTTGAACAGTTTTATATATGAAAATTTATTCAACTTATAAAACTCACACTTTCTAATCATGAGGAGTTACTAGACAAAACCACTTAGGTATTTTCCAAAATCTTGGCTTATAGTAAGTAAATCGAACAGGCAGCACATTAGCAAAAAGTAATATTTCCCTTTTAATCATTCTTTTTTAAAGTAGCTCGTTAAACACTTTTTCATTAACTACTAAACTCAAGAATCAAAAAAAAAACCAAAATAAATACATACAAAAAATTATTAATAGAATACCAATATATTAATACCTTTTAAAAGAATACTATAAGAAAAACTTATGAAACATAGTAATTTCTCTATCGCTGATTACATACAAATAAGCACGATCTATGGTACTCTAAATAAACAAGATGTAAAAGAAAACCCAAATTAAGTATAAAGCAAAAAAAAGTAACTGAATGTATATAAATATAATTGTTAAAAAGAATTGTAATATAAAAATCTTGGATATAAACATTTCTACTTATCTCATATTTCTAGACGAATAGAGTTTATTATATCATCATCATAAACATATATGCAGTAAACTAAAAATCAACATGAAATGAAGAAAACTAACAAAAAAAAGCAAACATTGGCTATGCAGTCATCAAATGTTTTACCATTATCTGTAAACACATACGTAAAGCCTCGTGTTTCCACAATTGAATTCATACGTCTAATTAGTTTCTTCTATTGAGATAGCCTTCTCAGAATGTGAGTTTATATCATTATCATCATTAACTGAATTCGGTAGATGCTCACGATCATTACCATTCATTAAATCTTCCTTATTCGAGCTTATTGGATAGTCCATTCTATCAGAGTCTTTATTTACACCTACTTCATCTAAACCATCACAATTACTATTATACTGTAGATTGTTTGTAGCAATTTTATCATTCTTTGTCGATTCAGTTATTTTTAAAGCTTTCACATAATTTTCTAAGTTTTTCCAATTTTCATTCCTTTGTATTCTTCTTTGTTCCGTCTCCTTCCTACTAGATAAATATAAGGCATTACAATTCTCATATAAGGCAGGATTAGTCTCTAAAAATATTTTTAAAGCTTTAAATGCCATTGCATGGATGGCCTTATTCCATGAACCGGAATTTATAGCTTGCTCAACTAACATATATGGATCTGACAATACAATTGGATCACCATTACTATTCAAGAAAGAGTTTGATGAATCTAATTCCAACTGTGATGTTAGTTCATACAATGGAGGGAAAATAATTGGTAATATGACTTCGGCATTTTCAATACAGAGATTTAAGAAGTATTCATTATTCCAATAACTTAAAACTTTTTCAGAAACCTGAAAATGTGATGAAGATATACATTTGGCTAATTGAACAAATAATGGGACTTCTACTTTTATAAATTCTAAAGGCTCAATCACCTCAAAAATATCTTCAATTTCATTTAAAAACATAATTTCTTTTGTTGAATTTATTTTAGGCCAATAACGCAACAAACCCATAACTACCTCCTCAGTTAGCAATGGTTCTTTTTCTAAAAACTGTACTATACAGTATGCTAATTGTGGATGATAAAGAGATAAACATCTAACCTTATGCAATGGGATAAGAACCCTTACAAGGAAAATTTTATGTTCTTCTTTTAATGGTAAGGCAAATCCATTAATAATAGAACCTAGAATTTCTAATAATTCTGCAACACCATTAAATCTTTCGGTTTCATATATGAATTGTAAAAAAATGTTATTAATTGAACGACGGATAAAACTTCTCAAACTTAAAAACTTACCATAGATTCTATGTAATGTAGTCTTTAAGCAATCTCTTTCACGAATATCTTCACTATCAAACAATTCCAATAATTTCAAAATAAAATTTTGATCAATATATTGTTTAGCAATTTGATGATTGAAATCTGGGGACTCTACAAATCTTAAAAATACTTCATAAACCAGTTGCATATGAGGCCATGCCAATTCATTAACAGGTTCATCTTCATCCGGATCATAAATATCTCCAACAGGATTTACTGGGGGTGGAATGGGTCTAAATAAATTAATCTTAAACATATTAATCATATGTAAATACATTTCACTTGTGTATGTGAGTCTATTTGTAACAATAAATTCAATTAACTCTTGTAAAGTATATCTTTTAATTTCTTTTCCTTGGATATCAAAACTTGGATCATTAAAATCAAACATGATATTACATTGATCTACCTTTGCAATAAATAATGGTATTTTTTCTTCAGGAGAAACTTCATCAAAGCTTGGTAATTTTGTAATCTGAGTGTACCTAGAAGGTTCAAATCTAGATGAAGAATGGCGTTGTGGAGTCCTTAATATTCCATCGATATCAACATCTGCATTTAGCTTTGTTGGTGTTGGAAATCTTTCGAATGGATGTGGTACCCTTGGAATATCTACTCCAGGAGAATTAGGAGAATGTTGTTGTTGTTGCTGTTGTGGTGATAAGAAACCAGAAGAAGAATTCGGTGATTGTGGTGAATTTGGCGACACTTGTGCAGTAGCACCTAATAGAGATGGATGTGGTGTAGTTTGTGCCATTGATTTTAGTTGTACATTTGAAGGTGTGTTTATGAGATCATTAGTACCAGTGGCATTATTGTTTGCGATAGTGTCATTTGTAGAATCAGCTATTGTATCATTTGTTATTGTGACAGTTGGTGCTACTGGAGTGGAGGATATATTCATAGTCAAACTTTCTGTCGATGTACCCACTTTATTTTGATCGGAACCAGATTTTTTTTGTTGCTTCGCAGGAGAGTTTGTTCTTGCAGGTCCAGTAACATTAGCAGATACAGATATAGATGTAGATGCAGTGGCGGTATTAGATAAATGTTTTGTTTTTGAAGTTGATTTCGATGTAGAATTTGTAGATACGCCATTTGAACCAGAACTATGATGACGAGATTGGTGTTTAGAAGAACTTGAAGAAGATGAAATTGATGAACTTGAAGAAGAGGAACTCTTGGAAGATTTTATAGTTGAGCTAGCTTTTTTCTGCGATGTAATAGAAGAAGTTAAAGGATTTGATTTATCCTTTTTCTTACTATTACTATTGGAAGATGAAGAAGTAGATGAAGAAGAAGACGACGAGGAGGAACCTGTTGTCTTTTTTATCAATTTTTGTTTGAAACCACGCATCATCTTGAATCAACTATAAAATGAAAAAGGATATGAATATGTTTAAATGTCTTGAACACTAAGGAGCAACTGTAATTTAGGAGAATAATATTATCCGGTTTAATAAAAATCCTTTCTATTATATATGTATGAATGTAGGTATTAACCAATAATTAAACAGGCAATATTATAATATTGTTGAACCAGAAAAAGTTACACTTAATAAAAGAATGTATTCAGGAAAATGATTTTAGTTGAAGTCGGATTAAATCAAAACAAAAAAAAAGTGAAATAAACAAAAAAATTAACCTGAAAAAGAGAGACAAAGTAGTTTTTTATGTAAATCTATCAAAATATATCAAAGAGATAACCGATCGAAAATCTAACTGTTTTATCTTATTTTTACTTTGTCAATTGTATATAGGGGGGAGGCGAAGGATTAAAAAACAAATGCTTTTGAAAACAAATAACAATTATAGAAAAAAAAGGAACTTAATTATGCTAAATACTTCGAAAAAGTATTCAAATAACTATAAAATAAATGAAAAAATATCAATAACTATTCAATTTTTTTTTCTACAATAATTATTATTCTGTCCTTTTAACACAATTACTTTTTATTTATATCTCCTATATGCATATAGTTATCTGCTATTATATTGGAACGGTAGCTTACTCAACTAACGTAACGTCTTTTAGATGGAGAATGCTGTAAAAGTAGAGAAACAGGGAGGACGAATAATATGAAACAAGATTGAAAACAGACAGGAAATAATCACTATAATCATGATTTCAATAAATAGAAGCCTTGAAAAAATAAAAAAATAAAAAAAAAAAGAAACAATTTCAATAAAGAGGGTAAATCCCATAATTTAAATCAACTTTAAATCAAAAATGAAATAAGTGCTCACTCTTTCAGTAGTATCTTTTACGACGACACCATAATACTCTCCGTTTCGGGTGACTTTACAAAAATATATATTTTTATGGTACTATATGTCACTGCATACGGATTTGGTCAGACTGAATGTCCAGTGTAAATCATTTCTTATCCAGCTTTTTATACATATATGGTGTACCGCAATATAGATATATAGTCATACAGTTTGATTGATCATTTCATAATTTATTAAATAATTTTTCAGCATCCTTATGATAAATCATTAAATAACCTGTAAAACCCTCTCCATTTTTATCCACGTGCCCTTTAGAATCGACTTCTCCAACACCATATTTAAATGTTTTATAATTTTTAAAGCCAAAATATTCATAAACCGAACGTGCTTTATCACTGATAGCTTCAAGACATATAGCCACATTTTCCCTGTCTGCTCTTTCTTTATAATATTCAAATATTGATCTAACCGACCCCTTTGTAGTCACGTCATCGGGATCTCTACCGATGCAAAATAAATAATAATACTTCATTCCATTTGGTAGGACTTTTTGCTTAACCTCTTCTAAATCATCAAAGAACACTTTATTAAAAGTTTCATCATTTGTACGTGGTACTTTAACCAGAATTTCTGGTGCGGTCCATATGGCAACAGCATGGAAATTATTGGCTTGAATGAATTCTGCACCGTTATCATAAAAATGTGCATTAATCAAATGCATGTAAGCATGAATTCTATACTGTGAACAATACTCATCAATTGAAACATTGAAAAATTTCTTCATCAAAAAATCGTTTGCTGGTACAGATTCAAAAGCCTTATACATACATCTAGACACTCTATCCACATCATAAGTAAATGTTAAGGTAACGTTAGATATCTTAGTCAAATTGGATGTATTCTTTGGTGTATCATCTGAGACCATATCTTGTGCCATGGAAATATAAGCTTTAAATTGTTCAACTTCTTCTGGTGTTGCAGTTCCCTTAACCACTTTTTGCATCAAAGAATACAACTTTGGATCTTGAGATGCCATTGCATTCAGATTGGCTATCATCTTGGAGTCAATCACAACAGATCCATTACCACTAGTTGTTGCATTATTCATGGTGCTAGTCAGAGTATTAGTATTATTATTTTTTTGGTTCTTCTTGTTTTTATTATTACGCGCCATGATTAATTAAAAATAAAAAAAAAAAGAGAAACTATATGGGAGAGGGAAAGTGAACAAGATCAACCAAGTGAATGGGTGTATATAATATGGAAAAAAAAGAAAATGTTCTGATCACTTCTTGTTTATTTTGTGTTTATATGTACTAACAGGTTGATATATGATAAATTCTATGCTATATTTTTTTTCCTTGATTGATGCCTTCTCATCATCGTTTCTTTTTTTTTGCTTTTTTTTTCCTCGAAGTGAATAGAAAAACAAAACAAAACTGAAAAGAAAATACTGTCATAATAAGAATAAACAGAAACGCAGACACATACACACACACCCAAACACACACATATATATACAACATGATATAATATAGATAATATCAAGACTGAGCTACAGCTTATAACTATAATAATAAGCATAGTGATATATTAATTTACTAAACAAAATAGGAAGTTAGCAGCAATTCAATTAGTATAATGCAATAAAAGTAATTAATAAATTATTTCCTTGGTCTCTACATTTAAAATATTGTAATATCTCATCTAAATTGTCAAACTTTTTTTTTTTTTGATATATAATTAGATACCGTTTGTGTATATATCTTTAGTTCATAGAAACGAAGAGAAGAGAGAGAGAGAGAATAGTTAACTAACCGTAAACAACACGGTGATAGAATGATTTTTGTGACACTTGCTGTATTTTTTTCTTCTTCTTCTTTGTTTTTTATCTTCGAGAAAAATAAAAATTATATTTTTGAATTTTTTTTCTTTTTCTTTTTCATCCTCGAAGTATTTAAGCACCTCGATATAGATCTGTTCGAGAGATTTGTTGTTTATTTGCTGGTGTCCTCTTGTCTCTGCCTTTTGTGTTTCGAATTGCAGCAGGGCACAATTGAGAAAAGTTTATTTTTCGAATTTGTATAGACTACGTCTTTACATCAAGAACAGTAATAGCAAGGACAATAGCTTGTGCTATTATTATTGTTACTATTATTTCCTTTTAAATCCTTAAATAAGACAGTCAGGAAAGACCAAATTAAAAAGAAATATGATGAAAACGGAGCTTTTATCAATTATTTCAAGATTGGTGTATTGTTTTATACCAAATGATTGAAATAGAAATACTCTAACAGAACCGCTACACTGATATTCTTTTTTATTTTTACTTGTTTACTTATTCATTGCTTTCTTTGTATTAATAAAGTAGAAAGATTAAAGGGAATTTTTGACTATATATTGTATACATTCAACATTTTCGGTGTTAATATTGAGTAAGCAATAGTAAAAACCATGATAATCCTTATCATTCTTGTTTTCTTTTTTTTTTTTTTTAACAAATGAACTTCTTATTTATCCCTTTCCTTTAAAATATAGGTTTACCCAATTCCTCTTGTTTAGATTCTATTTAGTTTTGAATTAGAAAAAAAAATAAATTAGCTTTTGTCAGTTATTAAAATAGGTAATAACAAAGATCACCGTTTACACTATAGTGTATCAGAGCGATCGATGCCCATCCTTTTTTAATATAATTTTATAGCAAGCTCATTCTGTTTTTTCTTTCTATTAATAACAAATACGTTTTCTTCTATTTTTTTTTGACTTTTTATTTTTACTTTTTTTTTTGACCTAGCAAATCTCATGAAAACATGATTGCATGTACACCATAATTATCAATATCAGTAGCAAGAAGGTAAAAAGACAAAGATAATGCATAATTAAGAAAAAACAAAGACACTTAAACCTGTAATCAATAATTGATTCACCTATGTATTTCTTTTCCCATCTAAAGCTACAAATTCAAGTTAAAATTTCTTATTTATAGTTTTTTAAGTTCATGCCTTATACCAATGAGAATAGATTTAGCTAATTATACTACCTCCAATAATAACAACAACAAAAGATTAAAAATTAATGAACATATAGATCTAAATGAGTATAAGGATGGATCATTAATTAAATTGATATTACATAATTTTGTCACTTATAAATTGACAGAATTCACTCTATCACCATCTTTAAATATGATCATTGGTCCTAATGGGTCAGGTAAATCCACTTTTGTTTGTGCCATTTGTTTAGGTTTATCTGGCAAAACAGAGTATATCGGTAGAATGAAAAAGGTGGAGGATTTCATCAAAAATGGTGAAGATTTAGCAAGAATCGATACTTATTTAAGAGATTCAAGTAATTTACAAACCGGAACAGTTAAAGTGACAAGATTTATTTATAGAAACAGAAAAAAATCTTCATATCAAATAAATGATCAGGATAGTACTGAACAACAAGTGAGAAACTTGATTATTAATAAATTTAATATACAATTAGATAATTTGTGTCAATTTTTATCTCAGGAAAGAGTAGAAGAATTCGCCAGATTAAAATCCGATAAACTATTGATCGAAACAATAAGATCAATTGATTCTAAATTATTAATAATATTTGAAGAATTGAAAAGTTTACAAGACAACGAAATAACTACACAAAGAGAAATTGATTTAAAGAAGACAAATTTAGAAAATCTGCTTCAAAAAAGACAGGTATTGAATGAAAAAGTATCTTTGTTAAAAGAATATGAGGAAAAGATGAAGGAAATCGAATACCATAAGGATCTACTACCATATGTCTATATTAAAGATCATAAGCTGAAACTAAAGACGTATAAAAATGATTATAAAATTGCTAAAAATCAACTGAAAGATTTAATGAATGAAAAAAGACCCTTTATACAAATTCAAGAAAAAATAACCACTAATTTAGAAAAATCCAAAAGAAAACGTATAGAGATAACTAATTCCATAAGAGGTTTCGAATTGAAAATCAAAGATATACAATCCACAATGTCTCAATTAAAAGATGATATTAACAAGAAAAAAAACCAAATTGAATATTATGAAAATAGAACAGAGAGAGTGAGGACTAATATTAGGGAAAAACAGACAGAACTAACATCCAAAGAGAGAGAACTGACCAAATTAACTGAAGTTTTACCAAACAATGATGACTTGACTAATATCGATAAAGAAAAAAGTCAATTACTCGATAAGCAGCAATTAATTGAATTTAAAATTTCGGAGTTGAATAATAAAGCACGTCAGCATAACAATGACATTAATCAATTGAACCAGCAAATTTCAAGTATTAAAAGACAATTAACATCTGATGATAAGATATCAATATTAAACAAGATACCAAACACTAGTGATTTACAAAGAGCTATCCATTATATTAGACAAAAACATGATGAAATGAAAGATTGTATCTGGGAGCCGCCAACTATGACAGTTTCCATGGAAAGTCCAAAATTGGCTGCATATTTAAATGTATGTGTAGATTCTAATACAAGTAAAGCGATAACACTAAAAGACTCCTCAACATATGAAAAATTCAATAAGGAGTTATTACAATATAAGGTCAACTTAAGAGAATTAGATCCTGCTTTCAATTTTAATCAACATAGATTGTCTCCGGATGAAGTAAAATCTTTTGGATTTGATGGATATTTATCTGATTTTGTTAAAGGAAATTCAAAGGTCATTGATATGCTCTGTCAAACAAGTAATATACATTTAATTCCCATTTCTACCAAAGAGTTATCCATCACGCAGGTAGAAAGACTGTGCAACCCCAAAGATGGTCAAATCATTTTCAAAAAATTTATTCATGGTACTTCACTTATAACAGTTCAAAAATCCAGATCAAAGCATATTTTTACTCGTGAAAGTGAAATTAAAAATACCAATTTATATCAAACAAATGTTATGACAGATGATGATAAAGCTAGAATCAATCGCGAGATTGAGGAGAGGCAATTAAAGATTGATGAAAGAAAACAAGAAATTGAGAATTTGTCTTCTGAAAAAGGTCACTTAAGTGCAGAGAATTCTGAAATCAATAAAAACCTAGATGAATTAAGTATTAAGTTGCACAAATGGAACAACCTCCACAATAAGCACAGCAGTTTAATTCAAGATATTGAAACTCTAAAAGAAGTAATCAAAAGTTTAAAACATGAAGCAAATAAAGATGTAAGTAACAACATTCAAAATGTTAAACAGGCAATATTTCAAAATTTAAAAAAACAAACTAATCTTGTCAAACAGATGATTGATTGTACAAATAAGATGAAAAGTTTTCAAGATAAACTAATTGAGAATGATATTAAACTGTTTGAAAACCAGAACTTTCAAATTACATTAACTGATGTATTAAGCAATTTATTAGAAAGAGAAGAAGACTTAAGGAAAGAATACCAGAGTAAAAAGGAAATTGTCAAAGATATGAGGGATACAGATGATTATAAAAGCTGGATGGAACAAATTAAACAGTATGATAATACTTTAAAGATCACATTAAATAAATATGCTGAAGAATATGAAAAGAATGATAACTTTAATGTTTCTTTCATTAAGGATATGATTGATAAATTAGAATCTGAAGTGTCTATGATAAATCATGACGCTTCTTCAATTACTATTTTACAAAATGTAGAAAAAGAAATTGAGGAATTGGAAAGTGAATTACCAAAATTGGTGAGTGGTTTGAAAGAGACTAAAACAGAAATTGAGAAAAAGCATGAAATATTAGTTCCACAATTAGAGTCAATTATTTCCCAGATATCAGCAAAGTTTGGTAGGTTATTTGTTAATGTTGGTAGTGCTGGTGAGGTAAGATTAGAAAAACTTACATTATACAATGAATGGAACGTTGAAATTTTGGTAAAATTTAGAGATACTGCTCCATTAAAAAGATTAGATTCACATACCCAATCTGGTGGTGAGCGTGCAGTATCAACGATATTGTATATGATAGCATTACAAGAATTTACTATGGCACCATTTAGGGTTGTTGATGAAATTAATCAAGGTATGGATCAAAGAAATGAAAGGATTGTGCATAAAGCAATGGTAGAGAATGCATGTGCTGAAAATACATCACAATATTTCTTGATTACACCCAAGCTTTTAACAAATCTTCATTACCATCCAAAAATGAGGATTCATTGTGTGATGGCAGGTCCTTGGATACCCAACCCAAATGAAAATCCAGATATGCTTCATTTCGGTGAGACTAGTAATTATGTTTTCTGAGATTTATATTAGTATGTTGCTAAATTTATAAGTTAATGATAGACAATTTTAAAGTTAATGCATATATATATAAATATATAGCAGGCTATTACTCTTTAGTACTTACCTAGGAAATATATATATATAGGCTAAAACATGACCTTTGCAATGAAATTATCAATTAATAATAATGCCTATGCACCAAATATAAAGATATCTCTATTATATAATCTGTTAAGGTCGATATTAAAGTTTTTATATTTATTTTTTTATTTTTTTTTTTTCATTATGAATAGGATCGAGAATATATAAAGTAAAAAAAAGAAAAGAGAGCGATTCATAAGGAAAAAATTGACGAATAGATGATTACATTGTATAACTTTGCCAATCAGTCAACCTTTCAGGCAAGAAAGGGTAAACAGACAACACAAGAAAATGAGATTCAATCTGTTACTTCTATCACACAGATCATTGTCGAGATGGAGTATAGGAAGGAAATATTTCCATTCAAGAAACCCAATCTATAAACAAAAAAAAAAAGATGTTCATCCTAAGGAACCAGCCATCACCAGATTTGCTCCTTCGCCAACAGGATTATTACATTTGGGATCTCTTAGAACAGCTTTATACAATTATTTACTAGCTCGTAACACTGGTGGTAAATTTATCCTACGGTTAGAAGACACTGATAGGAAAAGATATCATGAACAAGCAGAATCCAATATCGTGGATACACTAGAATGGTGTGGAATTCATTGGGACAGACCTATGTTTAAACAAAGTTTAAGAACTACAGAAGGTTTATATGCAAAATATGTAGATACTTTATTAAAGAAAAGAGTAGCATATAAATGCTTTTGTTCGAAAGAAAGACTTGTTTCACTGAGACATGAAGGATACGATAGACATTGTGAAAGATTGACTGAAGAAGAATGTAATAAATTAGAGCATGAACAAAAAAGACCATATACTGTAAGATTGAAAATGGATAAGGGGGCAATTTATGTAAATGATTTATTACACGGAAAGGTGTTGATTGTAGAAAGGAAAGAACGTCGTGGATTTGATGATCCAGTATTACTAAAATCAGATGGATACCCTACATACCATTTGGCTAATGTGATTGATGACCATTTAATGGGTATAACACATGTTGTTAGAGGGGAAGAATGGTTATCATCAACACCCAAGCATTTGGCACTATATGAAGCATTTGGATGGACTCCACCGAAATATATACATATTCCATTGTTAACCAATTTATCAAATGACAAAAAGCTGAGTAAGAGACATGGTGATTCATCTGTGTTAGGACTAAAAAATGCAGGGATTCTACCTGAAGCATTAGTTAATTTCGTGGCTTTATTAGGTTGGTCTCCGCCAAGAGATTTTAGTCAGAAGACTCATGAATGTTTTACTTTAGATCAACTAGTAGAAATATTTAATCTAAACCATTTGACAAAGGGGAATGTGAAAGTGGATAATAAGAAATTGAAATTTTTCAATAAACATTTCTTGCAAAAAAAAATTCATTCAAAAGAAATTAACAGTTTAATAAAGACTTTAATACCTGAATGTAAAACAAAATTTGACCCTAAAATAATATCAGAGAAGTTGATCAGAGAAATTCTAATAAAATGTGGCAGTTCTTTGAATAGCATCACTGAATTTACAAGTACCTTTGAATACTTCTTTCAAAGACCAATATATCTCGAAGAATATGGATCATTTATCAATGCAAATAATAGGGAAAATATTATAAAATTAGTTGCATATGTAAGGGAACAATTAAATTCAAAAAAGGACATCCATCAAATTCTGGAAAATGTGATTACAGATCGGCATGAGCGGCAAGATCTAAATAAACAAACAGTTTACAAGAGTATTAGGTATGCATTAACTGGATTAGGATCAGGGGTAAAACTGCCCGTGATAGTAGATATTTTAGGTTTAAAAAGCACACAACAGAGGTTGCAGGACTTTGAATATTATCTTCAAAATAAATTGAAATTATAATTGATTCTTAACAGGAAAAAGAAATAGAAGATAAGATAATTTTGTTTTTGTGTTTTTTTTTTGCTTTTGAAGGTAAATGGCATAGCATAAAATCTTTATGATTCATTTACTAAGTGTGACATAATAGATGTTATAGACAGATGGCTCTGTTATCTATCATATTCAAATTTGGATAGTTAGCTCACATTAGCTTTAGCTTTTTTTGACTTTAAGCTGTGAGAATTTTCGAGAAAATTCCAATACTTTGTTTTTTTTTAATTTTTCATTTTCTCCCTCCTTTTTTGAAAGATGAGAAAAAAAGAAATTTAGTAATAAAACAAATAAGACAATTGACTATATATGAAGATAACAAAGATTAGATTCAACCTCTCTTTCATGTAGCACGGGGTTATGTGTATATCAATATTTATTTGCTTGTAAATAGATGCAGTTAATAACTATTCATTTCATCCTCAGATTTTTTTTTTTAGTTCTTTTGGATAGAGTCATATACACTCGTTTTTTCTCTATAATCTAATTAAATTATATAGAGGAGCAGAAGGTTTGAATAGATATTTTAGCCGATTGTCTATTCTTTGTAACATAAAACAAATAGGTCATTATTAATTACTGGAATTTATCGATAATGTTTGCTGCTATTGCATCAGGGAATCCATTACAGTTATCAGAAGAAGTACCCAATTCCAACGGATTGCAACATACTTTAGTTCTTTCTTCAACAAAACCTAGAAATTATTCTCATATCACTTTATTTATTTTACCTAATGTAACTTTCCCATCAGATTTTGTTGCAATTGTATTTTTCAAATTAGGACCCAATGAAGATTTTAAAATATTTGGATATTTATCACAAGAAAAACCAAGTGCCATTTTTAAAGTAAAATTAAATAATAATAATGGTATGTCTAATAATATCGATGAAAGTGAACAAAATGAAGGTTTAGGAGAAATTGATATGGAGGATGATAATATCAATGAGAATATATCTAATAATATGAACACATCTAATTTATCACAATTAATAATTGGAATATCTATCGAACCTAGGACAGAAGGCATGGAAAAAGTAAATCAATGGAAGCAACTTCGAACAGGAACCCAGAATAATCCTATGAATAATACAAATGTCAATTCTATGGCTTTAGTTACAGTAAATAACAAAGGAATTAATACACCAGGGCAATTAGCTAAGATGTATCCTAAATTAACCCAAGATCTGGCGGCAAAGATTGTGCAACACGCGTATAATTATCTCTCAGGGTTCCTTGATATGAACGGAAATGTTTCTATAAAAAGATTTGATACTTGGTGGGATAAGTTTAAAAAGAGATTAGCTAATGATGGGACATTTTTAGATGAAGTCACAAGTGAATAAATAAATACATAGATATATATATAGAGAGAGAAAGGTATATATCTGGAGTACAACAACACATAAATAATGCATTTTTTCCCTAATCTTATTCATATTTTTTTTTATCCTATGTTAATTAACCGACTTTTAGGAATAAAGATCGATCTTATCAGTTTGGAGAGTTCTTAACGATTTTATAAATAACTTAATAGCATTCATTGTTTTACACATTTGCTTTATGTTTCGGGAAATGATTACATTTACAGTTCATCATTAAAATGTTTAATACGACCTGCCATAGGGTTACCAAAAACATTATGTCTACTTTCTTTCAATCTATCATTAAATTCAATTTGTTCAGGGTCTCTTTCACTTAAATCATTAATGTTTTCTCTAATTTGTATTTGATTATTTAACCAATTAAGAAAGCTGGATGGAACTTGAATATTATTGCCATAATGTAATTTTATATCATATAATGTATCAAAAAACAATCTTATATGGTATTCATCAGCAGCTGAATCTTCTATCATAGCCAAATAGTGCTTAAACCACAATGAATCATGTTCTAAATCCATGAATTGTCCATGAGTATAGAAATATGAAACGATATGTAATATTTTCCATTTCAATTGTTTATCGGATGATCTGTTAAAAATTGAATATAAGATATTTAAATTCTGTGACGTAACTTGTTTTGGATCCAAGAATTGCTCTAAAAATGTGACATATCTTTTCAATAAAATAAAATCATCACACAACTCAACCTTACTAAATAATTTAGTCACTAAGCTATCAGCTGAATGGTTTCTAATATAATCAATAACTGGTGGATTATTTCTCATTGCACTTATAACTATTCTTGTTATGATTTCATTTAAGTTAGCAGGTAATTGTTCATCCATCATCAATTTGGATAAGGAAGTCCACTCGTGTGTAATAATTTCTTGTCCGTATTTATAATCGTGTACAAACTCTAATAAATCATCCAATTTTAGTAATGCATTATTATAATCATTATTAGAGATCAGTTCATAAACTTCTTTGAATTGTGTAGAGAATGAATAGACACTATCTGTTGTAATGTCGGATACTTTATTATCTGATAGTTTAGCTTCTTTTAACCCGGTCTCCATATTGATTCTAATATCTAAACCATCTCTTGGTAAAATATCATTTTCTCCAATCACCTTCCATTCCTTTTCAGGTTTGAATAAATTTTTTTTTATTCAATTCAGAGTCTGTTGTAGGTTGTAATAATCTAGGACCATCCAATTTTGATCCTTGAAGAGTTTGGGTTGTAACTGATGGAACAATAAGTTGGTTATCTATTTCATTACGATTATGCTCATCTTTATTAGAAGGAGATAATGTAATTTGATTAATAGCTTTAGTAAAGCATATTATCCCAAATAGCAATATATACAGAGATTTCATAATAGCATTTAGTATATATCTAATTTTTGCTTCTAAGGTCAGTATAATACAGTTATATGGAAAATTATCTTGTTCTTTTTGTTCTTTTTTTTTTTTTTCAGAACGGTTAGAAGAACGCAAGTTTACATATTATGGTTATCACTACTAGTAAATCACTTTGTTCTTAACTGGCTTCTTACTTGCTTAAGTATTTGCCGGTGTCTGTAGAAAATAAATTTTTCAATTTGATATACGTGTCATTAATTTTCATGAATAAATATGAAAATGTATCGAACATAGACACATCTATAACAGCATTCTGGCTTTACATATTCATTCTAATATAAAAAAAACATTTCTTGCAAAGTCAGCAGTAGACGTGTATTAGGAATTTTATAAGTATTATTTTTTAGATATTTTATTTGAAGTTTGTTATATGAATATATATGTATAAGGGAAATGTATATATATATTGCATACAATTATTAAATGTTATTTGATAAGACGAATAGATATAAGTAAGTAGAAAAAAAAAAGATAGTAATATACAAAAATAAAAGAATAATAAACAAATGCAATTAGAAAGAAAACAGGATGTTTTATGCTGTTCTTACATAATGTTTATTGATAATAATAATAGTAATAATACACATTCGTAATATTCATCATTATTATTATTATTATTCTTGTGTATTTTTTCCTTTAAAAATTTAAAAAAAAATAAAAAACGTTATCTCTTCTTTTCTCTTAATCTAATCGAATAAACCGAAACCCATGTCTTCATCGGATTCTTCTTCTTCTTCAGCAGCAGCTTCTTCAGCAGCTTCACCAGAAGCAGCACCAGCAGTACCGGCAGCACCGGCAGCTGGGGCAGCAGCTGGAACAGAAGATAATTTGGTGTTACCTTCTTCGATTAATTCTTCAATGGACTTACCTTCTAAAGAAGAAACTAAAGCAGAGACTCTTTCTTCATCGATTTCAATACCAACAGCAGAAAGAACAGATTTAACGTTTTCAGCGTTTGGAGTGTTACCGGCGGCGTTTAATAAAAGGTAGGCAGCTAAGTACTTCATCTTTAGGGTCCTTGGTTTATTGCACTCCTTCTTTTAAGAATCGACAAGATGAAGAAAAAAAGATCAGGATAAAAGATGTATTAGCTCATAATAGGAAAACCCCACCTAGGCAGCAAAAGCACATATGCAAACATCACTGATAGCGTTGAACCAGCTTAGTGCCCAAATATTAGAAATAATAGTGTATCGTCTAATCGTAATAGCAGTAGATGATAGTAATAGTAATCAAAATGATAATCATCATACACTACTAAAGCTTTCAGTATTAAGTTTCCAAGAGATGGTGGTGGTAAACAGAATTATTGCAATATTATGTTCTCCATCCTTCTGTCTCCAGGGTCTCTGTTAGGATGTGAAAATAATAATTAACACAGGCATAGCCAGACAATTTGGCTAGGCGGGTTGGGTTACCTGGTGTCCTGTACTTTCGTTGTTCTGTGTCGATGTGTTGTGGACTCCTTGTTACCTCTTGACAAAGTTTAAACAGAAACCGTTTCTAAGTTTTCCTGCCAAAACATTGGAATATGACGAGGAAACCAGAGGAATTGGGGAGGAGAAGGGAAAGAAAGCCACTGCTAGTAATGGTAGAAGCAATTAATTCACACAGGGAGGCAAGAATGCCTTCTCCTCTCCAAATCCGTTTTTACCTTAATCTCTGTTGTTTTGTTTTGTTTTGTTTTTTTTTCATTTTTTTCTTATTTATTTATCTAGGAAAGGTATATTAAGCGGAGAAAAAAGACTCTATGCTGAACAAAGAAGGAAAAAATTGATTGCTTTTCTCACCATGCTCTATAATGTAATGCTAAAAAAAAGCAAGGCTTATACTGTGATGTAAGGATTTATAACAGTCCTGTATATCTGTTACTTGCATATTCTTATGCAATTTTCTTTTTTTTTCTTTTGCGCGTCCTTCTGTTCTCAGATATTAATGTTTAATAATCGTAATCACTCATCTATCCGTTGTGATGGGTGACTATGGTTGGTGAAGTCTCAATTTTTGTAATAGACTTTTGCCTCCCGCTTCCAGAAGAAATCGTTTCTGTAGGCTCGAATAACTTTCTTTTCCCTCTGTCTGTCTGTTTGTCTGTCTGTCCGTCTGACTAATGCGTAGTAACAAAATCCTTTCTCTCTATCTAGAAACACTTCTTCCTTTCATGGGGACACACCATTAAACTCTTTTGTGAATGTAATATTTACATCATCCTAATTGTCCATCCGTCTCACACTTTCGTCAATCTTATTCAGAGACATTAAACGTTTTCTCTTTCCTGAATTGAATGTTATAGACGATTTTCCAAATTCTCTTTAGTTCCGTTTTGAGATTAATATTATTCCACTTTTTCGTGGTCCTTCTTACTCAAGATTATCTTGATTCTGGGTTGTGTACGGCATTTTCTCTCCTATTAGTAACTTTTGTTTTGCGGTCTGTATCATGTATTATTTCAAGGTAATGCTCTTCTTTGTCTTCCTTGTAATATTTGATGCTTTGTCCATATTATTTAGTTCACCTTGTTTTAATTAGGCCCCTCTGTTATTAATAGTTGCCCTTGTTTTAACGTTACCTTGTCTTTCTGGAAAGAAGAACCCCACACCAAGACTCTAAGACAGAAGCACATACACTTACCGAAGATCCAAGATGTCTGCTACCACTGCTACTAAGAAGAGAACTTTCAAGACCCATTCTTACAGAGGTGTCGAATTAGATAAATTAATGGAAATGTCTACTGAAGACTTCATTAAGTTAACCCCAGCTAGAGTCAGAAGAAGATTTGCTAGAGGTTTATCTACTAAGCCAGCTGGTTTCTTAAAGAAATTAAGAGCTGCTAAATTAGCTGCTCCAGAAAACGAAAAGCCAGCTGTTGTTAGAACCCATTTAAGAAATATGATTGTTGTTCCAGAAATGATTGGTTCTATTGTTGGTATCTACAACGGTAAGGTTTTCAACCAAGTCGAAATCAGACCAGAAATGTTGGGTCACTACTTGGGTGAATTCTCCATCACTTACACCCCAGTTAGACATGGTAGAGCTGGTGCCACCACTTCTCGTTTTATTCCATTAAAATAAAGCAATTTATAGGGTTTCTTTTTACTTTATTTCTTTTACTTTATTTTAATCTTATATCTCATACATTTCTTATCCTTTAACTACTATCTATCTATAATATATATATATATATAAGTAATTAACTATATATAAACAAGAATATAAGATTCTTCTCTAATAAGAAGATGTCAACTAACAAAAAAAAGGAATAAGATATATATATATATGTGTGTGTGTAAATTATTGAATGTTAGAAAGAAATAAGGATCATTTGATTTGCAGCTATCAATACCTAAAGTGATATAGTCATTATGTAGATGGCGCATGTAAATAGACTCTAATCATTAGGTTCGATCTTTGGATTTATTTCAACTCCTCTATCCGTGTATCTGAATTAACTAATTTACAAATTTCAGCTACATATAATACGTCGCTATAACACTAGATTGATTCCATTAGTGTTTGGTGTCATTACTGTTACCTATATCAAATGAAAAATAATCCTATTAAAGTACATTATTTCCCTCTTTGGTAAGAGAAATCTGAACATATCTTAAATAGGAAAACCTTGAAAGAAAAGAAATTTCTTGCTTTACTAAAAATTTTCTTTAATGCTGCTAACTTTTTTTATTTTTTTTTGGTATATTTCTGTGTAGACGAAGAGATGAGCTTGCAAAATGGATACATTTTTTATCTTCGTTGGACTGATGGGCCCAAAATATGATACTATTGATATAGTATTACTAGCTAAAACACTGTTTTGATTTTCAATTAAAGGACCTACAACAATTCAAATAAGTGGGGCTCTTTTAGTAATTGTTGTTGTTTTTTTTTTTTGAAGCAAATATATATACCTGTAAAGAAAAGATAATATATTTATATACCTGAAAAGATAGAAAGAGAAAAACCATTTTAATATTTATAACTAGCATGTCATCTTCCATTGATCAATTATTCGGGAAGGACGCACCAAAGAATTCTTCAATTGCCAGTCTATTTCAAAACTCAAATAGTATTGAAAAGATTATCCCTGTAAGACAAAATAAAATTGGACAAGATAATTATGATACCACAGAAATAGATGAAATTTCAACTACAACAAATTTTGAAAATATCACTGAAGAAAATGATCAAAAACAAATTAAAAAAAAAAAAAAGAATTCTAGTAAGGACGAAAATGATGATTTAGAAAGTAAGTATTTTGAAAAGTTGATTAAAGAAGACGATCAAGAAAATAAAAATGATGATAAGAAGGAGGCTCAAAGTGAACTTACGTCAGACTCAGAGAATAAAGAAGTTGCTAAACCAGCCAAACAAATTGATTTCAAGCAAGATGAAATTGAAAAAGCTCAAAGAACAATCTTTGTTGGTAATGTTCCAACTGAAGTAATTACATCGAGAGACACTTACAAACGATTCAAAAAACTGTTTTCACCAGAGAATAAAGATATTACTATTCAGAGTATTAGATTTAGATCAATTTCTTTTGATGAGCCATTACCAAGAAAGATTGCGTTTGCAAGACAATCTTTCCATAAAGATCGTCATTCAATCAACGCATATATAGTTTATTCTAAGAGTGATGGACTTTCCAAATTTTGTGAGCAATTTAACGGTTATGTTTTTGATTCACGTCATTTAAGAGTAGATTCTGTTGCACATCCAGCTCCACATTACAAACAGAAGTCGATCTTTGTTGGTAATTTAGATTTTGAAGAAGATGAAGAATCTCTTTGGAGCCATTTTAGTCCAATTGGTGAAATTGATTATGTGCGTATTGTCCGTGACTCTAAAACTAATGTAGGTAAAGGTTTTGCTTATGTTCAATTTAAGGAATTAGAATCTGTTAACAAAGCACTTTTATTAAATGATAAACCAATGAAATCAATTCATTCTGGTAAGAGTAGGAAATTAAGAATAACTAGATGTAAGAATATTAAATCAAAATTTAATAATGATAAAAATAACGGAATTGACAATAGTAATAAAATATTGAATGAGCAACAAAAAACTAAACTAGGTAGGGCTAAGAAAATCTTAAATAAAGCGGATAGGGCCACTTTAGGAAAGGAGTTGACAATTGAAGGTATGAGAGCCGAAAAGAATAGTAAAGGTAAGATTGGTTCTTTATTGAGAAAACGCAAACCAAGATCTAAAGATGGTAGGGTCACTAAAAGATCGATAGCTTACAAAAAGGCACAAGCTAATGATAAGAAATGATAATGAAAATGATAATTAATCCATATTAATGGTATCATTAATAGAGAACAATTCGTTAACGTTACTTCTGTTTTGTCTTTATTTTAGTGAATATCGTACATGACGCTGTTATATTGGTTGCCACGCTATATATATAAATGTGCATATAAATAAGCCAATCCACTAGGAATATCCATAAGCATATATATCTACATATTTGTACTAAAGATCCCATGTATAGTAGTTTTCAAAGAGGAGATTTGTTTAAATTAAAAGAAAAAAGAAAAACAATGCTATTCTAGGTTCGAAATCAAAATTTTACGAAATTGAAGATAGAGATTATATTAGAATTGCTAAGTATTGTTTATTTCATTTTATATAATATTAAGGATGTTATCTATATATGTTTCAGGATTAGTTGAAAGGTTATGAATACTTATCGATAATTACAAGCATTATTTTGTTAAATGATCATGTTTACTAAAGCAAAGAAAGGTTATTAAAAGGATATGATGGGAAAATAATATATTTCTGTTGATATTATCACGTATAACATGTGGATAAAATGATATAATCATTAGTTTATTATTTTTTTTATATTTTTTTTTTTATAGATAGAATAATATCTCCATTTGTACTGATAACATTAGTTTGAATATAAATATAGGAATAAATATTTGAAACAGATCACCTTTCATAATATAAATTAAGAGCATTTGTGAAAAGAATTCCACTTAATTAAACATACTCTTTATTTTCCTCTGAAAGAAAGATTTTTAGATGATACATGTAAAAAGGATAATTGAGGGAAATTGTGCAATATGATCATTATTATTCAAGTTCAAAGTAAAATTTTAAACTCTGCTAATAAAGGTATATGATCACTTGGATGGTCGTCATTTGGTAAACCAAATTGATTCTTAAATTTCAATTCTTTAGATACTTCTTTACCATTAAGAATTTTTGATAATTCAAAATGTGTATCATGGTACCAAATATAGTCGAATATACCTTTCAATTTCCCAGAATAACATGTATATTCAAAACATTCCCTTGGAATATCATCATACACACAATGATTTAAATATGTTCTCATTGGGTTAACAAGATTCAAGTCCATTGTATTAATAATTTGGCCTCTAAGGAAATTAATGACCGTTTCCTTTTTAGTAGAATTCAAATCACCAGTAAAAAGTATTCTAACTTTATCACTAGTTACATCCAAATCCTCTTTTGCTGCTTTTAGTAGACCATTTACAATGCTATTTAATTCTCTCATTATGACTAAACATTGTGACAACTTTACATCATCATATTTCCAATAAAGATGAGTATTTATAATAACAAAAATCAGATCTGAAGGTTTATGTCTTAAAGTAACAAAGAGACAGACTTGATTTCTATCTCTTAAAAATTGTAAAAGACTAGTCGTACCCATTGGATTGCCGCCACCGTCAGTCAATTGTAATTCTCTAGTGGATAGATATAATAATTCCTGTTCATTGAAAGCACTTAATAATTGATTTAAATAGATTCCTTTGGAAGAGATGAATTCGAACATATTTTGATTGTAAAATATACTGCATCCGTCTAACTGTTCGTCAGAGGATGTCCAATATTTAGGGGCTGTCTTAGAAATAAACTTAGATTTCATCTGAAGTTTCTGTAAAGCCATAGGAGCCCAAAACTCATTATAATCTTTATGTGTCATTTCTTGAAAACACATAATATCAGCTTTATATAAATGCATTATTTCATGTTCCAGCAATTTATGTCTGAAATTCCAATCTTTATATTTTTCTGGCACATATGTGTAAACTTTTGGCCACATATATGAAGGTGATAAAATATTATATGTCAATAGAGTAAATTTAAGGTTTCTTGATACTGGAGTAAACTTTTTAGCTAAATTGTTTACGCCTTTCGTATTAACAGGAACAAATGGTCTTTTAAACATTTTTTTGGCTTTTTTTCTATTTTTTTATTTTTATTTGGAAAAATATTTAGATAAATGTATTTATAGTATTTATATTACATGAGAGTATAGTCAGGTGTAGTTTAAGATACAGTTAAATAGTTCTCAATGGGAAGTTGAGGATCTTGTTTTAAAGGAGCCTTTGAACAGCTGGTGATTGTATAATATATTATGGCTTGTTTCATTTCCTAACATCTTTATTTTTTTAGGCGGATCCTTGCTTTTTCGGAATTTATTTTTTTCATTATTTTTGATCTTTGGAAAATTCCATTCCTTTAAAAATTGTTCCAGTATTTGTAACTGTCTGTGATCAAAATCTTTCCTATTTTTTGTTGAACTAAAAAGCAATTCTCGACAGATAATCATGATAGAACAGTACAAGAGCCAGACATAGTGCTCATGTTCATCATTATATTTGTTTATGCAATAAAGTTTAACTATTAAGATATGTTTGAATGTTATTTGTATTTCACTGAGGAAGATACATATAAAGATTAGATTTGGAACTTGTATATAGCTAAGTTGTTTTTAAAATAGTCTAAAACTTAGCTGTTTTGAGTTCATTTTTGGGCTCTAGAATGTACTGCATGCGCATTTTTTTGTTGAAATTCATTTCTTATTTATTTTTTCAAGGTACTTTATGTTAGTAATAATATATATAGTAGTAGTATGTACCAATTCAATAATTCATTAAGTAATGAGAATAATGATTAAAAATGGGGTGAAGCTTTATGAAATTGAAAAAGAGGAAAAAAAAATTTGATATCTATTATTCCTCCCATTATCCTTACTTGAGAAGTTCATTGCATTTGTTTAAACTTTGTTGAGCAAAATATTTGACATCAATATCATCATCTTTTATAAGCTTCTGAAGAGATGGTAAGATTGTATCTTGAATCAATGATAAATACGTTTGTTTATCTTTTGTCACTAGCGCCTCCACAATAACAGTATATGATTTGGCTGCATTAAATCTTATATTAGGAACTGCATCATCAGCTAAGTGTTTAACAAATGGAAGTACTTGATCAGTCACTGCATCTAATGATATAACTGGAACTAAGGCTGTTAATGCAGATAATAAAGTAAATCTATAAATAAAATTCTCCAATAACTGGGAGTCAAATTTTAATAATCTTGATATGATTTCATCACGACACCACTCTGGGCCAAAAATCTTGGTCAATTTTGTTAGGTTGTTGACTGCAGCTTGTCTAATTGAAAATACTGTGTCCCATAACCATGAAAGACAGAAGTCACTTAATTGTTGATTAAAAAATTGTACACCAAGATGTTCTGCCAATACTGGAATATATTCAATGATAGCCAGTCTTACTCTCCAATTGACGTCGTTAGCCAATTCAGTGATTGCAGGCAACAGTGAATCGGATAGCATTTCTATACCAATTACTTCATTAACTGCTTTCAAATTGGCAATTATATTTAATCTTACTTCAGGGAATTCGTCCTTTAACATATTTAATAAAATTGGTAAAAGGTGTTCAATGGCTTGTTCCTTTGTCATAATTGAGACTAAGTTAGTAATTTTCAATGCTAATGACGCTCTAACTGTTTCATTTTCGTCTATACTCAAATTCTGTACAGCAGGAATAATCTTTGTTGATATAATATTTGGAGAATCCTTTAATAATGTTGCAAAGGCTGGAACCTGTTCTGCAATTGCCTTTCTAACATCACATTCATTATCTTCACATAGGGATAAAAATGGTGGCAATAATTCATTAATATACGATTGATCTACCACAAACTGAGTAGCTAATGCGGAATATTTATCAGCTGCCATATAACGAACTCTCCAAGCTTCATCAGTGATTAATTTAATAGCAGATTCTAATAAATCCTTAAAATGCGTAGTATCTTTCTTAATGTTGAAGTATTTCAAGATAGAAATTAAGCAATCAATAGCTAAAAATTTCACAGAATCTTGATTATCGGTACTTATCTTTTGAAACATAGTAGATATATATTCCCAATCTTCCACAGTAGCTAAATTTGTGTTTTCAGTAAATAAATCTATTAATCCCGATAAGTGTTTAGCTGCAGCTCTTCTAACCATTGGGGTATCATCTTGTACTAATTGCAGATATAAAGCTAATAAATTATTTCTTAAAGTGTTATCTTTTACTCTAACAATAACAGCTTTGAAAAGTCCACAAGAGGAGACTTTTGAGGAGAACCAATCAGCAGTAGCTAAATGCTCTACCAAAGGAATAAATTCATTCAAAATTTGGTCATCTGACAAATCTTGGGCTACAACATTTAATGAGTCAACAGCTTTATCTCTAACTAAAGTTTCTTCAGTGGAAGCCAAGATCTCCAAAGCAGGTAACAAAATAGTAGCAAATTTGGAACCACCAACATAAGGAACAAATTTTCCTAGTTCATCAGCTAATACAGCAAATACTTCATCTTCATCGTCTTGTGCTACCTCGGTTAAAAATGGGATCAATTCGTCTCTTGTTCTTTCAGGACCAAGTGCAATAGCAATAATGTCCAATTTCTTCATTGCTTCTACTCTATTTGCAACATCATCATGTTTTAATTCATCCATTAATAATGCTAGGGGATATAAATCTTCCTGGCGAGAAACGCCATTCCCTTGTTCAACTGTGTTGTTATCTTTGTTATTACTATTATTACCGTGTTCCGTCTCTGCATTCATCTTTGTAATCAAATATATTATATCTGTGAATAAAAAAAAAATTAGAATGACTTCAAATATTAAGTGAATACAAGTTATTTTATTGTGTAAAGAAGATAAATATTTTTGTAATGTATAAAGCCTGTCAAAAGCTTCTATCTTCTACTTACTTGCTATTATTTAACTTTTATGGATGCTTACAAATGAAAATGATAAAAATGTTAGTAATTAATTAACAGCATATGATTAAACCTGTGCAAGAACCTTCTTATTTTTATTCTGTTAAAATCATGGATAACTTGTTTCTGTCAACCGACAAATTGATTAACTCCCATTACTTATTCATGTTGCTTATTATGGAAAAATGCTTCACAAGAAAGATAGAAAATAAAAAAACATGAATAATTCAAAAGGGGAGGAGGAGAAGGGGGAAGGAAGAAAAAGAAAAAAATTGAAAAAATCCAAAAGGAAATTCTCGAATTTCCCCTCAACCCTATAAAACCCTAATTAAAACTAGAATCACTGAGCACGGCACCATAAGGTTGAAGAGTTTAGCTAGTTCTATTACAAAGACCTAGTGTGGGGTGATGGTACAGCAGTAATTGAGTGATGCATCGTTGGTAGATGGGTGCTACTTGCATGTATATATGTATGTATATACTTTGGATAGAAGGGCATCGTACATGCAAATTATGTTGAGAATTCATTTATATATATACAATAACATATTATACAATGGTATCATTAATATTGATCCAAAACAGATAAAGATGCAGAAATTAATTTTCTTATCAGGTTACTTATCCTTTTGATATGTTTTCTACTCTTGTAAATAGTCAAAAGTATAAATAGTAGTCCTATGATGAGAAATTTTTTGTACGGTGAATTTTTCAGAACTTGTAGATAGTGATAAGTAAGTTTTTTGTACTGATATATCATATCTTTTAGGTTAGTACTACTAGTGCTAGTAGTAGTGATAAATACTTTATTTTTATAATTATCAGTATCATTGTTATGACTCTCTTCTATGATGTGATTAATAATAGGCTCTGGCTCTCTAATATCGATATTTTCTTCTCTCTTTATGTTGCTGTGTTGTTCATTGTTAATATCATGACTCATATCCGTTCTCTTTGTCTTTGATAATAATATTTTTGGTTTTAATTTACTCTTGATACATTCTTCATAAGTGGGTCCTAAGACACTTTTCTCAGATAAAATATTAGATATCAATGGATATCTTTCACATATATTTGTATATAGAGTGATAGATCTAGATCCATTTAATAATTTAATTTTAACTTCATTAATATAAAATAAAATCAATTCATAAAGGGCATCCACTTGTTTACTACCATCTTTTAAAGATCTAGATAACACAGTCTCTACAAATTGTAAGTATGTTTCTACTATTGTAGGATCCTTATCACTTTGTGTCCATAGCAGCCATTTATAAGAACACAGTAAAATCCGATTTACTATAGCTATGTCCTTTAACTCATTCATATTCAATTGAATGATATATTCTTCCCATTTATGAACACCAAAGGAAGTATCCAATATAGACTTAAATGATCTGCCCAATATATCGAAGCTTGGTATCTTATAGCAACAATTAATAAATAACCGGTTTCCCCGTTCTGTTTTGATCAAATCATATTCTAATAGTGTTTCTAAACATTGTTTGTATTGCCTCCTTATGTAATACTGCATACATTCATCATATTGATCTTTAGATGTATCATATATTTCATTAAACATGTCATTGGATAGTAATTTGGAAACAGTGGTCATTTCTTCTTCATATCATAATTTTTTTTAAAAATGTCTTCAAGCTTAGAATTCGTGGAAGCTGCCATAAAAAAAGTCAGTATTGTTTATTAATAATTCAAAATAAACTTATAAAACTTCTATATTTCGGTAAATAGTGTACACTAAGACAAAATTGCACTTCAACTTTTGTAAAGTCTACATAAGATGTTGCTGATTTTTTTTTTTACCTTTTCTTGTTCTCATTATTTCTTTTTTCCTTTCTTTTTCTATTTTAAATCCCGGTTTTACTCCTTTAGAGAAAGACGTAAAATGTTTCATAGATAAGTTAAAGGGTTTTTTACTTCAAAGTGATATGCCACTGTAACAGAATATTATTAAGGATGTAGTGAAAATGAGCCATGAGTAAGGATAAAAGAGTCATAAAGTGTAGAAAAACCTTGATGTGTGGAAAATAATTGTAACATATAATGTGTTTTTCATATTTAATACTAAATTTTTTTGATCTATTATTATGAGAAAAAAATAATATACTATAACAATTAGACAACCTATTATAAAACTATTCCAATTTTACATTGGGGATATACTTATTCAAAAAGGATGTGGAGAAACAAAAAAAAAAGTTCCAGAAGAAGAATAGAAGTATTTTCAATCATTAACTATAAATGTATAGGGAAAAGACAAGTCGAGCAAATTTTCATATTGATAGTACGACAATAATACATTCCTGACTTCTTTTTTAATGTTTAGGTTTTATTGTTATTTTCTCTTTTTTTGTATGTTATTTATTTAATCAATGTAGTAAATAAAAGTAAAGAAAAAAGCAAAAGGCAAAAACATCTTTTGTAATTATAACATTACTAAATAATATTGGATATGTTAGATATATGCAATGTTAGTTTAGTAAAAACCTTTTTTTTATTATGTTTGGTTTCGAGTTTCTTGAGAATATTTATTGAAAACAACTGATATTTACCGGTACATACTGATCCTGATTCCGTACAAGGGTGCCAATCACGTAATTTGAAAATAACAAAATTTAAACAATACATTAAAAAGAACAAAGGAAGAAGAAGAGATCAACAAACAAACATATTCCGGAACACAAATGCACATCCTACTGTATATTATTAATTTAACCTTTGCTAATATTGAAGGTCCTTAAATTTTTAAAACTCTTTTTTTTTTCTTTCTTTCTCTCTTTCTATCCTTTGTTTGAGTAATTAACTTAAAACTTATGTATACCACAGAAAACTACATCTATATATATTATATCGATATTGAAAAATAAAAAGATATGTCATATATTTTGTTCAAGTAGCTTATAACTTCTGTATAACATATTATATCAAAACATATATCTCACTGGTAACCATAATCAAGAAAGAAAAAATATAGAATTTTACAATTATATTTCCCTGTCATTTTTCTTTTGTACTTATGATATAGTTTTACTTACAGCATCTCTACGTCATTATTTTTAAAAATAAAAATGGTTAAAAGAAAGATTTTTATACATAAAGGTAATAAAGATGCAGTATTTACATATTTTGCTAAAACATTGACTTTTAATCAATACGATAAATTGCCTGTTGGCGTGAAGGAAGAATATTTGACATGGTCTATGGAAACCTTTTTAAAAGAAAGAGAATCTCTACTACAACAAGAAAAGTCACTTGAACAAAATGAACAAGTAGGATCATTGAAAAATCATAAGTTAAAGACAAGTGCTAAAAAGTGGTTTACAAAGACAACAAACTCTCTATTTACCAAGAAATCACATACATAAATACTAGATATCCACAAATGATAAAACAAGACAAAGCAAAATCAAACCAACTAACTTACATGTAAATTAATTAATACCCTTATTTATACCAGACGTTTCTCAAAAATACTTTTTTAAATACATACGCATAAATATATCTGTTTAACTGTGCAAAAGTTTTTCATTTTCATGTTTCACGTATATAAATATATGTATATATAAATATGTATAATCTAAAAAAAATTTACTGAAAGGAAAATCACATTGTAAAAGAAGATAAAAGGCTAAAAAAATTCAAACTCATATTATTGAGTTATTAACTTTTTTTTATAAATATACACCTGTTATTCTCTTTCTAAAGTTACTCTTGTTGGAAGTTATCGAAAAACCCTAAGTTTACACTGCTGCCACATGAAACAGATTCATAACTCCTATTGGTCTATAAATGCCATTTTGTATAAATTAAAAATAAAATATTATTATATAAAGAATGATTTATTGAATGATTTAACCCATTCAAAAATTCTTTGGTATACAATTCATGTATGTTTTAAATACCCAAAGATAAATAAGTTTTCAAATTCCGATAGTAGTAAGATATAGCCTTTTCTACTCCAACTTTTTTTCTTTTTACTAACATCTCCATAATTCATTAAATTTGTGTATTTCTACTTATTATTCTCCAGGGTCTATGGTTAACTTTAACAAAAAGTGTTTATTGGAAATTTTTACTGTTTTTTTTAATATTTTATAGCATAACTTTTGCTCTTGTAGCAACGTTACTTTATATCGCCATAATACCATGGGGGCTAGGACTAAGTGTTATTCTTTTAGGCCCCTTAGGTGCCCTTTTATTACATATACAATGGATTTTAATCTCTAATATGATAAGTAATCACCTTTGTAAGAAATTATTACTCCCAAATTTAAATTGGCAAATTTATAAATTAACCATCTCTGAGTGTAAGTCCGCACAACATCAAATTTTGATCCAAAATTATGAAAATCCAAATTTAAATAAACAATTCAATGATTGGTGGTGGATAATTCAGTTCTTAAAATGGATTAGAAAATATTCATTTAAAATGGTTCTGATGTTTCTTTCTTTTATACCTTTACTAGGTCCCTTTATTGTCGATATCTTTGGGATTAATGACAGAACAAGAAAATATTTACAGCCCTTCTTTAAAGAACAAAATTGGTCAAAGAACCAAATTAAACAATTTGAACTAATGAATAAATGTGATTTTATTATATTTGGTATAATAATCAGTATACTTGACTCCATTCCATTATTCTCTGTTATTACAATGATCAGCAATGTTGTAGCAGGAGCTCTTTGGGCTTCTAATATTCTAGAATCTGATAATATAGCAAATAAAACAAAAAGTAAAAAAGAAAATTAAAAAACAAGAGATGATAATAAATGTTGAACATATATAATATATAAACTAACCTATGCTTCTCTACTTGTTTTATTCTATTAGCTTATAGTTTTTAAATATGCCTATTATATTTATCTATCTACATTAATATTATCTACAAAATTAATTTGTTCATTTCTCTTATCTTGTTTTTTAGACTTTTAATCAGTTACACATAATATTGTTAAATACCAGATCCAGTTTACTTAATATCCTTCTCAACTTTTTTGTTTTTGTATTAGAACAAATACATACTGTCAATACAACCATAACCTGCAACAACACCACCTTCGTTAGAAGTCATTAATTTGGATCTTAATAAAGAACCACTATAATCATTCTTAGAAATATGATTTTTATCGAAGACAATGGTACCATAGATACCCAATTCACTAATAATTGGTTCACTAGATAATTTACCATCACGAACAATGTAGTTTTCCTTTCTAGAAGCAGTATCAATAATTTCCATTAAAATGTATGCCTTCCATTGTTCCTTTGGTAATTTGTTTAAGAATTCAGGAATATCTTTTTTATAAACATTATGACCGCCACCTTCTCTTTGTGGTTTCAAAACATAGTTTTCTGGAGTTTCCATTACCAATTTTTGACCTTTCAAACCTTCTGAAGAATCATCCAATGGGTAAATCTTAACAAATGTCTCCATCAATTGCTTCTTGACAATAGAATCATCGACATATTTAGATATGATGGATTCCCTAGTCAAAGATTGTTGAATCTTCTTTGCCCCAGCTAATTGAATGGATAAATCTGGTGCTTTAATAGCATATGATTCTTCCAAGAAACCACGAGTTTCCCATGCCGAAGTATCAATATAATCAGCGAGATCATATCCTGTTCTGTAGTAAACAACACCAACTTCGCGGTTAGTTGTTTTATGAATCAACCTTTTATTCTCGGTACTATATTCAAAGTGAGTTTTGATATCTTTAAATGGACATCTAACAGAATTAATACCATAAATTTTCAATAAATTATATTCAATCAATTTTTGATCATATAAATTAGATTCATTTTCTTCAACAACAAACAAAACAATTTTATCATCTTGTTCTCTAACTTTATTCGAAGTATCCACTTGATAAAGATTCATAGCACTTGCAATACCTCTAACCACAAAGACGATTGATTCTGAGACATGCAATTCTCCTGCTTGATAAAATGGATCCCCCTTGTTATCGTATTTACCCATAGCATTTAAGAATGAATGCAATTCTCCAACTTTACTAGATAAACCTGGGAATGAAACAGATACAGTGTTAAATTCGACTTGTTTGATAGACTGAGATTTTCGGTCAACCAAGTAATCTGATCTAAAGATACCGAATTTAGTTGTTTGTTTAGATTTTAAGGTGTATTCTTTAAAAAGTTTAAACAATTTGCCGGTGAACTCTGGATCCACAGCAGCTAATTGTTCTAATTCTTCAACCAACCATTCTGAATTCGAGATCTGTGCATATAATTGATTAAATGACTTTTGTAAAAGCTTGGCTTGTTCGAAAGCTTTACGTGGGATTGGAGTTGGGAAGACAGTTGTTGGAGCAACTTTAGCGACATTACCGTTGCCATCATTCGAGGTTAAGACTAACCCATTACACAGAGACCATTGCTGTAATTCTGGAATGATCTCTGATTCGATAAAAGACTTGCTAACACTAGGAAATTCACCGTGTTGCACTTTATTTGTAGCAGCACCAGTAATATTCATTTTAATACTCAATTATCTTTTTTTATTTTTATTTTTTTATTTTTCACTATACTACGATTGAAATTGTAAGAGTAAAAATATATAAAACTTGATAAGTGCAAGGGTATCTGCAATATCTGCGGATATATACATGTATATATCTGTGGTGTCAGACACATATGTGCTTAGTCAACAGATAAGCATCGAAGAAGTTTCATAAGGAATAAACAAGAATAAAAAAAAAAATAAAATAGAATAGAATATGACACAATACAATAATTTTTTCTTTTCTTTTCTTTTCTTTTTTTTTCCTGCTAATAAATTTTTTGCAAAAGACAAAGTTATGGGATTAATTCTCAACATAAACCGCAATGAACGAAATAATGAACGAAGAAACAAGGTGTGTCACTGTACAGTAATTATCAGAAACGATCTGAGAATATGTATACAACAAGATAGAAAGGAAAAAAGAAAAATCAAAAGTTATAGAATGTTAAGAAAGTACCTTTCCCATATTCATAATGTTAGGTACATAACACATACAACAACAAAGGGATTCACAATTTTGATTTTATTAGAAAAAAATATAATAAAAATGAAAGAGGAGACTTTGTTGCCATCTCGTATGGGAAATATGTATAAACTTCTTGATTATTATTCTTGGGAAAATTAATCCATTCATATCTCATGATAATGACAATCATTTAGATGTAAACAGATATAATGTGTGTAGTATCACGACAACACTTGGTTGAAGGTTTCATTTTTATTAATATGAAAACCAATAGTGTTCCCGCTTCTTAGAATCCCGTGCCAATTGACGAACAAAAAAAAAGAAATAGACAGACTCTAGTAAGGGGGTAATTCAGAGCAACATATATATATATATATATATATATATATTAGAACATTGCTATTGCCATATAACAGTATGAAGGGGAACCTTCCCGTTGATACTGATACATGTAACCATCTGGACATTGCTAGTTTGAGTTTATTCAAACGATCGCATCTTTATTGTTACTGCAGGATCCACGCAAGGATAACCCCCCAGTTAACCAGCGGAATAAGGTGGAAACGATACCAGGCACTTGTTCAATACACGTGTATTTATGTTTATATAACGGTGAACAACCCAGAAGAGCCAATAACAGCAATAGTAAGAAACCAATAAAAACAACACTAAAAAATAATTTCTTCCGTTTTTTTCTTTCTTTCATTCCTTCTGTGTGTCATTTCATACGATAGTATTGGAATTTTCTCGAGCCGCAGTTTCTCTCGTTTCACACGGCAGTTTTTTTTTTTTTTTTGACTTTTCTGCGAATTTTTCTTTTCTCGAGAAAAAAAATAAGTAAATAAAAAAAAAATATTGAAACATTGAAAAATTAATGGAGAAAAGAAATACCAACATAACCAACTACCACTCTCTTTCTTGTTCTCCTTCTCCCTATTATTATTATTATTATTATTATTATTATTATAATTATTATTCATTTTACTCGCGGTTGCTTATGCTATTTTTTAGGTTTGGCTTATTTTTATCAATTACTACTTTGCATAGGTCAATTAAAAATTTTGATATTCTATAAACAAACATCCATTTACCTGTCTACTTATCCACCTATCTACTCACTCACTCACCTATCCATCTATCCTTCTACATACCTATCTGCATACAGATATATATCCATCTATATATATTTGTTATCTATCTCCTTCTTTTAAATAAATTGATTTTTTGTTTTTAAGTAGAATAATGGCTACATCTACCTCCTTCGAGCCCAATGCTGAAAAAGATGGGCTCCATTCAAGATCTAAGAATATTTTAGAGAATAAACACAATAATGGAAGAGAATCCTATACAAAAAACGCAGATAATGACGAAACTATTAAAGATACTTCAAAGTCAGGCTCTTTTTGTTTTACCAACAAATGGGAACCAATAATTATGCCATTTGTTTTTACTCTTTTCGGCATCTTTGTCAGAATGTATAAAATTGGAGCTAATAACCATGTTGTTTGGGATGAGGCTCATTTTGGTAAATTCGGTTCTTACTATTTAAGGCATGAATTTTATCATGATGTTCACCCACCTTTAGGTAAAATGTTAGTCGGTTTATCTGGTTTTATTGCAGGTTATAACGGGTCTTGGGATTTCCCATCTGGTGAAGTTTATCCAGACTATATTGACTACGTTAAAATGAGAATATTTAACGCCGCATTTTCATCCCTTTGTGTCCCCATAGCCTATTACACTGCAAAGGCCATTGGTTTCTCTTTGCCTGTAGTTTGGTTATTCACCTCTTTAGTTTGTTTTGAAACTACTTATTGTACTTTGGGTAGATTCATTCTTTTAGATTCTATGTTACTTTTCTTTACTGTCGCTGCCTTCTATTGTTTTGTCATGTTCCATAACCAAAGATCAAAGCCTTTCTCTAGAAAATGGTACAAATGGTTAGGTTTAACAGGTATTACAATGGGTTGTGCTATCTCCGTTAAGATGGTTGGTCTTTTTGTTATCACTTTAATTGGTATCTACACCGTCATCGATCTTTGGAAATTATTAGGTGATAAATCTGTTTCATGGAAACAATACGTTAGCCATTGGATGGCTAGAATCGTTGGATTAATTATTTTTCCAATCTTAGTCTTTTTGCTATGTTTTAAGATCCATTTCATTCTTTTATCTCATTCTGGTACGGGTGATGCCAATATGTCATCTTTATTTCAAGCTAATTTAGTAGGATCTGAAGTAGGTATTGGTCCACGTAACGTTGCCATTGGTTCTTCTATAGTCTCCATCAAAAATCAAGCTTTAGGTGGTGCCTTGTTACATTCTCATATCCAAACTTACCCTGATGGTTCCAATCAACAACAGATTACAACGTATGCACACAACGATGCAAATAATGATTGGATTTTCCAAAGAGCAAGAAGTTTACCAGTTTGGTCAGAAAATGAAACTGAAATTGAATATGTTAATGGAGGTGGCTCCTATAGATTACTCCACAGACTAACTGAGAAGAATCTACATACTCACCCAATTGCTGCTCCAATAAGTAAGAACGAATTCGAGGTCTCTGGTTATGGTTCTGTTGAAAATGGTGATCCATTCGATAATTGGATTATTGAGATTGTCGATCAAAGAGGTTCTGAAGACAAAACCCAATTACATCCATTGACTACATCATTCCGTATTAAAAGTGAACGACTTGGTTGCTATTTGGCTCAAACTGGTAACCATCTACCTGAATGGGGGTACAGACAGTTCGAAGTTGCTTGTGTTAAAAATCCATTTAAGAGAAATAAGAGAACTTGGTGGAACATTGAAACTCATACCAATGACAAATTACCATTACCTGACGAAAACTTCAGATATCCAAAAACTAGTTTTATTAAAGATTTCATCCATTTGAACTTAGCTATGATGGCAACCAATAATGCATTAATTCCAGATCATGAGAAACTCGATTATTTAGCTTCTTCCGCATGGGAATGGCCAACTTTACATATTGGTCTAAGATTGAACGGTTGGAGTGATGATGTACTAAAGTATTATCTTTTAGGTTTACCATTCTCCACTTGGCCTTCTACTGTATCTGTTTTTGCTATGATGTTCACTGTGGTCGCTTTATTCCTAAGATGGATTAGACAACTACCTGTTTTCAAAACATCAGACGATGCTAATGTCTTTGAAATGGGTGGGTTCTACCCATTACTGGGTTGGGGTTTACATTTCATGCCATTTGTTATCATGTCAAGAGTTACTTACGTCCATCATTATTTACCAGCGTTATACTTTGCTTTGATAATTTTAGCTTATTATTTCGATGTTCTTTTGAAGGCTCCAACTATATTCTTGCAGAAATTATCAAAAAGATTGAGATATGGTATATTCGTCACTTATTTTATTATGCTACTTAGTGGATTCTATTACTTTTCTCCAATAGCATTTGGTATGGAGGGTCCAAACCGTGATTTCCAATACTTGAACTGGTTAGGTTCTTGGACCATCACTGATAAACCATAAGAAAGACTGAAAATTTTTTAAAAAAAACTGTTAAGTAAATCAAATTAAACCAAAAATAAAATAAAACCGTCAACTTCTGGTACAATTTACTTTATTTTTAATTTAAGTCGATTACTATCCTTTTTCCTACTATTACAATCAACCACTATTATATATGGATTAATACTACATATTACATACATACATATACACGTACATATATTTAATTAATTCACTAACCATTTATTTACTTATCTACATTTTAACACCATCCTTTCATTCTTTTTTGTTATATAAAATTGATAAATCTCTTTTGTGTTTATTATTGAGTAATTCTATCTGTATTTAATATACTAGAAATATTTCTTACCCCTAAATCTTGTGTGGTAGTAGATGGTGTCAATATACTGTTTCTATAAGGAATGCGACCCTGAACACTAATAATATTTTCTAATTGTGGGGATTGTACTGCAGATAAGGTACTACCTTGATTTGATGATGAGTGATGTGCCATCGGTGGAGGTGTTATAGCAATCAAACCACTAACTTGTTGCTCACTCACGTTTCTTGCTTCTTCGTTTCCATCCACAGTATACGATGGTAGAACTGCCACAGTAGTTTCATAGGTTGGCGGAGCTGCCTGTTTTACATCTTGATAAATAGGTGGGACCTCTTCATCCCAAGATATACCAAGCCCTGATCTTTCTGTTATATTTAAACGGAACTGCATTCTTAAAACACGAGCCGCTCCCGTAGGTACACTTACAATCTTAGGTATCACTTGACCATTTGGATGCTTTGAACCTGAGCCATCACCTGATATACTTCTCTTTAAACTTAAAGTTGAATGACTTTCTTCTGTAACAGGTCTTGCCTTTGGGGCATTCATATTAGCAAACAAAGGAGACAATTCTGCTAATCTTTGATCAGCATCATTTTCAGGCGCAGATGTCTTAGATGTTGATTGTGATCTATTTTTAGATTTATTTATTGGTTGACCGTTAGCATACTGTAAAGTTTCTTCTGCTACCACAATTTCTACTGCAAGAATATGTGACACATACATTCCTAAATTGGGATCCTGAACGTCACATGCAACATTAATAATATTCTTATGTGAATCAATGTATGGCCTTGAGGTCGAAGAAAAAATTATAGGATTACCAACCCCTGAATTTAATGACATACAGTCTATATCAGTTACCAATTCAATTTTCCCATTATTATCAAAATCTGTTTTCCAACCATTTTTCACTTCCCCCTTTGAAATTACTCTAACCTCCTCAGTGAACAACATGCTGTTATTTTTAGCTAACTCCTTCTTTAATTGCTCCTCTCTTATCCTTCTTTGCTGTTGCAATATCTCTTGTCTTAATGCATCATCACTAGGATGAATAAAGAGATTTTCACCTTGATTAGTTCCATCATCATCATCATCAGTATCCTGCATACCCCTAGCATTTCGCCTTCTGAATGGCCGAGATGAACTTGGATTATTTGTAACATCAGACCTGGAAATTGTTGTCGTTGTTTCAGTAGCTGCCAAATCACGATTTTCATTAACATTATTACTGCTAGTGTTCCTAATTGGATAACCATTATTAGACAATGGGATATTATTAATATTCATAGGTAAATTGTCTGGAGAAGCAACAGTAACTTTAATCTGTGGACCGATATCACCATATCTCTTAATAGCTTGTACTGGTTTCTTGCTTCTCTCTAATTCTCTTTTTCTCACATCTTCTTCAAGTTGCGTTAAATTTGGTTTATGTTTCGAACATGAATAACCTCGTACTTTTGTAGTTTCCTCAATTCTCCACGCCAATTTCCTCATTCTCCATCTTCTATCTCCTGAAGAGACGCCATCAAGTTTTAACTCTAAGGGAAATGTAGATTTTGGGTATATAACATTTGGTAAAACTGCAGCAGCAGTTAATTCAGTAGGTGGAAAAACTCTTAATGAATTCTTATCCGGTCCTCTGGGAATACTTCTAGTAATTGGGATAGGCATAATTAATTTCAATAATTTCAAATCTTTCTTATTTGGACGACTCACATTGAAATTCTTATTTTTAGGATCTACATATGAGGCAGATGCAATTAATTCATACTTAACTTGTGTCTCTGAATGTTCACCTAACCTGCATGTGGCAGATACAGAGCCTGGAATTAAATAAGAAAACGGATATGAATGTGTTCCAACAGATTTATTTATTATCTCTGTTTGGATATTCCATGTCTTCATATTTGTAATTTTTTTCCTACAGTTATTACATGTTTGAATCTGTTGTGAATCTGGTAGAAATGGTTTATTGTAATAAACAGTTTGTACAAAACTAAGTGTTACATTAACTATTGGGACCTTAGTATAACCTTCTAAAATTTTTTGATTTGATATTTGTGATGAATTAGATTTGTAAAAATTTGATGTTGTTGAATTTATAGTATTAATTGACTGGTTATTAGAAGTAGATGCTGACAAACTTGAAAAGGTTGTAAAAAGTCCACTTTTCCTCTTTGTGCTGGAAATATTAATAGAACCAGACTGTGAAGAGCTTGAGTTCAGTGAAGCCGACGTATTGACATTTAATATATTATTGTTTCCTAAATTTGATCTTCCTATAGAACCATTATTCTTATAAGGATCTTTAACTTTTAAATTCAATAACCCAGACAATAGAGCACCAGATGATTCTGTAGCGTTTCCATACATGACACACGGCGGTGATTCGATATTAATTGATAGTTCGATAGGATGTGATCCAGGTGTTGCAGGTCTTTCATCTTCATTTGATACATGGTCAGACTTTGAAGACACAGAATGCAACATAGAAAAAACCATCTTTAGTAGTGCTTCAAGAGAAATAGAACACGAAACAAAATACAAAGGGAGGGGCCAACAGATACAAAGTTAAAGAGTATTCTTTTTTCTCGAACTATTAAGGGATAAATTTATAATATTGCTGATTATGAGGGTTTCTTAGTTGCTCTGTCTTTAAATATGATATAGATTAGTTATTTAAAAGTCCTTTTAATAGGTCAACTAGATATTATCAAGCCTTTACCTCTTTTGCATCTTTACATTCAACATAACATTTCACAATCTTTGCACTGAAGCAAAAACGGAACCACCAAAAACAGTGAAAGGAAATGAAGAACGAAAAAATAAAACCAAAAAACAGAAAAACCAATGAAAACCCTACCACAATAAATTTAGGGTTAAAATTCCAGATTAGGGTTGATAAATTAAACTTAGGGCTTTATCAAAGCGATGAGACGTGCAAAGTGACATTAAATTTCTTTAAAATTTTCATTTCTTTTCTGCGATGAGCTTTATGCAATTTTTTTTTTACAATTTTCGTTTGTTAGTAACATGATAAAGTAGTTTTTAATACTTGGTTATTAGTTGTGAATATATTGTAGGAAATACGAGTCGTGGTGAATTACTTAGGGACACGAAGTTACAAAGTTAAAGAGTTCTTTGTTGGCTTCCTTTTACCGTTAATATATTGAATCTAACAATTATTTCAATCTAAGTTTAAGTGATCTAAATAAGTAACATTTCAATAATAGAAAAATGTCTACTGATGATATAGTTTGGGAAGTAATCAACCAAAGTTTCTGTTCTCACAGAATCAAAACTCCAAGTGGTCAAATCTTCTGTAGAGATCCATATAATGTGACCGGTTTATGCACCAGACAATCATGTCCATTAGCAAACTCCAAATATGCAACTGTTAGATCGCATAATGGAAGAATTTATCTTTACATCAAAACGCCAGAAAGAGCACATACGCCGGCTAAATTATGGGAGAAGATTAAACTTTCCAAAAACTATATTAAAGCATTGAAGCAAATAGACGAACATCTTTTACACTGGAACAAATTCTTTCGTCATAAATGTAAACAGAGATTCACTAAATTGACTCAAGTGGCCATCACAGAAAGACGTCTTGTTATGAGAGAAGAAGAAAGACATTATGTTGGTGTTGCACCAAAAATAAAGAGAAGAGAAGCTAATAGAGAAAGAAAAGCACTTGCTGCAGCCAAGATCGAAAAGGCTATTGAAAAGGAATTGCTGGATAGATTGAAGAGTGGAGCATATGGTGATAAACCATTGAATGTAGATGAAAAAGTATGGAAGAAAATTCTTGGTAAATTGGATGAAGAGAATGAAATGGAGGAAGATGAGGAAGAAGAAGATTGGGAAGAAGAATCTGATGACGGTGAAGTTGAATATGTAGCAGCTGATGAAGAAAATGAATATGTGGATCCTGAAGAATTAGAGAAATGGTTAGCTGATTCTGATAGAGAATACTCTTCTGATGAGGATGAAAGTACTAGTGAAGATGAAAGTAGTAGCAGTGAAGAAGATGAAGGGGAAGGTAATGACAATTCCTCATCTAAGAAACGTAAAAAATCTACTACAAAAAAGAACAAACGTCCAAAGGTTGAAATTGAATTTGAAGAAGAAAGAGAATTACAACCTGCAGAAGAAGGATTGGCTCATTAGATTTTTCAAGGAAAATAAAATAATTTCTCAAAATAATATATATTGTCATTTTTTTTGTAAATTATATCATCATATTCTGAAAAAAAAAATACCTACAAATTTCTATAGAAAACCTTAAAATATTATTTTACATTCATACTATAGATAGTCTTAAATAATCATGTTTCAAAATAATAGTTATTTTTTATTACATACGCATGTGTAAACTATTTTTAATAAACAAAAAAGTCTGATAATATCATATTACAACCTATATTTTCGTTATAAAGTTACAAGAGCAGCGACATTATTTTGGGCCATGAATGATCTTACCCAACAATCTATTAATAATAACACCTAAAAATATCCAAAACACTCAATTCATTTTGTATATCATATATATATAAATATATACATTTCAACTCCTATGATTTGTGATGTTTTTATAATCTAATGTTTTTTATATCAAGATCCTTGTGAATGAAGGCTTTGTTACCACCTGCCCCTAAATAATCAGATGCAACTTGACCATTACCTCTAATTTGATACTGGTAAATAACCAGACCGTCCAGCCCAACTGGCCCACGAGCATGAATCTTTGAAGTAGAAATACCAACTTCTGTACCAAAACCATATCTGAACCCATCTGCAAATCTAGTGGAAGCATTCCAATAAACACCAGATGAATCAACACCTCTCAAGAAAGCTTCTGCATTATCTTTATTTTCTGTAACGATAGAATCTGTGTGTCTAGAGGAATGTAAATTAATATGTTGAATAGCTTCTTGTGTTGAATTCACAAATTTGACAGCACATTCTAAAGCTAGAAATTCCTTGTCAAAATCCTCATTTTCATTTACATCTACTAGTTTGGAACTAACAGCATCATCAAATCTATTCAATTCTTCTAATTTAGCAGTATATGCTTCTTTAACATCTTTAGTGACATGCAACATAACATTTCCATTACATGACAAATTTTCTAAAACCTCCCACCACTGATTACATTTTGGATGAATTAAAAGTGTTTCCATAGCATTACAGCCTGCTGGATAATTAGTCTTAGCATCAAGTGTAATTTTTTTAGCCTTTTCAATATCTGCATACTCATCTACATAAACAGAACAAATTCCATCAGCATGACCCAAAACAGGAATCTTTGTACTGTTTTTAATATTTCTAACTAATGCATTAGATCCTCTTGGGACAACCAGATCAATATATTCGTCTTGACTTAATAAATCACTGACATCCTGCCTGGTTTCGATAAGCTGCACAGCACCTACTGGGACACCTGTGTTGTCGACATTAGCTGCAATTGTATCATTGATAATGTGTGCCATTTCCCTAAAAGTATTGACGGATTCTTTACCACCTTTTAAAATACCTGCATTACCACTTTTAATACATAAGGCTGTAATGTTAGCAATAACTTCTGGACGTGATTCAAAAATAACCAAAAGCACTCCAATTGGTGCAGTAACTTGATATAAAACTAAATCTTCATCTAGTTTTCTAGCCAGTTTGACTTTACCTACTGGATCTTCCAAATCTGCTACATCCTTAATGCCTTGCAGCATAGTATCAAACTTATCACCTTTGAAAAGGTCCAACCTCTTTATTAATGATGGAGAAAGACCTGAGGTATTAGCTACATCCAAATCTATCTTATTAGCTGCCTCAATTTTTTCTGCATTTGCCTTTAAAGCATCATGAATTTTGTATAATATTGAAGAACGACTCTCGTTAGATAGAGTCTTTAAAACATTACCAGCAACCCTAGCCTTCTTTGCAATTTCTTCAGCTGTAGACATGATTACTCTTTCACTATGAATGGAACAAAACCAAATCCTAACGTATTATTATGTAAACAAAACGATTCAGATATCTTTCTTTTCATAAACACTATTGCATTATACAAATTAGTGAAAAGTCGTTCTTTTCACCCTTTCTTTAATTTTTATATGTTTCTAAGTTTTTTTTTCCCTTTTCTCGAGCAATTCAATCATCAAATCAGGAATTTTTTTTTTTTTTGTAATGGCAAGTGGTTAAAATAAAAATTAGTCATGGAAAACTAATGATCTTCAGATAAACATACAAAGGGAAAAATAAGGAAAAACGAAAGAAAAGAGTAAGACAATTTGTAAACGTTTTACCGATATGGGTTTCTGTAACTCTTTCTAGAATATTATAATCTAAAAATATGTATATAAACTTATATAATTGCTTCTACGGATTCGTGTATTATTGAATATATTTTGGCAAATAGTTGATTTAAAAACTTGATACAACAAATTTCGGAAACCCATATTCGAATAATCTGTTAAACAAGTAGAACACTTCAAAATATTCAATTTCACTAAATACATATCTACTGGAAATGGTGTTGAACTTGAGAATGTTGACTTTTTTGAACAATTTAGAAACTGGTCTACCAACCTCTTTGTTTGTACTTTATTTCTGTCATTTCAAAACCTAGTGTTTCTTTTGTAACGATCCTGTTACCATTGAGAAGGGAAGAATTTAAGCTTCTAGTACTCCTTCACTTTGATACCGAGTTTAATTACGGAGTTATAGGATTTGGAGAGGGATTTACTGTACTCCTTTTACTAGATCTTTCCATATCCTTAGTAAAAAGACTCATCATGAGGTATATTTTATTATTATAAATTGTCAAAAAAAAAAAGAAAAATTTAACAATTTAAAAACAACATAAAAAGTATAGCTAAACTTTGTGATACAAATTGTTTCGACCACCAATCAAGCTTCTATCTAGCAGTACAAATATATGAATATGAAAAATATTTTCCATTCTTTTTAATACAAAACTCTAGATAAACAAAAAATCGAAAAAGAAAGTATACCTTATATATATATATGTATGCCTGCAGCATATACTGCTATCAAAATAACCTATATATTCAAACACGTTAAAAAATCATCAAGAATTAGGAATAACCAATGCAAATTTTTATTAAAGAATGTGCTATACCTAAAAAATATGATCTTATTTCTTATTATTACTAAATGTAGATAGAAAGAATCAATCTTTAATTCCAACTTCTAGACCATTAAGAGTTAGAAATAACACTAGTAAATTTCTTGCAAAACAACATGACAATATGACTTTACACAAGCATCATAGAAACTACATATCAAGCTTAATCTTTATCATCATGCTACTGTATTACTCCAATGGTTCAATTTACACCCCCTCTGTATTTCCAGAATAAGTGTGAATAACCATGATGACATAAAATAGTATAAGAAGAACAACCCTCCCCTAGTCACACACCCAATTGCAAGGATATCATGTTTTTTCAACTATTCTTCACTCTGTTTTTTTAACTCTCTCCACAAAGCAGATACAAAACTCAAACACAAACTGTTTCACTATCAAAATTCAAGACCAAATTTTGTTTTTCGAGACACGGCGTTCTACAAGAAAAAAAAAGAAATAGGTAAATAAAACGTAATCTAAAAGAAAAATTAACGAGGAACATATCTAACAAAAAAATAAATGGGAAAGTAAAAACAGAAAAAAAAAAGTAAAAAAGCATAAACAATCATAAAAAAACAAAAAAAACAACTACACACAAAAACATACCCCAAGCCCAAGAAAAATATACACAAACATACAAAGTGCTAGTATTACAATCTAATCTTTATTTTATTTTATTTTTTTTTTTCAACTTCAAAAATCACAGCTACAACTGAATAGATACCCTTTTAAAAAAACAGAAACAAATAAGGATTTGCACATACAAGATTTTTTACCACTCTCTCTACTTTGGTTTACCTTTTTCACCATACCTTAGCCTTAAATAACAAATGTCATTCGAAGTAGGGACTCGTTGTTGGTACCCCAGCAAAGAATTTGGCTGGATCGGCGCTGAAGTGACTAAAAACGATCTAATAGATGGTAAATATCACCTGGAATTACTCTTAGAAGATGATCAAACCGTATCTATTGAAGCAGAAAAACTAGATGATGAATCGAATAAAGAATTACCGTTATTACGAAACCCACCTGTTCTGGAAACCACAGAAGATTTAACTTCTTTATCTTATTTGAACGAACCAGCTGTGTTACATGCAATTAAACAAAGATATGCCCAATTAAATATATATACTTATTCAGGTATTGTCTTGATTGCGACCAATCCGTTTGATAGAGTAGATCAATTGTATTCTCCAGATATGATTCAAGCTTATGCTGGCAAAAGAAGAGGTGAAATGGAACCGCATTTGTTCGCTATTGCTGAAGAAGCTTACAGTTTGATGAAAAATGATAAACAGAACCAAACTATTGTTGTCAGTGGTGAATCTGGTGCTGGTAAAACCGTCTCTGCTAAATACATTATGCGTTATTTTGCTTCAGTAGAAGAAGAAATGTCTTCTAATATGGGAAATTTACAACATCAAGTGGAAATGTCGGAAACTGAAGAAAAAATACTGGCTACCAACCCAATTATGGAAGCATTTGGTAATGCCAAGACTACTAGAAATGATAATTCATCTAGATTCGGGAAATATTTAGAAATTTTATTCGATAAGAACACCTCCATCATCGGTGCTAAGATTAGAACTTACCTTTTAGAAAGATCCAGATTAGTGTATCAACCTGCAACAGAAAGAAACTATCATATTTTTTATCAGTTATTGGCTGGTTTACCAGAGGAGACCAAAAATGAATTACATTTAACCAACCCTACAGATTTCTTTTACATGAACCAAGGTGGTGACCATCAAATTAAAGGGGTAGACGATGCCAAAGAATATCAAGTTACAGTGGATGCTTTAACATTGGTCGGTATTAACGATTCGGTGCGTAACGGTATTTTCAAGATCTTAGCTGCACTATTACATATTGGTAACATTGAGGTAAAAAAAACAAGAAATGATGCATCTGTATCTTCAGATGATCCAAGTTTAAAAATTGCTTGTGAATTATTAGGTGTTGATTCCTTCAATTTTGCAAAATGGATTACAAAGAAACAACTCACTACTAGAGCTGAAAAAATTGTATCAAATCTGAATTATAATCAAGCACTGGTAGCGAGAGATTCTGTGGCTAAATTCATTTATTCTGCTTTATTCGATTGGTTAGTGGAAAACATCAATACTGTACTATGTAACCCTGAAGTGGTGGATCAAGTTAACTCTTTCATTGGTGTATTGGATATTTATGGTTTTGAACACTTTGAAAAAAACTCATTTGAACAATTCTGCATCAATTATGCTAATGAAAAACTACAACAGGAATTTAATCAACACGTTTTTAAATTAGAGCAAGAGGAGTATGTGAAAGAAGAAATTGAATGGTCTTTTATCGAATTTAATGATAACCAACCTTGTATCGATCTAATTGAAAATAAGTTAGGTATCTTATCTCTATTGGATGAAGAAAGTAGATTACCTGCTGGCTCTGATGAATCTTGGACTCAAAAATTATATCAAACTTTAGATAAACCCCCAACCAACAAAGTTTTCTCCAAACCAAGATTTGGTCAAACTAAATTCATTGTCAGTCATTATGCGCACAATGTTACTTATGATACCGAGGGGTTCATCGAAAAGAACAGAGATACAGTATCAGATGGGCATTTAGAAGTGTTAAAAGCAACCACTAATGAAACTTTAAAACATATCTTAGACACTTTGGATAAAGCTGCAGAAAGGCTAGAAGAAGCCAAACGTCAAGAAAAAGAAAAATTTGATCCAACTATTAAAAAAAGACCAGGTCCAATGAGAACAATAACCAAAAAACCAACGTTAGGGTCCATGTTTAAACAATCGTTGATTGAGTTAATGAACACTATTAATTCCACCAATGTTCATTACATTCGTTGTATTAAACCCAATAATGAAAAAGAGCCATGGAAATTTGACAATTTGATGGTCTTGTCTCAATTAAGAGCCTGTGGTGTTTTAGAAACTATTAGAATATCATGTGCAGGTTTCCCATCTAGATGGACATTTAATGAATTTATTCTAAGATATTATATTTTGATAGCTACAGATGAATGGTCACGGATTTTCCAAAAGAAAGATACAAATGAAGCAGATATCATTAACATGTGCAAAAAAATTCTTGATGTTACTGTGAAGGATAAGAAATTATACCAAATTGGTAACACAAAAATTTTCTTTAAAGCTGGTATGCTAGCTTATTTGGAAAAATTAAGAAGTAATAAAATGAATCATGCTATAACTTTGATTCAAAAACGTATAAGGTCCAAATACCAAAGAAAACAATATTTGGCAATTCAAAAATCTATCGGAAAAGTACACGTCTTTACTAAAGGTAAGATAATTCGTGATAAGATAACTTCTGAAATAAAGAATAATGCTGCTCTGTTAGTTCAAACCAAATATCGTGGTATCTTGGTACGTAAGAATACTGAACATGCATACAATAGTATTATAACAATTCAATCCAAGATTAGAAAGCAACTGACCCTGAGAAAGATGAGAGCTAAACATGAATTAGAAGCTGCTATCACAATTCAAAGTAGAATAAGGACTTTCAAGCCAAGGCAATTCTTTATATATCGCAGAAAGCATGCCGTGATTATTCAATCCTTCATTAGAAAACATATTGCACAAGCTAAATTAAAGGCTCTAAGAGCTGAAGCTAAAAGTGTTGTTCGTTTACAAGAAGCTAGTTATAAATTGGAAAACAAGGTCATTGAGTTAACAGAAAATCTTGCAAGTAAAGTTAAAGAAAACAAAGAAATCCAATCTAGATTACTAGAATTACAAAAGACTTTAGAAGCTACCGAGGAGTTAAGAACTACAATAGAAACACAAAAACAAGAGCGTGCGAGATTAGTGGAAGAACAAAGTGTACAATTAGCTCATCAACGTAAACAATTCGACGAGGAACTAGAATTGAATAAAAAGATTCTAGAAGAATGTAGGGCTGAATTGGCTGAAATGAGTTCGAGACATGAGTTGTTAAAAGAAGAATCTTTAGCTACTCTAGAAGAATTAGAAACCACGAAACAGAAGTTACTTGACTATCAAACCCAAAACGCTGATTTGCAGAATGAAGTAAAGTCATTAAAAGAGGAATTAGTTCGTTTACAAAACACCATTGCTCTTGGCACTGTCACAACCAGTGTTATTCCACAAACTCCAGGTATGAGTAAAGCAACCAGAGTGTTAAGTAGGGAATTTATAGAAGATAATACCTTTGAAGGTGAAGGTGGATATGACGAATCTACCAATGCTGTAGAACCAGTTACATCTATCAGTGCAGCTGAGATTAATGAAGAATTATACAGATTACTGGAAAATACCGATACCCTGAACGTCGAAATTACTGAAGGCTTATTAAAAGGTTTCAAAGTTCCAGATGCTGGTGTTGCTACACAATTAAGTAAAAGAGATGTTGTTTATCCTGCAAGAATTTTGATTATTGTTTTAAGTGAAATGTGGAGATTTGGCCTAACTAAACAAAGCGAAAGTTTCTTAGCTCAAGTTTTAACGACCATCCAAAAAGTAGTGACAACTCTAAAAGGAAATGACTTGATTCCTAGTGGTGCATTTTGGTTAGCTAATGTTAGAGAATTATATCTTTTTGTTCTGTTTGCTCACCATTCTATTTTGACAGAGGAAACTTTCAAACAAGATATGAATGATAACGAATATAATGAATATGTCTCTCTTGTGACTGAGTTGAAAGAGGATTTTGAATCATTAAGTTACAACATTTACAATATTTGGTTGAAGAAGCTACAAAAAGAATTACAAAAGAAGGCTGTAGCCGCTATTGTTATGTCTGAATCCTTACCTGGTTTTAGTGCAAGTGAAAATAATGGGTTCCTAAACAAATTATTTAATTCAAATGATTCTTACAGTATGGATGATATTTTAACATTCTTTAACAGTATATACTGGTGCATGAAGTCATTCCATATTGAGCATGAAGTATTTCGTCGTGTAGTGACAACTTTATTAAATTATGTTGATGCTATATGTTTCAATGATTTGATTATGAGACGCAATTTCCTTTCATGGAAACGTGGTTTACAACTGAATTACAATATCACAAGATTGGAAGAATGGTGCAAATCCCATGGTTTACTTGATGGTGCCGATTGTTTACAACATTTAATACAGACTGCTAAATTATTACAATTGAAAAAATATACAATTGAAGATATAAATATATTAAGAGCGATCTGTAGTGACTTAACACCAACTCAATTACAAAAATTAATAACACAATCACATGTAGCAGATTACGAATCACCAATTCCGCAAGAAGTCTTACGATATGTTGCAGATATTGTCAAACAAGAAAGTGCTATCTCCAATGAAAATGGTAAACATAATAATAACGACATATTTCTACACGCTGAGACAGGCCCATTTAACGATCCGTTTATGGATATTCCTACAAAGAAATTCGATCAAGTCGAGGCATACATTCCCATTTGGTTAAACTTACCTACTACAAAAAGAATAGTGGATTTGATTGCACAAAATGTTAATGTTGTAGAATAATTAATGTTATTGCATAAATATAAATATAAATATATATATATGAATATATATATAGAGTAAAGGATATTTTCAATCAGAAAAAAATATACATGCACATAATCATAACTAGTAAATAAACACTTTAAGTAGATCTATGCTTATACATCTATCTTAGATATTCATAATTTAAAATAAAAAGAAAAAAACAATATAAAGAAAAAGAATAGAAAAGACAGTTTGATATATTAAACATACGTATATTTTTATCAAAAATATTATAATATAATTTCTGAATTATTTATTATACAGGATGTAAAGAAACTAAAATGATGTGGTAACATAGATGAGGTAATTTCTTATCTGTAGTTATTCATACTACAATTTGATTGTTTGATGACAAAATATGATGAGATAACATAATTTTTTTATTATTATTCTAATGGTATTTTCTTATTATTTTTTCTGTCTTCTAACTAAAGTGAACCACAATTGGAACAATGATAACTACCAGTAGAATAATGATCACTAAAACAAGACACATACGCATCTTTAAATCTTTCCACCACATTTGTTTTCTTACTCTATTAGCACCTCTTTTGAAACCTTGAGCAGAGATAGCTAAATTATCTGCTTTATCTTCAATAGATGTCAATCTTTCACCACGTTCTGCCACTTTATTAATATTATCTCTCATAATTCCCACAGTGTCATCTATTTCTGCTTGTAAAGCAGCTGTTCTAGATTGTGAATTATTTTGACCAAAGGTCTCTTCAGCTGGAACGTATGGATCATATGGTACTGAGGAAGACATTTTTTTTAACAGTATGTATCAATGTATATGTGCTTTTATGTGGTTTACACTTATAATAATAAAATAATCGTTACTTTTGATATTATTTAATTAGTTGTTGGTATTACTGATCTCACTATATAAATAACTTGTTATTTTATTTTGCAATAACCTCAAGACAACTACGTTATGAGAGCGATTGTTCCAAGAGGAATTCACGGGAGTAACTAGACTTTGTTACATATTTGTCAACCTGTCTCTTCGTCCTGCCTTTCTTTTCTTTGCTCCCGTATTTTCTATTTTTCTTTTTTTTGTTTTTTTTTTATCGTTTTTCTAATTTAATTATTGCAAACTGGAAAAGAAAAAAAAGGAAAAAAAAAGGAAGAAGAAATTTTTAGCCTCCTTCTTCCTTCTTTTTGGGATCCGCGGATTTGGGTTATATATAGTTGGGCGGCTATTTCTAGAAACATTGAGAGTTGCTTCCTCCATTCAACATATATATATATATATGTAGTGAGACTCTGGACACGACAAGTTGTAATTTTAATGGATGTATATTTGTAACATATATATTACATTATGAGTCAATACAAATACACACAACAAAATGTTTATAATTTGCGTATACATCAATGATTGACTTGAATAATTTTACTGTAAGTTGTCCTGACCGCCTAGTCTATAGCTAAATATATTAAGTATCTGGGAACGTCGATAAGTAGAAAAATAGTGAAGTGTTGTATTGAAAGACTAGACTTACCTTCTTTTATTAACAGTTTTTAACTTATTAGATGAAATAAATAAGTAAGTAATCGAAAATAGCAAAAGACATAAGACGAAAAAAAAATTATAAATTAACATTATAGTTCAGGTTGTACAGATAGTAGATGAAGTGTAAATATTGGATATATATCAGAGAAATTTTCAATAATACCCAATAAATTCCTGCTTTTGAATATTTCTATTCGTGTTACATCATTTAACTTACTTATAGGAATTTAGTGGCCTGTTCTTCTGGCTATTTTAGAAGTGATATCATCAAAACTAAATAAAGAAAAAAAAAACCGGAATGAAAAAAAAAAGAAGAAGAGTCCCTTGCATACACAAAATATCCACAATTATCATTTAAAACGGGGCATTGAATATTGCAAAAAAGAGAAAAAATTTCAAAAATGTTTTTTATATGATAAAATAATCTACTTGCCATAAAATGGAAATATAAAAAAACATGAGTTTAACACCTTTCTTTTTCATACATGTATATGGATAAACATGTTGGTAAGATTCTTTTTTTTTTTTTTTTTGCAATGATATAAAATTTTTATATAATATAGAATTAGCAATTATAAGCAATTCATAAGGAACATTAATTCATACTACCGCAGTTGATCCTTACATAGCGATAATACTATTTATTAATTAAAACATTACAGTATGTCCAAATCATCACTGAGCTGGGATTCATTAAATTATGATTTACAACCATGGATTAGAACAGCTATAGAAATTATGGGCTTTGACTATATGACACCTGTCCAAGCATCCACTATTCCTATGTTTGCAGGAAATAAAGATGTTGTTGTAGACTCAGTCACTGGATCAGGAAAAACCTTAGCATTTGTAATTCCTATTTTAGAAAAAATTATTAAAGAAAATGTTTTGCAAGATTGTAAAAAAGGTCATTTCCATTCTCTAATTATAGCGCCAACAAGAGAATTGGCCAAGCAAATTCAATCTGTGATAAATTCATTCCTTGAACACTATGATTCCAATAAAATTAAAGCTCAGGTACTAGTAGGTACAAATGAACATACTATTAGAGAAGATGTTAACATGTTTTTAGAAGAAAAACCCTTGATATTGGTGGGTACCCCTGGAAGAATTTTGGAATTTATTCAATCTCCCTATGTTAAAACACAGTCATGTAGTACACTTGTATTGGACGAAGCCGATAGATTATTAGATATAAGTTTTGTAAAAGATGTTGAAAAAATATTAAATCTACTGCCAAAACAAAGAAGAACAGGTTTATTCTCTGCCACTATCGATAGTGCAGGTTCTAATATCTTTAAGACTGGGCTAAGAAATCCTGTTAAAATTAAAGTTAATTCTACAAATAGTCAAGCCGCACCATCATCTTTGAAATTGAACTATTGTGTAATAGAACCTCAATATAAATTACAACAATTATTACATATTTTGAATAAGTTCAAATTTAAAAAATGCATTGTTTATTTTCCAACATGCATTTCAGTGACATATTTTTATTCATTTATTCAATATTTACAAAAATCTAAATTTGAAGTTAATAATATTATAAATGAAGATTTACTGATATTTTCATTGCATGGGAAATTACAAACCACTTCTAGAATGAAAACATTGCAATCTTTTACAGATGCATTAAGTGATGCTGTTTTATTCACTACTGATGTAGCAGCTAGAGGTATAGATATTCCTAACGTAGATCTTGTTATACAATTAGACCCTCCAAACGATACTGATTTATTTTTACATAGATGTGGTAGAACTGGTCGAGCAAATAGAATTGGTAAAGCCTTAACCTTCATTAACAAAGGTAGAGAAGAAGATTTCATACCCTTTATGGAAGTAAAGAAAATCTACTTAGAAGAAGATTCATCCATGTTGAATAACGAGCTTACTAACCATGAAAGTAGTGAGAGGGATGTAGTAGAAGATAAGTTTTATGAATTATTCAAGAAGTGGATTCTTCAAGATAGATCTAGATTTGACCATGCAATAAAATCATATGTAGCTTTTATTAGATATTATTCGAATCATTCGGCCAGCTCAATTTTCAGATTACAATCATTTGATTATATTGGTACAGCAAAGATGTATGGACTGTTTAGATTACCTAGAATGCCTGAGATTACCAAGTATTTGCAAGATAAAGATGAAGTAACCTTTGGTGAAGGTTGGCTTGTTGATCCTAACAGTATCAATATGGAGAATTATAAATATTTAGATAAAAAGAAGGAGAAAAAGAGATTGGAAGATTTGGCAAATATCAGTAAAATAAATGAAAAGAAATGTTTAAAGTTTGAATTAAAAAAGAAGAATATGGCATGGTCTAATAAGACTGATAGTAAAGAAATAAGAGCAAAGAGAAGAGAGAAGATGTCATTGAAAAGGAAGGCTATCGAAGCAGAATTAGCAAAAAATGATATTAATGATACTGATTTTAATGACGACGAAGAGGCTGTTGCAGATTGGAAAGAGGAAATTATTGCATCAAAGAAGAAGAAACAGAAACAGAATAATAGTAATATACAAGGGAGCTTTGATGATTTGTAGTCAGAAATTTATAAAACGTTATATACTTACTAGAGCTTATAGAATAAAATAATTACTTCCAAAGGAATTGAAAAGTGTATATGGGGATAAGCAATAAGGAGATAGATGCTTGTTCTAATAAATCGCCTTTTTAAACCTTTATAATTTCTGTGAATGTCCCATCATAACCATCATATACAAATGTATTATTGATCGGAACAAATTGATGTGTAATCAATTTTATGGTTTCTTGTGCTACCAAACCTGCAAGGAAGACATCAACACAAAATAATGATGGTTCCGATATCTTATGAAACTTGTGTTTTTGTGCTTGTATATCGTACCTACAATCATGATTCTGTGTTAATACTTTGTATAATTCTGATGACCCAGCAGTCTCTCCATTTTCTAACGGTTTGATAATAGTTAGATCTAGAATATTTTTACTGAATATTTCTAGCACCTGCCGATCAATTAATTCATTTGTTGAATTCTGATGTAGTTTATGTTCCAGCAAATCTAAATAATGCGATCTTTGAATATCATAAATTGCTTTAAACTTTTGATATTCGCTGTTATCACATTCCATATCTGGCAAATCTCCTTGTAACGGCAGCCCCATCTCTGTTTCTTCAATAAATTTAATTAATGTAGTAATAAGGTACCATATTTTCCTATTCATCGGGTCACACCATTTATCTTTTAAAACTCCCATCTGGGTAATTAGATAGGGATAGACCTGTTCATTTAAAGTTTTGATAAATTGATCATGTTCAGGTTTAGTAATTGTTCGAAAAGCAAACCTTTGTGCCTCTAAATAATTCATGCTTTCATAGCCCCTATGAACCCATTCACTACAATAAATTTTTTCCAACGAATCTTTGATCACAGTGGTGTTTATTGAGGATGTATTCCTTCTTATTAGTTCCTGTAACATTTTAGCTAAGATTACTGGATAAGGATACTTCGCAACATCATCAATATCCATCCCCTTCATTTTGATATCATCCATATAGTCTTTTAAAGCTCGCCAAGGTTGATCTAATCTAAGATCTACTTGTTGATATTCATTATGCGGATCAAGGACAAAGTGAGGTTCAGATAATGTTAATTTCAAAAATCCGTAAAAACCTGCTGTTTGTACGGTAAGGATTGGTGGTAACTTTGTTTGACTATGATGGAATATTGTATCAACTTTATCATTATTATTTAATACTATTATAGCACTAAAGTTGGAGTAATCTTTAATATCTTGTCGAGATGATACTCTACGAATACGAATTTCCTCTGAACGTAGTTGCGACATCTCATCCACCAGATCTTTGAAAAGCAACTCCGAGGACGACGATTTGGATTTTATGTAATCCCTATTTAGATATAACCAAGTAAAATTGGAAATACCAAGTAGGACTAGGTGCTTTACAGTCTCCTGTAACAAAGCTGTTTCAGGACCAATAAGACATATATGAGCTTTTTCCAATAAAACTTGTCCCCATGTTCCCCAAATCCTTAGTTGTCTATCATATAGACTCAATTGATTAATACCTTGCATATGTTGCTCTCAAACCTAAATAAGCTATAGTAAATATTACTCCCCTTTAATGATTTATACCTTCTTGAATATTTTCTCACTGTATTTTGAAATAACACTTTTTGTCTAGTTATCATACAGTTAAAAGAAACATTAAAGATTTCTTGGAGTTATTTTAGAGTGGATATCAAAAAGTGAAAAGAAAAAAAAGCGTATCATAAGAACAAAGACCTCTAGGATTACATTTGATAATAACATAATACAAACAACATAGTTTAGCAGCCACTTCTAATGGATTTCACATCAGATCTGATAGCTTCGCCCATTAGAAGACAGTCTCATTCTAGTGATTTGAGTCACGATAATAATAGTGGAAGTAGTGTAATATTAACAGAAACTGAGAAGAGACGATTAGAATTACAAGAATTGAAAGAAAGTTTATTAAAAGAAAGAGATTCACTATGGGATGAAGAAGTCTATTTAAGAAGAGAACTAGATAAATTAGAAAGAGAGAAATTTATGCAAGGGTTTACATCTTCTGAATCCTCAGATTTCGAATCGAATAGTGACAATGAAACAAAACCAGCACAATTAAAAGACAAAAATGGAATAAAGATTGCAAGTAACATTTCTACTAATATTACAACAACTGATAATAATAATAATAATAATAGTAACATTGATCCTAATGCTGCTCGAATATTTTTAGATTTAATGTTGTTATCATCCAAGAAACAACAAGCTGTGGAACCTAGACCCAAACCGATCCATATTGATGGTACTTCTACTCTACAAGATGAAATCAACGTTAAATATGATACTTTACCTCTTTTAAATATGGAATTAAGATTAAAATATCTACAAAAATATTTGTATCCTTATGTAGAGATTCACATAAATAATTTGACAGAAGAAGATAATGGCAACAATAACAATAGATATAATGATGATAATGGTAATGGTGAACATAACTATGAGGTGACTATTAAATTCAAAAGAAATCCTAAATCACCATTCCAAATAAAATTCCATATAAACTATGATCCCAAAGATGGATCTAATGGTCAATTAAAGAGGTTCCAAATCTTAGAAATCTCAAAGAGAGTTAGGCTATTTTTTGAAAGAATACTTTACCTAAATGGGCAACTCTTAGTAGAAAATCCAGTAACACTAATATTTTTTTGTTTGGAATTTGATAGACTCACATATCAGTGTGATTCGCTCATAACACAAATAAGAAACAAATTTCAAAACAGACTCCGATACAGTCAAGATGTAGGAGATCCTGAATTGAAAGTAATTAAATTAAAGGAATTAAAAGAACCAAGTGAGAAAGAGTTTATAATCAAGTTGGAAATTCATACTCAAAGACTAGCGACAGATTTTAAGGGTAAAAGAAGTTTAATGTTATTATATCCCCAGTTAAAAATCATACTAACACTACTGCATGAGGAAAAAGAGATTAAGGATCCAGATATTAACAATATATTTGAACAGCTGTTGCCTGATTATGATATAAATATAGCATTAATAGAATTAATATCAAGTTTAATGTTTATTTGAGCGATTAAATTTATTGAGTAGAATTATATGAAACAAGGAGAAAGGATAAAGGATATGTGTCTATCTATATACGTATATAACTTTTTTCTTTTTCTTTTTCATTTGTTTTTTTTTAAAAAAAAAGTCTATTATATTGATTATTATATGAGGAAATGCATTTATAACAGTATCTATATGGGTTACCAATCACCTCCACCAAAGTCATCGCCACCAAAGTTGTCACCATCGTCTCCATAGTAATAATTATTTTCAACGATCGTAGGTTGTTCATGACTGTCTAATGCATTGGCTAGCATGGCACCACCTAACAAACCAACACCAGCTCCCATAAGACCATTCATCATGCCACTATTGCTCTTTTTTGTAGGTTGTTGTTGATAGTAGACTGGTTGTGGCTGTTGATGATATACTGGTTGCTGTGGGTATGCAGGCTGTTGATAATATACTGGTTGCTGTGGATATGTAGGCTGTTGTGTGTATCCTTGGTATCTTGGTTGTTGTTGAGGTTGTTGCTGTTGTGGGGGTTGAGGTTGGTATCTATGTGGTGCAGTCTGTTCATATGGTGGAGGAGCTGCAGGTCTTGAGAACCCAGTCCCCTTTGGTGGTTCCCATTGAGATTGCTTAGTTTTCAAATCTACATAATACCAAGTCTTATACTCTTCATCAAAAATAGCTTTCCATCCATCTGGAACATTAGGAACATTGTCTCTTGATTGTGACATTTGTAGAATTATATTCGCTTTTGCTTGTCTTTTTTTTTAATATCAAATTATGTTGTATATATAGTATGTATCAGACGCGTTTTATCTTTATTCTTGTTTGTATTTAGAAGGCAAATAACCTGCAAACATATTTGTATACTGACTAATCAGTGTGTATAAACTATATCGTAAAGGAAAAAAGAAGAAGTAAGATCAAAAAACAAAAAACTAAAAAAAAAAAGAACAAATCATGAATAAAAAAAGAAAAAATACGAAAAAAAACTCAAAATGGAAGCAGTAAGAGGATAAGTCTTCAAGATAAAGAAATAATGTGTGCATGTGGTAAGGTCGTAGAGTGGTAACGTCTATTAAAAACTAGCAACATCAAATCAAATCTGTCAAACTTAACGTGATGTTTACCCGTATGTGTTCTCGAGTGACTCCCCCCCTGCTTTTACACTTTTTCTCTCGACAAAACTATATCTGCTGCTCGAAGACCAATCGAGGTCTTTTTTTTGTTTCTTTGTTTACTCAAGTCTGCACTGCATGACAAAAAGGGGAGAAACCAAGAAAAAAGAAACGAGCAATACCAGTTTGCTGTTGAAGGAGGAAGAGGAGAAGTCTTACAGATCACACAAAATTTGCCTATTGCTTTCAAACAGCAGAGAACGATGGGAAGAAGCGGGAAAAGAAAAAAAAGAATGAAAGAAGGGTGTAACTCATGCCTTGAGTCGTGTCTATATACATGTAACTAATGTTAGTGGATCTACATAGCATAGGATAAAGACTGAGTTTATTGAATATCGTGCAAAAGACACAGAGGAAGAAACCAAACAAGTGTAAATTATAGAAATCAACAAGAATAATAGCAATAACAAAATGCACAGATTATTGACTAATTCCAAAGAACGTGCTTTTTACTACTGGTATTTCGTTGTTCACATCCCGATCACTATATTTATAGATTCAAGTGTTGTATTGGGTGATAGACCACCTGTTTGGTCATCATTAGTCATGTGGCATTGTCAGAACAATAACGATTTCTTGTTATTAGAAAGACCTGTGTGGTTATGGTGGTTTGTGTTAATTGAATTGATATTTCAATTGCCGCTCTTTTTCTATTTTGTCTTCAATTGGTCGTGTTTAAATTCACCTTCAGTTGGAAAGAAAACTTATAGATTGCTTACTTTATTACGTTTCTACGGGTTAGAAGCTGCTTTAACAACCGCTGTATGTATTTGGGCCATTTGGCAAAGAGGTAATATTACTTTGGAAAATCAACTACAGTTGACTTTCGTGTATCTTCTAACTGTTATCATTCCAGGCAGATTATGCTTCTTTTAAAGTAGTACAAAAAGTGCCCCAGTAGATTCTTACATATATAGGCGGAAAGCTAAAACAACTGGCATATACAATTGCTTTTTTTTTTTTTGGCGTTTACCTTGCATAGGCATGTATAGATTACATATATACATATGCATATATATATCATACCACCGCTACCATCGGCTTCTTCTCTCCTCTTTCTTTTTTTCTTTCTTCTTAAATAACCATTCTTCTGTTTTTTCTTTTACTACGGCAAACCAATCAAAAGTGTTTGTGCTTCTTTCTTGGAAATTATTCTTTTTTCTTCATAGAACCCCGCTGTGGGGAAAACAATTCCTTCCCTCGAACATTCGAACAGAAAACGATTACGCAGATTGAAATAGACAAAACGAGAAGCGCGATGGCAGAAGTAAGGAGGGGGGGAAGGACAAGCAATTGGAGTTGAAATGAGTAAAGAAACGTGTATTGGTCAAATGTACATTACAAAAGTTGTTACAAGTAACAGATTTATATTAAAGTTCATAAGTCTTACCGTTGTTAAATCAAATTATTTTTTTATCACTTTATACCAACATCGGGATAAAAGGGTTTTCTCTTCTTTCTTTCTTTTTTTATTTTTGAATTTTTAATTAATAAGTAGATAAATTGTTATTTAGTTACAATTGTTTTCACACTTTAATAATAAATTAGCTGCTACTTCTATACACACATACACACACATACATCCGATAATATATTCTAATTTATTCATTACCTTTATTTTTTGCTTATATATCAATATTCAAATCTATATAAATACAATAAAATAATAATAATAATAATAATTAAAGGTAGAAAAAAAAAAATGTTAAGAGCTGGCGTCTTTAGAAATACATGGACAAGATCCTATGCTACGAAGAAAGCCCATGATTTGGTCGTCATTGGTGGTGGTCCAGCAGGTTATGTTGCTGCTATTAAGGCTGCCCAATTAGGTTTTGATACCGCCTGTATCGAAAAACGTGGTAAACTTGGTGGTACCTGTTTAAACGTTGGTTGTATCCCGTCCAAAGCTCTATTAAATAATTCCCTACTATATCATCAAATTTTATCTGATACAAAAACAAGAGGTATCGACGTCGATAAGAGTGCTGTTAAATTAAATTTCGATAAATTTATGGCAGCTAAGGAAAAAGTCGTTAATCAATTAACTGGCGGTGTAGAAATGCTATTTAAGAAAAATAAAATTACATACTACAAGGGTGAAGGCTCATTCAAAGATGAGAAGTCTCTTGTTGTAAAACCCGTGGAAGGTCTTGCTGGTTCCGTCTTCGAAGAGATAGAATTAAATGCAGAGAAGATTTTGATCGCTACAGGCTCTGAAGTAACTCCATTCCCAGGTATAACTATTGATGAGGAAAGAATTGTCTCTTCCACGGGTGTTCTTTCTTTGAAGGAGATTCCAAAGCGTCTTGCTATTATTGGTGGTGGTATTATTGGTTTAGAGATGGGTTCAGTTTATAACAGATTAGGTTCTAAAGTTACCGTTTTGGAATATCAACCAGCTATTGGTGCGTCTATGGATGGAGAAGTTGCCACTGTTACTGCCAAATTGTTAAAAAAACAAGGTATGAATTTTAAAGTCTCCACAAAAGTTCTTGGTGCTACAAGAAACGGTGATGTGGTAGATATTGAAATGGAAGACGCTATCACTGGTAAAAAATCTACATTACAGGCCGATATTCTCTTAGTTGCCGTTGGTAGAAGACCTTACATTAAAGGTTTAAATGCTGAAGCTGCTGGGCTAGAAGTAGACAAAAAAGGTCGTCTTGTCATTGATGAACAATTCAGCACTAAACATCCACATATTAAAGTTGTTGGAGATGTCACTTTTGGTCCAATGTTAGCACATAAAGCTGAAGAAGAAGGTATTGCTGCTGTGGAAATTTTTAAGACCGGTCATGGCCATGTTAACTACAATAACATCCCATCTGTGATGTACACTCATCCAGAAGTTGCATGGGTAGGTAAGACTGAAGAACAATTAAAACAGGATGGTATCTCTTATAAAGTTGGTAAATTCCCATTCATTGCTAATTCGAGAGCTAAGACTAATATGGACACGGATGGTTTTGTCAAAATTTTAATTGATGTTGAGACTGAACGTATTCTAGGTGCCCATATCATTGGTCCAAATGCCGGTGAGATGATTGCTGAAGCTGGATTGGCTTTGGAATATGGTGCATCTGCAGAGGATGTTGCTAGAGTTTGTCATGCCCACCCAACATTATCAGAAGCCTTTAAAGAAGCCAACATGGACGCATACTCTAAACCAATTAACTTCTAATATGTGAATAGTTTTTTAAAACATTTAAGTAAGTTTTCTTTTTGATTTCTCTTTCTATATATTTATCTTACCATTTTTCATTTATCTTATTATTCTTATTACATAACTCGTGTTAAATATACATTATTATATTCTTTAACATATTCAAATATATTAAATTATTGTATTTTTTGATTTGTACTATATATGCATTCATTAAATAAATGATTATAATACCTATTTAAAATTTTCTTCTCATATCTTTGGTCTTTTTATAATGACTCTTCTTCCCACTAGTCTTTTGTACTTGAATTTCAGAATATTTTCTTTTGAAATATTTATCTGTGTCTTTATCCGCCATAAGAGATTCCAAAATAGTGGATTTTCTTTGTTTCTTGGTCAATCTACTCGAGAAAAATTCAGTCTTATCTTCCATAATTGTACCTATTGAGAATCTATCAGGTACTTGCCATTTGTCTTTTTTATAATGTCTCTTAGGATCTAGTGCAGCACGATGTTTGATTAATAGTAAGTCTCTTTGTAACTGTTTTTTCATATGATCACTTGGTTTAGGTAGAAGGAACCAGTCTTTTGCCTCAGATTTAAAGTTTTGTTTTTGTGTCGTTTTTGTTTCATCTAATAAAGTTGTAGACAGTGTCGGAAGAGGTTTTTTATCATTGGAATTAGCTTTTTTGGAGCCCAATTGATCAAAATCATTGTTTAATTTTGGTAATTTTTTCAAATCTAGTTCGATATTTCTAAATATCTTTTCAGTATCTTTACTATCATCTAAACGTAAAACATCAGAATCATGATTTTTTTCTAGTTCATTTGCTGGTGTTAATTTTTTGTTCGATACCTCTTTCAAACTGGCAAAAAGAGCATCTAAAGTTTGCTCTTCCTCTATGCTCATAATATTTTAAATTTGATCGGCTTATGTATATATGAATATATGAGTGTACTCACAAGTATGGGTTCATAAATTATGTCTCCTTAAATTTACAACAGGTGCTAATAATCTTTTGAACCAAAACATTCATGCAACTGATCAAATATAAGGTCGATGGCCATCGCTTTGTATTATCAGTTACTTTCAAAAAGAGTTAGCAGAAAATTTTTCAAGAATGGAAATAGAAAAAATAAACAACTAAAGGTAAATAGGGTGTATGGATGCATGGATTAATACATATGATAACTTTCTATTAAAACCCATACAGGGAACAAGTAGGTATACTTATGTTCTAATGGGGTTTTAATAACATCCATATTTTTTTGAAGGTTAAGTAGTTTAATAGTGTGATAGTAATGGTTAATTATATGATCGCTAATTGTGTATCCTTTCTTGATTTTGGAAGATGTCCTCGGCTAGTAGAGAGTAATTCAAAATATATGGGATTAAGGTATATACAAAAAATGAAATGTTCTGTAAATATTTGTTGCCACTTTTTATCACTAATTCTAATCTATAGCTCGTTAATATCTTTGCCTTCTTGTAAACTTTAGTAAAAAGAAACTTGAAAAGAACAAAAAAAAAGAGGCAGGAAAGAATATGAAATACTTAAATATTAAAGCTACTTTTGTTATATTAATATAGTATACCTATATTGAAGAATATCTAAATATCTATTTTAAATGATGCATCAACAATAAGTGGTAGAAAAAGGAAAAATTAAATGGAGATATATTAAAGATTTAGCGCAAAATGACGTATAATTGATTGATATGTAATTATTTTCCTTTTTGTTATTTTTATCTTTGTATGTCCTGTATAAAGTTGTATTGTTGATATTTTTTTAAAAGGTGCTCTTAGTGACTCATTAATTTGTATAGTTTTTTATCAACAAGGTTTGTCAGAATTGTTTGGTTTCGAAATATTAAGAAATGTATCCATTTCTCCATATTTCTTTGAGGTAAATTGTAAAATATTACCAATGTTTCCACGATGTAATATCTCTAAGTGACGAGTCAATTCAGGAGTATGACTGTCCTGAGTACAATCAGCACAATGATTAAAGGAACCTATTCTCTCATTATGATTAAATGCACTGTTAATACTAACATTACTATTGCTACTGCCATTAACATAGCTATTATTATTAATAGAATTTCCACGAGGAATCGTCCCTCGAGAAATATTAAAATGTCTGTTTAATCTCCAAATATCACCAGCTCTCTCTTCTAAAGTATATACATTACCTTGATCGAAATTATCGGCTTTTGTTAACGCTTTTCTTAAATTAGACATGGAAGGAATTAATAATGTTGAATCGTTAATATCATGTTTTCTGTCTTTCTTGATATTAACATCATTTGGATAATATTCCTCCTCAGTTATTACAAAGGGATTTCTTGTTGGCGGAATATAACTTTTCCATACTAAATGGCTTTCTCTGGTTGATTGTCCCTCTGTTGTTATTCTTCCATTGGATTCTTTCTTCTTCTTTCTTCTCTTTTTTTTCTTCTCTTTCATTTTTTTTGTTTGTTGAGATGACTCTCTGGAGGGTGTTACAGTGGATACAGGTGTAGTATTTGTCGTGGTTCCACCAAGATCAACCTCCATCTCTATTGAGTTTATCTTAGATATTATTCTGCCCAGTCGTGGTGACCTGATATAATTATAATCCACCGTGGACTCAATTTCCTCCATTCTGGTGTTGTGTTAAATAATTATTTTATTAATAATTGTCTTCTTTCGTTTTAACCTTCTTTTTAAATTTTCTCTTTTTGTTGGGCGGAATAACTTTTAAAGAAATAGTAAAATTGAATAAGTAAAACGTCTTATATTTATTTAAATGTTATTATAAGTAGAAGATGTTTGTATAATGGCATCTATAAAAATAGAATGAGAATTTCCTTTTACAAATCAAATTTAGCTTTTAGTAATAGTCAAAGGAGAGAAAGTGAAAATAAAGTAATAAAACGAAAATAATAATTCTAACTACTGAGGAAATGGAGCAAGGAAAGGTTTCTTCAACTGTCCTATAAAAAATATATTACCTATAAGGGGATAAAAGAAAGAATAATATTCAATGTCCTGGAAATATTTTCTTCGTCTACCAATAGAAAATATAGATTGTTGTCAACGGATTGGAATTGAAACCATCAGAATAGCTACAGAAGACACTCAACACACCTCATTATATCACTCTTTTTTTCTGAATATTTTCTCATTCTTGTTTTGTTCTAATAATTTAAGATACTGTGATTTCGGTATTGCTAAATTATATGAAGGGTAAGAGGATTAAATCAAAGGGAGAATGTTTAGATGAAAAAGGTTAAAAAAAAAAAGTTATCAAATAAAAAAAAGTAGTTTCATAGCTGTGCCACGTATTCATATGATTTTCAACATCATACAGTTATATTACTGCATTAGGAACCTATCCGTAAGAAAGCTTGATCATTAAGACTAAAAAGAGGTCAATTGATATAGTCAACCCTCGAAGAAATGGAGACTTTTTTTCGTGTTTTTATCAATCTACAATTGAAAAATAAAAAAAGAAAAAAAGATAGGTAAATAATAAAATAAAAAGGTAAAAATATTAGTAAATAATACCTTGTTCGAGGATGTTTTGTGGTGCCTGTAATAATAAAGGTGAGCGAGTGTACATTATTGAAATATAACCTAACAGAAACTATATATACATGTATGTATATGAATAATTCATTTGTTATTATTTTGACTAAACAAAAATCATAATATATAACAGAATGGATCCAGAAAATGATATTTTGGAGCAAGATCCAATTATTGGAGATGATGATGAGGAAGAAGAAGAGGAGGATCAAATGGACATAGATGAAGGGAAAAAGGAAAATCAAGAAGGAAGTGATGATGATGAGAATATGAATGAAGATGAGGAAGAAAATGAGGAAGAAAAAGATGCTAAAAAAGATGATGATAATGATAATAATGATGATGAAGGTAATGATAACAAAGTAAAAGACAAGGATAATGATAATAATCAAAACATTACCGATGAAAATAAAGATATAGAACCACTTCTGAATGAGAACAAAGTAATAACAGGTGGAGAAGAAGACAAAACATCCAAACCAATGGATAAACTTCATCATTATTATTTGACAATGTTACAATCTGCTAAAATTGCGTCAGGTTACAACATATATCCTACGGCAGCTATTCCAATACAAAGCCATGTAAACGCTCTAACAATGTCTAAAGGTCTTAAATACATGTTTGTTGGTGGGTCGGATGGATATATCAGGAAATATGATTTTCTGAACACAGTACAGGGGAAATTATCTTTAACGATTATACAAAAACATTCACTAGCAGAATCTATTAATAATGCGGGAATTTTGACTGGATATTGGGAAAATGAAATCCCACAATACAAAAAGAATATAAAGATAAAAAACAAGACTGACTATGAACCACTAGTGAGTCCTGTTTATTCGTTGGCCGTGGAGGATGAATGTATGTATATGCTAAGTGGGTTAAAAAATGGTGGTATTACAATGCAAGGTGTTCGTTACATGGAGGGGTCAATAGTACACTATTTTAAAGAGCATACACAGGTGGTTAATATATTAAAATTGAATAATAATCAAGATAAGTTTTTGAGCGGTTCATGGGATAAGCGTATCTTAGAATGGGATTTAAATGCCGGAGGTGTGGTTAGCAATGAATTTCAGGGTAATAGCAGTGAGGTCTCATCGATAGAGTATCGCCCGCTTTTTTCTAATGTCAAAATAGATGATATTGTTAAAAATTTTGAGCCTGCCAATGACGATATGGACGATGAAATGGGATCATTATTTGGTGAAGATGAAGATGAAGACCGTGAAGAAGAAGTTGATCTTGATGATGGACAGAGACAAGACAAAAAAAAGAAAGAACAAGACAAAAATAGTGACAATAACAACAAGAAGTTGATAGAAGAGATATCATCCACTTCTTTAAAGATAGTATATGATGAATCAGTTTTAATGACAGCCAATTTAAATGGTACTGTAAATATATGGGATTCAAGAGCAACATTAAAACCTGTAGCATCTTTACAAAGAGGGCCTGGTACTCCGCCATGGTGTATGTCAGCAACATGGGATTCATATACTGGAGATAAAATATATGTAGGGAGACGTAACGCCTGTGTTGAGGAATACGATTTAAAGATGATAACATCTCTACCTTCAAATATTATGAAATTACCATCAATTTCCGGACCTGTATCATGCGTGAAGTCTCTTCCCAACGGAAAGCATATTCTTACTGCTTCTAGAGATAATATACGTCTGTTCGATACTACAGTGCAAAGTGGTAGTAATATAAATAGTGGCAAAAGTAATAGCCCATTCTTAATCGTCCCAGGACATCACGGCGGGATGATATCGCAGTTGTATGTGGATCCAACTTGTAGGTACGTAGTGTCTACTTCAGGTGATCGCGGATGGCAGGGACAATCTACAGATGTTGTATTGATATATGATGTGGATTTACAATGACCGTAATAATATTTAGATGACTAGGTAGATAGTTAACAAAATTATTTTTTAATTACTTTTTTTTTTGTATCTATGTCTTTCTTAATCAAGTTTGGTTGAGCAGATGTGATGGCTAATCATATCAAACGATTAACAACAATAACAATAATAATAATATTATTTACTTATAATATACTTCAATTAAACGAGACATATCTCTTGGAGAGTTAAACGAAATAATCCGCAAAAAAAAATATAAACAAAAAAAAACAGAATTAAATATAAAAGGAAAAATAGAAAAATAGAAAAATAGAAAAATAAAAAAGACTCAGGAAAATATCACATTTTCTATTAAACCCTAAGTTACTTCCCAGAAGTACAGCAAGTTTTAAGATTCCAAAATATTATGTTGGAGAATATGTGATGTGATTTTTCGGAGTTCAAAACCCTATACGGGTAAATAAATGAAACACTACAGAACTATGTAGAATGAACAACAGTTCCAACGCAGCAATGCATTAGATATAGTAACTATTCGTCTTGAGAAAATTTTGGATAAGAGATTGTTTATGAATATGAGTATACTTCTCTATGTTCTTAGGATCCTTAGTTGGCGTGTGAGTTGAAAGCTTATTATTCGAAAAATGCAAAGTATAATTAAAATTACTACAATTTTCTTTGTTACGTCTTGATAGTGTATCTATTATTCCGAGCTAATCACTGCTGTTAATTAAATTGTTGGCAAATACAGTGAGTATTCGATGGTATTTCAAGACCTTTATTTTCTATCTCACTTACTCCTTCATTTGATTTTTAGGTGAAAGAAAGTCACTTAACACTTACCTTATCTTAAAATAATAGGAAACTATATCAAATAAGAAAAAAAAAAAAAATAAAACCGAAATATGTCTGTCCTTATTTATCTGGAGAGAGAGAAAAAACAAATAAGAAAGAAACAAAAAAGCAGTTTTGAGCAAAAATAACAGAAGGAAATAATTCGATCTATTGTTTTTTTGTGTTTTTTGTAATGATTCTCTTTGTTTCCTATTGTTTTGCAAAGTTTTGTTCAAGTATTTTCTCCGTTTGGGCAACATACGAAGGAGAGCCAAACGATAGGATTCGAGCGAGAAAAGACCCGTTTAAATTTGCAGAAGAACGACATTAAAGGCAATTGAATCTTTGTATAAATATATATAACAACTAGAACAGTTCATTGATTCGGAATGAAGGTTACTTTAATCCGAAACAAACTTAAGTTGTTCCCACACTGTTTTGATTTATTGGCTTCTGAAGAATAGTTCTATTTGAGTCGGATCATTGTTGTGTACCTTTCTCTCCCTCTTGATAAAAGGGAAGCATTACAACGTACAATACTGAGAAGTCATTAAAGAAGCAAGAAATGGATATTGTGTTGGAAACTTGTGATACTTTTTTCTTCGATAAAGTATATTCATACCTTTTTCCTGTTGAGCTTGCCTCTACAGTACCACAGCCATGGATTGAATGGTTAGATTTATCACCCCCACCAAGTCTAAGTGGTAATTCCAGTGCTATAATAGATGCTGTTAAACAGACTGTATTATTACAAAATTCTGTAGTCAATAGGACTTGTCCAGATGTTTATGGTCACAGACCTTTCTTATGGAATGTTACAGAAGCCACTTTCCAATCCATGTTACCTCGTTATAATTTATTCAGAGAAATGCTTTCTCTATGGATAATTACAATGGTTTTTGGTTGGCTTCTATATTTGTCAATGGCCACTTTCTCCTACCTTTTTGTTTTTGATAGATCCATCTTCAATCATCCACGTTACTTACAAAACCAAATGAGACAAGAAATAAAATTGGCTCTTTCTGCTATCCCATTGATGTCTCTTTTAACTGTTCCATGGTTCATGTTAGAATGTAATGGTCATTCTAAGTTATACTACACTAAACCAAACATGAATTGGTTAACTATTGTAAAGGAAATTGCTGCATTTATTTTCTTTACTGACTGCGGTGTGTACTGGGCTCACAGATGGTTACACTGGCCAAAGGTCTACCGTGCTTTACATAAGCCACACCATAAATGGTTAGTCTGTACTCCATTCGCTTCTCATTCTTTCCATCCACTTGATGGTTATGGTCAAAGTATCTCTTACCATATCTACCCAATGATTATGCCTTTACAAAAGTATATTTACTTAGGGTTATTCACTTTCGTCAACTTTTGGACTATTATGATTCATGATGGTAACCATATGTACAATAGCAAGATCATTAATGGTACTGCTTGTCACACTGTCCACCATCTATACTTCTCATACAACTATGGGCAATTCACCACTTTATGGGACAGATTGGCTGGTTCTTATAGACGTCCTGAAGATTCTCTATTTGACAAGAATGCTAATCAAGATAAGAAAGTTTTAGAAGAACAATTGAAGCAATTAGAAATTGAAATGAAGTTAGTTGAAGGTGATAATGATGAAAGAGTCTATGCCACTAAGAAGAATATTTAAGTTAATATATATGTGTACTTCTTTTTTTCGGTTATGGGTTGGCATACTTAAATTGATAGACCTTTTTATTCATGTTATATTTCTAATGTTGTTTCCCTTTGATCGATTATGTCAATTCATATAATTCATCTAGTTTTATTATATTATACGTGTTAATGAATCTATACTTTATATAAATGATATATATTACATATTATGCTTATACAATTTATTATATTGGAATTTTTTGAAACATCTGTTCAATTATGTTATTTGACTACGAAGAAGAGTGTGTGTGTGTTTCTATTGTCCTAATTTTCTTTCTAATTCAAGGAATTGGTTAAGTTTGTTCAACCTCTCAATTTCCTTATTTTGAATTATGCATTTTCGTTGCCAATCTATCAATGTCGTTGGGTCGTCCCCAGTATTATTTATGGTAGTATTAGTGGTGGTGGTAGCATTCTTATTGTTACTCGTAACAATATTGTTAGTATTCTTCGTATCTTCTGGATGTGGTATCGATGTTGATCCATTATACTCTTTGGCTAGGGGTTCTATTGTTTCCGTATTGTTAATAAGATTTATGTCCATAATTGATCCAAATTGATTATAGACTTGTTACTTCAAAATAACTTCTTTGAAAATAAGAAGGACACTCTATGTGAAAGGTGCCAGGGATTTTAAAAGCAAAAATATTCTTAAGTTTACCTAACTGGTTGTGGACTTTCTACAAATACTTCTCACGAGTTGAGATCATCCTTTATTTCATTTCTATTTTTCAAATCTGCGAAAAATTTAAATCTTTAACGTAAAAAGTTTGTTAAAAAAAAAAGTATAAAACAAAAAAATTTAACGCTTGAGAAATCATTTTCTACTTTATATAATGGAGATATATATTAATAAAGGAAGTAAGAATTATAATAACAATTACATTTTGTTGAAGTTCAGAAATATTAAGGTGAGAAGCGGGGAGGCATTCTTTTTTTTTTTTTTAGTCACTCCGAAATGAAAGTTAAATTAATTTTTTTACGTCTTTTGAAGAAATTGAAATCATTTTTGGTCCTTAGTGTTACAGTTTCTTTACTGTTTTATTACACTTTCCAAAATGAAATTGACATTTTGAATTCATATGCAGAGAACGAGTCCTTACCTACCATCGATACACATGGGAAAGCAAAAGGAAGTGATATATTATTTGGTAATGAATTACCGTCTATTACTAATATTGTAGAAGATACAAACATTATTAGGCAAAATAATATTCCTAGTGACCGAAATGATCAAAATAAAGGGCCACCAAACAAATTAAATGAGCTACCATCTCAAAAAGTTAATCTAAACGAAAAGAATAAGTATTTTCCATTGTTGGTTTCGTCTCCTGACCATGATCCATCTTTACATTACGAGCAATACCAATTAGGCGATACAATACCACCATTGCAACCAATCAACCCTTCATCTTTTAAAGAAAAGTATCCTGTAATGTACGAAAAGTCATTTCCAATAGATATGACTGATAAAGACACTTTGTCATTTCCTGCTATTTTGACAGATCGTGATAATACTATGCTTAAAAAAATACATGACATATTTATTAAATCGTGGGAACAACAAGTTTCACAATGGATGAGTGATCCATGGCCTATATGTCTTATTGATTCATTGAGTACACTTTATATTATGGGAGATACAACAGACTTTCAAAGAGCATTAAATCTGTTAACAAAAATCGATTTCAAAATACCTTACACTGTAAGTGAGCTAATTGATATTCCAGATTTAACAACTCGAGGTCTAGGTGGTTTACTTTCTTTATATGAACTCTCAGGAGAAGATATTCTTTTAGTTAAAGCCAAGCAACTGGGAGATTTTATTTTGAGATCTTTTGACACCCCAAACAGATTACCAGTAATTTCGTATCCTTGGAGATCACCATATAATAACAGGTTTCCATATAAAGAAACAAAGTTAGGCTCTATGATGAAATTGACTTTAGAATTAACAAAACTTTCACAACTATCATATGATAACAAGTACTTCAATGCTGTTTATAGTATATTACAATATGTGTGGGAAACTTCGATGGAACTACCTATTAAATCTTTATTTCCTAATATTGTGGATGCGTCTGGTTGTAAAGTATTGTCAAGTAAGGAATTATCTATGGGTACCCACCAAAAGGATCAGATAATGAAAAGTATTAATGAAAATTTGAATTTTGTCTTTTGTCATCAGTTCAAGCACTTCAACAATTATTCATCGACAATATCAGTGGATGATAAAGATTATTTTTCCATATATGATTCATTAGCTAAATTATATTCATTACTTAATGTTGATATTCTACATTCTATGAAGTCGGTCGCAGAACGTACTCAAGCATTAAATACAATAGATAAACATAAAGGTTCTAATGATAATGACTTAACAAAAGAATCATTATCATCTGAAAATAAGCAAAAGATCATAGACTCAAACATAATATTCCATGAGGCTATGGAAAATATTATTAATCTTATGTTATTTAAACCATCAGCACCAACAAATTTAACAGTTTTAACAAACCTGTATACCAATGCATTATATTCACTTACCACCAACGATTTAGAAGTACAATTAAGAAGAGATTTTACGTTTCAACCTGAGGCATGTCAATTTCCCTCCACTTTGCTTTATGGAAACAAACTATTTTTAGTTGATAATGAGAAGGATAATTTATATTTACAAGTAGCATCCGACTTGGTGGATTCCTGTTTTACTTTATTTAAGGAGTATCATGGAGTAATGAGGCCACTTTCTTTAGATTGGGGATCTGAATATTCAACTATGCATAGATTAGCATCGATTATGGAAGATGAGGAGATAGATACTATGAGTTCTAATAATTTTGATTACGATGAAAATGTCAAGATAGAGAATATTTTGAAAGGTAGACATATTGGTTTTGAGAATGGTTTTGATATTCATAATGAAGTATTTGCTTCAAAAGTGAAACAATCCAACTTGAATAGTGAAGAATGGAAGCGAAGTTATAGTTTTATTAAAAATGAAGCATTCTTAAATATCAAGTTGACAAATCAGGATATTGATATAGAGAAGAAAGTTTGGAATAAGAATTATCATAAACATGCAGATATGCCATTATGGATCAATAATATTGATGACTCCAAGGAAAGTGTTTTATCACCTTTTTTGATTAAATCCTTGCTATATTTATATAGAATGACAGGTAATCAGAAATGGAGACAAATAGGGAAAGAATTATTTGAAATAACCGTTAATAAGATTAGAGACTTGAATTTGGGACCGAAAGGAGTATGGAAAGTTAATGAAATATCTAAAGAAAATATTCCGAGTTATTGGTTTTCACAGACATTAAAATATTACTATTTGCTTTTTGAAGATCCATCTAAGTTTTCATTTGATGATTATGTCTATACTGATGGTGGACATATAATGGCTAGGAACAAAAAAAGATTCAAGAAAAATAAATCCCCCCTAAAGGAAACGTTAAGATAGTGCATGTGGAATTGTTGATTTGAATATATTTCGATTAGTTAGAAGATTTAATCATATATACAGTATTGGTATATGTGTTTTTTACTGATTAGAGTGACCTCCTCAGAAGAAGACATATGGCATGTAAAAAAAAATATTTACATAACATCTAGATTCTTCCGATTTTAACAAATAAATCAAGGTATTATATTTCAAATAATATTTATTTTTGAAAATTAGTGTTTGAAGATAAGTTAGATGAAAATCATATATTAATGAATATAATATTCGGCCTTATTGTGTTTTAATACAATAAAACAAAGGCTATATTGATATGTGATTATAATAAGACAAAAACTTTTGTTCTAATCTAACTTGAATACATTTGTAATCTGTGTATTATGTATTTTATATATTAAATAATATTGGGCCCTAGAAATAAATAATATTCATTGTTGTAAATGTCTTTGTTTATATAGTTGTATGAATTTTGGAATTTTTTAGAAAAGTTAGTACTTATTTTTTTGTCCTATGTAGTCATAAATTAAATAGTAGCTCTGTTAAAAATATCAGCATATAATCGTGTTACTTAAAACTTAGTTGCTTCTCATTATATTGATGCAGGAGTTGACCTGGTTTCTAATTTATTTACATTAGGATCAAAAAGCTTTGTTATTATATTATTATTAGGTTTGTTTTTGAATATGCTGTAAGCTTTGTGGTTTTTGCATTTTTACTTGCTTCTTTTAAATAAATAAAACTCTATTTGTTATGAAGATAATGTAAATGAAAGGGGTAATTTTAAGAAATATACTAAAAATGGATATTAATTATGCATATATTTACCAATTATATAATTGTCTATTCTAATTAATAAATTAACTTTAATATTTTTACTTTTTTATAGTTGATGTTATGTTGATTGGTATTTTTTAAATAGAATTTAATAAATATAATATGATTGTCTATATTGATAATTACGGCTGGCATTCCCCTCCAAAAGACAGATTTTTTCCAAACAAATTTTTTAGTAATTGGTTTCCAACATTAATCCAGCAATTATCTATTCACTTAGAGTCAGGATCCAAAGTGTCATTTTGTTGAAATAAAATGTTCTATAATGAAATAGATAGAACAAGAAGATTTTAGCAGACACTAAACGATAAATTGTTGAGTAATAATTGTTGAGAGGTCACCAAAGGTTGTTGAGTTTGTTTAATAAATATCTTACTGTTCGTAGAGGAAAATGGCTGAATGTTAACATATATAAAGCCAAGGATTTCATCATACATTATTTTTATCTTATTTACAATCTTTGTGTATTATTACTTCTATGTTGTATATAGAGAAAAAAAAAAGCGAAGAACTTTATTATAATTTTGTATACTAAATCTGTTTAATATAATCTTGAGAATGTTTACTATATATCCAATGAATAAAGGCACTCATTCTCAACACATTCCTTTCAAGTCTCTCTTTTTGAGAATTGCGATTTCAAATAAGGGCATTGTACAGCTAATTTTTACTTAGTACATTTTTGAATATACTGATTTACTGTCTTCTTTTTCATTTTTTTAGGTCAGGAACGGGATGTTTATGAAAAAATATGACAAAAATATAAATAAAATGGAGTTTATAATGCATAATTTAAGTAAGTAATCAAAGTTAAACAAGGGCATTTTCTGAAAAAAGATGCCAACTCATTCTCCAGCAAATAACAGTTATAAAAAATATTATTCCTTTCATTTTCATAGTTATTATTTCCAATACCGAACACCCTACTTTTATTTCATTCTAAAAACTATCCTGATGAGGGATACCTGTAACAATTTAATAATTAATCTCACTAAATATTTGAGCTTCAAATATTCAAACCTTAATGATACAAAACTTAAACTTCTATTTTCTTTAAGGAACTCAATATAATAATATACTATTTCTTTAAATACATAAACTTTCTATACAATATGTCTTATATTAAATACTAAATAATCTCTTCCCCTCCCTAATTATTTCATGATCTTATTGCTTGAAATATTAAACATTGTTTAAAACAGCAAATTAAACAAAATGTCAAACATGTGCTAGCTTTTGATATTTTTAGCTGCTTTGTGCACATAATAATTTCGAAAGATTTCTAATTTTACAGGATTAAAAAGAGTCTATGCATAATATATATAACGGTACATACTATTCTCTAGAAGTCACAATATGAAAAATGAAAAAACATATGGATCTGTTAGCTCAAGAGAATTCTACAAAACTAGCAATTGGTATCAAAAATGTACTGTAATTTCATAAATAACTATTATTTCCATTAATTCTTGCTCTTTTTTGATTCAGGTTCTTCATTAACGCTGTCAGTTTGATCCAATTTACGCTTATTAAAAGTAGCTTCACCCAAATCTAACTCTTTTCTCCTTTTTTCAACAAATTGTGATGTTTCTATTGGTGCTTTCAAATAATGATCCATGTACCATTTTAACTGTCTAATACTTTCTAAAATATCTTTTTTTGCAGTATGTGCAGCCTCTTTTCTTGGAATAACACTTGCTAGTTCAGGATTATGCCTTTTGGAGACCTCCATAATTGTGCTAACGTCAATTAATCTATAAAAAAGATGATCGATGACTTTTGGAAAATCCTTTAACATAAACAATCTATCCATATGAATAGAATTACCTGCTAATATACCTACATTCTTTTCTGGGATAAACCTTTTAATATAATCTAATAATTCCTTTTCAACTTGTTCTTTTGTCTTTGTGCTATCGATGACCTTTTTAGTTAATCCACTAGCACCGTGATGTTCAATACACCATTCATCCATCATATCCATAACAGCCTTATCACAATGAATAACACTTTCGTAACATTTATTTCCAACTGGATCTTTATCCAGAATATTCAAATTACCATCAGTAATTATACAACATACTTCTATGATCTGGTCCTTTGTGTGGTCTAACCCAGTCATTTCACAATCAATCCAAACAATGGGTTTTGAAATACGATCTACTCTCGAAGAAGAGCTTGATATGGATGAGCATTGAGTATTAGTATCATTCTTAACCGACTTAACTTCTGTAATATCGTTTAACTTATCAAAGTTCTGTAATTGTCTAGAACTAGGTTTGCCCCAGTATCTTCTTAGAGAATTTCTTCCTGAGTTTACCAAACCTCTTAAAAACATATCTAAGATTGTTACTGCTATATCTCTTAACCAAATTTGAATACGACCGACTTTACAAAATTACGAATAGTACTAACTATACATGGTCCTGCTCTTTAATCATAGTCATTATTATTTTTCATCAACTATTTTGATTTATTTACCTATTTGTTCTATTTGGCAAAATCAACGTATTATAGAAAAATCAGGACTGTTTTTACCCGATTGGTAAAAAATAGAAAAATCGATATTTCTGTTATATTTTTTAAAAATCCTAAAGAATTATTTAATATTACCTAAAATAGAAATATGTGTTTATCTTGTTTTTGCCTATTAATATATTTTTTCTTTTAAAAAAACGACGCAAATTTTTTTTTTTTCATTTTGAAAAACAAAATCAAAACATCACCTTAGAGACAACCAGCTTTCTAAATTATCAACTTAAAACATATTTAAAGTTAGGTTTAGAGTATGATTATCGTAACGTCAACCGGGCCTTCATCTATTAGGTCCAAACTAAGAGCGGTGTACAACGAATAAAATAACAATGGCTCCAAACGTATGTGAGTGCCTCTAAAAGAATGTGTAATCTATTAACAAATAACTGAAAAAGAAGGAAGCATTTCAATAAGTGCAAGTTATTGCGCACCTTCCATTCTGGTACATGGACAGTTTCCAAAGATATAAGCGACTATGGCATGCCGGAGGGGTTATTAAGATTAATAAAATCAGTGATCTAAAGTATCCTTTCCCTTTTCTTTTTGCTATGCTGTATTTTAAAAATTCACAGAGATTTTAGTTAATTCTCTTTTTGTTTTTCATGTGATTGTTAATAGCAGTAGGCAAAAACCTGAACTTTATTACTAACATGTAAACTGTCAAGTATAATTGATCTTATAACTACCAAGGAGTTGTATGTCATTATATGTTGTACTTGTTCAATTGAAACGTTTTTATTTTTTTGTTGCAGACTTCTAGAAAACAAAAGATTGCTAAGACCTTCACTGTTGATGTCTCTGCCCCAACTGAAAATGGTGTTTTCGACCCAGCTGCTTATGCCAAGTACTTAATCGACCACATCAAGGTTGACAACGCTACTGGTAATTTAGGTAACGCTATTACTGTCGAAGAAGATGGTTCCGTTGTTACTGTTGTTTCTACCACCAAGTTCTCTGGTAAGTATTTAAAATATTTAACCAAGAAGTACTTAAAGAAGAACCAATTAAGAGACTGGATTAGATTCGTTTCTTACAAGACCAACCAATACAAATTATCCTTCTACCAAGTCACTCCAGAAGATGACGAAGAAGAAGCTGATGAAGAATAAGTTAATAATGCTTTATAGGTACATTATCTGGTTAGTCCCTATACTATCGTATTTTTTATTTTCTTCATTTAGTTATATAATTTAACAAATCTTTCTACTTTAGCACTGTTGTCACTATTTGTTTTTATTTTGTAATTTATATTCCTGCATCTCAATAGTATAACGTTAATAATATGAAATAGATATTCTTTCGTATGCCTAGCCAGTCTTGAATTGTAGAGAATTGCATATGAAGAGAGTTAGTTGGTAACGTTATATTATCTCCTGCTCTTGTTATCTTTTCAAAGATTGAAAACATGCATTAGAGGAGGTTAGCAACTCTGCTTCTGATATTTATCAATAGGCGTTGCCACTGTTTAAAATTAGTTTCTAACGATTATATACAGCTGTTTTTTCTGTCTTAAAAGTGTTAATGAATAAGTTTTATTATGCAAGTAAGTTACGTGATCAGAGATAATGCTTATGTATACTATGTTACTTTTAGTTCTCCTTGGAATACTGAGCCAATTAGATAACCACAAATTAACTTGATCTTCGCCACAACAATAATAAAGATGTCAGAGAAACAACTACCATCACATAACAAGATAACTTTACCACCGCAGGAAATTATTGATTTATTTAAAGTAACATTTAGTAATGAACTATATGTAACTGATTTTAACCAATTACTTGAACAAATACAAAAGGTTAAAACAGAGCTATACAATAGGGAATATATCGAAGCATTTAATGAGGATTGGAAAAGAGTTGCATATTGTTGCAGATGGACACCATCTAGAGCTATTAGTTATGCATCACTATTGAGTCATTTCCCAGAAATAGTTGATATCATCACCAAGAGTAATGAAAGTAATAACAACAACAATAATAATGGATCTAAGATCTTATGTGTTGGTGGAGGTGCAGGTGCAGAGTTAATTGCAATTACTAGTATTTTTACTCCATTCATTCACACAAAAAAGAAAAAAAATATTGACAATGATAGCAAGAATACATTATTAGAAGTCACATTGATAGATATTGCCAATTGGGACCATGTAATTAAAAGGATTATGGATCAAGTGAAGGAAAAATGGTTGTATAATAATATTTGGAAAACATATAAAGTGAATTTTTTAAATCATGATATCTTAAGATCAATCGACGATGAAGATGTGAAAAATGCTACTTCTTTGAAAAAATTAAATCTAATCACAATGCTATTTACTACCAACGAGTTATTCAAAGAAGATCGTGCGAGAAGCATACGTTTTTTACAAAGACTAAATCAACAATGTCAACAAGGATGTTATTTACTTATTTTAGAGAGTGCAGGCAGTTATTCTCATATTACTGTTGGGAGTAAGAAATTCCCGATACAATTTTTAATAGATACTATATTAATTGGGGCTCGGGGAAAAGGTATAGAAGGATGTTGGGAACTAATTTCACAAAATGATAGTATTTGGTATAGATGTGACAACACCTTAGATTATCCGATACGATTAGAAAATATGAGATTCTTTTATAGATTATATAGAAAGAAATAAAAGCTTTATGTTTGAGGAATAGACTAGAATACAAAACGACTAACTGAGTATGCACAAGGCTCATTCTTTATTCTGATAATAATCTTTCATACGATCACCTACTATATCCTTCTGCTTTGTGAAAAAGAAAAGTTTTTTTCTTAATTGTGAAGTGCAATCCTGGTTCAGACCCCATTAGTCACCTCTTTTTCCCAGAGGTTCTTCCCCCAAATAATATTTTCTCTTATAAAAATGTAATGTTTGACATCTAATCTAATCTCCTTGTTTTGGTTAATTCATTATTTTTCTGTTTTTTTTTTTTTTACTTTTTTTTTTATCTTTTAGCGATAACAAAACAGGAAGAAAAGAAACAACGACATCAAAAATTTACAAACCGGCTAACAAAGAATAAATGGACAGAAAAAACGACAAGATAGGAAGGAAAAAAAACCGATATCAAAAAATGAGATCATTAGTTTTTTTATTTTTTTTCTTTTTTAATTCAACTTCACTTATGTAATATATAAAATTTGCCAAGTGTCAAATTCTGTTGGAACGAGAAACTTATACACACACACGTATATACATATATATATATATACGTTATTTATTCGTCCTTTCTGTTAAAAAACCTCTTTTATATAAATTAAATAATATTAATACAACAAAAAAAAAAATAAAAAAACTATAAAATAAATTTATAGATAAAATAAAGGTGAAGTGAAAGGACGGGATAGGGAAACGGAAACGGAAAGAGAAACCATAAAGTAAATTTATTTACAACATCGATGGCTCAACAATCCAATTATAGAAATAGCCATCCATCTGGTGGACACAATACTGGACGCTCACAAAGACAGCCGGTGCCCTTTATGACTATTATGAAGTCAAGAATAAGACAACCACAATTTTATTGGTTTCTTGGTCACGTTATGACGTTGTATCATTTTTTAAAACTGCATTTATCTTTGTTTAGTGTAAATAATCAAAGATACCATTATAACAGGTCATTATTATACATTATTATATCGTTCGGGATAGTTTTATATCAGTTTATCAGAAGTAAACAATTGAATGCGTCAAATTTTTTTGTTAATTTGTATAAATTGGATAATTTACAATATTTTACATTATATTCGACATTATATCTATTAAATAACCTAAGTGGTCAAAAAATTATCTTGAATGGTGGAATTATATCACCAACAATATTTTCACTTTTCCATATATTGAATTATTTCAAGGAGAACTTATTACCATATTTAACTATAATACCACAAAAATCAATGATAAGCTCGTTAATTACAATGTTCATTAGTAATTATAATGAAAAATGCTTAATACTTGCACAGTCATGGGAAATAATACTGATGTTTCGTTATGTGGTAATGAGTGTACCTATAATACTTTTAAAAATTTTGACAAATTTAATAGTGTTTCAAAGATTCAGTGGATTGTTATTTGGTCAATTGTTAATGATTCTGGTCTATGTTAAATTCATTAAATGGAGATGCATTGCAAACAAACAATTCTCATCGATATTCAATGAAATGGTTAAGAGAATAGAATTATTATTAAATCGTTATGCAAATGATCAATTCGTATTCATATTACCTCTTTGGAGCCGCATTAAAGAAATGATAGTTACATATATATAAGTAAACAAACAGAATAAATGGAAAAAAAAACCAAAAAAAAAAGAAAGGATAAGATCTATTAGATCAATATCTATCTGTTACGTTTATCTATTTATCTATTTATTTATTTATCTATCTATCTATCTATATACCTACTTACCTATCTATTTATACCTATATTTAACCTTTTCATTAGACCTATTTTCTCTTTTCAATTGTCTTTTAGATTTTTCAGTTTCTTTTGCATTTATACTTCTTCTACTTCTGGCATTTTTATTATTTTGTTGTGGAATATTGAAGGATTTTGAACCACCAAACTGATTTCTCAATTGGAATAGCTTATAAATTATATAACTTGGGATTACGATGATCCAAATTAACCAAATCAATTTAAATGAATTAAAAATGGTCAAAAAAATGTCACCGACCCATGATAAATAAATTATATCCAGCATATATTCGACCAATCCCTGAGGGTTTGATAAATTGATCATTGAGCCTTCATTTTTCAATTCACCATTAGACCAGATTGGTCTACCTGTTTTATTTAGGATGTAGAGACATACCAAAAGTGGTAATTGAGATAAAATCAATTTAAGATTGAAGAAAAACGATAGAGTTACAGATTTATCATTACTTAGAAAGAGTCTTGATAAAGATAGAGTAATCAAACCACTAGATATGTAGATCGATTGATTTAAAATTCTTGTGTTGTTAATAGCATGTTTTTTAGCAGATTTCCCAGCCATGATGACTATATGAGTATGTCTTTTTTTATTCAATTTCAAGCTTATTCGATTTAACTTATTTTAATTAAATAAACAACAAGGAATATGTCATACATATTTATGTTTTTTTCTTTCTGCTACCCAAGGATAATAAGCTGAAGTTATATATATGATACCAACTATCATGTTACTGAATATCATTTAACAAGCCGACATACGACAAAAAAAAAACCAAAAAAAAAAGCTCTAAAACCTCATGAATAACTGTAGCAAAACTACTGCGTTCTCCACATATTTTTCTTGTCTAATCCTTTTATTTATTCATTTATTTTTTTTTGTTTTTGTTTTTTTTAATCTTTATTATATTGATGCGTGGACAAAAAAGCTATAACAAGAAATGAAAAAGAGACACCAAAAAAAAAGGGATTAGACAAGAAGAATAAACTACTCAGCGGGAAATAAATTGATCAATTTACATATATCGAATAGCAAAAAAAAAAAAATTGGAAGTTAATAAAGAACGAGTTTTACCATCGATCTTAACTTCGCAACCAAATTCAACCACAATCGCAGTTATTGACAAGATACTGGCATTCAGTATATTAATTTAATCATGGCAACTCTTGGTGTATATATAAATTTGTTTCAATTTGTGTATCACTAGTGTGCCACATATTGTAACAGATAGGAGAAGGATGATAGTTTTATAAAACTACAATGAGAAAGAGGAAAAGAAAGATTATGTCATATGACACGGCAGTCTCCTCTACATTTTTTCTTTTTTTTTTTTTGGAAGAGAGGCGAGGGAAAAAATATGTAAAAAGAAAAATAGCAATCATAAGTTTTTTGATTCTTTCATTTCGTGTATGTCATTTGCCACGAAAAAGTGTATGCCATTATCATTATTATTATTATTATTATTATTATTTGTTGGTCGTTTTGACAAAAAGAGTGGTATTTTATTTTTTATTTTTTTTTTTTATTTTATCCCCTCCTCTTCCCGCCCCCCATTATTACAAAATAGATAAGTTGTTAAATAGGACAGTAATGTTTGATTTTCCGCAGTTAATCCCGTGGCGTACGCTTTACCCACCCATTACAGCAATTATATATATAGATTTGTTTATAAAAGGTGATTCTCTTTTCTCATTTTTCCTTTCTTCTTTCTGACACACATACATTTGTTTGCTCTCTTAGTTTGTTTGTTTCAACCTCATGTTGTTTTCTTGGCTATTACCTGCTTGCCGTTTTCACACCTCTTGATCTGTTCTTTTTATTAACATTCAACTTATTATATAGCATATATATATTTCTATCTTAAGCCCCTTGAACTTTCCTATTAGTCCCCCTTCTTATTTTATTAGATAATTCACCAAATCATATCTGTATAGATATTCTTATATATATATATAAATCCAAAAGACAAACATAACAACAATGGATTCTGGTATGTTAGTTTTCTTTTTTGTATCTTTGAATGATCTGTGTGTTTTCTATGTTTCTTCTATCGATGTTTAGCTAGTACTATAAATTAGAAAGTTTCATTTTCCGGGATGATTAAATGAATAATCAAATCAAGAAGAGAGAGAAAGAGAAAAAAAAAACTGTATTAGAAAAATAGTGGGATGAAGATTCAATAGCAAATATTGTATTTATTTTATTTTCATGCTTACCAAGAGGATGATTAAATAAAAAGAAATAAATTGCAAAACAAAAACCATAATTGAAGGAGTTGTCAAGGTAAATAAATATTTTTTCTTTTTGTTTTTAGCTTGATCCGTTTCTGAGCTACATATATTGGTTATTAGTGACCTTTATGCTATACTTCAACTATTCGAACTAATATCTATTCCTGCAGTTAGAACCATATTACTATTATCATTATTATTACTATTATTTACCACATTCCTTTTTTATCTTCTCGATGAAGAAGAAAAAAAAAGATCTTTTGGTTTTTTCTTTTTTTTCGTCTGTTTTTTTTTGCTTGTTTTTCTTTTTTCCCCAAAAATTTCGAGAGAAAAAGAGGGGGGAGAGCAGAAATTTAGCAAAAAGAAAAAGGAAGAAAAATTTTTTTGTTAATTGGTCGGATATGAAGCTATGATATTTATTATATAGTGATAAAATAGGTTTTGTCATATTGTTCGTGCACAATGATATGCAGTATGGAATAGATCAATGTAATATGCATTGAGCAGCATAATTGACACATAAGTCTACAAGAAGAAACAAGACAATTTTTACTCAGCAATCTTCGAATATTACTGCAACATCGAAAAGAAAAAAGAAAAAAAATGAAGCATGAAAGTGGTTGAATTAATGAGTGAATGGATGAACAAGAAACACATGCAGATTTGCAGATATATAGAGTTTTATATCCATTAGCTTTTTTTTCCCTTTCTCTTTGACTACCAACTTTTACTAACAAAAATGTATTTATTAAATTATTCAATTGGATTGATAATTTTATCATGGAAAATATGTATGATTTTTACTTTATTTTTTTTTTTCCCCTTCTTTCTTTCTTTTAAACAGAAGTTGCTGCTTTAGTTATTGATAACGGTTCCGGTATGTGTAAAGCCGGTTTCGCCGGTGATGATGCTCCAAGAGCCGTTTTCCCATCTATCGTTGGTAGACCAAGACACCAAGGTATCATGGTCGGTATGGGTCAAAAGGACTCTTATGTCGGTGACGAAGCTCAATCTAAGAGAGGTATTTTAACTTTACGTTATCCAATTGAACACGGTATCGTCACCAACTGGGATGATATGGAAAAGATCTGGCATCACACCTTCTACAATGAATTAAGAGTTGCTCCAGAAGAACACCCAGTTCTTTTAACTGAAGCCCCAATGAACCCAAAATCTAACAGAGAAAAGATGACCCAAATTATGTTCGAAACTTTCAATGTTCCAGCTTTCTACGTCTCCATTCAAGCCGTTTTATCCTTATATTCTTCTGGTAGAACTACTGGTATTGTTTTAGATTCCGGTGATGGTGTTACTCACGTCGTCCCAATTTACGCTGGTTTCTCTTTACCACATGCTATCTTAAGAATTGATTTGGCCGGTAGAGATTTAACTGACTACTTGATGAAGATTCTTTGTGAACGTGGTTACTCTTTCTCTACTACTGCTGAAAGAGAAATTGTTCGTGACATTAAAGAAAAATTATGTTACGTCGCTTTAGATTTCGAACAAGAAATGCAAACCGCTGCTCAATCTTCTTCTATCGAAAAGTCTTATGAATTACCAGATGGTCAAGTCATTACTATCGGTAACGAAAGATTCAGAACTCCAGAAGCTTTATTCCATCCATCTGTCTTGGGTCTTGAAGCTGCTGGTATTGACCAAACTACCTACAACTCCATTCAAAAGTGTGATGTTGATGTTAGAAAGGAATTATACGGTAACATTGTTATGTCTGGTGGTACTACTATGTTCCCAGGTATTGCTGAAAGAATGCAAAAGGAAATTACTGCTTTGGCCCCATCTTCTATGAAGGTAAAGATCATTGCTCCACCAGAAAGAAAATACTCTGTCTGGATCGGTGGTTCTATTTTAGCTTCCTTAACCACTTTCCAACAAATGTGGATCTCAAAGCAAGAATATGATGAAAGTGGTCCATCCATTGTTCACCACAAATGTTTCTAAGTTTTTTTTTTTTTTTTAATTTTTTTTTCTTTCTTTCTTTTTATATATATATAAAATTATAAAAAAAAAACTTATTTGTTTTATCCCTTTATAGTCGGCATTGCCTTTTTTCATTTTTTTTTCTCTTACTTTTTTGTTGCTTTGATTTAACCAATTGCAGGTTATATGATAATGACAAAAGAACTATATAAGAATAATTTTAAAATAATAATAACAATGTATTTATTAATTGTTATTTTAGTTCTGTCTTATTATGAGTTCTCCTATTGTACTTTTCTTTTTGATGGTGAATTTGAATATGTCTATTTATTATATATATAATATTATTAATAAAGTTTTTATAGGTATATATTTCGGGTCTAAGGAATTTCTTAAATTTTATTAGTCTTGAAATATATATAAAGATAATCTTTCCTAGATAACATTCTTCAGGGATATACTCACTAGATGCTGTATTAATGCTCCATTATTTACATGTATTATTTAACTGTTTATACAAATGACATAGATATAAGCTAATAAACGTATAAGCAGCTGAAGATCTATCCTAATCGAATATATGTATACATACACATTATCATCTATTAATTATCACACTGGCCCTTTTAACAGTTCTCAACCTTTTTAAAAAATTCTCGTTTGACTTTTCAAACTTATCCCAATCATGAATCAGAGAAGAATGATTTAATAACAAAAAATCCTTCATAACATGAGGGTATTTGACACACCAACTTTCCATAATCAATTTATTATAATCATGAAAACTTAATTCATTTAACTTCATCCTCATATAATGAATCAATTGACTGTATCTGTCACTCTTCAAATATAAACTAGGTGTTTTTTGTTCTAAAGGTATTTTTTTCACTGTTAATGACCACGATTTTTCACTATCTTTATGCCTATTCACAAGATTATTTTTAATACTTCTCAGTAACCTGTTCTTATGAATTGTATTAAATCCATATATTAACTTCTCATTAATGTATTCCATGGCAACTTCCAACGTTCTAGGATCTTTTAATAAGATAGATACTACCTCATTCCATGAATGGTTGTTCAGTATATATCCTTGTTTTAATATTTTTTCCAAAAGATTAGGCAATTCATCAGCTATTTTTCCACTATTATCTAATTGTTTCAACTTATATTCAATGATCCCATTAAAGATTGTATTTAATTTGATATTCTTCATTGTTGCAGAACTTGATTCAGAGAAATTCTTTAGTTGCAATAGTAGCTGCTGGAAATAATAATTAACCTCATCCCATTGATTTAATTCACCGTACAGTATAATCATCGTTCTCAAATTAATCAGTTTATTATTTAATCTGAAACTCTTGTCATCTTTATCATAGAATAATTTATTATACTTATTTAATAAGTTTGTGGCGATTTTTGGGTTGTAATCTCTTGCAATAGTTCTAATTGGCCAACCAAAAACAGAGGGGTGTAATTGGCTCCCTGATACGAGTTTAATCTTACCATTGGCAACGCTATCCATTATATCTTCTAACAATTGGATTGTCCTACTCAAATCATTTTTTATTGACATTTGTAATTGAAAAGTTGCTTTAATAATGTAATACAATATCTTTGAATTCAAGGGTATCCTAGTTTTAATCATCATATTGTATAATTTCAATATTGAAGTATAACCTCTTGGATTGTTGAACTTCATCATCAGTTTTTCAATATGTAAAGGTTCCACCCGATTATTTGCTATCATTTCTTTCAATAACTCCATAGCTTTATCTATATCATTTTTAACTTCAATTTCATAGGTTAAAAGTGTATTATAATAGGATCTTTTATCTTGGATATGTATCTTTTCCAATTCTCTGATAAGATTTGAACAATTTTCATATTGTCTTAGTCCAATATATGACTCCATCGCCTTCTCGTATAACCAACCCAAATTATAATATTTTGAATTGAATTTCTTCGTATATTTATTGAAAAGTTGTAAAGCTGAATTATATTTCTGACAAGAATTGTAAACCATCATTAATGATGCGACAGACAAAGGAGTAGGTTGAATATTATAATAATCAATCATGACATTAAAAATCTCTTGTGCAATTGTGTAATTTGTTACTTTTGAACATTGTTGTATCATTATAGAACAAATCTTCTCATTTACTATAGATGGTGACTTTTGTGTGATATCTTTTAATAATTTCAGTGAACCTTCCATATTATTCAATTCTTTAAATACTTTAAACATAATCAAATAAGTATTCCTACTTGGTTGAATATTATATTTTTCAAATAATTGAAATTGTTGAAAACATGATAAAAATTTGTTGCATTTATAATGGACATACAATAAAGATTGGATTATTGAATAAGTCGGAGTCATTCCGCGTCTTAAAAATTGGTCATACAACATTTCTACTTTATCCAATTCCAGTTCATATGCCATTGCAAAGATTACAATTTCATAATGATTCACATTTGGTAATTTACCAATACTAAAAAGTGCATCAAACTGTTTTTGTAAGGCAGACCAATTCTTTAACCTTGTATATGATAATAATAAATAGTCAAATTGTATGGTATCGCCATGTGCATTAGGATACATATCATAAAGTTTCAGCAACTTCTTATAATTATGTGTATAAACATGAGCTTTCATAATTTGTGTTAAATCATTAGTTGTTATTGGAAGCCCATATTTAACTTTAAATTGCCAGATATGGGTCAGTCCTACAAAATTTTCATCTTTACTCAAAAGATTAATAAAAGTAGATGCTAACTGTGAAGCAGCTGATGCTCCAATGTTGTCTTTAACTTTTAATAAAACTTCTTCCAAAAAAATTGTGATTGGACCTTGTTTATGGATAAAAGTCACGGATCTAACAAACTGTAAAATATGGTATAATAAATTCTTATCTCTCATATAGTCTAATAATTCACAAGTTCCATTTAACCTTTTAATCCACACACTCCAAATTACAAAAGTTTTCAGTAACAAGTCTTTATCAGATTTATTGATTGACACCTGCAACATTTGTTTAAAGGTATTAGCAAGCAATTTGATAATTTTCTTTTTATCCGATATCGAAAATTGTGAAATACATTTATTCATCATTTTATCAATTTGATCCCATCTTCTCAGTACAATTAGCGAATTAAAATATAATATAAATTCTTTTAAACTGACATCATTTTTCCATCGTATTTTAATATTATCATTAATAGTATCTATTTCAAATAGTAATTTATCACCTTTAGCTACAATCTCATGAAATCTTTTATCCTTTATTAAATTTTTCATTAATTGATATCGCAATATTGGAGAACTTTTCGTGACTGTGGTAGAAATGGGAGATGTTGGGGAAGAAGGAATAAATATTGGTGATTCAATAGCAGTTTGTCCATTTTTGTTATTGTTTGATTGAATATTGGCAAAAAACTGTCTATGCAGTCGAGAAGTTAAACATCTCTTATTAAATAATATTGAAATTAAACGCTTATTGCAGGTTTGAACCAAAGAAAACCCATATTTTTCCATGATAATAACATTAATAATGGTAATGATGATAAATGATAAATACCAGAAAAAGAATAGATATATCCAATAAAGTAGGAGTGTGCTTTATTATTTACAAACAGATACACATATATAGGAAATTTCATGCAGGTACCCCACCAAATAAACTATTTTCTTAATGAGGATAAAAATAAAGGGATGATTTAAATACAGTCCTTATTTATTTATATGTATAGATAAATGTATTATTTACACGACTTTATTTATTGAACTTACTTCCAGACGAATTAAAGAAACGCTAATTGCCCTTAAGGTTTGTTTCTTGCAAAAAGATTCACTAATACAAATATCAGTGATTGTCTCTATTTTTTTGTTGTGACTTTCCATCATTAGAAGGGGATTAAAGGTTATAAGTGACAAAATCTCGATCTCACAAAAAAAAAAAAGAAGAAACAAAAAGAAAAAAAAAATGTAGCATCGCATCTCCAAAACTGACTTGTTATTTCTTTAAAAGCGATTAAAGACTATCCTTCTAGACTTCTTGACAACTAGAGCAAGTTAGAAGAGAAACAAAAAGCAAAAGAAAGCAATATAAATACAGGCGTTACTTGTTTTTATTAGCATATTTGATAATATACCTATTGTTTGTAGCACTGTACTGTAGATAACACATCATATAATACACAATATAGTATGGCTACATCTAAGCAACAGTTTAACAGAAAGAAATTCACCAAAGAGTATAAGGTAAAACAAATCCAAAAAAATATTACAAAGAGAACTAGATTGAAAAAACAATATTTAAAAGCTTTAAAAGAAGAAGGTTATTCTATTCCATCCAAAGAGCAATTAAGTAACAGCAAAAAAAGTGATCTCAATGACAATGATGATATTTTGAATCCCAATAATGATACAGTATCTATTCCTATCAGAAAGAAAAGTGTAAAAGATTTAAAAGAAGAGAAAAGATTAGCTGGTAAAGCCAAAATCGATGAAAAGAAACGTTTAAAGAAGGAAAGACTCAAAAAACAAAGAGAAGAAAGAGAGATGCGTCGACAGAAAGAATTAGAAAGAATAAAATTATCCAAAGAAAAACATTTGCAAAGAGAAAAGAGAAGTAAAAGATTGACACAAAAAACCAGAACTGGGCAACCTTTGATGGGACCAAAAATATCTGATTTATTGGAAAGAATCAAAAAGGATGACGTATATACAAAGTAGCAAAATTCTGTTTTATATACACCTGTAATATAGCGTTTTTTTTGTTTCTTAAGTATTATTGGGTTAAAAAAATAGAGCTAATGGAGCACTTTAGTGTGCATATATTATTTTTGCGATTTTTATATAGATACTTTCCTTTTTTTTATTTTTTATATTTTACCATATTATCTATTTATTCTACTTACAGGTTATTCTAATTACAGTATTATTTGAATATATGTGATGGTTAACCAATACTAATTATTAGTGTTAAGAGACTCTATTAGTTTTTATTATGTTTCTTTTCATATTCTTGAATCAATTCCTTTTGTACATTTGGTAATACAGGTGCATAATGGCTAAATTCTAAAGTAAATTCACCTTTACCTTGTGTAGAAGCTCTTAAAGATGTTACAAAGCCAAACATGGAACTCAATGGTGTTTCTGCCTTTAGAATGAAATCATCTCCATTATCTTCAGTGTCTTGAATCACTGCTTGCAATTTATTCAAAAGACTTATGACATTACCTTGGAATTCATTTGGTGATGTCACCGTGACATTCATAATTGGTTCTAGGATAACCGGTCGTGCATTTTTGAAAGCTTGACGGAATGCTGCTATAGTAGCAGTTTTAAAAGCCAGTTCATTAGAATCAACAGCATGAACGGCACCATCGTTGATCAACATATGCACGTTAATAACTTTATGACCAATTAGTGGACCGTTTTCACATGCTTCTTCAAAACCTTTATTACATGCGGCTAAGAATTTTTCTGGGATCACACCACCAATAATAGCTGTTTTAAAACTGTTTTCTTTTGTTTCCTTACCTTCTACGGGACTTAAAGTTCCGGCAACTCTACCAAATTGACCAGCACCACCAGATTGTTTTTTATGGGTGTAATCAAAGTTGGATGGAATAGTAATAGATTCACGATACGCAACTTGCGGTTTACCAGTGGTACAGTCAACATTATATTCACGCTTCATACGTTCAACGTAAATTTCCAAATGTAATTCACCCATGCCGGAAATAACAGTTTGTTTGGATTCAGAATCATATTTAACTCTAAATGTTGGATCTTCTTTTTGGAAACGATTTAATGCTTTTGAAAAATTAGTTGTGGAATCTTTACTCTTTGGAGTGATAGAAAGTGAAACAACCGCATCGGGGACAAACATTGATGACATAGAATATTTAACTGATCCATCAGTAAATGTGTTACCAGAAGCACAGTCAATACCAAAAGTAGCACATATTTCACCAGAGCCAACTTCATCGACATCTTCCATTTCTTCAGAATGCATTCTAACTAATCTAGATACCTTAACTTTCTTACCAGTTTGGACATTTGTAATAAAGGAACCCTTTCGTAAACGACCTTGGTAGACTCTAATGTAAGTTAATTGACCATACTTACCTTCTTCCAATTTGAAAGCTAACCCAACAAATGGTTCTTGAACTGACGGAATCAAATCTACTTTGGCTTCATCTTTTGTAATATCTAATGCGGTGTTCAAGACTTCGGATGGATTAGGAAGATAATCCACAATTGCATCAAGAACAGGCTGAATACCAGTGTTAGCTAAAGCAGACCCCATTAAAACTGGACTAAATTTTCTAGCAATAGTCGCTCTACGAATAGCATCTTGAATATCTTGAATAGTTGGCTCTTTTTCTTCTAAGAAAATTTCTGCCATTTGGTCATCACAATCAGCTAATGTTTCAATTAGTAATTGTCTTTTTTTTTCAGCCAATTCCAAAAGATCTTCTGGAACAAGACTCTTCTCAATAATTTCACCATTGTTGCCCTTATTGTAAATTGCCTCCATTTTAATAATATCAACAACGCCTTTCAAATCAGATTCCAAACCAATAGGAATTTGTACAGCAGCAGCTGGAATCCTCAATTTACTGTTTAATTGTTCGATAGCTTTAAACGGATTAGCACCCATACGATCCATTTTGTTAATAAAAGTGACTCTTGGAACATTGTATCTTCTCATTTGATTATCTACAGTAACAGTCTGGGACTGAACACCAGAAACTGCACAGACGACTAAGACAGCACCATCTAACACTCTTAAAGCCCTTTCCACTTCGATAGTGAAATCAATATGGCCTGGAGTATCGATTAAATTAAATTGATAACTTTTGTCACCTTTATCCCAAGAACAATAAGTAGCAGCACTTTGAATAGTAATACCTTTTTCTCTTTCTAATTCCATGGAATCCATTTTAGCACCAACTTTGTCGCGTCCTCTCACTTCATGAATAGCCTTAATTCTTCCTGTATAATAAAGAACACGCTCAGTGAAAGTTGTTTTGCCAGAATCAATATGTGCAGAAATACCAATATTCCTTAATTTTTGAAGGGCTTCTTTATCAGTGGGAGTTAATTTAGTGTCTCTAATATTATCTAATATTTGCTTTTCTTTTTCATAGTCCATTTTCAATGGATTATGGCAGTGAAATCCTCTAATTAAACTATGAGAAAATATAGGTCTAGAATTTACTAAAATTTTATTAAAAGAAGCACCTACTTGAGCAAGTAGCAAAGTTGGACATCGTACAGCCATCACCATCTTACCTAAAGTTAGTTCTTAATATTGTCACCAGTTTTATTCAGCTATAATCGACAACACTATATAAATGAATAGAACGCTAACACCAGATTGAGACCTTTATTATGTGATAATCAAAACCAAAGTAAAATCCACTTATTTAGTTATTTACTAAACAATACAAAGTACTCGAGAGATCTTGCTACCTAGTTTATTTAATAGTCTTCCCTGCTCCCCTTCGCTCTCTTTACCAAATTTTTTCATTTATCGCATTTTTCAGATTCTCGAAGGCGCATCCATACATCAATTTAAAGATCCGCTTTCTTTTTTATAAATAATATAATTTCATATATGTTACTATAATATAATATACCAATGAGGAGACTAGTTTTCATGGATACATAACAATGAATAAATTTGAAGCCATGTGACAGTGGGATCTGTAATGGTTATATACATACTTAAAGATAAGCGATAACAATTTGTTGATTTCTAACAGTTTATCTCATACTAAATTATTCATTATATGGGGTTGTTTAGAGTTACACATAAATATATATACTATGGTACTTATATGGTATATGGATCTAACTTACTGGATATAAATACAAGTTTTGATTAACAGTTACTGTCAACTTTTAATATATCATGAACATCCAACAATATAGGTTCAATGTCTTGTGCATCACATGATATACCGTCAATTAATCTGATAGCACGAGGATACTTCCTTTCCGTTACTGGATCCGAACTTGAGGAGAATGCTTGTTTCTTAGAATCAAACATGAATATTTGATTTTTCACTTGATGCACCTGTGGGTATGCTAAAGATTTGGTTGTTATATGTTCATCATCTGCAAAATGAACATAATATTGTACTTTTCGCTTGGAATTATGACAGACAGACTTTATATTGATCATAACAGTAATCTTTGTACCAGATTCTATGTTACAGTATATTAATTGATATTCAGTTAGGCTATGAATACCTAAATGTACTGTTGTTAATTGATTTTCTTTCTGTGGTGCATGTTCTTTTAATATTTTTTGTAATGTCGTAAAAAATAATGATGTGAATTGCAAATAATTAAATATAGAATGATAAGGCATATTCTCTTGATTAAGATATGGCTGAATTATGCTCTGCGGATTCGTCTCCGATAACTTCACAGATAGATTTTTAATTTTACTTTCTTCAGTAATTATATTGATACTGCAGTCTGGCATATCAATATTTGATTTTAAATATTTAAAGGATATTTCGTTTGGTTTTAAAGCCATAATTTTGAAATGATCAGATTCAAAATTTTTATGTAGACGTTCCACAACATCAGTGATAATCACTAATTGCATTAATTTTTCTTTAAATAGATTTAAATATGTTACAATATGAGACAATGACGAAAATTTTTCTGTCATGTAAAATGTTAGTGGATCTTCTCGGACAAAATAAATTAACATTTCTTCGCATTTGACTTGTTCCAACATTATACCTCTTTTAAATCTAGCATATAATCTAATATCTGACTTGACATAGTCAATTCTCATAAACATGGAGTTTTCTAGAATCCCTCCTAATGTATTATAACAATCTAAAAAGGAGTCTAATTCCAGCCTTAGAATAGGTGTATAATCTTCATTAAATGATGTAGATAATCTATTTACATTAACATCATCAGTCTCAGTGAGTTTATTTTTTGGATCAGGAGCTTGAATACTTGTCAAATATGAAGGTAAAATATCTTGAATTATAGTTGGTGAGCATATTCTATTTTTTATTTTCAAATGATTCAAAGAATCAATAAGCATATGATTAACAATTCTGTGTAGTATTGTTTTTTGCAGAGACATGATTTTTTGATAAGTAATATTTTCTAGCTTTGATGAAGTTGCACTTGTCTGATCCACGTATGTCAACTTCCATTTACCTTTCTGTGATACAATTTTACCCATTCTCTTTTCTACTATACATGAAGAATTCGATGAAATAATTGTCAAAATCAAGTACCAATTGCTTGGCCAATTAGGTAAACATATGAATAAATCTCTTTGTAATAGGACTAATTCATCATTATTTTGACTGGGATTTTCTTTTTCATCCACGTATTTATTTGAAATTAACTTAGTGTCAATTGGCTTTTCTAAAGTTACTGCTCTAGAGCAAATCCATCCTGTCTTTTGAAACATATTTTTAAGGATAGTTGTTATTTTATCTAATTTTAGTTGCTGTAAAACTATTATTAACTCATTAGAGGTTTCTGTTCTATTTATTTTTTTTGTGTACGCAATTAAAAGGGGACTTGGATTTTTAAAATACAATTGGCCTGTAATAGGGTCTATCTTTAATTGGGCTGGTGCTACTGAGACACAAGTTACAGGAATATGTAATAATAAAATAGTTGGATCGTCTTCATCTTCTTGGAATATACCACGAGACAGTAAATCCGATCTAATTAAATTGGCATGATTAAACATAATTTCATCAAGAATATTTTCCATGTTTTGTAATATATTAGTATATATGATAGGAATTCTCTTATTATCTTTACCTTCCTTAACAGCAATTTTATTATCCCATCTTAACACCAATGATTCACTTTGTCTGTCAACACCTATAGTAAATTTACCTTTATTACCCAATTTCCCGTTTAACCAATATCTCCCAATAATTTTACCTTTTTTAGAGTCATAGGAATGTGCTAAATTACCACCACCAGAAAATTTACCAAAAGTCTCCAAATTGGTCAATTCAGCATGTATCATGTAAAGTTGTAATGTCAATACATATTTGTGAAGAAATTGATATAGTGAATATAGCGGTTTGCTACTCTTCAATAATAATTCATTAATAATTTTTTCTAATCTTCTCTTGTTCAATGACAAATCATATTCAATCGCATTGCCCATTCTTTTATTTGAAACACAATTTGTACAGTCATTCATAACATTTGTATTGGAAATAATGTTATGAGAGCGATCCCTGCTAGTCACTTGATTATTATAATTAGAAACCTCACTATTATTGAGAGTACCACTGTTACTGTCAACATCATTGTTAAAGTCATTTGAATCTTTTGAATGATTAAAAATTAGATTTAAGTCAACAAAAAATAATGGGGAATGACGATCAATAGTAGATAATTGAATTTCAAATTCATTTTCTACAGTGATATATATTCTCCCGTTCTTAATATAATAATTATTAAATTGTGGTGGTATATCCATTAATGCAATTTTAATGGATACTACTAAATTTAAATCTTTTAATCTTTTCAATATTAAATCTGTTGGGATAGCTTCTGAATTAGAATTTATATCACCTGATAATTTTAAGTTATAAGTTGGTAGGTTTGGCCTACCAAGGCTTAAAACTTCTAGAGCTGTTACTAAATCTACATCAGGTAACTTAGCATTAGTCATTGAGATTAAACTATTTTTGAAAGTCCAAATACAATTATTCACTGTCATATTAGTGATTCTAAACCAATTCAGTAAATCGATCAATACATGGAAGTTATTGTTTTTTATAGTCTTTGTCCATTTTATCAATACATACAGTTTCAAAAACTGATTTCTAAGAAAGATGATTAATTTGACAAAATTCACTTTCTTTATTGAAGGATTGTTTTCAAATGATTGGTGTAAGTTGGTTTTTAAAAATTGAGATATTTCTTTAATTGTATAAACTGTAATATTTCTTATAATAAGAGATAATGGAACTTGGTTGATTTCGACATGCGGAATTGGGGGTGGAGGGATGAGAGAAGAAGAAGAGGTTGGAATAGAATTAGTTGGTGTTGCCATATTTGCTGTATTGTTCTTATTTAAGTTTGCTGAAGAGCGTACATTATCATCGAATTTTATTTCTGATACAGTAGGTTCAACTACATTGGTGACAGTATTGGTATCAAGACTGTTCTTGTAGTCGCTCGTACCATTGTTTTGAGCTTTATTGTTGAGTTCTGTAGTTTGATGAGTATATTCTTTCGTTATGTTATTGGTATGATTAATAGCTGAAGAACTTACTTCATTGATTAAATGTGGCTCAGTTATATTTGTAGTCATAACTTATTGAATATATTAAATTGGAGGAAACTAAAGAGAAGAAAAACTAAAAAAACATATATTGGAAGAATGGTGTTCTTCAATAGCCTTAATTAATATATCGTTAAGTATTAATACAATGGAGAAATCACTTTGTTTCCTATAACTTTATTGATGGATTTCTTTTAGTGTTGAAATATCTCTATAACAATAGCGAAATTTGGCTAAAGTAACAGTATATATATCTATATATCAAATACGATCTAAAGTATGATCCTGTAAGTTCTAATTTACCTGTCAACAATGATCTTCGAAAGACGATATCTTTAGAATCTACAGACCTCGTCAAATTCTAACACAGTTTCTCTTTTGCTCTTAACGTTCAGTTGTTGTTGCTTTTAATCGGAAATCAAAAGTACCCTCTGTTTTTTTCGAGTGAATAGTTATATTTCCTGTATATATTTTTTTCTTCTTCTTTATGCATCATATTTCACAGTCTTCCTTCTCTTTTTTTCTATTTTCCAAGTGTGTGTATATCTGGTTAGAAATTGTATGAGGATTTAATTTCTGAACTAAGAAAAAATATTTCTTTAAAAAAGTACCGTAACCCTAACAACCCTGATATATATTTAACCAATACAACTAAAATATGTGTAGTTATAAAATAACCCTACATGGTGTTTTGGGTAACCTAGACAACATAGAAATTATAACGTAACCCCGGTAACCTTAATGTAAATGAAAAACAAAAATAATAAAAATGATGAGGAATTTATTTACAAAAGGGTAAACGACTTTAAAGGAATTAAACGAGGTGACTATTTTGATTAAAGTAATGCATAAAATAATATATCATTACCAATAGATATCTACTACACATTGATAAAACAAACATTTTTTTCTTGTTAAAAAGGAATCCAACTAGTCATCTGAGTAAATTGTTATACATAGGTACAGAAGAAGATAAATAAGCTTGAATATAGATAGATTAAATATACAAAAATATAGTCTAATTAATGAATAAAGATACATCTTCGATGCTGTGGCCTTTGTTGTCACGAAAAAGTCAGCCAGTTATTTCTCCTGTTAAAATTGAAGCAACAGGGTTTTATAGAAAGGACTGCTGGAATAATTCAAGACAAAGTGGTGGAAAGACATATGCCAATGTATTAATGTCCATATTTTATAACAATATAAATACGAATGCTAAAAATAAAAAATTTCATCAACTTTTCAATATGATTCCTTTGGACGAATTACTAATTGCTGAATTTGATTGTGTGTTGCACCGTGGGGACTCCTTGAATATTGTTGGTAGTAAGCAAAATCATGAATTTACTCCTACCGAAGATACTAAAGTTATTTCTTCAGGAGCTTTAAATCAAAAGTCAATAATCAATAGTGATGGGATTATGCCAAACACTATTTGTTTATATATTGGAACGTTATATATATCTAAGGATCATTTATGTTTTAATACAAAAAATCACCAACATGGGTGGCTATGTACCAGATTACAAATATCCTTTCAACAGATAGTCAATGTTATATTATGTGAATCATCTATTCTTTATTCAACTAATGTAGGAGCTAATAACAATAGCAGTAGTAATAGCAATATTAGCATTACTAGTGGTAATAATAAAACTAACACAAGTGATCCTAATATTATAGAAAATATAGATGATAACGATGATAATGATGAAAAATTCATTATTATTGAAACGCATTTAGGTAAGATTCAATTAAATGGGTTTGATTCTATCAATCATGTATTTAAATTGATTTTTACACTTTGGAAAAATGTGAAACAAAATAATGATAGCAATGTAGTTATGATACCTTCGTTATACAATTTAATTATAGAAAGTAATAAGATTCATGATGATGTAGAGATTATGGCTAATGATATACGAATAGAAAATTTGATAAATTCAATCGATATTGAAGAAGATAATTTAATCTTAGAGGAAGAAGAAACAAGTGAGAAATATGGAACCAGTGAAGAAGAAGAGAAGGAGGAGGAGGAAGCGAAAGAGCACGTAAAAGGACTAAAAGAAACAGTACCTGTTTATAAATTTAAGAAAGATATATCATTAAATTATAAATTTAATGGTCCATATTTCAAGAAAAATCCTAATATAGAATTTGCACCACCACCATTAAAGGAAAATGAATATTTACTAAAAGAGCAAGAATTTAAGCAACTGAGTCCTGGGATGTTATTTGAATTGCTTTTCAGTGGAAATGAATTGGCTTTTCAAAAGAAACTCTTAGAGGCAGATGAATCCACTGATGTGACACCATACGGTCCATACGTGGATGGGCATCGTTATTATTCATATGTCAAGAAACTAAATTATTCTATTGGACCAAAATCTACAAAATGTGAAGTGGAAGAAACTATTGTGCGGTACGACGAAGAGTGTATCGAATGGATATCTACAACAAAAACTTTAAATGTACCGAACGGTAATATATTCCAAATTAAGACTAGGTTTTTAATTTGGTGGAATAAACCAGATCCAGAAATTGATGTTAGTGTTGGTTGTCTCTTGAAGATAAGTTATTGGATTGAATGGAGTGGGAAAAGTTGGCTCAAATCTGTGATTGAAAAGTCCTGTAGGCAGGGTATAACTGAAAATTTTCAGAGATTTGATCAATTCTTGAAGGAATATATGGAACAATATTTAACTTTAGATACTATTACAATTAGACTTTCAGATGATTCTTCTGAACAAACAAAACTAAATCAGAAAATCGAAAAGGATATAGCCACTAATGAGACGGCAACGAAACCTATAGAATTGTCAGAAGTAGAGTATAATAGTTTAGCTAATAGTAATGGTAAAAAAGCCTTGGTACAATTGGGTAAGATTAGGTTTTTTGATATTTTCCTTACAGTGCTACTTACGGTCAATTTAATAGTGATGTTAGTAATTTTGAAAATTGTCAAAAATAATAATAGTGGCAAAAGCGAGAATACATTATACGGTGGTAACAATAGCAAATTAGTTGAAATGTTGGTGCACAGTGTATAGGGAATTTAAAGAAGGAGATACAATATATATAGATATGTGTATGTATTTATAATCGACGTTTAAATTTTATATTCTACTTAATCACGGAAACCTAAAGTATATTAGAAATGAAGTTGAAGATCAGTGAGGTCAATGAAAAAGATAGAATAATAAAATTAGATAATGATAATTGTACTCTCCAAGATTTGTTAAATGAGGTAGGTAAGGATGCTGTAGAAACCTATGGATACAAGTTAAGTTATGGGTATCCCTTAAAGACGATAGTTGTAGGGGACGATAATATAAACTCTCTTTTATCAACTTTAAATATTACAAATGGGGATAAGATATTCTTAAGGGATACTGAAAATAAAAAAGTTAAGCAAGATCCAATATCTGAGTTAATAAGCTTTAAAGAAAAGACAGTTAGTGTTAAAAAGGTTCCGGACGATAATTCGTGTTTATTTCATTGTTTATCATATTCAATATATGGTAATATGAACTACAGTACTCAGATTCGAAGACAGATAAGTGAATATATAAAGAATCACCCACTAGAATATAATGATCCTGCTATATTAGATGGCAAGACAATTGAACAGTACTGTCAATGGATTGAAGATTATAATTCATGGGGTGGGTATATCGAACTATCAATAATTCCGAGAATATATGAAAACGTTACAATTTGGATATGTGACATTATTAATAATTATATTGATAAGATAACAACGCCAACTACTACAGAAAAATATGAAAATGATATTAACAGTGGATCAATATTTTATCAGAATCAAATTATTGTATTACTGTATAACGGAATACATTATGATTTGATAGTAGGGCCGGTAGATGGACAATATAATTTTAGATTTGATGATAATGAATGGTTAAATAAGCAGTGTTACGAAATTATGGAAAAATATAAAAATAGAACATTTGATTCTAAAAGAGTTGAGATTAAATGCAAACAATGTGGAGTAATTCTAGTTGGAGAAAAGAATGTCAGTGAACATGCAATGAAAACTTTGCATTACGATTTTGCTCAACTATAAGAGAAAAAGGGTTGAAACAAGATTAAAAAAAGAAAGAAAGAGAGAGAGACAGAAAAAGAAAAAGAGTCAAAATAGGAATAAATATATACCCATGTACGTATGTATGTATGTATGTATGTATGATCTACGAAGAAGATCAAAAAAGAAGAAGGAGAAAGTTGCTTTTGTACTACTGTGAAAGAAAAATATGGTACATTTGGTTTGTTTATTTTACTTAATTAACTAACTAAGGATATAATATAGTAATGTTACATGAGTAGTGGTGTTTGTAGCAGTAGAAATCATGGTAAAATGTGGTGTTATTATTGTTGTTGTGGGTTCTGTACAGAATTAACTTGTTGATCTAAGAAATCTTGCGGTAAAGTTGGTTCAGTTGTGCTAATATTTTCTAATTTTGAGTCCAAATGATTTTTCAATTCTGTTTCATTAGATTGTTTATTTGGATCAATAACATTTTTAATTTGTTCAACCCTTTTTATAAATTTATCTAAGTTATAACCTGCAGCGGCATCAGCCACTTCTTGAGTATATGGCATTTCTTTTAGATCTTTAATTCTTCTTTTGTGTACTTTTGATCTCAAATGAGTCTTTAAAGCGAATCCCGTCTCAAAGTATTTGGCACAATGTATACAATAGTGCTGGCCTAACCCAGGTTTAGTTTCATCTAATGGTTGATTTAATAATGCACTGATTTTTTCCTTTGACGATAAATCATCATAGATTAAGTCTAAATCTTTGGTTCTACGTTTAGTTTTGTATCTTTTAACACTATAACGACCCATGTTCTATTTTAAATATATATATTATACTGTTGTTGTTGTTCTTAGATTATTATTATATTTCGTTGCACCTTTTGTAATAGAGAATAGTGCCAATACACATATATAGCAATTGAATGGCAAGTTATAGGGCGATGAGGTTTATGAATTTGTTTTTTCTTTTAGGTGCAAAAAAAAAGAAATAAATAAAAAAAAGAAAAGAAATTCAATAAAATTGCAATCGAAAAGCAACAATGACTAATCAAAGACTGTCACAATTATTGTAACATCAGTACACTCAGTAAAAAGAAAAATTTATTTGATTTTTTTCTGTTTTATTTTTTTATCAAAAATACGTTTTGATAAAGAAAGACAAAACTAAAAAAGGATAAGAAAAAAGAAAGAAGAGGCAAATTTGGTTATGAGCCAAAGTTTTGATTGTTTTTTGTTTAGCTAGCAATTACCAAATTTCCTATTATGGACATATTTGATGAGATGTAGAAGGTCACGTGTAATTTTTTTTGTTTTCTTTCTTTTTTTTTTTGCTTAGTCAGAGAAGAAAAAAATTTTTGGAACGAACTGGTGGAACTTCATTTCGATTCACGCTCCTCCTCTTCTTCTTCTTCCTCTCTATCTTTCTATATAAAGAGAACTTGTAGGTGTTCAGTCAATCTGTGTGTTAAGCTTAGTAAACAGGTGTTGTGCAGTATTTAAAAAGGATCTCTTTCTTCGCGGTGTCTTTCTGCTGACCTTTCCTAAACCTGTTTCTCTATTTTAGGTTCATTAGATAGTCCCTGGAAGTCACCAATCAATAAATTAATTCAAAATGGCTAGAAGACCAGCTAGATGTTACAGATACCAAAAGAACAAGCCTTACCCAAAGTCTAGATACAACAGAGCTGTTCCAGACTCCAAGATCAGAATTTACGATTTAGGTAAGAAGAAGGCTACCGTTGATGAATTCCCATTATGTGTTCACTTAGTCTCTAATGAATTAGAACAATTATCCTCCGAAGCTTTAGAAGCTGCTCGTATCTGTGCTAACAAGTACATTACTAAGGTTTCTGGTAGAGATTCTTTCCACTTAAGAGTCAGAGTCCACCCATTCCACGTCTTAAGAATCAACAAGATGTTGTCTTGTGCTGGTGCGGATAGATTACAACAAGGTATGAGAGGTGCCTGGGGTAAGCCACACGGCTTAGCTGCCAGAGTTGCCATTGGTCAAATTATCTTCTCTGTTAGAACTAAGGACTCTAACAAGGACGTTGTTATTGAAGGTTTAAGAAGAGCTAGATACAAGTTCCCAGGTCAACAAAAGATCATCTTATCCAAGAAGTGGGGTTTCACTAACTTAGATCGTGCTGAATACGTCAAGAGAAGAGATGCTGGTGAAGTTAAAGATGATGGTGCTTTTGTTAAGTTCTTATCTAAGAAGGGTCCATTAGAAGACAACTTCAGAGAATTCCCAGCTTACTTTGCTAACCAAGCTTAAATATAATTCAACAATAGTAAAAGTATTTATATAATATATATAACTTTTTCTTTTTTTTGTTTTCATTATTTAAGTTACTCTGTTTAGTTATAATTCTCTTCTTTTTTTTTATTTTACTTTTGTATTCTTTCTTTTTCTGTTAGTAGGTAGTTACTTGTGTACTATAATTATATGTAGAGGTAAAATTCGATTTTCATTGGTTGTTGTATTTTAAGGTTTTATCTTCAAAGCGTTTTTTTTTTTTCAATAATGTATAGATAACGTGAATAGGGGAAAAGGTAGGAGATTGTTTAAGCAGACGACTTATTTCAGAGTATCACCCATGAGTACTGTGAAAGAAATATGTATATAGATAGAGAATCAAAGGCAAATGATGTTTTCGAAATTGGGCAAAAGGTTTATAAGTAACTCAATTGAAGTTCAATTACGACAACAGCAATGGAAAAGATTGAATAAACTAAAAAGACTCAGTTTGATTTCTATAACATCAGTAACCTCATGTTCACTTTTGTATTATTATTATTATTATAAACCACAGAATACTGGTAGTAATGTGTTTAAAAGCGTCTTTAATTCAAATACTCGGCTAGATATAGTGAGTGTTAGTAGAAGACAACAAGATAATGATAATAATGATAATAATGATGATGGTGGCAGTAATAACACAAAAAGAATTTTAAAACTAGTTAATGATCCAAATTATATTAATCAATTCACTCCTTGTTCCATATTTCTATCTAACAGTGATAAACATTCAAAATATTTTGGGTTATTAGAAAAGGTAGCGTCGTTCAATGAAGATGATGATAATAATAACAATATTAATATTACTATTAAGGATATTTGTATCTTACCAGAAGAAAATTCGAACAGTAGAAGGATCAGTTATTATATTGATGAAAAGGGTGATTTTTTTAGATGGGATTTGATTAATAATAATAAGACTAAAATATTATCAAATTACAAGCTTCAAACAATCAAGTATTCAAACAATCAAATTTATTCTTTGTCTAAAGATGGGAACATATACATCTTCCCACTCAATGATGATGAATTGATTAATAAAAATTTGATTAAGTCGAAGATACCGTTCTGGGGTGATCGATATGCGTATAAGATTGAAAAATTGCGTTCAGGAGATAAGATTATTCAATTTGATACAGGCGAAAATCATTTATTGTATATAACTGATAAGAAGAAGGCATATATTGTTCCAACATGTGATCTTGATGGTGATGACGATGATAGTAAGAAGAATAAGAATAAGGAGAAAGAAAGGAAAATGAAAAATGGTGATCTGCTGAAAGAATTAGGAATCGTAAATGGATTGGATTCCAATATAGACTTAGTAAAGAATAAATCTATTGATTTGATACTTTTAAACAACGAATTGGTAAACCGTGAAATAAAAAAGATTGTACCACGTAAGATAAATAAAGTTGTGTGTGGGAAGAACCATTCGATGGCATTAACAGACGATGGTAAAATTTTCACATTTGGTAATAATAAATATGGACAATTAGGCCATTCTATAGTGAATTATAATAATGTTGTTATTCCATTCCCAAAAGAAATACCATCGATCAAATTCAAACCATATTCGGTAGAAGGCAAACCGATTGATATATTTTCCATGTCAAATACATCGTTTGTACTTTTGGATAACGGGGATAGTGACAGGACCAATATTCTGTTATCTATTGGAGATGGTCAGTCAGGTCAATTAGGTAATAATAGTTATAAAACGTTCCAGTGTGATCCAACAAGAGTGAAATTCGACGGATGTATAAAAAATGTGATAACTAATAGTTATAGTGACCATGCATTTATTGTTGATGAACAAAATCAAATTTGGACATTTGGTAACAATAGCAATGGACAATTATTGATAGGAAACCATTATAATCAAGACAAGCCCATACAAATTGACAAGAATGAGTGTAATGTCGTACCAAATAGTGTAAATTGTGACAAAATAATGTTGACAACATCGAAGAATAGATCATGTTTAATTATTAATAAGTAAATAGACTAATATTGTTTATTTATTTAAAGAGTTTTAATACATAATACATTCCAATAAATAGCAATAATAAGCCAATCCAAAAGATCAATTTATCTTTAAATAATCTTTTGTTAATTTGATCTATAGTCGATTGACTTACATTTAAGGTTTTTAAAGTTTTATTCATTTTATCTTGAATATTATTTAAGATAGCATTCTGATCCATTAAATCTTGTAAAGAATTATTACCCATTTCAAGTATTAAATCTAGTTGGGCATTACCACGAGAAAATATCGAATGTTCTTTTTGTATATTTTCATAAAAAGATGGTAATAGGTTTTTTTTATCATAGTTAGTTCCTATGTTATTACTAGTATTGTTATTACTACTATTTTTATTATTATTGTTCAAAACATTTCTTTTATTTAAATAATTATCATCATTAAATGGATTTTCACTACTACTGCTGCTTGTATTAGTACTACTTGTATTATTATTGTTGTTGTTGTTGTTATTATTATTATTATTTACTGAACCAAATAACTGAGATTTGTTATATTGTGTTTTTAATTCTTTGAATTTATTTTGATATTTTTTATTTTCAATTTTTAAATCATCTAATTTAATTTTAAATTTTGAAATTTTATCATCATGATTATTATTAGTATTAGTATTAGTATTAATATTACTATTTTTAGATATATAATCATCTAATTGTTTGAGAGTTCTATCAAAGGATACTAAAGTAGCAGATATTGAACCTTGTAGAGACACAGAAGAGCTTAATAGATCAGATTCAAATTTGTTTAAGTCATTCAGTAGTTGATTTCTTTGTTTAACGGCATGATTATATAAAGCATTCATTTCTATACACCTTAATTGTCCTTTTCCTTTCTCTTTCTTTCTTTTTTTTTTTTGATAATAAAGGATTTCTTATCTTAAGTTTAAATCTCAATTTAGGTGTTTTTTTTTTTTGAAATTGTTTAAATTGACAAAGAGTACTGATTATTAGTATATTGCTGAGCTTACTTTGGAATATGATTTAGAGGAATTTCTATATTTTGGGCGTTATGAAAGAGACAAAGAAAAGCAAGAAAAAAAGAACAATGTATGAAAAATTCAATTGTGTGTGATAAATTTTTATTTTATTTTATTTTATTTTATTTTTTTTTCTTCTTTTGTTTGTTGCATGCATCGGTTCTGTCAAAAAAAAATTAAAATCAAAATAAATTTAAAACTAAAATTGAAGAGAGAGAAAGAAAATTAGGGCATTATTATTTATTTGGATATGTTTTAGGGTTGTGCGTGTGTTTAAGGTTTGGTCTTTTTCTTTCAGCCCTAACTTCTTAGCCCTCACAAATCAATGGAAGAACTGGAAGAAATGGAAAATGTAAGAGAAACGCCAGGTGGTTGGTATTTCTAAACTTGTGTAGACCGTAAAATGGGGTTCCCCCCTTCTCTATCTCTCTTTTTCTTCTTTTTCTTTTTCTTCTTCATCGTCTTTTCTCTTCTCATACTCACTTACTTCACCAGCGTGCTTTTCTTTGTCTGAATGACCCAGCCGATGAGGTGGAAGAGGGAAGAAAAATAAATAAAAAAAAGGGATACATCCATACACCCATACACGTCAATAACAAAGCAAGAATTAAAAAGTGACAAAAATAAAAATAAAAATGAAAATAAAAACGCGACTCGTTCAGGAGGAAAAGAACCGGAAACAGCAAAGAGAGTAAACCCAGCAATTGCTTGGTTCACTTATTTACTTATTTACATACGTATGTGCATGCACACCTGCGTTGACAGATGGATGGATGGGTGGCTGACATAACTGACAAGATTGTGCTTGTCTCTTTGTGTTTCTTGTCTCTTATTGTCGCAGCTTGTTACAATCAAACAAGCAATTGGATTATACCATATTTTATTCCATCTTGTTTCTTCACATATGTATATATGTAGATATATATACAGATACTTATCTACTTGTTATAAAGGGTATATGGCGGAGCTGCTGTCATGACTAATGTGTATTCATGGTTTTTTGTAATATTATGTCCGTATCTTTACTTGTTTCGAAAGTTAAAAGCGTATATATATATATATATACATTATTGAGTTCACATCATTTTGACTTTTTTATTACTTACAAAAATTTTTTTTTTGTTTTAGGAGTGCACATACACATCCCTCTCCTTTTTCTTTCGTATATCACTCTACTCCTGTTTTAATTTATTTCATTTTATTTCTGCTGCTTTATATCTTAGACAATAGAAAAGTAATAAGCACAGATACATTCACATTCGCATTCACATACATATACATATACATATACATATATATATATATATTGTCGTGGTTGTTACTATTACTATTATCTGTTGTTTGCTAGTTTTTGTGTTTATATCCAATTAAAATACGATATATATATATATATAATATTTTTCTTTCCTATTCTTCAAGATAAATAATGACTCCATCTACTCCACCAAGATCTAGGTCAACTGTCTTTTTCAGTCATCAATTACAACCAAGACAAAAGTTAGATGAAAGTAATAGTAATAATAATAATATCCATTCTGATTCTGCCCTTAATGACAATATTTATGATGACGATGGTTTCTTTCTATCCAATTTTCCAAGAAAACCTCAGGCTCCTCCTGAAACACCCAAAAAGAATACTGGTCTAGATATTCCAATGACCCCATCCACTATTTTACATCGTTCATATAATAATACTAATGGTACTAGTAAACTATTATCCAAATATGATAAAAGTAGCATAAGTTATAATAATAGGAATAATAATCCTATTATTAGCGGTGGTAGTAGTAGTAGTAGTAATAATAATAATGTGTTATTGGCACCCCCTTTACCCAAATTTAATGGTTTAAGGTCACCAGAATTCTCTCCAATGAGAAGATTATCAATAGTACCCAGTGATAATGATACAAGCAATAATGACAGTATTACAGAAGATGAAGATGTTAAAATTAATAAAAATAATGTTAATAGAGTGTTATTTCCAATAAGTTTGAGTTCTGATGACGATAATAGTAGTGATAATGGAGATGGTGATACCGATGATGAATTATTTGCACCTTCTACCCCACCAAGTAAAATGGCTAAGAATTGTCCGGGTACGCCATCACATCAAATAATAACTTTGAAGCAAGCCAAAGAGTGGAATAATGAATCATATCCTTTATACAATAAAACATACGGGAAAGAAGGAGGTAAAAATAGTGAATATGGTTATGATAGTGATGATGATGATGATAGTGACTTTATATGTGAGGCAAAGTTAGAAAATCCATTTATAACATCCTTTTCTTCTTCTCAGTCTCCTGTTAACTCAAGGTCATTAAGTAAGAAAGAAAGATTAGAAAGACATCGACAATTGATTAAAGAGAATCCAGATATTGAAAATGTTATCACCTATGTTAATAAGCGTGGTGAAATATCTAAAAGAAGGGTATTGACATCAAAGGAGAAAAAGAGATTTAAACCAAGAGCATTGATATTTAAGGATGATGAAGACAGTGGTAATGAATAAAATATTTTACGTGCATTTCTTCTTTTTATTATTATTGTTATTGTTATTGTTATTGTTTACTTATTTATTGTTACCATTGGTTTGTTTGTTTTTTCTTACTCTGCATTTCCTCGTTTTATTCACAATCACATATTCATAATAGAGCATTACATTATAATAAAATTATCTAAACTTTAATCCCTTTCCTACACCTTTAATGATACATAACTTATATACATACATACATATCTACATATAAATATAAAGCATATTCATAGGTTGATCTGAGAACAGTGGAGCAATTATAAATACTTGATATAAGATACGTTATTATTACTAATAATGGTGTATCGATCTATTTTGTGGAGTTAACTATTTATTCAATGATATTGTCCCTTTCTTCTGGTTTTCAATAGAGTATATATATATATATATTGTATTTATGTGTTGGTGTATGTATTTCATCATACTATATATAATGTCTCTTTCTATTGAGTATTTCCTGTAAAAACAAATATATATATATATATTGTGTGTGTGTATAAATGATTATACTATTACTTCTTCGAGATTTCTTTTTAGACATAATAAAGAAAAGAGTAAAAAAAAAACAATAAAAATAAAAAAGGGAGGTGATAAATGTGTTTCATGTTAATAGTATTACACATACATGCTTTGTTTAAAGAAGAGAATAGAAGGTCTGCACATAACAAGTATTTTTTTTAAGAATAAAATAGATGTAATTGTAATTTTATATAATGAAATTATTTTGGGAAATTTTGGTAATTTTGTACATAGCTTTGAATCAAATATCAGCACATTCTACTCAATCATTAGATAAAGAAAATTCTCATTTGTTAGATCAATACTCGTTAGCAGATATTTTATCTTTGAAGGAAATTCCAGAGGGGAATTGGGTTATTGATGGATACACACAATTAAAAGATGGAAGAATCGTTTTAACACCAAATGAAAACAGCCATGGATCTCTTTGGTTGAAAACAGTACCCATTAATGACGTTGAATCATTTACTTTACAATGGACTTTCAGAAGTATAAATTATATAGGTCCTACAAATGGTGGGATATCTTTTTGGATATTAATGAATCCTGGAAATGAGAAAGTTAAGGGTGTGGAGACAGATTCATGGCCTAAAAGATTTAATGGATTACAAATTTTGATTGATAATACTGGTCCTTATGGTGAATCCATAAGAGCTTTATTAAGCGATATGACAAAGTCGATCGATCTTGCTGTTGTAGATCAACATTTTTTTGCTCAATGCCTTGTTGGGTATCAAGATGTATCTGTTCCAACTACTTTAAGATTAAGTTATAATAATGAAAATAAGTTGCTTAAATTACAAATTAATAATAAGATTTGTTTCCAAACCCAAAAGATAAAATTATGGGATGATAATAAAGATTATAATAATAATAATAATAATAATAATAGACTTCGAATTGGTGTTACAGCTAATAATTATGGGGTTGATGGAAGATTTAATAACGAATCCTTTGAAATTTTACAAATGAAGTTATACAACGGTCTTACAAGTGAAACTTTTATACCAAATGTGAAGCAGATGCCTCAACCTCAAATATTGCAAAAGAATATCAAAACTAATGAAATTACAGTCAAGGATCCAATGAAATCATTGTATTCAGACGTTAATAATTATAGATTATTTAAAAAATTAGATCATATCGAGGGTAAAATAATTGCTAATGATATCTCGGATCTAATTGATAAATTGGATGATATTATTAGAATTCAGAATTCAATAATTGAATACTTATTATATTTAATGAAGAAATATTTCAATTACAGTGATGAAATGTCCACTCTCGGTGAACATAATTATAACAATTTTGAAAATTTAATATTAATGGATGACAAATTACAACAGTTGCTAGATGAGCAGCAAAAGATCAGAGAGTTGACTTTAAAACACCACACATCAATGGGTATAAATTCTAATCATGCAGATTATATTGTTACACGACTATTGCAACTTTGGTTAATTCCATTAATTGTTATCATGTTAATTATGGGGTACTATACTTTCAAGATTAAGCAGGATATTGCAAATACTAAATTACTATGAGCAAAAATATAATTTTGAAAGACCAAAATATTTGTTTATTTCTTTTTTAGTCATATGTATGGAGATAATAACTATATGTATATCTATCTATCTATCTATACAATATATATAATAATTTACGTATACGAATGTATTATACATATCGAGACATACACACATTGTCCACAATCACATAAGATTGAAATCCCTTAGTAAGTAGGCTGACGTAAGGAAAGACTTATGTGTTTTCCCACAGTAGTTATTTTCATCCTCGGCAATATCTAATTTTTTTTTTTTCTTTGTTTTTTTTCTTTTTTTGTTAAAGACATGGCAGCGGTCGGAAACTCAAAACAAGGCAAAATAGTGATTTTTGAAAAAAAACAAACTGTGGAAAGGGTCTAAGTTGCCGTTCCGGAAATATAAACGGTGTATTGTTGTCTATATTGTCTTTCAAAGTCGGACAATGCTCTTTTTCAGTGTTTTACAGTATTAGTGACAGATTCCTTTAACTTCACTTTGGAAAACTGTGTATGTGGAGATTGCCTTGACAACAGGGGAAAAGAGAGAAAGAGAGAGAAATAGTGTGTATGTGTGTGTTGGTTCAAGAAGAAAAAGGGGGAGTGTCACAATTGAGACACGGGTAAAATATTACTAAGCGAGAACATTCAGCTGCAGTTTGCTCTATTAATGCTACTATTATACAATACTACTGTTACTACTATTATTGGCAAGAAAGCCAAAAAAAAAAATATTTCTTTTCAGATTAACTTTAGGTAATCTGTGAAGCTTACAAATGATATAATGATTTCAAATAGAATTAAAGTGTACCTTACGGCAGCAAAATTAATTGTTTGGATTGGCGGCCCTGTTCAATATGTCTTTTCTCTTTTTCAGTTGGGGTACTTTAAGCATCATTTCCATCTCATAGAAGAAGAATCATAATATATATATATATATATATATGTTTGCGATGACTTTTAATATTTACTGTTCATTCCTTGTTGTAACCCACCGCTACATGAACTTCGTTCATGTATACTTAATTCGTACGGCTTAGTAAAACTGTCAACTCTTAGTGAATTTAGGATATATCAATAAATAAAAATATAATAAAATAAAATAATACGATTATTTGAATATATATATATATATATACCCAGTTGATAATGTCTACATCTAAAAGTGATTCAAAGTCAATATCAAGTGATCAGTCGAGTACGTCTCTTACTCATTTGAAGAAAGATAATATACTCTATAATGAAGAGTTATATCCAGATGGGTCTAACACCATTAATTCACAGCAGACTTATGGTAAGTTTGATCCAGAAGCTAATATCCGTGAAGATTTAACGAGGGCATTGCAGCCTCGTCATATTAATATGATATCTATAGCAGGTATCATAGGTACAGGTCTATATCTGTCAACTTCAAGTGCTTTACATAAAGGTGGTCCTGCTTCTTTATTCATGAACTACACTATATTAGGTGGTGTTGTCTATTTAACTATGTTGTGTTTAGGTGAAATGTCCACATATATGCCAATTAGTGGTTCTTTTTGTTCTTATGCAAAAAAATTTGTATCAGAATCCTTTGCATGTGCTTTAATGTGGAATTATTGGTTTAATGATGCAGTCAGTGTGGCTAGTGACTTGACTGCTTTACAATTGGTCATGAATTATTGGCATACCTCAGAAAACCATTTCCCTTACTGGGCTGCATCTCTATTGTTTTGGTTTTTCGTTTTGGTATTGAATATTATTACTGTTAAACTTTACGGTGAAGCCGAATATTGGTTGGCTTTGCTAAAGGTTATCGCCATTATAATTTTCTTTATTTTAGGTATTGTAGTTAATGTAGGCCATAATCCACAGCATGAATATATTGGTTTCAAATACTGGACCCATGGTGATGCTCCTTTTGTTGATGGGTTTAAAGGGTTCGCTACTTTATTTGTCAGTGCAAGTTTTGCTTATGGTGGTACCGAATCTGTTACTTTGACTAATGGCGAAGCTTTTAATCCAGTAAGAAATACACCAAAAATTATTAAAACAGTCTTTTGGAGAATTCTTATTTTTTATGTCTTGTCCACTTTTTTCATCGCCATGTGCATTCCCTACGATTATCCAGGTTTAGCTACCAAATCGGTTATGACTTCCCCATTTACTCTAGTTTTTCAAATGGCCGGTGCTAAGGGTGCAGGTTCCTTCATGAATGCGGTCATTATGACTAGTGTCATTAGTGCTTGTAATCATGCTTTATTTGCTGGTAGTCGTATTTTATATAATATGGGACTGGATGGATATTTGCCTAAAAATATTGTTTCTAGGACAAACAGATATAAAGCACCATATGTTGCTGTGTTGATAACCTGGGCTATTGGTGGGTTATGTTTCGGTGCAAGTTTTGTAGGTGCTGGTACATTGTGGACATGGTTACAGAATATTGTTGGTGTCTCTAATCAAATTGCCTGGTTGTGTATCGCCATTACATCCATCAGGTTTAGAAGAGGCCTCGAGAAGCAAGGAAAGACCCATGAATTAAGATTCAAAAATTGGACTTATCCGTACGGACCATATTTCCTTGTTGTATTTGTCACATTCATTATCTTAATTCAGGGTTGGTCTGCCTTCGATCCTTGGAGCGTTTCTAATTTCTTCTCTGTCTACTTAGAATTATTCGTGTTTCCTGCGATTTATTTAATCTGGTGGGCTTTTAAAAGAGATTGGTTTATTAAATATGAAGATATGGATTTTGAAACAGATAAATATATTGAAACACAAGAGGTCATTGAATTAAATGAAGCTCTGGATAATTTGAAAGGTTGGAAAAAGACAAGACAAATCATTAGTGATTATTTTGTCTGACTAACTTTCCTTGCATTCTTCTTTCTTTATATTATTTCAAATTTTGATTTTTTGACCTTTACTATGATAGTCTGCATTGTTTTTACTCTATATTTATATCTATAGAGTAAATAATATATAAAAATATGTGTATATAGTGAGCCTGCATAGTGTATAGATATTATTATCTATACATATTTGATATTAAAAACTTTGTAATAATTTAATATTCATAGAATATTTACTAATACTGTGCTTAATTGTGAATTGTTTTGTTTGTAAAATCAGATACACTTCTCAAATTTGTCGAGATACAAAAAATTATTCTGTCAGTATTTATTTTCTTTGAAATTTTTTTTTAAATTTGTCCATATATATATAGAACATCACAATTATAGTAAAAAATATTAATCTATTTATAAAGAAACTTGTAAGGGCTATTACAAGTACTGTACTAAAATATGGATATTAATCGTATATGATAAACACCTATAAATTGTATAATTAGTTGATTCCAACTGATAATTAGATTAATCTCAGTTATTATTGATATTCTAGTTCTTACTCAAATTGTTCTTCTTCCAGGTTAAAATCTATCAGATAGGATATGAATGTTAATACTGATAATTACTCGTAGCACCATCTCTCAACAACCAAAGGTCTCTTAAATAAGCTTCTCATCAATTTTCCACTAATTTTAATCCAACAATCGTTTGTTTAAATACATTCACAACTTTAGACTCAGACTTTCTGTTGTTCCAAGTCTTTTACTTCAATATTCGGCGCTAACCGTAGGATTTCCAATTACGGTTTCTTACATTATTATTATTATTATTATTATTATTATTATTATTATTATTATTATTATTATTATTATATATATATCAAATCTGAATAAACATTTTCCAATTCTTAATAATATAACGCACAGGAATAAATTAAGATTTGTTTAAAAAATTATAATAGTTTTCAAGCCCCTCAACTTTTAATAAAATCTATTAGATTGTCATTATCATTATCACCTAATATATTCATCACTCTTCACCTTGCAATTCCGCTAATCCTACTGTAACTTATAATTGTTATCCCGTGAACTGTTTCAAAAATAGAGTATCTTTCAGAATTTAATAATTGAAAAAGGTAAATTCTTCATGGATGTATTTCTTTAGTAGTTCAACTACGACCTTTTCATATATAAGTTACAATTTTCAAAACGAAACAAAAAAATAATAGATACTCCTTGCCATATGTATTGTAAATATGTTTATTAAATATTTTCTAATTGATAATAATTATACCCCTTGAAATATCCCAACAGTTTTCATATTTTATAACTGACCTATAGAATTTTTTGTCATAAAGTTCACTACAAATCTTTATTGTTATAAATAAACAAACTTCACCTTCTATAAAGACTTTGTTATATATTTATATGTTTATAAACCGTTTTTCTCTATAATACGTAAAGACTCGTCATATATCTCATCTTTAATTTTGAAGGTATGGACACCCGTCTCAGGGAATTTACGGGTTTCAACATCTTTTTTGTATTGGGTTAAAGATGCATATGCAGTTTCAAACAAGTTATTATATTTATTAACAAATTTGGGCGTATGAGCATTAGGTTGCATTCCTAACATATCTGCAATGACTAAAACCTGTCCCGATGTACCATTTCCCGCTCCGATCCCAATGGTAGGTACTGAAAGACAATTGGTAATAAGAGTTGCAACTCTATATGGAACAGCCTCCAATAAAATAGACCAACAACCAATTTCTTGTAACTTCTTTGCTGTTTTGTATATCTCCACAATTTCCATAGGATCTTTGTTTCCTTGAACTTTAAATCCACCCAATGAATTTGCTCGCTGAGGCGTCAAACCAATATGACCCATAACTGGAATTCCTCTTGAACATAACTGTTTGACAAATTCTACTGTATATTTATCAGTAGAAAGTAAACCTACTTCTACCTTCAATGTATTAAGACGAGGACTTAACTTTAATAATTCTATTGCATTTGAGATTCCACTTTCTATGCTGGATTCAAAGGATCCAAAAGGCATATCACTGACAACTAGAGCAGGACCCTCTCTATTTCGGCAAACAGATTTAATATGATATTTGAACTCATCAAATGGGACTTCTGTTGTTGAATCATAACCTAGAGAGGTCATTGCCAAGGAGTCACCAATTAATAACATATCGTACTGTGCTTTATTGACCCAAGAAGCAGTAATATAGTCGTAAGCAGTACCCATTGAAATCGGGATTCCTTTTAAATACTTATTTCTAATATCATGGATTGTGTATTGCAATGGTAAATTATTTGAACCATATGATGAGTATGGTCTAGTTGTGGTTGTAATAATAGAGTTAGTTATACGAGATATATTCTTTAGAATGGAAGAACTCCTTTTGATAGATCCAAAGACCCTCATTTTATAGATCACACATGTATATACACTTGAAAATTTATTTTGTCCTTAATATGAGTGTCTTCTTTGAAATGAACTTTGTTTGAATACTAATTCTCGGGAGTCAGATGTAGATTCTATTTAGAATTTCTGTTTATTTGTAGATTTCAATTTTTTAAGTTTATTTTTCATTTCTTTAGAAATATCTAGTATTATTAAAGAAATTAATATAAGGAAGATGATATTTCAAAGTAAACTCAAGGAAATAATCAATTGAGATTTAGAAAAAAATTTTTAATATATATATATATATATGTATGTATGTATGTATGCATGTGGAAATAAATATGCAATTATTTCATAAAAACTTCCAATTCTCTTATTTTTCTTTCCCTGTCTCATCATTGTCATCATCACTATCCTTATCGTCCCATTTCCAAATTGAACAAACACCATTCATAGATAATACACATATGAGATCCAATTTATGATTTGTATCAATACTCAATATAGGATTATCTTTATGCCATTTTTCAGGATCTTGTAATATTTGTAAATTTTCGTTGGGTTTATTACATTTCCAACAATAAACCATCCCTGTTTCATCTCCACTAATTACCAATGGATCTGTGTTTGGATTCTTTGGATAAAATAATCTACAATCTGTGGAATACTTCAAAAACGTACTATTTCCATCTTGATTTTCTCTTTCAGATGCGCTTCCATCTTCATTACTATTAATATTTTTAGAATGAAACACACGGATAACGTCACCACAAACACAATCCCAAATTTTGATGATACCATCCAGTGATTTAACAAGGATATACTTACCGTTAAACGAAACTTCCACTTTAATTATAGGTATAACACCTTCATTTTCTCTTTTCCAATCTTTATCGTAAGTTAAAGTCTTTAAACAGTGACCAGTTTGAGAATCAAATAGACGGATCAAACCATCATAGGAGCCTGAACACAGTATACTTGGATCTCCTTCAGATATATTGATTGAAACGACAGGTTCTGAATGTGCAGATATTGTTTTCAATAAGGTCCCGTTTAGAACATCCCAGACTTTAATACTCTCATCCATTGATGAAGAATATAATAAATTACCATAAGGGTTATACGTTAAGTTTGTTACTGGAGCTGTGTGACCAATTAGTCTATGCAAATGACCATAATGATAGTGAGTAATCTCTATAGTATAATCATCTGATGCAGTGGCAATACATTGGCTATCAGGGGACCATAACAGATCTGAAATTGGGCATGTATGAGATGTAGTAAGCTGGGTCAACGGAATAATATCGATTTGATCTCCAGTATCATTTTTTCTAGTAGTAATTGCATAGATCAAAATATTTAAATCTTGTACTATTGCTAAACGGGTACCATCGGGCGAAAAATTGGATGTAGCTACAGGATTTTTAGTATTCAACTTCCATTCCTTAACAAAGGTAAACATATCCTGTATGCGTGTGTATGTGTGTATTTCAGATGATTTTTATTATCTCATTAAAATCACTTACTAGCTGGCATAAATACATAAATTGAGTTACCTTGATATTCAATCCTGTTTGCACCAACTTGAAACAACTACCCAAATCCAACCTAAGAATGTTTGCAACGACAACTTCCTATTATGCATAGATAGATAGCAATATGTGAATCTTCAACTATTTGCTTCCCTCGAAGTCTTCTCTGTTTCGAAATGGAATCTGGCCAAAATCAAAAGTTAGACTACGGAAAAAAAGCAAGAAACAAAAAAAAAATAGGAAAAGGACCGTTTATTTTTTGAAAAACCATCTTTAACACACACATACACAGACGTTTATTTTACATATGTAATCAAACTAATAGCTAAGTATTTTCGGAGCCAGTATCCTGTACGTAAATCTTTTATCAATTAGTTTATTTATCAATTACCAGAAGAACATATAAACATATAAACACATACGCACATACAAAAAAAATATGCCACTTAATATTGTTCCACCATCTAATTTCAAATCACAAATTAATTCTGTTGAAAACGCTACACATAAATCTAATTCTATAAATACATTACCAGATACGTTAAGAGAACAAAATGGCGGTTGTTTACCAATTTCTACCCAATTAAATGAACAACATCCTTTGCAACAACATTTAGAGAACTATCAAGATAATGAGCATGCCAGAACCATGGAACAGTATAGAGAAATCTTTGGTATTGCAGAACCAATGAAACGTACTATGGAATTAAGTATTGTGGAAAGGACAGATTTCAACCCAATCAATGAAAATCATTTGCATAGTGATATTTTAAGAAACAAGGATTGTACAATAGACTGGGAAGATATATATCCAGATACCATGGGCAAGAATATTCATAATAATATTATGTTAGGTGATTTGACACATGGTGCTATTGAAAAATCCTTAGGACTTTAAAAATAAGGCGAAAATCAAGAATATGACTAAAAATAAGAATAATGTTAATAGTATCATTATCAGAGTGCTGAGCGTATGTCATTGGTCATCGTATAATAATATTTATATCAATATCTTTCCTATATCTACATGTATACTGATAGTAAAAATATCATAGTATTTTCTTTTTCTTTTTCTTTTTCTTTTCTTTGTTTTTTTTTTTATAAACTAGGCGAAGGGAACAAAACTGATACTCTTTTACCCTTCAGTACACTTTATCTACCACTGTTAATAATACCACCATGGTTAAGACTACCAGTATCTTATTTTTAATTAAATAATGAATCCAAGACTCTAATTTATTTTCCTACCCAGCTTCGTGGAAAATGACAGGACCCCATTCCAGATTTTTTCTTTCTTTTTTTTTTGATTTTAAAAAGTGCAGGACTGTTAAGGTTTTTCCCAAAATGGTAATTTTCGGAGATTCATTTTTATTAAATCAAAACCAAAATAATTAAATTAAAGAAATAAACAGATTAAAATAAATATTAATAAACTATATAAGACTAAAAGACAGTCAATAATAATAGCTACAATAATAATGATGCAAGTAGAATTTCTATTTATTTCGGTACAAATTCAATGTCTATGTGGTCATTTCCCCAAGTATTTTTTTTTGTTCTTTCAAATCACCGGGATCTGCTATTTCTTAAATCAAGAATTGTGAAGTATCAGCTTGTTAAAAACTCTAAAAATCTTGTTTTTGATTAAGTTGGTTGGCTGTTTGTATATCCCTATTCAATGTTATTTTAATCTCTTCATATTTTCTTTTTTTTCTGTATTAGACTTTTAAAATACTCTTTCGTACCTATTTTCTTTATTGGATGCTAAAAGATGCATATTTATACATATTAGCTCCATAAACTTCTTAATCTTAATATTCATTTTCATTCTCGTTTACGAATTCTTCATCACTAACTCCATTGTTTGTTTCGTCTTTAGAACCGAAAAAAAACCTTATTTACATCATCTTCATTGAAGAAATAAATTCATCTATTCATTTCCATCTATAAGATCATTTTTCATGATTTGTATCATCAAACAATATTAAAAGTATTAATAGATTCATCATTCTAGAATGATCGAGTGTTTATACTAGTAATATTCCCGTAATCAACTGTTTTATTGATAGCTTGTAGAATAGATGTTTTTTCCCCCAGTATATCATAAGGTAATATAGTAGTGATAGTTATTTGAACCAAGTGGAGTAAGATGATACTGGACCAGATTCTTGCATCAGGGGAAATACGGACAAAATTTTTTGTTTCTTAATAGAATACAACTACAAAGCGAAATCAATACCTACTTCATCTTACTCCTCTAAAGAATCTACTTTTAACTCATTTATGAATCTTTTTTTATTTTTTTCTGTTTTCATATTTTTTAACACCATAATGGTCCAAGTGAGTTTATTACTATTCTGACCTCTAAAAGTGTTAATAGGAAATACTCAACGGTAAAATCTAAACGCATAAAATTTAACATAATTCTCATTTGCCATGTGCTAAAAAAAAAACAAACGTCATCAAGTTTCATGTATATTGATAGTTTGAGTTATCCATGTTTTAAAAAAACACCATCTAAAGTGGAATTCAACTAACATAGTAGTTGCTGGAGGAATGTAAATTTTTGTTTATTCTAGACTATAAGGGAAACTTATACGAAATTAGGTACCTCTCAATAAGATATTGGGGATATATTATTATTATTATTATTATTGCAGGATGTGTTCAAGTGATTAACATCTTAATTTGTTATGAGTAATGGTTATGTCAGCATCCCATGGCAAGATTCAAACGAAAACCACACATTTCGCAGAAAGAAAAAAATTTCAGATCAGAAAATTCTCCTTTGAAAATTTTTTTGGTTATTTTTCTTTTTTTATTTTTTTTTTTTACTTCTTTCTTTCTTTGCAAAAGAATAAAAAAAATTTACGGGAGGGAAGAGAGGGAGAAGGAAAAAAAAAAAAAAAAAAAAGAAAATCAGAGAAGAGTTTCATTTAAGTCAGTTTTATTTAAAATTGTTCACTCATATCGGTGAACTTAAATTATAACTTACTACGCCACTGGGTTGCGACATTAGCAAGACCTCTTCATCTATCATAAACAATATATTAACAAAAAAAAAAAAAAGAAAAAAAAAATAAATAAAAACAACAACCTTTGAATATGAACCTCGCCTCCCAATCAGATATGGCTTCCGCAGGTAGTAGGAATAATGATTTTATTCCCAGAGCCCCATTGAATAGACATAACTCTTCGTTGATGGATGTTATTGGTATTGGTAATAAAACTAATAATAACAGTAGCACAAACTTAGCAATGAATAACTTTACAGTTGTAACTGATCCATTAACTGCTACCACAACAAGTAGACTAATGAATGTTGGGGGCATTCAAAGAATGGATTCTCCATTCCAACCTGATCTAACGTTAAACCCTCCTTTACAACGAACCACCTCTATATTTAACGATACAAGTACTATCACACCCACTACTACCAATACTGATTTAAATGACTTTCTTAATCCTCTGAGTCCAAGCACTTCTAATGCTGTTTCTACTATAGCTCCTATATCTTCCACTATCCAAAATATGGCTACGTCGAATGTTTCAACGTTCACGCCAAATGGTGTTCCAATGGCCCCACCTGGTCTTATTAATCTTTATGTATCTCAATGGAAATATGTAGATTATCAAGATGAACAACAAGGCCCATTTCCCTCTACTATGATGTCCCAATGGTACCATAACAACTATTTCCAGTTGAATTTACAATTGTTGATTGTTGACCCAAATAATAACAACAACAACACTAATTCTAACACAAATAATCAGGATACTTCCAAAACTTTAACTATTGATCCATTACAAATTCACAATAAATTTATTACCTTGAATGAGTTGATTTTAAAAGTAGGTAATGCAATTGATCCCTTTGCTACATACGATTCCATCATAAATTCTTTATTAAGAAATGTGAATGGAAATAGTATCAACATTAATTCTCTATTTCCTCCTCCACAGCAGCAGCAACTACAACAACAATCATTACCTTCAATCTCTGCTACAAAAATAGCTCCTACTAATTCTAATACATCTTCCAATCAATTATTTACTGCGTCCTCCTATATAAATCCAACAACAGTTGACGACATTAATGCTTTTTCAACTGACAAGGTACTAAATAGACATGTTCCGAACAACAATAACCCAATTAACGTTGGTGATTGGAGTAACGTTGATAATAAAAATGAAAAAAATACACACGTTAATAACTTTGATCCGGGAACTACTATGAAGGAAGACGGTATTGTTGCCAATATTCATAGTGGAGACTATACGTTTGATGAAATAATGAATTTACCATTACCGGATAATGCATATTATCATCAAGTGCTGGTTCCAGTCCCAATGCAGCGTCAACTAAAGAAAAAAATAGACCCACAAATCGTCATTAAACCAAGTGATGATCCTAGATTCACAGATATTTGGGCTATTAAAGAAATCGTTGTTGGATATCCCAAACTTTTGAATGATTCCAACAAAGTGGAAAAAGATTTGAAGAACGAGCCGGTTGTTGATGAAACATCCACATTAGAAACAAAAGTTATCACAACAACCATTCCACATTCAGGAGAAATAGAAGATAAGTTTACTGGCTTATCCATTTCAAATACTATAGAATCTCAAGAAGATCATAAAGTAACAAATAAAACTAAGAAAACCAAAAAATGTGAAAGAAGTGACAAAAATGAAAAGGGTGTTTCTGTTTCACAAGACGAGCAAAAGATTAATGTTGATAAGAAAGATCTGACTTTAGAAGAAAAACGTAAAATTAAGGCTGAGTTAATGGCAAAACAATTAATTGAGGAAGAAGAAGCAAGAGTCAAACAACAAGAAATAAAGTCAAGTAAAAAATCTAAGAAACAAAAAGAGAAAAAATCAAAGACTAAAAAAAATGGATCTGAATCTGCAAGTCATGTTGGCCAGAAGGAAGAATCCAATAAGACAGCTGAAGAAGCTAATCAATTAATTCCGGATGAAGCAAGTTCTTCTCAACAACCTATCTCTAAGCCAGCACCTTGGGCTAATAAGGGAAGAAGTAAGAATAAAGGTATATCTTTAACGTCGTTTTTTGAATTACAAAGAAACGAAGAAATTAAACAACAAAAGATCGAAGAACAAAAGAAGTTAGAAGCTATGAGATTAAGTGCACAGATCTTGAAAGAGGAACAAGAAAAAGAGAGAAATAAGGCTATGTTAACATGGGCGAATACTAATACTAGTACCAATATTATCGCTACAGTAGATATTAAGGGAGAGTTGTTGAAGGACCAAGAACAAAAGAAAAAAGCCAAGAAAGAATCATTACAGCAAAATCAATTAAAGTCATTTGGTAATATCCCTAATGATCCAGCATTTATTGAGGAACAACAGAGAATTTGGGAGCAACTACGAAAAGCTTCAAAGACTCAAAAAGCAAACAATTCTTCCATAAATCAAACAATTACAACACCTACCACTGCTGTTTCTAATACAAATGCATGGACAAAGGTTACTTCTAAGACTAAAAAGACAACCGTACCTGCATCTAATGTCTCTGTTAAACCACAACCTGTAAATAAGCCAACTAAACAAATTGGATCGTCTACAAGTATTCCTGCATTAAAAAACAAGTTTGTTTCCAATATCGGTACCATTTCTCCTGCTACAGTTACTACTAGAACTGCTACTCCAATGTATCCAGGAAATTCATCCATATCTAAGAGACAAGAATTTTTGAAGTGGTGTAGGTCTCAGTTGAAATTAAATCCAGGTATTTCAAGTAACAGCGTTTTAGAGGTCCTTTTAAGTTTACCAGCTGGTGCCGAATCTAATGAAATTATCGCTGATACTATATATTCTAATAGTGCTGTCATGGACGGGCGTAGATTCGCTGTTGAATTTAATAAGAAACGTATTGAATGTGAAAAACAGGTTACCGATCCATTATCATGGAGTGAGGCTTTAGCTTTACCTGAAGGTAATGATGACGACTGGGAATTCCAAGTAGTCAGTAAAAAGAAGAAAGGTAAAAGACATTGAATTATAATATATTATATTTATTAGCTAAAGGACAGAATGCAGTTAAATCACCTATTTTAGAAATAAGATTTGCAAAAAAAAAAGATCCAAGAGCTAAACGTATTCAATAGTAAATATAATCTGTTTACAGATCTTTTATGTTCTATTAAATTGTACAGATAATAAATAATCAAATAACCATATTCATTGTTATTATGGTATTTAGTTGATAATAATGTATAAAATACTAGTTTGTATAGTAATAATCCATTTAACTTTCCATTGTACATTCTTTTTAACATTATCTATCTATATAAATATATAACAACAGGAGGGGCAAAAAAAGATAAAGATTATATACTTAGCGATGTATATGCTTATAAAAGAAGGTATAGAAGACTTTAACTCTTTTGTTCTGCCTTACCGATTAGATGGCCATCTTTGTCAATGTCTAAATTCCATTCTTTAATACATGTATTTTTACGTTCAAGGATAGAATTGTAACGCCTTTGTAAAGCTTGGTTGAAGCAAATTTCTTGACAAAGTGCTATATATAGTTGTGACCAACCAGGTTGTAAGCTTTCGGCCTCCATAATACATTCTTTCAATTCAGCTTCTATAATTTTAATTTCAGTTTGAAAACGTTTCCAGTAATCTTCACCAATGGAACCGTTTTTATATAATATTTCCACTTGAGGAGTCAACTCTTTTAATTTAAAAGATCTTCTAATGTTTTCTGCACCACGGTTAAGTAAGGCAGCCTTAAGTACCTTATCATGGACTTTAACCTTGCCATCCTCCTTCATTTGTTTAATCTCAAAATATAAATCTCTTGCATCTTGTTCATCAAAAATTGACTTCAATTGAGTTAATTTCTTAATTTTATTCTGCTTATAATATTTAGAGAAGTAAAACAATGAAATTAATAAGATAGCACCGTATATAAATGGTGTATAGAAAGATGTAGAAATAATCTTAACTGTTTCAGTTTGATCTTCAGTGAATGCCCCACTATAACTTTCATTGTTATTGGTACCATTGTTATAATAATATGTGTTGTTAAAATTTTCTGTGTTTGCATGTGTGTCATTTACATGGTAAAATCCACTAGTATTATTAGATGATTCAAATTCGAACCACTCTGGTTGCTGTCCTGCATCAAAACTATTATTGGTGAAGTTACTCATACTTGTACTTTTTGATGTGTTCAATACTTTAAGCCTACCTGTTAAAGAATGATGAAGTACAGTTTTCTTGTAACTTTGAATGTAACGCAGGACAATATTTGTAAATAAACAATCTCTAAACAATTTCTGTTTCTTATAAGATTATTAATGAATTTCTAGACGTTTTTACTTTTTTCTTTCTGAAATTTTTGAAACACCTAGTAAAAAAAAAAAGGAAAGAAAATTTAAATAGTTGGTTAATTAAAAGATTCAATCTTTTAAAGTGTTAAGGTTGGAGGACTTTGGGATTTCGTTGAATATATCTTTCTTCAGATATGTATACCTAGGGAAAAGAAATCCAACAAGAAGGTGTATCTGATAGAAATTAAACTATTAACTTTTATTGTGAGATTTGTAGATCCTAAAATTATTTAGAATAGTATTTGTACTACTATCTGGATCCAAACAGATTTATTCTTTCTAGATATATATTTTATAGAGGAAGATAATTATTATCATTACAACTAATATATATTGATATTTAATATAACTGTTACTTAATAGTGTTATATTAGTACATATATAAATAAAGGTAAGAAAAAAAAACTAAGAAGCTATAAAATTTAAAGAAATAAACAAAGATGCTTTTAAGATTTAGATCTAAAGATGGGATGCATAGAGTTTCCTGTGAACCAAACGATACTATGGGTTCAGTATTAGAAAAATTGATTCCAGTATTGGATCCAAATGCAGATTTAAATACTCTTGTACTTAACGACAAACCTGGAAACGTTGGTTCGAAACTAGCTTCCACTATTGCACTGAATACAATCTCTGATTTAGGATTAAAACATGGTGATATTATGTTTGTAACTTACTCCTTGGCTAGTAATAAAGTTGAAGGTGCTAGTTCGAACAGTTTATCTGTTCCAATTAATAGTAAGATTTTGAAGGTGCCCAACCCTTTAAAAGTAAGCGAATTACCAATAGATATAGAGTTGAATAAAGAACAGGGTTTGATTCCAAGAAAGAAATCATCTTTTTGTAAACATGGTGATAAAGGGATGTGTGAATATTGTTCTCCGTTACCACCTTGGGATAAGGAATATCATGAAAATAATAAGATTAAACATATTTCATTTCATTCATATCTACAAAAACTAAATGTTCAAACAAATAAAAGTAATGGATCTTCATATATGAGTCCCCTAAGTCAATTGGACTACAAAATCGATCTTCATTGCCGTAATGGACACGAACCATGGCCACGGGGTATATGCTCCAAATGCCAACCTTCAGCAATAACATTACAACAACAAGAGTTTAGAATGGTTGATCATGTTGAATTTCAAGATTCGCAGTTAATCAATGAATTCATTGAATCATGGAGATGTACTGGGATACAAAGAATTGGGTATTTATATGGTACTTATGCTAGATACGATTCTACACCATTGGGGATAAAGGCAGTAGTGGAAGCCATATATGAACCTATGCAACATGATGAACAAGATGGGTTAACTGTGGATATTCCTAGTATTGTTGAAGAGATGAGACAGGTAGATGCGGTAGCTACTGATATGGGACTTATGCGTGTTGGTTTGATATTTACTGATTTAACCGATGCAGGGAACGGCGACGGTAGTGTGTTTTGTAAAAGACACAAGGACTCTTTTTTCTTGACTCCATTCGAAGTCATTCTAGCTGCACAACATCAAATTGCTAATCCAAATGTATGTAAATATAGCAAGCAAGGCATCTTTTCGTCTAAATTTGTTACCTGTGTTGTTTCTGGAAATCAAGATGGTGAAATCGACATATCTAGTTATCAAGTATCTAGAGAAGCAGAGGCTCTTGTAGATGCAAATATGATCAGTGGTTCTACACATCCATCAATGGCATGGATCAATGAAACTACTAATGAAAGATATGTACCAGAGTTATTTTATATGAAACAAAATGAATATGGGGTAACAGTGAAACAAAATGCTAAACCTGCATTCCCAGTAGATTATTTATTAGTATCTCTGACTCATGGGTTCCCGAAGAATGAAGCAAATGTGACTACAAAAAGATCTAGGTTTTTAACTATTAAGGGATTTTCATGGGCTAATCGTCAATCAATGGGTCAATCACAAGATTATCAAGAATTGAAAAAATGGTTGGGGACTTCAATAAATGAAGGTGATCTCATTGTATTACAAGAAAAACTATCCAATTTCCATGCATTATTATATATCAAAACACTAGATATTTTGTCATCTAATGAATGGTCATATTTATTAAAAGCTGCACTTGTGATAACAGGAGTTTCCAATGAAGAAAGAATAGAATCTTTATTGCAATTATTAGAGTCTCCTGGATGGCAAACCATGGTAATGATACTACAGGAAACTGCATAAAATAACAAAATAGTTGCTATTTGTTTCCTTACCCTCTTTCTTTTTTCTGTTTCTTTTTTTTATTTACTTTTTATTTGCAACTCATTTATATAATGGAATATTTTCATAGGTTTATCAACTCATCTTGCACTAATAATCGTTTGTAGTTGATATTTTCCTAACAAATATTTTTATATATCACTGTTATTAACATAATTATTATAACTATAATGTAAGTATGATGGCACTACCAAACTTTGAATCTTATATGCGGAAAAATTCTTTTTTTTTTTTTCTTCTAGAAAATTCTCGAGTTGTCATCGTGTAGAATGATAGGTAGTTTTTTTTGTGAAATTTTTTATGAAATTTTTTTTTTTTTTGATAAAGTCTTGCAGCGATGTTAGTGTGGGTTTTAGTAGTAGTAAGTAATAGTTATTGTAATTAACATACACTGTTGGTTACTACGGGTTATCTCAAGGTCTTTTGAAAGGCATATGCTAGTTTAACATTTGAATCTTGTCTTTGAAGGCATACTTTTGTTTTATTTAAGCTTTTCCTTTCTCGAGGTTTTTTTTATTAACATTTTATCTCTATTGTTGGACTTTTCTACTATCTGTTAAAAACCCAATCGAGGAGGGAACTATATTACACAGGAAAACTATAACAACATGAGTACTCCATTTGGTTTAGATCTAGGTAACAATAACTCTGTTTTGGCCGTTGCTAGAAACAGGGGTATTGATATTATTGTTAATGAAGTTTCGAACCGTTCTACCCCATCAGTTGTTGGTTTTGGTCCAAAAAACAGATACTTAGGTGAAACTGGTAAGAACAAGCAAACATCTAATATTAAGAATACTGTTGAAAACTTTAAAAGAATTATTGGTTTAGATTATGACCACAAAGATTTCGAAGTTGAATCTAAGTTTTTCTCTGCTAACTTAGTCAAATTAGATGATGGCAAGATTGGTGCTAAGGTCAGATTGGCTGGTGAGCAAAAGACTTTTTCTGCTACTCAATTAACCGCCATGTTTATCGACAAAGTTAAGCAAACTGTTATCGACGAAACTAAATCTAACATTACCGATGTCTGTATTGCTGTTCCTGTCTGGTACACTGAAGAACAACGTTACGCCATAGCCGATGCTGCTAGAATTGCCGGTTTAAACCCAGTCAGAATTGTTAACGACGTTACTGCTGCTGCTGTTTCTTATGGTGTGTTCAAGACTGATTTGCCAGAGGGTGAAGAAAAGCCAAGAATTGTTGCTTTTGTTGATATTGGTCATTCCAATTATACTTGTTCCATAATGGCTTTCAAGAAAGGTGAGTTAAAGGTCTTAGGTACTGCCTATGACAAACACTTTGGTGGTAGAGACTTCGATCGTGCTATCACTGAACATTTTGCTGATGAATTCAAGACCAAATATAAGATTGATATCAGAGAAAATCCAAAAGCCTATAACAGAATTTTAACCGCAGCCGAAAAGTTAAAGAAGGTTTTATCTGCTAACACTGCTGCTCCATTCTCTGTTGAATCCGTTATGAACGATGTTGATGTCTCTTCCCAATTATCTCGTGAAGAATTAGAAGAATTGGTTAAACCATTATTAGAGCGTGTTACTGAACCAGTCACTAAGGCTTTGAAACAAGCTGGTATTACTGCTGAAGAAGTTGATTACGTTGAAATTATTGGTGGTACCACCCGTATTCCAACTTTAAAGAAGTCTATCTCTGAAGCTTTTGGTAAACCATTATCTACCACTTTGAATCAAGATGAAGCTATTTCTAAAGGTGCTGCTTTTATCTGTGCTATTCACTCCCCAACTTTAAGAGTTAGGCCATTTAAGTTTGAAGATATCCACCCATACTCTGTCTCTTATTCCTGGGACAAACAAGTTGAAGATGAAGATCATTTAGAAGTCTTCCCAGCAAACTCTTCTTTCCCATCTACCAAGATGATCACTTTACACAGAACTGGTGACTTTACTATGTCTGCTAAATACACAAACAAGGAAGAAGTACCAGAAGGTGTTTCTGAAGAAATTGCTTCTTGGGATATCACTGGGGTGAATGTTCCAGAAGGTCAAGACTCTGTACCAGTCAAGTTAAAATTAAGATGTGATCCATCTGGTTTACACACTATTGAAGAAGCTTACACTTTAGAAGACATTGTTGTTAAGGAAGAAGTCCCATTACCAGAAGATGCACCAGAAGATGCTGAACCAGAATACAAAGAAGTTACTAAGACTGTTAAGAAGGATAACTTAAGCATTGTTGCTCATACTTTTGCTCTTGATGACAAAACCTTAAACACATTAATTGAAACCGAAAATGAAATGACTGCTCAAGATAAGTTGGTTGCTGAAACTGAAGATCGTAAGAACGCTTTGGAAGAATACATTTACACCTTACGTGGTAAGTTAGATGAAGAATACGCTGATTTTGCTTCTGATGCTGAAAAGACTAAATTAAAGGATATGTTAACTAAGGCTGAAGATTGGTTATATGACGAAGGTTTCGATTCTATCAAGGCTAAATATATTGCTAAATATGAAGAGCTAGCATCATTGGGCAACATTATCAGAGGTAGATATTTAGCTAAGGAAGAAGAAAAGAAGCAGGCTTTAAGAGCTAAACAAGAAGCTTCCCAAATGGCTGAATTAGCTGCTAAATTGGCTGAACAAAGAAAGGCTGAGGCTGCTTCTAAAGAAAAGAAAGATGCCGACGGTGATGTTGAATTAGATTGATTATCTTCACAAAACAAAAGAAACATAAAAAACAAATACAAAGGAGGCTAATTGTAAATTAAATTAAATTGATAGGTTCCTTTTGGCTATTAAGTGTAGTTCTAAAATATTTATTATATTAGACGTAGTCTTACTTATACGCTTTTTTTATTATATTTTAAGATGTTATTTTATATAAAATATATACTTTATTTTTTATACAATTATAATTCGAATGCTGACTATATTTTAATATGTGGCATGATGATATTTTTTAAGATTAATGAGGAGGAAAATAATTTATATATTGAAGTTATGCGCCAATGAAAGTAGGATTGTATATGTTTATAGAGAAGCAGTTATGTTATTAGATCTGGCAAAATACTAATCGTTTAATTATTCTTGTCCTTGTATATGCGTTCAATGAATCTTCAGTACCCAAAATATTCCAATTAGTATCACTATATATCCATCTGCCATATTTCCAATCATTTTCAAGCCAATCCCAATGAAGAGGTAAAGATGTTTCTATGTCTTCCAAATTCTTTAATTCAGAAACTTTTAAAATATTTTGAGATATATAATATAGTAATGAAGGTTTTTCATATGATAATAAATTATTGTTCCAGTTATCTGGATACCATTTCCTTTCATTTTGTTGAATGATAATTTCTATAATTTCATATTTATTATTCAAATAATTTTCACTTAGTATTATTTTATATTGTGTCATATTATATTGGTTATCCACACTATTTTCATCAATGCTTCTTCTTATTTCTTTTGCCAAATCAAATATTGCACCTTCTTGATTATAATTGTTTTGTAATTCATTTAAATCAATATTTATTACATCTTTCAAATACGCAGATAGCAAAAGTATGAAATCTTTCATAGTAATACACTGTAATTTACTATTTGTATTCCAAAATCCACAATAAAGTTTTCTCACCCAAACTATTCTCCATAATAAATATCCTGTAACCTCCAGCCATGAAGAATTATAAAGATATACAGCAACGAATAGCCAGACTATATATTTCTTACTATCAATAAATCTAAAGTAAAAAGTAAAGAACTGGAAAGGGGTTAATAGTAAAATACAAATAATAAATTTCTTTATGCAAAAGTATTTATAATTGATGGAATTATCTGTTATTGTATTTGTAGTTCCAATAATTTTTAGTAAATTGTTTTTTATTATCAGATTCTTATCAGTAATCCTATTTAATACAAAATATATATCTTCTAAAGTAGGGGCTTCTTCACTATCATTAATTTGTATTAGTACAGAATTAATGTAATATGTGAAAGAATACCAATTGAAAGAAGTGGTTATGAACCCAATCAATGATGCCAGAAAAGCTTCAAAATTAACACAATCTAATTTTTCAGATAATAAATAATTGATTGATAAACAACAAATTATTAGATATAAGATATGTAATGGAGTATCATTTGTAATCCATAGTAAATGATTTAATACATTATCCCAGATAATTAATAGAGGATATAATTTATATAATGCTGCAGTAACAGAGAATGGAGTATTAACAATCAACGCCACCTTCTGAACTTTTGTTTTATTATTGGCAAATTTTACTCTATAAACATTGTCTGAATTTCCTAACATATATAAGTATTTGTATGTTTAATCTAACTATGTGTCTATCTGCCAAATAATGGAAATGCTGATAGTACACTTATGTTCTCTAACAATAATATGTTACGGTTAGTCTCAATATAACCTAAGGAGATTTAAAGTTATTCTAAACTTTTTCTGAAGTAATAATTAGAGTATAAATTGCTTGTTCTTTAGCTATTTGTATCTTTTTATTTCTATATGTAGATGTATGTAAGTATGTTTACATCTTTTAAGGTATTATTATAAAAACCACAGAGTTAACAATATTGAAAAAAAAAGACAAGTCAATATCAAAGAAAGTGTAACTCAAGTATATAAAAACAAACATGGTACTTGCAATCAGAATTCATATACATATATGTACATACATATAGAGCATTGCTTATGACGCCTATTTATCAAAGAGTTAATATACAAGGGAGGTAAAGCTTCATATATTAAAGAATTGGAAACACTTTGAAAACTATATTGGAACTAATAGATATATGTTTATATACAAAGAGGAAAGATTATAGATTTATAAGATGAGCAAGAAGTATTTAATGGATACAAAATTGATACGAAAGCGTCCCACCCTTAAAACATTATCACATAAAAAAATTAAGACCACCATATATATTAAGAGTACCACGCCATATATTAGTGCACTGAAACGAATAAAGAAATTTTTATCTGAATTGCAAAAACACGGTGCTAAATATGTGACACTTCTTGGTATGGGTAAGGCTGTGGAGAAAACACTTGCATTAGGTTCTTATTTCAGTCAAGAAAAGGGTCAAAAAGTGCAAGTTATGACAAGGACAATAAAAGTTATTGATGAATTAAAGGACATTTCCGAAACCCAAGAATCTGTGAACGAGGAAGAAGAAACCGATGAAAACGATGAAGAGACATTTTTAAAAAGAAGAACATTGAGTGGTGTGGAAGTAAGAATATTTCCTCTTTAGTAGCACCAAAAGATTGGAATAAAATATCTATTGAAGATCGCTTTCGACATATATATCCAATTATATATGTGTGTATGTATGTATACATAATGATGTAACAGTGTAAAAATCATCTTATTTTATTTATTACTATTAACACAAATTTTATCGAATCAACTGATAGTTGGACATATTTAGTTGAAACTTTCTATTTCTTATTAATCTCATAGCTGGGGTTGCAGATCGTACTTTATTTATATGACCCTAGTAACTTTTTCCACTTTTTTTTTCCATTCAGTGTGTCATACATTTCATTGATCAAGATTATAAAATAGAATCAAATTTACTCTTGGTTTTATGGCTTTAAACTTTAGGCAAAATGCTATGACAACTGTTACAATTATTTATATCAACATAATCAATTGGGGTAGAGGTAGGAAGAAATTTTCTTTTTGACAAAACAAATAAAAGTGTTATTGGATAAGTGGATAAAGAGACAAAAAGCCTTTAGATCATTACATGGAATATGACCATGGAATCAGTATCAGAACAACAAATTTTACAATGGAAAGCTACTAAGACTATTGGAATTATCGGGTTAGGTGATATGGGTTTATTGTACGCCCAAAGATTCTCTAATGCGGGTTGGAAAGTAGTTGGATGTGATAAAGAAGATCAATATGAAATAATTAAACAGAAGTATGCCAATTGTAATTTTGAAGTCGTATTAAATGGACACTATGTTTCTCGTATCTCAGATTATATTATTTACAGTGTGGAGGCAGCAAATATCGATAGAATTGTATCCATGTATGGCCCTTCTAGTAAAGTTGGTGCAATTGTGGGTGGTCAGACAAGTTGCAAGAGCCCTGAAATTTCTGCCTTCGAAAAATATTTACCACAGGATATTGAAATCATCACTATACACTCTTTACATGGACCAAAAGTTAACCCTGAGGGGCAACCTTTAGTTATCATTGATCATAGAAGTTACAAACCTACGTCTTTACAATTTGTAGAAACTGTTATGTCTTGTTTAAAGAGTAAATTTGTCTATTTAACTTTTGAAGAGCATGATAGAATCACTGCAGACACTCAAGCTGTCACTCATGCTGCATTCTTATCTATGGGTTGTGCTTGGGAGAAATGCAAAGTTTATCCATGGGACGTTGTGGATAACAAGTGGGTCGGTGGGTTAGAAAATGTTAAAATCAATATTTCTTTAAGAATTTATTCCAATAAATGGCATGTCTATGCTGGATTGGCAATTACAAATCCACATGCACATCAACAGGTTTTACAATATGCAACAAGTGCAACAGAATTATTTTCCTTGTGTTTGAGCAATAAAAGAAAAGAATTCACTGAAAGGATAATGAAGGCTAAAGAATTTGTATTTGGCAATCATACTGGTAAGTTATTGTTAGAAGATTTGCATCTAGAGAAATATTCGTTATCAAATAATACTAATATAAATAATAATAGAAGTTCTGAAGTACACCTGCCACCACCAAATTCTCATTTATCGTTATTAGCCATAGTTGATTCATGGTATCAGTTAGGGATTGATCCTTATGATCATATGATATGTTCTACTCCATTATTTAGTATATTTTTAGGTGTATCTGAATTTCTTTTCTTGTCGCCTAATCTATTAGAACAAACTATTGAAGCAGCATTAACAGATAATCTTTTTAGAAAAGATGATTTAGAATTTGTCATAGCAGCTAGAGAATGGAGTTCAATTATATCTGCTGAAAATTTCCCATTGTATCAAAAAAAATTTGAGACTGTTCAAGAGTTTTTTAAATTAAGATTCCAAGAAGCCAATGTTATAGGAAATGAAATGATCAAAACTATTTTAAATCATTCAAAGAAAAATTAAATTATATTATTCTTATATAGGAAAATACCGAAGTTATTTCCTTCTTTTGATTCTTAATATGGATATAAATATATATACAAACCAAATTCTCGGTTTTTTATTTATCATTCCACTATATATATAATGAATATGAATGATTACTTATTATACATGAAGCAGTGTTTCAATGTTTTATTTTAATTACCTATAGAAAATCGACTTTTATATTATAAGTTTATATAAAATATGAAAAATATAAGAATGTCTATATACGATTTATATAATGATGTGATTATTTAAAATGTTAAGAGAGTCTTTGTAAAAAGGAAATAGAAGAATAATAATGCTAAGAGGGTTGAATTTCTCTATGGGATGTTAAAAAAAAATAAAGAAAGTGGAAAAGAGCCTGCATCAAGAAACACAACCAATATACTGGGTTTTCTGTGCTTTTCAAAGAAAAAATTTTTGAGTGAAACTTTTTTCGTATTTGATTTTGTTTTGAATATTTAATGAATTGTTTTTGGGTATTGTTTTATATAGTGGTTATAGTTATTATAATTTTCTTTTTTTACTTTGGGAACTAGTCCTAAGAGTATTATTGTTATCATTCATAGTGTCACCGTCGTTACTTCTATCAATACTATTATGAAAACTATACTCAATATCTTCTAGCTGTAGTTTTTTTCTTTTTAATGAGATAATATTATCACAAGTATATAGATTATTTGGACTAAAAATATCTGGATTATTATGATAATTATGTATGTTAATTGCTGTAATATTTGGATCTCTTTCTTCCAAAGAGTATTCTGCAGAATTGTTCTTATTACATTTAAGTTGGTTTTGAAATGATCCACAATACTTATATTCTTTTAATCTGTTGGAGAGTGCTTTAACAGATTCATAATCACCAGTTTGCAAAAATCCAACTAGTTCTGGGAAATATATTTTAAAATCTTTGTACATGATTCTATTCCAGGCTCGTAAAATTCTGGCCACACATTGAGTACTACTACTAATATTAATATTTTCATTTTTTGTGTTAGATATCAAATTTTTACAATTGTTCTGTTGGTTAAAACAAATATTCCATATTTTTAATATTAATTGATGCAATCCATGTTCTTTGAAGATTGGGAATAAGTATGATAAATTAATATTTCTGTTAAATGGTATATTATCATATGGTGTTAAACATCTTACAATAAGAACTTCACTGTCAAATTTTTCATTAATGTAAAGAATAAAATATAATTCTATTGAACTTAAAGGTTCTAGTAAGATCAAATGCCATATATGAAGATTAGAATCCTGAGGCTTTAAATAAAATAAGTTGTCCTGATTTTCCGGATTTTTATATAATAAAGAACGATTAATATATTTCCAATCTCTTAATAATCTTCTTGTTATTGAGGATGTCATTAGAATGCACGTATATATTATTAACAGTGAGAGTCCTTTATTTTATCTTCTGTTTCGATCTACTGTATAAATAACTAAATTATTATTATTATACTAATCAGAATAGCTACTTCCCGGTCTGTATTAAATAAACATGAGTAGCTTGTTCTTGAACCAAACTTACACCTCCTGTCTCTTTTCTGATCTCACATAATATGTTTACTTGTTAAATATTATGTATGTTACTGTGAAAAGTACGAGCTATTTTTTTATTCATTATTTTTCTTACTCTATTTATTTCTTCTTTTTTCCCCACTGAAGTAGCTTTTCTTGCTTTTTCACTTTTTTTTTTTTAATAGTCATTTGAAACAAGTGTAAATGCAAGAAAATATTAGAGTAAAATCTGTGTCATCAGTAATAGTTTATTTGTAGGTGTTACTATTGTAGTATAGAATACAAAATATACTCTTTGTCATTAATTCAAATAGATATGTTAAATCATGCTGAGATATATCTAAAATATTACCAAAATTTGAAGATATTGTGAATAAATGAAAAAATAGTTATAGGCAAAGGGAAATAATATTTAATTATTTTATTTTTTCTGTAAAATACTATTAACGTATAAAAAAACAGTTATATAGCACTAATAGATAAGTTGTAAAGGAGTACAATAATTGTTTTATGGAAAAGTGTTCTTTATAAGAAGATGCACCAAAGGTCTTACTGAAATCGGTGGTCATAATTATTTTTTAAAATCGTTGATAGACTTATTATAATTAGAATTGCTTCAGTTTATAAAGTTTATATATATATAATACAATCATGTAAAGTGTTTAGAAAGAAATGGCTGAACTTATTTTTTTGTGTTCCTTATTTTGACTCTTGTGTACAATTTCAACCTGGAGACAAATTATTTACTTTCACATATTTCTCAGACATAATCTCTTTTACCAGTTTTAGCAGTATAATGATTGATAATGCTTATTGGTTCATTAATAAGCACAGTTCAGATTATGTAGATTGTTGAGAATTAGTGCTTGTAGTAATTCTCAATAAGCAGATATAGATTTTCTTAATATTTTTCGCAATTCTCTAGTAAATTTTCATATTATAAGAGTACTAGTCTATTAATGTGTCACTTTTAATAATATATTGTATTTTCTAATAATATTGGTTAATATTGTTTATTTTTTCAACGTGATTAATAGGGCTGTCTCTTCTATAAGCTCTGATCAAACAATAACATACTGAAATGTCGATAATTATATATAAGCACACACAAATTATAAAATCCCTGAATCCAATTAATAAACGAAATATATAATTTTTCTTCTTATTTTTTTGTGAGTAACATCTAGAGACTATCTATAGGTATAATCCAGATAATGACTGGAAAGGAACTATAAGATATTGTCAAACACAATATCGTTAAAGACCAATAAATAAAATTGAGGTTAATAAATATATCAAAATAAATTACTTGTTTTAATGTCGAAATAATATATTAAAACCTTGAAAAGAAGGGAAAAGTGCAATTTTACAAGTTTTCTTTAAATATAGTAAATAATTACGTTTTATACTTGGAATATATATATTTCATTCTATTTATTTTTTTAAATATTATATATAAAAATAAAATCAAGAAATTTTGTTGAAAGTATTTTTGATGGAATTTAAACCTGTCAGTGTCAATAAAAATGGCAAATATCATTAAGTTATAGATACTCCTCTGGATGAATAATATTAGTATACATGTTCTTAGCGTCGGTGATCATACTATTTGTTATTATTGTGTATTATTATTATGTTGATATGTAGTGTAATTTTCCCTCCATCTTTTGATTCGGAATTAATAATTATATAAATACAAAAGAAACATATGATAAAGTGTATATAACTTATTCATCCAGATTGGAAAATTAATAAGTAAAGTCGTCTATTTATATATATTTACCTTTTGGCAATTTTTCATAATATATTAATTTATTTTGATTCTGTTTGATTTTATCTCCATAATGTTGAATGTGCAAAACAAACATTTTTCCTCTTTGATATATTTACATGTTACTCAAACCGGTAATATATCATTCCAGCAGATACATCTTCTATTTTGCACTAAATACCTGTACATATTTATTATATAGTGTATACAGTATAAATTCTTTTATTTACTTTGACTCTTCTTTCAAGTTTTTAATTCCTTTTCAAATCTCTGAAAAACATATTTGGTGAAAAATAAAATAGTTTTCGATATACTATGGTACATCTGTGTACCACATAATATACAGAAAAACTAATTAAAAATAATTTTTATGGAAATGACAGTAATAAACTCGCATTTTCCAACAGTTTTAATAAGTCATACTTGTACCCTAGGTGGCAAATGGTCACATTATACTTAAAACACAATAGATAACTTTTAGATTCAGCTAGAATCATACATAATCTCGGTGGTGTTATCTCTTTATTATACAGCAGGTGACAGCTCTGGTTGGTTTCGTGGTCTAGTTGGTTATGGCATCTGCTTAACACGCAGAACGTCCCCAGTTCGATCCTGGGCGAAATCATTTTTTGCTACAGTAATATCTTTGATATTACTGTTTTTGTAATAACCCTGAGGTTATGTGTTTCTGATAACAGTTAATCTTGTTGAAATCTCAATAATATTTCACTCGGATAAATATAAGATATAGACTCTTTCTATATCTCTAGATGTAATATTCCTATATATCTATATATCCTTAATCTAAGTTAACCTAATAGTATACACTTATATACTATATATCTAAACCTATGTAATCCTTAGTTCCTTCTTCCTTGCTTGCTTCTTGGTTGCTCTCTTGTACTTATGTTGGTTACTCCTGCTTTTAGCTATGTTTGTAAAATCTTGCAAAAAGGAAAGTTTAGAAAAATGATGTAATAGATGAAAACCCGATTACAAGAGATATACTCTTCTAGACGCTAAACTAGATAGATATAGCTTGATTTTTGGTCTTTACATGACATATAAACTATACTCTACGTAAAGAGTAAACTAATATATACAGATATACAGATAAACATAGTTATATAAACAAGAAAGACAAGAGCGTCATGGTCGACTAAGGAGTCCACAAGATCGTTTGTAGTGACATCTGGTTTTCATTTGTCACAACTTTCCTTTTTGCAAAATCTTACAAATATGCATAAAAGCAGAAGTAACCAATATAGGTAAAAGAGAGCAACTAAGAAGAACGACGAACAAGGAACCAAGGGTTACATAGGTTTAGGTATATAGTATATAAGTGTATACTATTAGGTTAACTTAGATTAAGGATATATAGATATATAGGAATATTACATCTAGAGATATAGAAAGAGTCTATATCTTATATCTATCCAAGTGAAATATTATTGAGATTTCAACAAGAATTACCGTTATCAGACACCTCAGGGTTGTTACATATAATGATATCATATGTTGCAAAAATAGAATGGACGAGTCCGGAATCGAACCGAAGACCTCTCCCATGCTAAGGGAGCGCGCTACCAACTACGCCACACGCCCGGAGAACATCCAAAACTCGCTAAAGAATAGAATAGTTATTACCATCAAGATTACGTAAGATTCTGAATGAATCTAGAACTGTTTATTGTTTTAATAAGCCATACACGTGCTACAACATTAGATGTTGCATAATAAAAAGATTACATTACATAAGATTTTGGCAAATCTAGAATTTACCTATTGTTTTAATAAATTTCACGTGTATTACTAATTACCATGATTAGAGAATTGGGGTGCAGTTCTAATCCACTAGTGCATCTAAATTAATGTTATAAATTTTAGGGTTTGAATCAGTCAGATCATTAATGTACTAATCTGAATAATCGATCGAGCTCCAGAAAACATATAAAAGGACAACGTTTTCTGGAGATAAAAGATCGTCTTCCATAACCGTTTCTTGTAAATAATATATGTTGGAAAATGCGAGTTTATTACTGTCATTTCCATAAAAATTATTTTTAATTAGTTTTTCTGTATATTATGTGGTACACAGATGTACCATAGTATATCGAAAACTATTTTATTTTTCACCAAATATGTTTTTCAGAGATTTGAAAAGGAATTAAAAACTTGAAAGAAGAGTCAAAGTAAATAAAAGAATTTATACTGTATACACTATATAATAAGTATATATATGTATTTAGTGCAAAAATAAGACTGTTGGAAATTGTTGAAATAGAATGTTCTATAATGAAATAGATAGAACAATAAGATTTTAGCAGATACTAAATGATAAATTGTTGAGTAATAATTGTTGAGAGGTCACCAAAAGTTGTTGAGTTTGTTTATTAAATATCTTACTGTTCGTAGAGGAAAATGGCTTAATGTTAACATATATAAAGCCAAGGATTTCATCATACATTATGTTTATCTTATTTACAATCTTTGTATATTATTATTTCTATGTTGTATATAGAGAAAGAAAGTGAAGGACTTTATTATAATTTTGTATACTAAATCTGTTTAATATAATATTAAGAGTGTTTACTATATATCCAATGACTACAGGCGCTCATTCTCAACAGAAATAACAGTAATAAATTCTTATTTTCCGACATATCATCTTACTGGATTAGTAATCCACATCCCAATCGTTAATTTTAGCAGTTTAATTTGGTAACTTAATGAATTGAATAATTAATCGAATCTCAGAAACATATAAAACAACAACATGTGAGGGTTATCTCAAGTAGTATACTAAAGTATGAACGTTAATTATATATATAAACACTTATAAATTATATAATTGGTTGATTGTAACTGATAAAAAGATTAATCTTGGTTATTACTGATATTCTACTTCTTATGCAGGCTATTCTTCCTCTAGGTGAAACCTATTGAATGGGATATGAATGTTAATGTTGATAATTCCCTCTAGCACCATCTCTCAATAATCAAAAGTCTCTTAAATAAATTTCTCATCAATTTGCCACCAATGTTCATCTAACAAGCATTCGCTCGTTCGAATATACTCAGAACCTTGAACCCAGAGTTTCAACTGTTCCAAGTATTTTGCTTCAATATTCGATATTACCCGTGGACCACATATTTCAAGATTTCTAATTACGGCTTCCTGCACAACATATTTAAGAAGATTATTTATATTTCACAATTTTTCTCTTATTTATTATATATATAATACATAAGAAAAAGAAATATGCAAATAATAATTATACCATAATAAAACATCGTTACATTTATTACTACATGTATATCCCTTAGCTAACATACTTTTTAAAGTTTCCACTACAACAATAGTGGCTAAAGAATAAAGTGAAAAAACTACTTAATTAGAAAAAAAAATTCTCCAGATTGCTAGAGAATTATTCAATTAATTATTTGATATGAAATGGTAATATACACAATAACATGTCATTATAAAATATATTTACAACAAAAAAGTTTTTTTTCTGAATTAATATTTGTTTTTTAACAGTTTTTTAAATAATTGGATATATTTGGTAACATTTTGAAAATATATAACATTAGATTTTTCAATACAATGACTCTTTGTTACATTCTGTTGAAAAATATTGTTGACTATGTCTTCTAAATAGACCATTTTGTATATACAACCTGTCAGAGACACTGCTAACACACAAAAAAAAAAATAATTTTATTATATGAAAACAATATTTTTGTATCCATACTTTTTAATAAATATTAAAGTAATGGAAAGAGGTCAGATATTAGTATTTTTTGATTCATTTCAAATGGTATTGAGAACAAATAAGTTATACTCTAATAAATAAAAATAAATTAATGCCTTCCAGTAGTAGTCTTATCTTGACCCTTAAAAAACATGTAAAATCTGCTGAGCTGATTGATTTGCTCAGGTTCTTGAAAAAAGCAGTGGAAAGTATCTTTGTTAATGTCAGTAAAATCTAGAAAGTATTTATTTCATTATTCTAACATTTGAATTTCCACCTTTCTCAGATTTGGGTTTAGCATTTTTGAATTATATCGTAATGTAGTCTTCTAATAAAACTGTCTATCTGCAAAATATAATTGCAACGACGGATATATTGCGGTAATGTCGGGATTTTAAAGCCGCTAAAGAATTCCTGAGAAACATAAATTTTCTTTTTTTTATGGAAACATCTACAAGTGCATAAAAATGTAAAGATGATGGTGATGAGAGGGAATAAAGAAATGTAATAAAAGATGTTTCTAATACAACTATGTATATATATATGTATATATTCCTAAGATAAATAATATGAGTTGCAAATATCCAAAAGTTGTAAAAACCAACACATATTAACACGTTAAAAACATTTGATACCTGGATAGGCGAAATATAACGATGAGGAAATGGCGGAAGATCGTATGGATGAAGAAGATTTAGACGACAAATTCAACATAGATGAATATAAGGACAAGTTGTCACATTTCATACAGTCTCATAATCTAACTACTTTGAAAGTACATAGTGATTTAGAAACTAATGATAAAACACAGCAAGAATCTGATAAAAATAACACCACTAATAATAATAATACGATTACAGATATAGCATCCTTCTTTAGTGATTTAACAGAAGTAATCCCACCAGAAAATTTTAGCCCAGTAATTGGGGAAATCTATAGAAGTAGTTTCCCTAGGATAGAAAATTTTAAATTTTTGAGAGATAGATTAAAATTGAAATCTATATTAGTGTTGATTCCTGAAGAGTATCCTCCAGAAAATGTTGAGTTCTTGAATAATTCGGGGATACAATTATTTCAAATTGGTATGAGTGGTAATAAAGAGCCATTCGTCAATTTACCTAGTGACTTATTGACTAGAGCTTTAGAAATTGTTTTGGATCCGAAGAACCAACCAATTTTGATTCATTGTAATAGAGGAAAACATAGAACCGGATGTCTTGTCGGTTGTATTAGAAAATTGCAAAACTGGTCATTAACCATGATCTTTGATGAGTACAGAAGATTTGCCTTCCCTAAAGCTAGAGCACTTGACCAACAATTTATTGAGATGTATGAAGATGAGGAAATCAAAACTATAGCTTATGAAAAAGGATGGTTACCTCTTGAGTGGTAGGTTTATTGTTACTCTCTTTCAAATAGAAATGAAATTATAATTTTTTTTATGCAGACAGACTTATAGATTATATAAAATCATATCAGATATAATCAAACAAAGGAAATCAAAAGTATACGAAGATAAACTAAAATATGCTTTAAAATTCTAAACTATGTAAAATGAATATGTATGTGTAAACCGATGATAGGCAGGGAAACAAATAAATACCTATATATATATATCTAATGATACAAAAAATATTAAGTTAACTTTACGAGGTATAATAAAGTGCAACAATAGACGCGAAAATAGATGAAAAGATCAAAAATAAAACGTTTAAAAGTTTCTTCTTACCCAGTAATTCATGATCTTTCACCTCTCAACCTTCTAGCCAATTTAATATCCTTCTTTTGAATGGTGACTCTCTTGGCATGGATAGCAGCTAAGTTTGTGTCTTCGAATAAGGAAACTAAGTAAGCTTCAACAGATTCTTGTAAAGCACCGATAGCAGAAGATTGGAATCTCAAATCGGTTTTGAAATCTTGAGCAATTTCTCTGACCAATCTTTGGAAAGGTAACTTTCTGATCAATAATTCAGTAGATTTTTGAAATCTTCTGATTTCTCTTAAAGCGACAGTACCTGGCTTATATCTGTGCGGCTTCTTGACACCACCGGTGGATGGGGCAGACTTTCTGGCAGCTTTGGAGGCTAATTGCTTTCTTGGGGCCTTACCACCGGTGGATTTTCTGGCTGTTTGCTTAGTTCTGGCCATTTTTATTTATATGCTAATACTTATATGTCTGTATGTTTGTATATGTGTATAAAAGAGAGAATGATCTTTTATCAATGGCCTCCTGGGACAAGGAAAAAAGGAGGAAATAATTTGACCCAGCCGGAAGAGTAAAAATCCAGAAGGAAAAAGAATGTTATCATTCTGATAAGTATATCACTTATATATGTGATTAAATCATCTGGAAAGCAATAAGGAATAAAAAAAAAATAGTTATCTTTCAGGCGTACAAAGACAAAGGGAAGAGGGGTTAATGACAGGAAAACATGCTTTACTAACAATTCATTTACAATACTATTATCAGTTATTCTGCAACGCCAGTTAATTTTGTTTTGTTTTTTTTTTTCTTCTTTTTTTTTTTGTCATTTCAACAATGTTTGATACGAAACTCTTAGTACAGGTCTTTTTTAACAACAATCCCCTTAGTAATAAATATCGGCTTCCTAACTTCAATTGAATTTCGAATGTATTTGGGGCGAACTGTCCAGCACAACTTTATTATGAACAGTGAACGCAAAGGTGCGAAATTTTTGGAATGGATAATAGACACCCACGAAAGGTTCACGATGGAAAAGAAAAAATAAAGATTGGTGAAAAAAAGTGTGTGGTGTAGGGATGTCGCACTGGTTAAATGTTCTGACAATTTCGTTTTCAGTTTTTGATTCTTTTCCCGCCTTTCCCTTGAAGAAATAGATTATTGGGAAATTGGAGCATGCACCAATGTTTAATCGACGTAATTGTTGGGGACAATTAACTATGGTCAGATGGCGGTTTGTTTAGTCCGATAGTTTCGCGTCTGTTATTGTAGTTTCGTTCCCTAAATCGATGGGATTGTATTTTGGTTTTTGTAATTGTAAATTTGTAAATTCAGTGCCAGTTTGCTATTTATTCCTCACCAAAAAACACACAGCTATTATCCAAAGCAATAGCAAGTTTGTAACCGTTCTCTGTGTTTATGTGCTACGAGAATTTACGCATGACCTATGCTACTTAATCTATAATATATAAGGAGAAGAAATTAAAACACAAACATGGGACCCTATCCTCTTAGCGTTGGCCTTTTCTTGTATCTTGAAGGCTCAAGAAATCAACAAGATCAAACAAACAAAGATCATTATACTAATATATACGTATATACACGTAACAAAAATAGATAAGCATGTCTGGTAGAGGTAAAGGTGGTAAAGGTTTAGGTAAAGGTGGTGCTAAGAGACACAGAAAGATTCTTAGAGATAATATTCAAGGTATTACCAAACCAGCTATTAGAAGATTAGCTAGAAGAGGTGGTGTCAAGCGTATTTCTGGTTTAATTTATGAAGAAGTTAGAGCTGTCTTAAAATCTTTCTTAGAATCTGTTATCAGAGACGCTGTTACTTACACTGAACACGCTAAGAGAAAGACTGTTACTTCTTTGGATGTTGTTTATGCCTTGAAGAGACAAGGTAGAACCTTATACGGTTTCGGTGGTTAATCTTATTAACTTTTAGCATATTATTAAAAAATAAATGACAGAAGAAAGAAAGAAAAAAAGGTTATAATAATAGATATATACATATTGCCGTATAATTCGGTTGGTTTTTCATTTCATTTGATATTCCTTTGCATATCCATATTTTTCATATATGTAATTTTTTTTTTGAAGTCTTAGTTTACGTATATATATATATATTGATTTACTTATTTAATAGTTATTTAATCTGGACACTCATGAAAATTTTGTTTGTAATATCATAATGCTCTTTTTATAACTGTCATATTGTTGTTAGTATATCAAGTTCAAGCTCTCTTAGCATGTCTTTCTTCAACTTTGTTAAATTGAAAATAGGCTCTCTCTTAACATTGTTCTTATGAGTCATATCGAACCAATTATTTATGCAAAAGGGATAGTAGTCCTCTACTTCATTGTTTTTATTAGCTGGACATTTACATCTACATCCAACTCCATATTCATACGGATCGTCGTATTTTTGTTTTTTTCTTATATATTTCTCTGAACTATAAGGTACATTTAGATGATGTTTGTTATTTTTTGGACAATGATACAGTGTGTCATGACGATAGCCAATATCACGGAAATAATGCACCTGTTCAACGTCCAACATTAAACTTAACCCTAGCGAGTGCACAGGTGCATCTCCCCACCTTTCCTTCCAGAATCCATCATGACTCTCAAGGTAATTAAAGTATTCATCATATATTGGATCTTTATATATTGACATATGCGCGATTTCAAAGTTAGACCAAAAATGACAAAGATTATATTCTAAATTATCAAATTTATCAATAATTAAAGGTGTTTTCACTTGTGCTCTTTTAATCAATTTCACTAAACCTTCAAGATTGTCGCCAAAATCATCATTCGTATCACCATAGCCCTCTCTAAGAAAACGATCAATTAATAATTTATCTTTGACTATTCGTTTGGCATTATATTCCTCATTGATAAATTTATCTAAATAAGCTGTATCAGAATTTACTTCGTAATACAGATTATCGTTTAGATCATCTATATCATTGTTGACTATATGATAATCGGTAGTGAATACATTCCAGAGTGTACCTAATTGGATATTATTCTCACGGATATAACTCATCGTTATTCTAAACAAATTTGGAATAGTCTTATACAACTCGGGTATCATAATGGTGAAGCCGTAAAGTTTCTTTCTAATTGCCATTTCCCAAAATGGATCGTATGTAATATCACAGAAGAATTCAACATCAGGCTCTAATCTCCAGTACCAATCGTATTTTGCAACTAGTTTATTTTTATAAAATTTACCTGAATAAAATCGACACATTTGATGATATGTTTTAATATCACCATAGAGTATGCCATAGTCTCCTTGCAATTTTATAGTATCATCAAGGATCGAGTATTTGCTATCAATATTATCAGTAATATTACTATGCCTCATAGATTCTGGAAATTCCCATTCCTCTGGCTTTAATACCCCAAATTCCACAACCGAATCAGTATGCCTTTGAATAATTTCTTTGAAATCATTATCAAATGGAACATTGTTTAAAAAAACATAGGGATAATGAAACCACTGGTTAAAATGAGTTTCTATACTGTCTATAGATGCAATCACTTGATTTAATTCATCATTTTTAGTCAAAATCAAAATGGTAGCATTCTGTTTTTTATAATTTTCTTGTTTCAAATACTGATCAATATTGTTACAACCAGAATCTCGATTAAAGACAGAATCACGATGCGTATCTGTATCTTGGTATGAATTCAATAATCCAGGGATAATAAAGTCCGGGTTTGAACTATATATTAGTATCGGAACAGATATAAAAAATGATATTATCAATACAATTGATATGGAATTTAAATTTCGCGACCATTGAAAGAATTTTCTTAACATATGATGATTAGTTTATCTTTGGTACTATTTTAAGATTGATTATATCTAGTCGTTAGCACAAACTGAAGAAAGACCCATTAACGCTATGGAAAATTCCTTTGTGTATGTACAATTTGTTTATTGGCACAAATATGTTGTATTCATTAATCTACATTATAACAAGTATCTCTACGTTGTCAGTGTTCTTTGTATTCTAATCATCAAGGATTTTTGATTACATTAGATGACTTTTTGAGATCCGATGACTTATGGAAGAGAAAAAAAGTTTCGAGCTTTCAAACTCCAGAATTATTTAAGAAGGAAAAAAAGAAGTGAAAAAGTGTTTTTTTTATTTTTTTTTTTTTTTATTTTTTCATTTTATAGACAGTTTCTACAGATGTATCAAGATCCATTGCAATAGAGAAAATAGGACAATATGATCTGCTGTAATATTGAAGGAAATAAATTTGCAGTATAATGTAATATTAAGTACCCAAGGAATTAATATACTAAATAAGTATAGATAATAGTGACCGGTTTAGAATAATAACTGACCATTTTGGTGCTTTCAAGTTTTCTTACACAAAGAAGAACATTATACATATACATATACATACACACACACATATATATATTTCTGAGTGTAAATATGCCTTTAGAGATACTAGTTAAAGATAATACCAAAATTAAAAAGTTTAAGACTCAATTGGAGGAAACAGGCAATTTTGTAAAACCCATATATAAAGAATTAGGGTATACTATCATTAGAACCAACTTAAATTCCAGTGAGCTTGATTTCATGCAAAATTTATTTCCTAATGAAATAATAAGAAAATATAAAGATGATATTAAAAATGAAAATGCTGTGACAAATAAACAAAATGACACAGCTCGTGATATATTGAGTTTTACCAAAATATATTTTCAAGATAGAATCCATGCTGAAAGATTAAATGAAATTTTAGAACATGTACCATTAAAATATTCCATATACTCACCGGTTTTGTTATTAAATAATTCTAATAAAAGATCCTTTAATCATGAAACGTGGTCTGGATTATTAACAGAAGATTATTACAATAAATTGTTAAAATTTTTATCTTCGAACAGTGGGAAAGCTAACACTACCACTACTGAGACTCTTCGCGTGATTGCAATTAATAGGCCTATAATAGAACATTGCAATATTTTGCGTAGACCATATAATATAGACCTACTTTATTCTATGGACCATCCAACAGATCCAAGTCTACTACCGAAGGAAACATTGTGGTGTGAGGTCAAGCAAAATGGGATATGGCAGACATGGAATCCATTTCATACGATGTTTTCGAGAGGTAATATCAAGGAAAAGAAAAGAATAATAGACACATTTGTTGACATTGAGAACAATGATGTGATTGATCTTTATTGTGGTATAGGGTATTTTAGTTTTTCCTATCTTTCAAGAAACTGTAGAAACCTATTTGGATTTGAATTGAATCCATGGTCTGTTGAAGGTTTCAATAGAGGATTGAAAAAAAATAAAAATTTTGGTAAATCATTAGACAAGAAAAATGACATGAGACCAGAAGGTATTCATATATATAATGAAACTAATGAAATGAGTGATCAACGGTTAACAGAATTTAAATTGAAACACCAACAAAACAATAGTAATGTTCTAAGAATAAGACATATTAATATGGGATTATTGCCGTCTAGTCGGCAAGGGTATCCAGTTGCCCTAAAGCTGATAGCAAATCATAACAATTGGGAAGAATGTCCAAAAATCACGTTACATGTCCATGAAAATGCCAATTCAAAAGAAATATCTCAAGGTTACATCCAAGAAAAGGTATTGAACGAATTGAAATTCTTCAGTGACACAAAGATACCTGATATGAAGTATCAATTTGAATTAATACATTTGGAGAAAATCAAAACGTATGCACCTGATATCTGGCATGTATGTCTTGACATTGATATAATTAAACTATAAGGTGATATATATATATATATATTATGGTACAAAGAAAATGTATATTTGCCCATTTTTTTTCTTTTTTCTTTTCTTTTTATTTTATTTTTGTGTCTTTTTTAATATTAAATATGTTGATTCTATATGATTTACTTATTTGGGAAATTTTGTTCACAAACAGGGCTTAGTCATATGAATTATAAATTATTTACATGAAAAGACACTTATTAATAGAAGAGAAGAAAAAAAAGGAATCAACGATATCTCCTCATTATAGTTCTTCATTAGTATTATTATTATTGTTGATAATAATAATGGTGGCATATAGTTGAATATTTGTTTGTTTTGGATTAGTTATTTTTAATTTTTTTTGGAAAAAAAATGATTCGATATATATCATATACTGTGCCATCATTATGGCTTAGCCGTCGTTATTAAGTGTGTCCATGAGATTACAAGAAAGGCACCAAAGAAATACAAATGATAGAATTAAAGATCTTGTAGCCTCCATCTTAAAGAAAAAAAGAAAGATTTCAGGGGGCGGGGTTGAGACAGAACATCAACTAATAATAGTAATAACAATAGTAGTAACAAAATTCAGGACAGTATCAAATGTAAAAAAAAGAATAGTAATCTCACATCCTATGGTTTTTTTTTACATGTTATTGTCCATTGAATACCTGTGTTGTTTTTGTAAACAATGATTTTACAGTATGGTCTATGGTTTTTATGTTCTATGCTTTATGGATCTTTTCTACAATGCTGTGGTGCTATTGTACCGTGACTACTTGTTGTTATCCCTTTTTGGTAACATATAGAAAGAGAGAGAGAGAACAGTTGAATAAAAAATAAAGGGCGACAAAATAGCTATGAATAAAATACGAATGTTTCCGCTTTCGGTAACCCATTGTCTCAGAAAAAGATCAAAACAAAGAAAAAGAAAAAGAAAAATTTCTCTATACAGCCCTTTAAGTCCTCACTTGTCATAACTAGGCTGATAAATCATCACCTATTTATTTCTTTTCTACCCTAATTTTATTGGAAGACCAACAAGGGAAAAAAATGGAAAATACATGTGACTAGCATGCACGTTTAAGATAAACACAAAAAAAAAAGGAAAAACAAGAAATTTTTTTTCTGTAAATAAAACCCTAATGTTTTCTTCTAATTTTTCTGGGGAAAAAAATTAAAAGGAGAACTTCACAAAAAAATAGGATTTTGTGGGTGTGTGGATGCAGTGAAATGAAGATTTCGCCGAGGGAAAAAAAAAAAAGAAAATAAAAAAAATAAAAAAGAAAGAAATCTCTTTGTTTCTCAATCTTCTCATTCTATTCTTTTAAAGGCGAAAAATATCAATGGAATATAAACAAAATAAAATATATAATATCAGATAGAAGAGACGCAATTGTAGAAAGTCATTAAAACGAGAAATATTCCAGTAAGAATATAACCACTATAGATCTTATTTTGCGTATAGTCGATTTGCAGGATTCAGGAAGAATTGAAGAGCACATAGTAGAAGAACAATAATTTGTTTAAAAGAGATTAACTACATATAGATACATAACCTACACATATACATATACATATATACGTGTACAGATGGATCAGAAAGAAACTGTTTACAACAATAATTTTATTAATAATGATAATAATATAAGTCAGTTTTTACACTCTAGCAAGATTAATAATACTAATATTACTCCTACTGTTGCTAATAATAATAATAATAATAATAATAATAATAATAATAATAATAATAATAATAATAATAATAATAATAATAATAATAATAATAATAATAATAATAATAATAGAAATGGACTGTCAGACAATATTAATGCTGCATCAATAGGATCTTATGATCCTTTTAATTTATTAAATATTGATAATGATGATCTTGTTAATAGTCCTACACCAACTAATTCTATCAATAACATTAATAAAGGTTCAGCTCTGTCTAGCACCAACATACCTGCTATTAACACATCAATAGCTACCACTGCTGCTACCTCTAGTATAATTCAAAACAATTTCGACGATGTTAATTCTTATCTTGATAAAGGATCGTCATTGTCTCCACAGATTATTCATACTCCAACTTTGAAAATAGAAAATTCTGATACATTTGAACAACATATTTTATTAAATTCAAATGATATTATTCAATCACCAAATGTCAATTATCATGATAGAAATAACAATAGTAACAGCAATAATTTAAGTACCCCTAGGTTTTTGTCCCCAACAACACCAACTACTAATGTTTTTACTAGTACTTTTAATAATAATTTAATTGCAAGCCAGAATTTAAATCTTCACAATAGCAATACTAATACTAATAATAGTAACAGTAATAATATTAATAATAATGATAACGTTCTTTCCAATACTAATTTAAATATTTTCCAAAATGGTTCTTCTTTGTCTACATCACCATTGCACTCTCCATCTTCATATCTTTCTGCCAATGATACAGATAATGATGATTTATTAAGTGTTTATTCAAACAATTCATATTATAGTACCAACAGTTCAACAAGTAATGTATTATTACCTATCAATTCATATGGTTTGCGACATGTAAATGATTTAACAGATTTGGATTACTTATTAGAAAATATTGAAATTGATCCATATCCTTTAAATGATGAGTATTATGATATCGATATTCATCTTCCTAACACTACTACCACGACCACGACTACTAACGACACTTTGAACTTAAATAATAATCAGTATTCTGCACCAATAATATCTATTGAAGAGTTCAATCCAACTAATAATAATAACAATAATAGTAATAATAATAATCTCTTTGAATTAGGATCTCCTACTATACAACAAAATAATCAAATTAATTGGGAAACTCCATTGAATAGTAAAAGCAATATGTTAAATCCAAATTCCTATTTATCCACAACTAATAGCAACAATAATAACGACATGTCGATTGGTAATGAGGGTGATAAAGAAAATGAAGTGAAAAAAGAAGAGGCAGATGATGTAACACAACTCAATATAATACATGAGGAAATAATTGCAGATGGAAAAATAAGAAGAAAAAGTATCTCAAATAATAAGAACAACAACTCAAAAAGTCTGAGACCACGTAGTAGAAGTAGAAGTAGAAAACCATCAATGTCCTTAGATGAAAGGGCAAGATCTTTAAGTGCTAATCGAGAAAAATTGTTGAAATTAGCAGATTTACAACTGGACGAAACTGATATTAATATTAATCTTAACTCGAACAAAGATAATAAGGGTCCAAACAAGAATTTTGATCATGTTACAAGCCCATCCCCAAGTAATTTAGACCTTACTGATAATGGATCTGTACCAAAGAATGAAAATAAAACCAGCTCAAATCAAACTTCATCTAAAAAACAAGAAGAGAATACAACTAAAAAAAGTTCATTAATTTATGCTTGTTCATTATGTGATAAAACATTTACAAGACCATATAACTTAAAATCACATTTACGAACACATACCAATGAAAGGCCATTTGTTTGTACAGTGTGTGGTAAAGCTTTTGCTAGACAACATGATAGAAAGAGACACGAAGATTTACATTCTGGTAAAAAAAGATATGTTTGTGGTGGAAAACTAAAGAATGGGCAACCTTGGGGTTGTGGTAAAAAATTTGCACGTAGTGATGCTCTTGGTAGACATTTTAAAACAGAATCAGGTAAACAATGTATTGCTCCATTGTATCAAGAAGCCGCTATTGAGAGAGCTATAACTATCCTACAACAACAACAACAACAACAACAACAACAGCAACAACAACAATAATAATAGTAGTAGTAATAGTAATAGTAATGATGACAATAATAATAACAACGAAATTAGACAATTCAATCTATATATATATGTATATGTATATGTATGTTTGTATATATGTGTGTGTTTATCGGTGCAAATCTATTTGGATGCATAGAGGGAGAAAATAGCAATATATTATCCACATAATTATTATGAATATCTTTTTTTCTCTCACATCTTATTAATATTAAAGTAGGATTCTTTACAACTGTTTTATAGAAAGACATGATTTGTCTAGTGTAGTAGGTGCACATTTGATTAAGTATGTGCACTATAAGATTAAAACTTTTTAATTCTATATAATTTGGGGTACTTTAAAGGAAAAAAAATATCAAAATTAAAAATGAAGTTAAGAAAATTTCACAACATTATAGTCATAGGCATACAGCTAACATTTTAGAAATAAATTTTAATGTTTTGAATTTGTATGAAGATGCTATTTTATTATATCCCCATGTTTAATTAACATCTTAGTATTCAAAACAATTGTAACACATAGCAAAAAGGATTGTGCAAAGAAGAAGGCATCGGGAAAATTCTGAATTGAATTCTGAGCTAAATACTATTTATTTCCCGTCTAAATACTTAAATAGAACAGTTGAACCTTGAAAAAGTATTATTTTAGATAGCTTTTAGTCATGGGTTATGATGATCCTTTGAATAAATCTATTCCAAATTCTTTAAAACCAATACCTCAACAGTATATTGATAGTCTCTTAGATAACAACGCTAATGTCCCGATTAAGATTGTCAATGTTCAACCTATTTCAATAACAAAAGCAAAGGGTAATACTTTAAGTTCTGAAACATGGGAAGTTTATATCAATTCAACCTTGTCTCAATGTGAAAAATTGTCAGATATACCAACTCAATTAGATATTTTGAATTCAAGATTATTGCAGGCAAATTTGATCAATGGATTACATCCAATATTCCACACTATAAATTCGTCAACTTTTAATTCTAATAGCGATGATATCAATTTTTCTAATCCTTTACCAATTGTCGCCACGTTGTACTATCAACCTAAATCTAAATTTGCTGCTAAAACAGGTACAAATATAACAAATTCTGGACAAGGTGATGGTTATGTATCCTTTCAATCAAGATTACCTACTGACGATATTGTAACATTAGATTATAGACGTGATACCGGCACTAATTCAGGTACTAGGTTTTCTATTAGTTCACCCTTCTTAAAAAGAACTCCCTTTTGGTCATGGACTTTTGATTTATTTGATATTTGGAAAAATGTTGGTGTAAAAGATGTTGGTTGTACCATGGGAATAAGAAGTTGGTACAATTCCACACGTCTGTGGAATCTAGGTATAAATTATGAATTAATTAAAAGAAATTTTTCATCTTTAAAAATTCATACTTCTTCGGTGCCAAGTTTATCAATTAGCCCATCTAAAAAGAATATATCAGAATACTTATTAATTCAAGATGGGACTTCTATTAGACAATCCTTGAAGGGGAATTTGATTTGGGATTGTAGAGATAATTCATTCGCTCCAACACGAGGACATTTCTTCAAGGTTAATTCAGAATTAACACATGTTGAAAGTGGTTCTAAGTTTTGGAAAAATATGTTTGAATGTAATAAAGTTCAGAGTTGGTTACAAAATGATTTTATTACTATGAGCACCACATTTAGATGTGGGTATATTACAAACTTAACTTTCTTACAAAATAAATATATTCATTATACTGACAAGTTTCAAAATGGTGGTGCAAATGATATTAGATCATTTCAAAATATGGGTATTGGTCCAAGACACCTTGGATGTAATTTGGGTGGGGATACCTTTATGGCGTATGGTGTAAGTGTTTTTTCTAAATTGCCAATTAAAAAATTATTAGACTCTAATTTCAGGTTACATTTTTTCTTTAATGGTGGTAAATTAGTTAACCACAATAACAATGATTGGATATCAACTATTAGTAAATTAAGTAGTGAACATTCAACATCAATTGGAACTGGTGTCACGTTAAGACATCCTATGGCTAGATTTGAATTGAACTTTGCTGTCCCATTTACATGCCATTCGGATGACTTACAAAGAAGAGGTTTCCAATTTGGTCTTGGATTTGAATTCTTGTAGGAACTGTAATAATTTGTATTTATGTGTATATAATTTTGATATCCAATAATAAGACGATTTCTTGTTTATATATTCTCTTTATTCTTTGAATTTTTGTTAATACAAACTTTAAAAATAAGAATAAAGACAAAATGTATATATTTATATATCTATGTAACTCTTTATAAATGAAAAAAGGTTATAGGTATTATTGTTCCTGTATCTGTTTATCATGTAATTGAATAATTGCAGGTATAATAAGTTGTTCTATTGTCATTTTATGATTAGATGATATTTCTTGTTCTGGTAACTTTAACCACTCACCTTTAATGTTTTGTGGTGTAACAAAAACAACTTCTTTGTTTCTCGTTTGTAATAAATTACCAATTACTAACTGATGCTGATATCTTGTTAATGCATATTGAGCTTTATCAATCAAAATAGATGGATCAGTTTCTAATTTAAATGAAACTATCATTGCTCGTGTTGCCCACGAGTTAACAAGACGTCTTAGAAACTTTGGAACAGGATCTAAATTTACAATTAATTTTCCATCGGCTGTGGTAGAAGCTGTATTATTTTTAGTGTCAGCAACACTCTCGATATTCTTATCCAAGCCATAATCCCTACTTTGAATTTTATGCACCGGTAATTTGGAATAAGGGACAAAGAAATCACTTACAGCTGCTGCTAAATAAAATAGGCAACCCTTATTGTTTAATAATTTACCAATAGCCTTTAAGGACCATAAATATTGATTAACAGTTGTGAATGGTAACAATAATAACGATTTTTCTTTATTTAGATATTTTTCATAAAGAGATTTTTGTTGTATGAATTGGGTCATGAATTCAGGGTTGATCTTACCTGATTCATCTAGATAATCCAAGAATTCTAGCCCTGATTTTTTTTGAAATGATCTATTAAAGGGTGTTAATGAAAATTCTCTGTGCAAAAATATGACACTGTAACCATTTTGTAAGAATTCTTCAGCACTTGCAGCACCACGAGTTCCCGCAGAAAAATTGTCAATAAATCTAACAGTATTATTTTCTAATGGAACTGTAGTACCTCCGGATGTTACTAACACAATTCTATTTCTCCCCAACGAATATTGGTAATCGATAAAATCTTTTGTTTCTTTGATCAAATCATCCAAATATGCCGGTTTGGGATTACCCTTAAAATATTTATCTTCTTCAGACAAATTCTGAGCTACGGGAAAATATTCGTCTTTTAAAGAACGATCAATGGCATGTTCAATATCTGTGGTGGATGTATGGATCTGCTTAGTAGTAATATTGAATGGCATATTACATGAATTCTTTGGGAATGTTGTATTAGGCTAAGTTACCAACGATTATGGTGCAATTGTAAGCATATCAAATTATCCGTTAGTAGTATAATATTTTCTCAAAAGGTATCTAATAGTATTGGGATAAATATACTAAAGGAAAAGAAGAGAAAGCATATTTATGCTAAAACTTTAATGCTCTGTCTAGCCTCGAACAAATTTCGTTTCTTCTTTCTCGTTTTTATTTTTTTGTTTTTTCATTCGCTTTTTGGCTTTGAAGAATAAAGAAAAAAAAGAGTCACAATAGAATGTGTGAGAGTAGGAAAAATATGTCAGACGTAAGATCATTTCATAATATATTATTGTTAACACTATCGATAGTACTACTGGCAGATCCCTTATTAGTAGTAGTATGTAGATTGTTTGTAGTATTGTTTGTATAAGATGTACTGATGCCATCATCAGCTCTTTGATTGTTTTTAGTAAATTGTCCATTTTTCTTGTTATTGTTGCTGTTACTGTTATTATTATTAGTAGTAGTAGTATTGTTATTATTATTGGAGATTGAACTGGAATTAAGATTATTGTAACTATTTGGAATATAATGATCACTATTATTACTGATGTTGCTACTATTACTTTTTGGTGGTTGATTTATTACTGGTCTTAAATATAGTGTATGCAATAAAAATTTGATCCACGGTTCATGATATTTGTCCCAATGATCATATAGTGTAATCTGTTGTTGAATTGTATCTGAGACTTCTAGTAGATCTACTTGGGACTCTGCCATAAACTTATTAAATTTCTCTTGTGCAGGAGTTAAGTTATCTGCCGATAGAATATTAGCTAAATTAGTACTGTTTTTTATAAAACTATTATTGCTATTACTGTTATTGTTGTCATCACTGGTATTTTGTAGTGATATCGTGATAAACATGCATGCCATAGCTATAATATGTGGTGGATAAATGAGGTGTACATCGTTGATATAAGAATCATTAATTAAAGACCAACAATTTTGGATATCCTCATTAGATAAAATCAAATTATAGTCTGATGTTTTGAGTACTTCAATAATTTGTTCCATAGCTTCATATGGATGATGCACAATCAAATAACATTGTAGCTCTTCCAATAGATAAAATTCAAACTCGGTCACTTTGGTTGGATCTGGTGGGATAAATTCAGGCCAAAGAGATCTGGCTTCAGAGACTAAAGTTCTTATATACTGTGGACATTCTTCAACTTTGCATGCTAGATATACACATGTAGTAACCAATAGATATAAGTTCACCTCCCTCACAGAGGCTTTTAAGAGAAAACGAGAAAGATAAACATGTGCTGTGGCTAAAGCATATTGTCTAATGTTTAATCTTCTACCTAGCTTCATTATTAAAAAATAACAATAAATACGTAAATTAAAATCCTTATCATAATGTAGATCTCTATGTGTTATTGGGATATTTTTCACACTAATAGTAGATTGGAGTTGTTGAGGCGTGCCATTAGTATCTTTATTACTTGTTTGTTCTTTATTTTGTCTTGTATTCACGACAATATTTAGACCTTGCGGGAACAATTGGCATTGAAGAAGCCAAAGTTCTTGTCTTTGTCTTGCTAAGGCTGCTTTGGAATATTGCCAACACAGTCGTTGAGTTGAGGTCCAATAACTGCCAGGCATTATATATGTAACTTTCTTTATTCTTTCTTCCCCTGTTTGGGCTAAAATTTAATAGTCTGGTAAAAGAGATGAGTTTATAGTGAATAAGGGTTGGGAAATGAGATGAAATCTATATCAAAGTTGTTCTTTTTTTTACTTTAGATAGCAATTAGCCATCTAAAAATATTATAAATTTTACCGTGTGGTTATTTTGTTTCAAGACACTGTTATTAACATGTGTAGATTCGAATAACTTAACCGCCCAACAGTGGTGTATTAATACTTCTTGAATCATATCCATATTCACAAATATTGGCAAAATCTAGAAAATGGAAACGTTCTCTCATCTCTAAATATTGAAAAGTAGATCAAATCAGTCACGGTCCCAAAGGGGAAATTTGCAACAGAGAAAAGATAATTTAAAAAAAATCAAAAAGAAGCAAAACCCTAACTTTATTTTTTTGAGAAAAAAGAAAGATTAAGGGCTTCAAGTTAAAAATACTCTATTGCCGTAAGAAGTGATTTAGAAACAATACAGAGTTTCTTTTTTTCAATTTTTTTTTTTTGTAGAAAAGGAATAGTCTTCTTCAAAGAGATATATAAAGAGAAATAAAACAGACGAAAAAATCTAACAAATCGCCTCTTCTTTCGCCATCCTCGCTTGTTTCGCTAATTTCTTTTTTTAAATATGCTTCTTTTGTGTTTTGGGAGGAGAAAATAACCAATCCGTGATCCAAAGAATCGTCACTGATCGAAGTCTGCACAATTGGAGTCTAATAATTGATGACTCACGCTAAGCTTTGGGGAAAGTCTCCGACCTGATCGTATGCGGAAAACGTAATGAGATTTAAAAATTTATTAAATTGTTTAAATAGACTCATTAATCATTCATTCTCGTGAATGATTGTTGTCCCATCTCCTCCCTTTTGGATAGGATAGGTGGTGTTTTTTCGGTATTGGGGTTTCTATACTCTGTACGTATGTATGAACTCTAAACCATAGTTATGACGATTGCTCTTTAACAACGCGATACACGTTTATATGGGTATCCTAATTATTGAGTAACCCAATGGAGCTTACTATTCTTGGCTCACGGATTTCATTTTATTTTTTTCAATTTTATTTTTTACACAGTTTGAAAGTCACTATTGGAAGTGAGCTTTTTTGTATAGTCAAATATACCAAACTGAAAATACTAAGATTATTTCCTGAACCAATTAAGTATAATTGTCCTAGTTAATGTAATTAATTTTCAAAGAAAAAAAAGCACATTTTTGTGATTTTTTTTTCCTTGTTAAGAAATGATGAAACATCAATGCAACATAGAGTCAAGCTCTGAGTTACACAAATAGTAGAATGTGACACGGAAGAGACTTGCTTATTAATATTTCTGACTTAATTAATTACTTACTTTTCCTTTTGAATCTCCATTGATTCAAGCGGAAATGTTTAATTTTTGTATTAATTATATTATATTATATGTTATAGTATATTTGGGACAATTGTCTTTATTGTACTGGAACATTTTTTTTTCTCTATGCAGGGATTAGAGTTTCTTGTTTTGTTAAAAAAAAAATTGTATATTGGTTATATTATTCTTAGTAGCTTATTATGGGCTATCTTACGTAGATAAATATATAGGCATATATATGCGAGGTTATGGTTACTTGGTATTTTATGTTATTTTATGTTTGTGGTAAGGTGCAATTGGATTTTAGAGAGGGGTGATGGTGCAGTTCAACGTCATTTGATGTTATCTTGAAAGGTTGGGTTGTATTATATTGTATTGTATTAGATGGTGAAGTATAGTTGTTTTTATTTTAATTTTTGTTTTTGTTTTTGTTTTTTTTCTTAACTATTGAATTGATTAATAGCCATTAATATACATGCTAAACTAACATATGGACTAGCTCTTTCACCAATACGAGCCAATTTCCAAAATCCACCAAGGGCTTCATGATCCTTATAACGATCCAATAGTGATGGCCATTGACCATGGATATATGTGCAACAACATATTAATAATAATACAACTTGTAATAATGAAGTGAAATTAAATAAGGCTGACATTGTTTGTTGTTTGTTATTCTAGCATAAATGCTTTTTTCACTAACTTTAATAAAAAAAAAAAAGATTGTGATGCAAATAGTCACTAGATCAGAATACTTCAAAATAATAGCTCCTAATACTAATGTGAGTTATTTCTGTTTCTTATATGTAGAGTAGACGTCTTTCTTTCTCTTTTTTTCCTTCATTAAACTTTTTTTTTTTTCAGTTTTGTTCTTTCTTTTTTTTTTTTGTTCCTGTCAATCTTGCAAAAAGGCAAAAAAAGAAAATACACTTTGACAAAGGAGAAAGTGGTTTGGATAAAAAAAAATATAGATAGTTTTTGATAATTAAAATTGCATAATTACAAGGTTGTAATATTAATTAACCAGGTTTGAAATGTTAACAGCTTAGTGTACAGTTAGTGCGTCTTACCAACTTCATGGTGATAATCTTGTTTATGGTGGGGAACTGATTAGCAAGATTTTATTTATGTTCATATATTTAAAAAGTATATCAGGAAACTGAAAACTATTTAAATAAAATGATTTTTTTTTTATTTTTTTATATCTTGAAGATATAGATTACTGAGGAAAATAACAACTATAAAATTATTTCTATAATATTAAAACTCATATGGATCCTTTTTTTGTGGTTTTTCTATATAGTTTTTAGTTAGTTCTATACTAGAATATGTTGAAAATTAGCAGTAAAATCCTCGAATGATATAAAAATTACATAGAAGATCATCATTGAACCTTTTTCCTTTTTTTTTCTTAAGTATTGATTTTATCTCTTGTTTTAAATGAAATTTTTCCTCTGACTCTTAAATTAGTGTTATAAATACCTAATTCAGCTGATAACTTGGTCAAACCCTGTATCACTAAAAAATTAGTCTAACTAAATAAACACACACACACACACACACACAGAAAACACAAAAAAATAAAACAACAAGAAGATCATGTATTTAAAAAGGTATGTATGTATATCAGGACAAGCTTTGTGTGTCGTTAATTACAGATAGTTTTGAATAGCCATATCCAGCAAAACCCTATTGGAGATTTTAGTCTATTTCTGTTTCGATTTGTTTTGTTTCTTTCTCTTTTTTCCACCTCGATTGAAGGTTAACCTGGAATTGCGGCAGGGTTGGAAGAAAAGTGAGATGTTCTTCTAGATTTACAGAGAAAACTTAAATACATACTTTAATGCTTTTCTCTATTGTGGAAGAAACGAGAAAAAGAAGAAGAAAAGGGTAAAAAAGGGGAGGAAGGAAAAAAAAAATAAAAGACGGAACAAGCGGTTTTTTTTATCCCGTTGACCGAGCTGTCAAACAATAATCTGATAGTGATATTGTTACTATTACTATTACTATTATTATTACTACTACTTCTATTCTTATGATCATTGTTATTATGACGGTGATGATGATGCTTGACCAAATTTCTACTTTTTTTTTTGACTACAAACAATATTAGTAAGACTAAACAGCACAAGATCTTGTTGCTTATGCTGATTAGTGAAACGTGTGATCTTATTTTTTGATGTCAAAACAAAAAAGACATATCTGTATATAAAAATAGAAAAGGGTATAAAGTATTTTCTGCTCAACCAATTATCAGAATACTTATTTTTTTTGATTATCCGTTCAGCCTTTCTATTGTTTCATACAGTTATTACCGGCTGTATTTTATACCCGTGCATCTTAATCATGTCTTGATATTTGAGTCACACATGTTATATATATATGTATGTGAATGTGTATGTATTTATGGATGTGATGAGGTTTGGAGTATTTTTTGTTGTCTCGAGGTTAGTTTCATTAAAAATCTTTATTAAAACTTTTTATCATTTAGTATAGTTAGTGAAACTGCTTAAAAAAATAAAAAAGGGGAATACTATTAACATTTAATACAAGCTGAAGTTTTAGCTGAGTCAAATAGAAGAAAATATCTAACTTTTCTTTGTTCTCCATTTAACAAAAAAATAACAAGAATATTATTATTAAATCGCTACATATCTAATATAATTAATAATAAAAAAAAAATGGCACATAAAAAATCTGATGAAGAAAGTATTGATTCTTTAATGGAATATGATGTCCCAACTACGATTCATGACATAGATTTGGATAATACAAGTGAACATAAGACACATTATTCTATTCCACTGGAAACTACAGATTCCAATAAATCATTACAAAGAATTTATACATCAGGTACAAATAATGAATATTTATATATTGGTAGACAAAAGTTTTTAAGATCAGATCTTTTGGATGCCTTTGGTGGTACATTGAATCCAGGTTTAGCCGCTCCTTCTTCGCATAGTTTTGCTAATCCTGCACCATTAGGCCTTTCCGGATTTGGTTTAACAACTTTTGTTCTATCTATGTTCAATGCACATGCTCAAGGTGTAGAAATACCCAACGTCGTAGTGGGTCTGGCTATATTTTATGGCGGATTGGTGCAACTTATTGCTGGTATCTGGGAGATAGCTTTAGAAAATACATTTGGTGGTACAGCATTATGCTCTTTTGGTGGATTTTGGTTATCGTTTGGATCCATATATATTCCATGGTTTGGTATCCTTGATGCATACGAGGGTAAATCAGATGAATTAGCAAATGCTCTAGGATTTTATCTTTTAGGCTGGTGTATCTTCACATATGGTCTTTGTTTGTGTACTATGAAATCGACTCTAATGTTTTTTTCGTTATATTTTTTCTTAGGGTTGACTTTCCTATTACTTTCTATTGCACAATTTACACAAAATGCTAATGTTAACAAGGCTGGTGGTATAGTCGGGGTAATTGTTGCATTTATTGCATGGTATTTGGCATATGCTGGTTTGGCTACAAAATATAACTCCTATTTGACCGTGCATACAATACCATTACCTACAAACCAAAAGACTATTTTAGATTTAAAATAATTTAAATAAAAATTGGTTATATAAAAAGTTTAAATATTCTTTCATTTCTCTATATGTGTATATCTTTAGATTCTTCTTATTTTTTTTTTCAAACAAAAGGATAAGGGAAAAACAAAAGAAGAAGAGTTAGTGTTGTTGATGATGATGACTCGAGATATCCACACAATGAAAAAAATAATACAACATATAAAAAATATTATACTTACTAATCAATGAAAAATATTGGTTAGGAATATAATAGTTACAATAATTACACAAATACATACACACATACATACACACACATATATATATATATTATCTGATAATAACAAAAGATGGGGAAACTAGCCCTTTTGACTATTTAAATATTATTATAACAGTTACAATTATTTCTTTAGGGCAAAGATAAGAGCTACTCTACTTGGAATATAAATTTCAATAAAGTTTCTTCTATTATTCCATTCTAAATCAGTAGTGAAATATTCAGTAGTTTCATCGATTCTATTATGACCACCAACGTTTTCACGATCAGAATTCAAAACGACTTGATAAATACCAGCTTGATCAACACCGATTCTGTAATTTGTGAAACTTTGAGTTGGATGGAAGTTAAAGACAAATAATAAACCATTTCTTTCAAATGCAATGATTTTATCAACTTCATGTTTCAATGATACATAAGCTTGTGGAGTATTCAACCATTGATGTTTCTTTTCACACAATTGCATTTCCTTGTCAAATTCATTCAAATATTTGTAACGTAATAAATGATCATCAACCAGATTAAATTGTCTACGAGCATAATGGTAAGATTCACCATTATTAACATTTGGGAAATCCAACCATTCAGGATGGCCAAATTCATTACCTTCGAAATTCAAATAGGCTTCACCACCAAGAGCGTGTGTGATTAATCTGATCATTTTATGTAATGCGATACCACGATCAATGATAATGGAAGCTGGTTTCAAAACGGTCATGTCTGTATACATGGCTGCGTCCATTAACCAGAATGCTAATGTTTTATCACCGACTAACGCTTGATCATGAGATTCAGCATACGCCACTACTTTTTCACCATATCTTCTATTAGTTAGAGTGAATACAATATTACCCATATCCCACTCATCATCTGATTTTTCTTTCAACAATTTGATCCACATATCTGGTAATGCCATGGCTAATCTATAATCAAATCCGGCACCACCCATGTGACGTGGTAAACACAAAGTTGGATATCCCGAAACATCTTCTGCGATAGTGACAGCTGATTCAGGTAGCAACTCATGAACTAAGTCATTGGCTAACATTAAATATGCCAATGCTTCGTGATCTACGGCAGATCTTTCCTTGGATAAATATTCATCATAATCACCGCTGAAAGCACCACCAGCACCAACACCATGGTGTAAATAAAGCATGGATGTGACACCATCAAATCTGAAACCATCAAATTGGTATATGTCGATATAGAAGGCTAAATTGGCAAGTAAGAAGCGTTGGACTTCAAAATGTCCGTAGTTGAAAAGACGTGAATCCCATAATGGATGTTCACCACGACCAGAGGATAGAGAATGGAAATATTGGTGGTCAGAACCATCGAACATATTTAAACCATCCTCAACGTTTTTAGAGGCATGGGAATGGACTACGTCTAATAATACTAATAAGCCCATACCATGAGCAGTGTCAACTAATTCTTTTAAATCTTCTGGCGTACCATATCTGGAAGAGACCGCGAAGAAATTGGTAACTTGATAACCGAAGGACGCATAATAGGCATGTTCCATAATTGCCATTAACTGAATGGCGTCATAACCCAAATATTTGATCCTTGGTAAAACATTTTGAGTAAATTCTTTATATGTAGCAATTTTAGGTTCTGGAGAAGAGATACCAATATGAGCTTCATAAATACGCAGGGAGTCTTTATTTTCTTTGAAAACAGGTCTTTCATTCTTGAATTGGTAGGCGTTTTCAGGGTTCCAAAACCTTGCTTCGTATGCTGGGCCATATTTCTTTGAATCCTCTTTGGAGGGTTGAGTGGCTCTGGTGATCCAAGCGGGCAATCTGAAAATCTTAGAACCGTCTTTTAGTTGGAACATAACTTTAATTCTTGAATCATGTGGGATAGCAAAAGAACCATCTTCGTTTGGAGGTAAAAGGATAGAGAAGTTACCGAATTGATCTTTATCTTTCAATTCGTGAGAAGTCTGATTCCAGTTATTGAAATCACCTACTAAGAATGCTTTCTCTGCGTTGGGAGCCCATTCTTTGTAAGTAATTTCCTTTGTGGTTGGATTAGCATGTAAACCATATGATTTATATGAATCACGGGCAAATTTAGATAAGGACTGTTCTTTGCCGTTTGGAGTGGCATGTTTAATGTCATATAAATATTTATCGGCAAGATATCTTCTCTCAGACAATACCTGAGCGTATGGTTTCAACCATGGATCGAATTCGACACATTCTTTGACATTTTCAGGAATCGTATACATTTTGAATGTTTTGCTGTAGTTAGAGAAAAAAAAAAGTTGAGGATCAGGTAAGATATTATTCGGTTAGCTTTTCAGATTGTTGGTGCTATTAAGGGAGGATTGGAAGAAATGATGGATTAGTGAACAAACAATGTATAGGGAGATATTCTAACAATATATTAGTACTTATATATATATGTACAAAAATATGTTTGACATATCGATTAATAAGTTAATATATATATATATATATATATATATTTATATATTTATGCATTTATACAATTCGGATTCCTCGAGACTACAAAAGTTTTCGATAAACGTCAATTGTTTTTCGATTAAAACAAAATAAGATAAAATGAAAATAGAAGGAGGGGAATATACTACATAATATAATAAGAGATATTACAATAGTACATATAATGTTATAAATATAATGTTGTCTTATTTTTTCTTGTGTTTTTCTGCCCCCCTTAATTTTTTTATTCTTTTGTTTTTTTTTTTGTTTGATTGTGCCGTTGTAATTGTTATTGTTGTTATTGTTGTTGTGGGATTTTTTTATTGAGTTTATCTGCCTTTGGCTCGGGTATTCTTCTGCCAACCCTAGAAAAAATGAATAAGAAAGACATTTCAAAATTTGCACCAGTAATAAGAATGTTTTATAACCCTAACATATCTACCGAGTTTTAAAGTGTATCTTAAAGGTTTTCATTTTTTTGTTTGGGTTTTTTTTCTTCTCAAAGTTACCACAAACAACTAAACCCTTGAAAAATATGTTGAGACTTCCAGCATGTGAAAGTGGAAAAGAAACGTCACTCCTTGCTAACCCTACATTACTTCATCTTCTTTTTTCTCCTTCCTATTTTCCTCTCTCCTCCCCTCCCTTCTTTTCCTTTCTCCTTATATTCTCCACCTCTCCTTTTTTCTTTTGTTTGTTTGTTTGTTTACAGGAATACACACATACGGTTCTCGGTTATCTTTGCGTTATAATGTTTATGAGTGTTTGAATTTGGTAATTAAAACTATCTTTGAATTTTGACACACTCTGTTGTTTCATTCTTTTTCTCTTTTTTCTTTTTTTTTTTATTTTTGTAGTTTTGGAAGGAGAATGGTTATTGTTGCTATTATAATAAACTTTGTTGACTGGAAAAATGATGGTTAATTGACATTATTTTCGTGATAATTTTTTGTTGGACAGGGCTAATTGTTTTTTTCTCTCTGTGACCTAAAAAAAGGGGCATCACTCCGTACATGATATATACAAAATATATATATATATATTACTCAATTTTAGATTTAAACCTCAATTTATTCGTGAATGTACAAATATTTCGCTACGTTAATGCATACATACATGTATATTTATGTTAATATTTGTGGGTTACGTGGGTAATATATGAAGGAAGAGAGTGAAAGGGGTGAGGTCGGAGTTTTTTTCATTTTGTATATGGTGGTTATTAGAATAATATTTGTATATGATTGTTGGATTATTGACAGCTCAATCGAATCTTATAGTCACATAAGAATATAAGTATACAAGGGGAATACAGAAATGTATATCTATATGGGAGGGATAATTGAATCTGTAAAACAAAAAGGAAAAAAAGAAAAGAAAAGAAAAAGAAAAGTGTATTCATTTTATTTTTAAAGTTCACATGTTTTTTTTCCTTCTTCTTTTATTCTTATGTGTCTTATCTTCTTCTTTTTTTTTTCGTTTGAAAATATATTTATTTTCATATTATTTTCCATTAAATAGTTTCTTCCTCATCTGATGATAAGTCACTTAAATCACTTAATGATCCATCGTCATCTTCTTCATCAGAAAGACTTTCAATATCACTCAACTCTTCACTCAATTCTCCATTACTACCAGTTCGTAACTCATCTTCTTGATTTTCATTATCATTGCTGCTATTATCTCCAAATTGTGCGTCATATTTTTCTTCTGTGGCATATTTGGATATATACTCTTTTATTTTCTCTTCGTATAACTTTTTATCTCTTAGTTGTAAAGTGGCAGCTTCATTATTTAATGGATCACTACTATTTGGTTCTTTCAATAAACCAGGTATCATCCATTCAACAATATTAATCAGATCATACAATGGAGACCAGGTACTATTTATAACATCTAAGCAGATGGACCCAGATGCAATGTCTATATTTGGATGGAATATTTTATTCACAAACCCAATACTTGGTGATTTGTACGGATAATTGTCAGGCAACTCCACATGTAATCTCCACACACCATTTTCATATGGTGTGTCCTTTGGTCCACAGAACTTTATGTGAAACTCTTGCATGTTGTCATTAACCAATTCAACTTCATGGTCACTCATTAATAATTTCATCACATCAGTTTCAATACGTCTTTTTGAATTATTACTCATTTTTTTTTTATAACTAACTTTCTTTGTTTACGTGGGTGTGTATTTTGTGTGAAAAATCCTTATAATTATTATACAAGAGAGCAACGTTTAAGTTTAAGTAAATAGGTATAATTATTTTTCTTCATTACTACTTCAATGCCTAATACTGGAAATTCTTTTTATCCTTTTATGAATCAATATTCTCGGTGCAAAAAGTAAGCCTTTTTTCTCTTTTTTTCTGCCGTCCCCACTGTCCTTTTCTTTTTTTCCCTCTCCCCCCCCTTATTTTTCTTTTTTTCTTTTTTTTTTTTTTGCAGCTTCATTCTATCGTACCTTCATTAATGGAAAACAGAGAGAACAAAAAGAAAAAAAAAAAGAAAAAAAGAATGCAACACTGTGAGCAGAATATTGCATTCTATGCATCCGAATCCCAAACGTCAAAGACCAATCTCCAGAGCTATCTATATGCATTACACCTTTAGATGAATGTGTATTGTTGTTGTTATCGTACTAAATACTGTTTGTGTTTCTTCGGTAAAACTATCTTTTTTATTTTTATCATGTTGACGTGAGACCTTAGTAACATTAACGTTATGAAATTTTATTATCAAATTAACGCTATGAAGCGATAGTAAACTTATGAATGCATTAAGATTATATTAAAAGAGTTTGGTTTATTTATAAAGTAATTTTAGTGGTATTATAACTTTAATTAACATCACCTGACTTTTTTTTTCTATCTTATATAATATATAGAAGTTATAATATACAGTGCAAATCATTTTATACTTGAGGTCTTCTTTGATATATATATTTTTTGTGATTTTTTTAGTCTTCTAGAGCAATGAATTTAGTGTATCAAATATCTCTTTATTCATATTTTAATGTTTTTTTTTCTTTCTGTGTCAGTTACCAATACTAATTTTAATGCCCACATATAAAAAGTATAAAAAATATAATAGATTATTCAAATATTTATTTATTTATTTATTTATTTATTAAATTGTTGTGTGTCTTGTCATTAATTAAGATTAATTTCCTTATATATTGAATTTTTTTAAAGTGGCTTCATTCTTATGAGAGTAGTTTTTTTATTTTGTTTATTTTTTAAACATATCAAGTTTTCATAAAGGTATTTACCATCTGTTAAAAAATAAGTACTTTTAACAATTTTAATATCCTTTTTTTTATACTCTATAAAGAGTTATTTTAAACAATATATTAAAACTATAAAATTTCATTAATCCTAAACTAGTAAATCAACTACATTATTATTATTATTATTATTATTATTATTATTATTATTATTATTAGATTTTACTTGAGAAATACTAATAGGTGTGTTAATGCTAATAATTATTTTTGGCACTCTTCGACAATAATAAAAAATTTATTAAATAAATTCCTCTAATAATTTATTAACAACGTTAATCTGACAACCAATTGAATATATTCATAATCTAGACCCAGATTTTTAACTATTTTAAGTCCTGTTCCTTAGCATTCAACATTAGTCAAAGACCATATAGTTGAAATTTTCCGATTATGACTTCTTAGATCATCAGCCTTTTTTATTTATTTATTCACATAATACCTATACTACATAAAATAGAAAGTCTTTAGCTCTCAGAATATGCTTACAAACACCCAACAGTCTTCTCTTTATATCTTTGTAATTTACTAGTATAGTATATTATTGAACCCGTGGAGAAAAAGAGAATGGCATCAGCTTTTTCCTTCCCTTTTTCTTTTTAATCAAAAATTCTTTACTAAAACTAATGAGAACCATACATAACCATCTACAATGATCATTAAAAATGTATATCATATCTTAACTTCACTTATATTTACTATACATACAGTGCTGCCAGTTTCATAGTTCTTAATCCACCAAAATATAGTTGATATATATAAAGACTTGCCAATATAAATATTAATAACAAACAAAAAAATAATACAACTCAAAGAATGTAAAATAAGGTAAGACAAAATGAAAAAAAGAAGACAAAGCGTAATCACAAAAAGTTACTACAAAAAAAAACAACTAATTAGACAATAACTATCTCTAATCAATTCAATTTCTATGACCTCCTTACATTCTTTGTATTCAACTCTAATAAGTTTAAAATTACAACACATACAATATATAAACATAAATTGTTAGTATAGATGAAATAGTTGTGAAAACAAATGGTGCATTACCTAATGACACTGTAATTATTTTCACATAATACCCAAATCTATTCAAGTATGTCTGTTGTCTACCAATAAGATTGTTGACAAAATTCACAAAATCATTGGCACTATTATTATAGTCAGCATTGCAACTATTGGTAAAAAATGAACTTGAGTGGATGAAATATATCACTAATAATTTCGCTAAATTATAAACCATTTGATCAACAGATAAATCAAAGACTTCACGAGCAAAATTGAAATAATAACCAATCAGAATTGGAATCCCAACGTAACTAATTAACCACATTAAACAAATAATCAAAATCTCCGTATATTCCAATTGTGGGGTAAAATCCATTGTCAAATGTTCTTTTACATTCAGTTCATGTCCATTTTGACAATCTCTTTTAACCACCTTTTGTATACCATAAAGGAGAGACATGAATTCCACAAGAGCAAAGATTCTATATACTGTTTCTAGATTGGACAAATATAATTGAATATTTTCATTATATTCTGAAGTCTTTTGAACAATATCTGTAAAATATTCATGGAGATTAAATTTGAAACTTCTTACAGTCTCATCTGATTTTTCATCACCAAAGAACAAATTGTTAATATAATTTTTTTGAACGTAGGGAGGTTTATTTAAATTTTGTTCGTGTTTAATTTCCTTGTTCTCATTATCCAAAATATCCTTCAATTCTGACTTTTCAAAAGATTTATTATCATGTATATTTTTTAAAGATGATAAAAACTCAACATTTTCATTTTCATTTTCATTTTGGTTTTCATTTTCATATTCATCACTCTCCTGACCACTTGTATTTTCTACTTTAGGTCTTAGTCGTAACCTACTTCTTTCAGAATCTGAATCATAATCATCATCTCGAAAGGAACTATAATATTGCGATAATTCTGGATACTCTAACGTATCTAATGGAGAATCGAGAGAGTCCAAATATGTTTCTAAAATTTTTATAACATCGTCTTTTTTAGCACTGGTAGCAATATATATATTTAATTTATCTGCTAAATCTAATAAATCGATCTTTCTCCAACGTTCAAATGAATATTTCTTTTTAGATGCAGCCATTTCCCCCTCACCTCTTTTTTTTATTTTTTTCAAATTTTTCTTTAAATATTCTCAATAAAAAATATTAAACCTAATAAAATGAATAGCTATATATGCAATAATATTATGTAAAATTAGGATAATCTGCTTATTACCCACCTACTTAACTACAAATAAGCAACCATTGGAGACGTTGCTGACCGAAAATAAAATAAAGTAAATCTCTTTTTGGTTTGATCATTTTAACTGTTTATCTTTTTCTTATATAAATGTCACCAAGAAAGGAACATATTATTTCAAAGAACAGCTTGTCGTATTCCATGATAGAAAGGAGTGTGCCTAAGAAAACCAACAAAAAAAAAAAACAGGCGTGTGATGAAAAATAACAAACATCAGGGAAAATTGGATTTAGGGTTGAAAAGAAATAGAATGTAATTTATTCATTAGATAAACCATTTATCATTTAATAACAGTACTGAGCATCTTTGGGATTTTTATGGAGCTGTATTCTAATATTCTAAAATACTTAAGATAATACGTACACTATGTATGAAATAAGCCTCTCCTAAGAGTAAGACTGGAAATTGGGGGACTCCAATTTCAATAATATATCTTTGAAACATACACACACATATGCATACACAATTCATTCTAGTGCTCGTCTCATGAATTGAACAGTATCCTCCAGTTCAGTTTGAACTTGACGAGCCATCTGCCATGTAAGACTACCTGTACGGCTACTCATCATTCCATCACAGACGCTCTTTTGTAGTATCAATTGTAAATGATGCACACTTGCTGGTGTTGTACTCTTAATCTTTTCCAATTCCAACAAATTATACACTATCTTATTTGATAGTTGTGGATCTAAATTCTGGTACAATTTATCCAAAATCTTTGTTTTTGATTGTAATTTATTCAATACGGTGTCTCTATATAATTGTAACAGTTTTTCTCTCTTTGGATCCTTATTTGTTACCGTGCCATTCGTTGTGGTGGAGGCAGTAGTAGTAGTAGTAGCAGATGGTGGTGTAGGAGTTGTATTTCTTACGTTTATATTAGACTTAGTAGTGGATGATACCATTGGTGTTGGAGTGAGAAATGATGGTGTAGACTTTACTGGTGATTCATTAACCACTGTACTTGTAGACCCATTTGGTGCATTGATTCTATTAGATACAACAGATGTCATTTTTGATGATAATGGTGTTGCTGTTGTAGTTTTTGTGGTTTTTGTTGTTTGAGTACCTTGTAACATATTTTCACCTCCTGTTATAACTACATTACCATTATTGTCATCAATACCGTTACTATTTTGTGTATTAGAAGGAATCATACCTAATAGCTGATTCTCATATTCATTAATCAACCGTATTTGGTCCTCCTTAAACGTATTATATTTAACTATTATTAAATTCTTTAGTTCTTTAATCTTTAAATTATGAAAACTTAATTGGCCGTCGATCAAAATGGTTCTCTGTAATGGAAATAGATCTCTAATTATACTCAATATATCCTTAATTGTTAACTTTGCTTCATTGTTCATATCCATTAATTTATTAACTAGTAAACTATTTTGAATTTCATTAGTGATCTTTACTAAAGATAATTTAATGTTACTGCTGATAACCTTATTTTCAATCATACTATTATAAAAATATAAATTATCTGTCATATCAGGATTTGTAGGACTTCGTCTGGGATTATTGTCAGTACTATTATTACCGTTATTAATTTTACTATTATTACCGTTATTAATTTTACTATTATTACCGTTATTAATTTTACTATTATTTTGATTATTATTAATTATGGAATTATTATCATTATTACTATTATCATTGTTATAACCATTTATGGTATTATCCTTGGTAGTATGTGGTCCATCACCATTAGTACTAATACTGTTACTATCTTTTATATCTATATCTTGAATTTGTGGTATAATCAAAGCGTAAATTACTTGTAATACAATTAGTTCCTTCACTATCGGATTCATCATTTCATTGAACTATTTGTTATCATTTGTTCTATTATTGTAACCTTGCACACCACTAGATAATTCTTCACTCTATTTCATAAAACTCTGTCTCTTTATATATCTTTCTTTGTATCTCTATTTTCAACTTGACCAATGTAGATATTAATATTCAAAGATTCAAATATTTTTTTTTATTTTACTAAATACTAAAAGTTGAAATATATTAACCTTTCTGAGCTTCTATTCTTACAGTTAATAAGAATTCTTCCTCAAATTCATTCTTAACACTAAAAATATTAACACTACCTAATAACATTGACTAAGTTTTCTTTTTTTGATTATAACTGTGAAGATAAATTTTAAAGTTAACACTGTTTATTTCTCTCTTCTCCCAACCAATAAAAGATACAACAAAGGGATTTATAAAGCTTTACATACAAACATAAACATATAAATATTTATCCAGATTACTACTACTACATAAACATACAGATCTGCATTACAAAAGATACGTTATTCAATCTATAATGAGTCTAGATACATTACCTAAAAACTTACCTATTCATCCTAAAGCAGCAAGATATTTACATGATGTAACATTGAATGACTACAGTAAGTATCTTAAACAATGTCAAACAGAATTAAATTCGACTTTGAATCAGATTATCGACACAACTTTATTCCTTGATGATGATTTACCGAGTGCTTTATTACAAAGTTTAGAGGATGCAAACAACAATTTACAAGATCAATATTGTCAATGGAAAATTAGTCAAAACACGTTACAAGAAGCGAAAAACCAATATAGAAATGATTCAGATAAATACGAGAGAATAACAGAGTTAGCTGATTGGCAAAATTATGTTAATCCCAAAAACACATTAAAGGGTCCAAAAAGTTTACTGGATTATTATAAGGAAACTTTAGATAAGAATCAGTCATCCACAACACTATCAACAACAAAGTTGGATGAAAAGGATAAGACCGCAACTTTGCTTAAAATATTACCACAAGTATGGAAAGATCCAACTGCAGTGATCAGAGATGATAAATCAACTAATGAGGAAGAGGACGATATAAAAATCGAAGGTGGTTCTATTGAATTAATATGTCCAATCACTTGTAAACCCTTTGAGATACCGATGATATCTAAGAAATGTGGACATACTTTTGATAAACAGGGGATTATAACTTATCTTGGTGGTCCACATAGTAGAGCAAGTAAAGATTGTCCGCAAACTGGTTGTAGTAAATCTGTCTCAATTAGTGATTTTGAAATAGATGAAGTTATGAAATTAAGATGTCAAATTGCTATGTCATTAAAGAGAAAACAAAAGACTAATTCCGATTCTAATTCAATTGATATAATTTGATTTCATAAGATATATACATATATATATATCGATACAGACATATGTTCGGACACACACGCACGCACACACACATATATATACATATATACACAGGGACGACCATATATCTTTTAATGTAGAAGCATCTTTAGATACGTACAATCTCTTGTGAATATATATTAATTAAAAATTTAGGGAAAAAAAAAAAAAGAACAAGAAAAGAAATATAAAAAAGAGAAATTTGTATATAAGAATATACAGTTTTAACAAAAAATTGGGTTTTTCCTACTGAATGAAATATATTTTCCTCAGTGAAAACACTCATAGCAACCAAGTACTGCATATGATACAATTAATATCCAAACTTCAATAAAGGATTTTACTGCTACATTTTTGATTTTAAATTAACGTCCCGCCCCTCTGTGCCCCTTCCTCAATCTTATACTTATTTTTAAAAAAATGAATACACCAGTAGAAACCAATCAGATTGTGACTCAGTTTATTAATACATTAAAATACCTAGAAATTGATACTGTATTTGGGATTGTTGGGATCCCAATAGTAACGTTAGCCAATGATATGATAAAAAATGGTATCAAATTTGTATCCTTTAGAAACGAACAAGCTGCTTCATATGCAGCCTCTGCTTATGGATATTTGACTGGAAAACCAGGGATATTACTAACAGTGGGTGGACCAGGATTAATACATGCAATGTCTGGTATATATAATTCAATTAATAATAGGTGGCCCATGATCGTAATATCAGGGAGCAACGGTAATTCCAATGATCAGTACAAGGGTGCATTTCAAGAATTGGACCAAATCTCGTTATTAAATAAATATGTTAAATTCTGTGGAAGGTTAAATCCAGAGAATATCCAACAACTTCTATTCCAGTGTTATAATTTGTCTATCCAAGGTACTTTGGGTGTCACATACCTTGATTTTCCTGGTAACTTGATTGAAGATCTATCAATAGGATCCAATGATCTTAGAAGCAATCAACGGTTACAGACAAATTTACCACCTATTCCCAAGAGAATTAAATATTGTCCTGATCCGCATATTGTTAAGAATGTATGTAAATTATTATTAGAACATAGAGACAAAGAGATATTGGTGGTCGTAGGGAAAGGTAGTCAACCTGCGTTTAAGGAAATGAACCAATTCATTAATATATTCCAGTTACCCTTCTTACCTACACCGATGGGGAAAGGTGTGGTATCTGATCTGAACCCGTTAAATGTATCTAGTGCAAGGTCGTTAGTGATGAAAAGAGCAACATTAGTGCTTGTGTTTGGAGCAAGATTGAATTGGATATTACACTACGGAGAATCACCTAGATGGAATTCTGATGCAATTTTTGTCCAATGTGATCATACACCGGAGACTCTAGGCCATAACAATATAGCAGGATTGCAGTATTCATTGTGCGGTGATATTAATTTAACTTTGAAAGAATTGATCTTTGAACTTACAAGATTAAATTTCAAGTACCATGGGATAAAAAAAGAGATTAAAGACAAAATCAAGTCAAATGAACAAAGATTGACAGATTTGGAGGTCAGCGCGTGTAGAGCATTATATAATGCTGAGGGAAAAATGGAAATGAATTATCATTCAGTTTATAGGACAATTAGAGAGTTAATGGACTTGACCAACACTTTTTTGGTCACCGAGGGAGCTAATACAATGGATAAAGCTAGAATCTCATTCCCATGCCTAAAACCCAAATCGCGACTTGATGCAGGAACCAACGCCACAATGGGTGTGGGACTTGGATATTCGATTGCAGCCAAGCTGTATTCCAAAGAGAAGGATGTGGTATTAATACAAGGTGATTCAGCATTTGGGTTTTCCGGAATGGAATTAGAGACTATAACTAGATCAAAATTGGGTATTGTGATAGTGATAATGAATAATTCAGGGATATACCATGGTTGTGGTTCTGAAAGTGCTACCAAACTATCTGAACATTGTAGATATGATCTTGTAGCAAAGGGATTAGGTTCAAAGGGTTATTTGATAACCACCCTAGATGAATTGAAGGTTGGTTTTAGAAAAGCTTTGGTGGACTCACGAACCAAAAGGGTTACTACATTATTAAATGTGATAATTTCCCATGGTAATAATAAGACTGTTAGATTTGCATGGCAAAACAAACCTAATGCTAAATTGTGATGAAGAAGAAGTAACAAAAAATAAAAAAGTTAGGAAAGTCAAGAAAAAAAAAAAAAAGAAAGTAAGCGACATACTATATACTAATATTATGTAAATTCTATTTATACATCTTATATATATGAAATATACAGTAAACCAAAAAACAATTTTCTTCTCCCTTTCTATTCTATAAATTTAAGCAAAACAAACATCACCCCTGCGAGTATCTTTATAATGACGCACGGTGTTATTGGATGTCTGAGAGAACGCGTCAAGGGTTCGAACGGCAGGCGATGACAAGAAAGGAAAAACGTGCAGTCGTTGTTATTTCAGGAAACAATGGCAGCGTCTACGATTTAGAGACCTGTTTGCAGAATTAGAATCCTCGTTTTCCGCTTTCAGGTCTTGCTGAAGACCAGCAGCTTCCATGGGCCTGCGCATTGCTGTTCGTAGGGCTACGACTGCTTGTACATGTGCGTGTGTATGTGCTAGAGATGCAGACTGGTTTTTGGGAAACGGAATGTGATTCAACGAGATGAAAGGATGAAGTGGAACAGGGGGGCTGAAAAAACCCAGTCTCACGTGTCCCCTTCTCTTTCCTCGCAGCAGGTGGGAAATTCGGTGAAACGCAGAGGACCTGGAACCTGGGTGGGAGGAGGAAATAGGGTGTGAAATTTGTTCGCGAGTTTTGCTCCCTTCCGTTCTTCTCCCCCTGAGTTTCACGCAACACCCCGCCGTGACGATGTTTGCGTTTACGCCTGCGTCTACGGCAAGGTTACCCTGTGAGGGGGACTCGGGGAACCGAGTCTAGCGTTGTTATAAGAAATCAACCCTTTTGTTGGGCTCCAGGGTTTGGAATCGGGGGGGGGAGGGAAGGACAGGAAACCGCGCAGGTGTCCTTCTTTTCCTTCTCTCTACGTTCTGGATTCTGATGGGAATGACAACGGTCGGTCCATTTGACTTGCCATCTACGGTTGTTGCTATCCGTCAATGGTTGAAGGTCTGTTGAGTGCAATCGTAGAGCAAATGATTCAATTTGAACCCGATACCGATTACTGCCGTTGTTTCCTCTTCCTTTTTATGTGAGGTTCTCTTCTCTGTCCTTCACATACATGCCTTTTTTTCTCTTGCTCCTTTTCCTTCTTCTCTTTATATTAATACTATCCCTGGCCTTGTATATACATAACAATACACATATATACATATATACATCTGTACTTGGAAAGTTTCTATCATTGTTTTCTTTATCCAAAAAATTAGGAAGTTATTATTTACATGTATTATTGCTAACTATATATAGAGGTATACAGATCCATTCATTTTCTTACACGCACACTTATGTATATTTATAAATATATACATGTACATACATATACATACATATACATACATATATATATATATACGTATGCACATGTAGAATATGATGTCAAATGATATATATTTGTAACACACCCTCTCTCAACCTTAACGACCCAAACCTTGGCCTAATGCTGCATTCTGTTCTTGAAACCTTTGCCCCACACGTTCGCTATGCTTCAAAAACTTTTCAGAACATCTCATAATACAAGTTTGCTCTTTATTAGTCAACTTAGATGAAGTGAAGTCATTGACACAATCCATAAAACATCTTTCTACCAAATTAGAATAAAGACGCATGAAATCTTTCATTTGTTTTTGTTCTACTAATTTTTGGAATTCTTGTTGTTCTTTTGCATTTAAGGCATCCATGATAATAATAATATTTATATTTATATTTATACTTGTATTTATAATTGAGTCTTCTTTGTTTCTGTTTAATACAACAACAGTATCAACATGCAATTCCTTCCACCTTTAACTTGATGAAATTGGAATTTTATTAGTTGTAATCGATAATAATAACAACAGTGTACACACTACCCTTCTCTCCATTTCTCTTAACTTCTCTTTATTCTTTAAATTTCCCTCTTGGTCTTCTAAATATCGATCCTTCTTTTTTCTTTTCTTTTCTTTTCTAAGTAAAATAGAACACTAAAATATCACTTTCTACTAAATGTAAAAAACATTCTAAAATGATATTTATCCAATTCACACAAATTACCAATATCTATTACCTTTCATGTAAATTTGGTACGCAAGCCATCACTAAATATACCCTTTAACATCTCTTCAAAACACCTACAACTTATTACTATTCTACTCCCATTTCAATCCTCTCTATTATATACATCCTACACAAATCCACATATACAACGAGAAACAATTATAAAAAAAATAACTATGACTTTCCTTCTTATACCTTCAAAATAATCATTACTATATACTCATATTTTACTAATCTAATTCTTATCACATCTCTTCAAGTATGCTTTCCATCCTGCCTTTCTATAACGTTGGCTTTCAACTGTTGGATTTCTACCCTTACCAAATAAACCTCTACCGACAATAATAATATCCGAACCAGTGGACACAACATCGTCCACTGTTCTATACTGTTGTCCTAAAGCATCGCCAGTGTCATCCAAACCAACACCCGGTGTCATAATTAACCAATCAAAACCTTCCTCTCTACCACCCATATCTCTTTGTGCAATAAATCCAAAAACAAATTCTTTCTCACTCTTGGCAATCTCCACAGTGCCTTTTGTATATTCCCCATGTGCTAAAGATCCCTTCGAAGATAGTTCAGCAAGCATCAATAAACCACGAGGTTCATCTGTGTTTTCCTTTGCCGCCTCCTTCAAACCTTTAACAATACCTTCACCTGTGACACCGTGTGCATTGGTAATATCGGCCCATTGAACAATTTTGTAGACACCTGAAGAATATTGTAATTTCACTGTGTTACCAATATCAGCAAACTTTCTATCTTCAAAAATCAAGAAATTATACTTATCAGCTAATTGCTTCAATGGCTTAATTGTGCCTTCCATACTGAAATCATCTAAGATATCCACATGTGTCTTCAAAAGACAAATATCTGGACCAACTTGTTCTACAATAGATAATAGTTCTGAAGTGGTACGGACATCTAAGGATGCACACAGATTGGTCTTCTTTATAGCCATGATTTCTAACAACCTTTTGGCAACTGGACTTGGATGTTTGGCTGCTCTCTCTTCATATGTTAAACTAGACATCTTTTTTGTCTCCCTCTTTTTTTTATTTTATATTGTCTTATTTGATGTTATCGTAATATGATATTATTGCACGATAATTGGCGATATGTACTATCTCAATAGGTAAACGAACAAGCAAAAGAAAACAAACTAGAACAAGTTTGATTTTTTTTATCGAGTGCCTTCTTTAATAGTAATAATTCGTTTCAAGAGATTATGAATAAAACAAATAGTACACAGATTTCAAGGATTCCCCCTTTTTGGTTGGCTCCCTTCTAATTTCATCTACTCTTATATTTTCGATTTTTTCGTCCTCTTTTGTCCCTCTTTGCTCGAATGATCTTCTCTTTCTTCCTAGAAAATATTTCAAAGTTTCAATTTTTTTTTTTTCCAATTCTTCGATTTATATTGTCTCTCTCATTGTTTTCATAAACACAAAAATAATTATTAGAAAAAAAAATTCGGAACTCTCCGAAAGTTTTATTTTATTCAATACAACTATATTAATTGTAAATATAAAAGGTTTCAATGTTCAGAAAAAAATTAAAAAAAAGGAATACTCCAAGGGACAGCTCCATCTTCTTCTCCTAACCCTACTCTTTACGCTATAGCATACTTATTAGTTATTACTTAATATTTTAATTGATGATTATCTATGAAGACTTGATTATATATATATATACATATATATAGATAAATATAATTGGTTAACAAAATTAAAAAGAAAAAAAAAAGCTTTATTCTTGGTTCATATTTCTAGCCTCATCTGCTTGTTCCTTTGCCTTTTCGTTTTCATCATCCTCTTCTTTCAACATCGAGATCGAATTTAATTGTTTCATAGTTGTAGCACCATTCTTTTCTATTCTTTTCTTTTTTAGGATTAATTCTTGTAGTTGAGTTTCAATCTTTGGATTGTCCACATATCCGTTAAATACATTTAATATGTATACAAATGTTTCGTTCGTAACTGTACCCTTTTCCAAATGATATAAGTATGCCTTACTAATTACAGATAATAGAGTAGTAATTGGCACTTCAAGGGCTCCATCATCACCAATATTATTAATTACATCAGTTTCCTTTTTTTGATCATTTGTTTTCATATTAATAATACTTACAATACCAATGTTAATGATGTCTTCAAATTTAATCAATTCCCCGCCTATATTTGAATCAGAATTTAATTTTGGCTTACTCAATTGAATTCTTTCCGTTAATGAACTCTCCAAACTAGATACTGCATACGATCTAATTTGTTCGCAGGGATTCATACACTGATGTACTAATGCTTGAATAATTGCCACCATCTCATTTTTAGATAAATTCCTATTCTCGATTAATGTGGCAGTCATATTAATAGATTTTAAAGATATTTCAACTATGTTCTGATATGGATTATTGCTACTCACTTTATGTCCACTCTCCACTGATTTATTATATTCTAATTCCCATCTACTTCCAACTGCTCCTATCGAGGATATTTCGTCAAGTAAACCTAAAACAAACATAAATACATCATTTTGAGAGATAATAGAATTCTTGTTAGCTTCAAAAAGATCCTTGACATAATTATAAGTTGTTTTAGTATGTATTGGCATCGAAGCTAACCATCTTAAAAATCTCCAAAAATATTCATCTTTAAGAATATGTTGCCTGTAATTTGCAATATCAGTCAAAGATAACACTCTTCTTATTAATTCTTCACCTTGTTTTGTGCTAAAATATTTTTCATTAAATATCTCAGGCATACCTAACAACTGATCTTTAATTAATGTTGAAATCCTATTTTCTTGACCATTAATAACTGAAATCAATAAAATTTCATACATGAGTAAACGACGAATAGTTCGCTTTGTTACACCACTCATCTTAATCATTATCCTTAGCTTATCTAATATTATATTACTTAATTCCTTTTCATCCTTACAGAATAATGTTAGAGCCACTATTAATTCAGTTATGAATAATAACTCCGCTTCAAAATATTTCAAATTATTCTCATCCTTCTTTTCATTTAAGGATTCCAATAAAGATTTTATAAACCCAGGCGTAATAATATTTTCATTTCCAACGATTGATGCAGCCACATTACTTTTATTTATATATTCTAAGGCCCTCTTTGAATAATCGACTTCTTCTTCAGTAGGTTCCTCATCACCTTTCAAATACGATGCAAAGGTAGATAACAAACCTCTATTCTCTATACTTTTATTAATAGATATATCTGGTTGTGGTTTTGGTAAATGGCCTAACTTTAATTTTTCTTGTAAATCTGTAAAAATGTCTGGGCTTAATAGTAAATTCTCAAATAATTGTTTCAAGATGCTAATGATATTATCCCATAATTCAGAGCTTATTATACTGCCATTACGTGTTCTCTGCAAAATTCTAAAGAACATCAAACAACATAATCGACTTTTTAAAGATTTACCTAACCTTACAGATAAATTACTAACTGGAATCTTTGTTTTTTCATCTACAGTTATTTCAACTAATGGGATATTATCTTCATAATTAAAGTAGGAATTATCATGTGCTTCTTTAATGTATGAATTTGGTCCAAGAACTGTAGTGAATTTGGCAATTGTATCTAAAATATTATTATACAATTTTTTGTTTTTGAAAAATTCTGCAACAAATGCACATTTGTCTAAACAAGTTAACACCCTACCAGCAACATGATCATCTGATGCTACAACAAAAATCTTAAGGAGTGTATTAACGATAGATGGTCCCACATGTTTAAATATTGTTCTATCAAATCCTAGTAAATCAATTGGTGAAAATTTATCAATGACATCGACATTATCCTTCTGAATTTTTGTCATAACAGTTGTAGATGCAATCAAATTGTTCCAAGCATCTTCAAACCATTTATCATTGCCATGATGTTCTTCTGGCATCACTATTTCTTTATCTCTAATGGAGCAATATATCTTATCTAAATACCAATGAGGGAAATCTTTGGAATTATAGCAACCCCTTAAATTACTTGAATATTCATCAAAAGACATATGCTCTTTAACTTGTGGATTATGAAGGTCAGTGTTTAACATAATAATGGAGTAGCTTAATACAAATACAGAATCTGAGTCAGGTATAACAGGATCATATTCTTCGTTATTTTCTTCTTTAATGTTTGCTTCGGTATTAGTAGTATCTAAGTTGGTTTCCTCTGCTCTGTTATCTATAATCTCATTTCCTCCTTTATTATCTTGGCTTTTTGCGTATGCAATAGAAAAAGCTTCAATAATTCTCTCAATTTGTTGTGATTCACCAGGAAGCCTAAACTTTGTTAGTAAAACCCTTATCGCTTCATCTACTCTTAACCCTCTAAAATTAAACAAATTAATAAATTCTTTTAACAATAAAGTCTTCTTTGGATCACATAATAATAACCCAATTGTTTTTTTATTCAAACGACCATTATTCTCAAATAAAAACTTGGCTATAGCATTATCTGTGTTGTTTTCAATAAATTTTTTTTCAATCAAAAGTGGAATACCTTTTTTTGGCTTTATATTAAATTCGTTTGCACAATTAATAAATTCATTTTTTCTTTCTCTCTGTCTCAAAACTTCATTTTGCTTAAGATCATTGGTAGATACTGATTCGGGAACCGATCGAATTCTAGCAAACATATCATCAATCAGTGACATCACACCTTCAAGACATATAGGTGGTACAATTTCAGTGGAAGTTATTGCAGCTTCTGGCAAAGATAATTTAGTCAACATTTTCAAGAATCCGAGAGCAAGGTCTGCCCTGTTCAGATCACAATCAAAACTGACAAACATTGAAATGAAAAATGATGATGATCTAAGCCAAAGAATAGAGATTTGTTCAATTAATAATTCCTTCTTGGCTGCCTCACTTGAATCTGGTATTTGATTAGTAAAGATACTCATACTCTTAGTAGTCTTGATATTACTATTACTATTACCGCTACCATTATTATTATTTTTGTTGCTGCTGCTACTTCCACTGGTGTTATCTTCTGTAATATCATGATTTCCCCCCAACATAATTGCAAAAATGCGAGATAAGGTCAATTCGATTTGCATTGGCAAATAATTCCCTAAAACAGCCACCAATGTAGTGAATAGTTGTAAAGTCGCCTGTAATAAGGATAGTTTCGAGTTCGTTTGAATAATGAATAAAATACTCTTAAATATTGGATCTGCTACTAATGAAAATAAACGGGGATACAAAGGAAGTTTATCACCTGCAAATTCAATTATAGTTGTTAAAAGTTGCAAGCTAAATATTTTTGTCGAATTGGTATGTTTTGTCTGGTTTTCTGGTAAAATAAGTGACAACAATAAAGTCAAGTATTGTCTTGCCACTGTTACACCATAATTTGATTCAAAAGTATGATTTCCCTCTATATTTGTATTGTCCTGTTTTGTACTCCTATCTAAGACAACCTGATCACTTTCAGTATTAGATAAATTTTCTATGTTAACTACATGAGATTCAGAATCTGAAAACTGGTTATTATTTTCTTTAATATCTGACATAGGGTCCTCTGCATCGCCCACGGAATTATTAATACTTTCCTGTTGTTGAAGAGTAAGTGACTCTATTGACTGCAATTCATTGGCTATACCTGTACCAATGACATCATCCTTCAAATTATCCTTTGAATAGCTTTCATCATTAATATATTGTTGCAATAAGTTAGCCGGTTCAGCTGTCCTTAATTTTCCAAATACTTTTAAAGTAATTGATATCATTGTAGATTCTGCAGCCTTTTTCAAAACATCAGCCCTTCTCTTATTACATGCTAAGGAAAGAGTAGTCTGAATAACATCATACATTATGGAATCAGAAAGACAATCACATATTTGAGAAGGTAAGTTTATTATTGAATTTAGTAACATTACAACTTTTAATAAGACTGAATCATCAGAAATTTGATCTGATGATTGAAATCTACAATGAGTCAATGCATTAATAAGGCCCCTGTAAGCATTAACATAATTTTTAGAATGTTGGTCTATAATGTTTAAATTTATAAATTTTTGTAAAGAATCCAAAGCCAATGATGTAATATAACCAGATATGGTGTTTGTACTAACCACTAAGAGGAAAGGTTGCAGTACTGTCAAAGAATCAACATCGTTTAAAGTGTCTAATTTATTTAACATTAACCTTAATTGGATAAAACCTAAGAGAAATGGATCATTATTTTTATGAGTAGAGAGAGAATTAAATTTATTCGTTGATAATTCGTCCTGATTATGAATGATATCTCCACCTCCAGCTAATAATGCAGTTATTCCAGTTTGAGAAGATAATTTACTATATTTTCTCATAGCAGATGACATGTTGATACATTCTCTAATAATAATAGTTACCGGATCAACCGAACTACTTTCCACTTGTCGCCCTATCATTTTTCCAAAAAAAAAGGTAAAAACTTACAAAAAATTTATCTGAATTCGACAATTATATTAAATTTTATTCTTACTGTATCTGTTTTGGTAAATAATTGACTCTTAATTTCTATCTTAAATGTAAATATATTATTTTATTGTTCTTTATTGTAAAAAAGAGATCTTTTAGTTTATGACGTGCTGTATGAATATAGCACTTATTTATGAGATATTTTCAAGATTTTTGCTCCGAAAACAGAATCCAATAACAAGAACAATGCTTGCAACCTTACTTTACTCCAACCGTTATCCCACCTAACCACCACCTATTATGGTTTATTTCTACCTTCAATACTTACTGTATTTATTTTTCTCACACATAATTTTTTTCGTATTTTTTATTTTTCAAATTTGCATCAAGATTTTTTGTATCGAGACATTAGGGTTAACTTTAAGGTCAAAACTAGGGTTGTAACTGAGATTTTATCACAAACATTTATGGTTTTATACCTAATTAACACCTGACAGTCAAAGATATTATAAAGGAACTTATTCTTTAATGTCAAAACCCATTATTTTATATTTCAATAATTTTTTCAGGAAAATTTATTCACAAAGGAGTCTATACATTAGATTAAATATAACGTCTTTTAAATTGTTAAACAAAACAACTATAAAACAATGTACTCCTTTTTATCATAAATAAATAACGTTAAACATAAAAAAATTCAACTAAACTATACAATTGAAACCCCTCAACCCAAAATACTATTTACAAAATTTAATAGTATGAAAAGATGAATCGCTTATGTATTTTTAAATACGTTTAAATGAGTGAACTTAATACCAGGGGTCCCTTCAATTAACAATAAGATAACTACTGGTTTGCCCATTTCAATAAATTAGTTTATTTCCACGATATTTATCATGGTAGAACTATCCTTTGGTAGTAAATTTATCTCTTGCCAGTAACAGTATTTTACACTAAAAACAAAAAAGCATAAATAAAAAAATAAATAAATAAGATACAGAAAAGCATTCCTTTAAATATTATTAGATCATATATATAAAATATAAAAAGAAACTATAAAATTTATATTTATTTCAATTTAACAAATTATTATTGATGGAATTTGGAGCCCTTAGCGTTCATGATAATGGTTGACATCATTAAGTTATAGATGCTTGTTGTATTTTATACTAAATTGTTGGAAAATGAGAGTTTATTACTGTGATTTCCATAAGAATTATTTTTAATTAGTTTTTCTGTATGTTATGTGGTGTACGGATGTACCATAATATCAGGAAGACATTTTATTTTTCATCAACAGTATTTTTCAGAGATTTGAAAAGGAATGAAAAACTTAAAAGAAAACTTGAAGAAAATAAAAGAATGTATAATGTATACGCTATATAATAAGTATATACATGTATTTAATACAAAACTAAACAAGCATCTATAACTTAATGATGTCTACCATTACTATGGATGCTAAGGGCTCCAAATTCCAACATATATAATTACTGCTGGAATGATATATTACCAGTTTGGGTAACATGTAAATATATCAAAGAGGAAAAATGTTTGTTTTACACATTCAATATTACGGAGATAAGATCAAACAGAATCAAAATAAATTAATATATTATGAAAAATTGCCAAAAGGTAAACATATATAAGTAGACGACTTTACTTATTAATTTTCCAATCTGGATGAATAATATATATACATTTTATCATATGTTTCTTTTATATTTATATAATTATTAATTCCCGATTAAGAGATCGAGGGAAAATTACTCTACATATTAACATAATAATAATACATAATAATAACATATAATATGATCACTGACGCTAAAGACATGTACTAATATTATTCATCTAAAGGAATTACAATATATGCTTATAAATAGGAATAATTAGATCTTTCTTAATTCTACTCTCTTAAAATATAATCCATCTTAAAAGCGTTCTTTTTTCAACTGTACCATAATACTAACATTCAGAAATAACTCTGTAGTAAGACTTTTTAACAAAATACCAATAACATGCTCATATTTTAACAATGTTGTGGAATAGAATAGTTATAACCATCAAGATTACATAAGATCCTGAATGAATCTAGAACTATTTATTGTCTTAATAAGTCATACACGTGCTACAACATTAGATGCTGCATAATAAAGAGATTAGATTACATAAGATTTTGGCAAATCTAGAATTTACCTATTGTTTTAATAAGTCCCACGTGTATTACTAATCACCATGATTAGAGAATTGGAGTGCAGTTCTAATCCAGTAGTGCACCTAAATTAATGTAATAAATTTTAGGGTGAATCAGTCAAGTCATTAATGTACTAATCTGAATAATCGATCGAGCTCCAGAAAACATATAAAAGGACAACGTTTTCAGGAGATAAAAGAACATCTTCCATAACCGTTTCTTGTAAATAATATATATATTATATATGAACAAAAAGAGAATAACAAGTTAAGTAACTTTGAATAAATATATTAGCTCGATATAAGCCGCTCAATATATAAGACCGTTTTAGTAATTATATTATCGCCTATAATTGATTACTGTCTCGATTACTTGAATGACTATTAATATTATTTGCGCTTCCCTGGAATACATAAAGAATTTCACCATACCATACTACAACAGGCAATGTTGTGGAATAGAATAGTTATAACCATCAAGATTACATAAGATCCTGAATGAATCTAGAACCAATTAGTGTATTAATAAGCCATACATGTGCTACAACATTAGATGCTGCATAATAAAAAGATTGGATTACATAAGATCTTGGCAAATCTAGAATTTACCTATTGTTTTATTAAGTCCCACGTGTATTACTAATCACCATGATTAGAGAATTGGGATGCAGTTCTAATCCAGTAGTGCACCTAAATTAATATAATAAATTTTAGGGTTTGAATCAGTCAAGTCATTAATGTAGTAATCTGAATAATCGATCGAGCTCCAGAAAACATATAAAAGGACAACGTTTTCAGGAGATAAAAGATCATCTTCCATAATCGTTTCTTGTAAATAATTTATATATTATGTATAAACAAAATAGAACAAGCAAGTAACAAGTCAAGTAACTTCGAATAAGTACATTAGCTCGATATAAGCCGCTTAATATATAAGACCGTTTTAGTAATTATACTATCGACTATAGTTGATTACTGTCTCGATTATTTGAATTACTATTAATATTATTTGCGCTTCCCTGGAATACACAAAGAACTTCACCACACCATACTACAACAACTGGTAGCGTTTATTTCATCATGTCCTCGAATAATTTAAATATGAACGAATTTTTAGACGCTATTGATGCATCTACGGCTACAGAACATCATACCGCCGCACCAACCACTACTCCTGCTCCAACTACTAACCTAACCGCTGACCCTACTTCTGCTCCTGCTCCAGTCCCATCCGATTCCAAATACTACAGTACTGCTCCAATGCGCTTCTCTGGTCGCTATGATTTATTTAAACTACCAGATTTCCTTGTTACTGTCGAAGCACAACTTTATGCTCGAAACCTCCAAACAGATGTGGATCGTATAGCTTTTTTGGCCGAAACTTAACTGGACCCGCTGCTCAATGGTATGTCCAATGGATCCGTAATCATGACCAACATTCCTATGAACAATTCCTTGTGGATTTTAAAAATAAGTTTATTGGTATGATCGACCCTCATGCCATCCTCAATGCGTTCCAACGCTTGAAGGAAGCTACCGTTGGCATTGACGCTTATAATCAAAAGTTTTCACAACTATTAGCTTTGATGCCTCCAAACATTTGGACTCCCAAGGGAGAATTACTTTTTTATTATCGCGGTCTTACTCCTGATACTGCCCGTATGGTAGCTCTAGCTCGCCCTACCACTGTTGATGCTGCTATGGAAGCTGCCAGTGAAACAGTTTCCATCACCAACCGTTCATTTCCTACCTTCACCACCTATGATATGGATGGAGACATCCATATGACCGCTGCTCTTAACCCAGTCCCTATGGACTCTACTACTGATCATCATCCTCAAGTTGCTGCTGTTTATCGTTCACACGGAAGAGGGGGCAGAAAGGGAAATCACAAATCTTCCCAAGCAAACAAACAACCAATTAAGCGTCCCTCTCGTCAATATTGTATTGATCATGGTTTATGTTTCTATTGTTACAAGCCATTACACCGCTACAGTGACTGCCCTAACCGTAAGGCGAGCAGTCCCAAATGAAAAACAATTCCACAACAACACCGTCACACTAGCTCCCATCGTGTCCGCTCCCCATCCACTCGTAGGCAACAGTTGCCAAATTAAAATGTTTATTAAAGAAAAACCTGTCAATGTTTTAGTGGATACTGGTTCCCCCACATCATTTATTAGAGCCGATATTGCTGACAACCTCAAGTTAACACGTTCTACCGCTCCGCCATTCCGTTTTAGAGGTGTTGTATCATCCGAATCGTCATACACTAACGAATCCACCGAAATTTTACTTGAACTCGATGACATAAAAATTAAAACACCCGTATACATAACTGATGCTATTACTTTTGAAATCATAATAGGACACCCGATTATATCATCTCACCCGCTGCTCCACAAGATATTAAATAACAAGAAACCGGTCCCTGAATACATTGTATCCGTACTTACCGAGAATGATACCGAAGAATTAGATGTTGAAAATGCTGCTGCTGTGTTTGCTATAAAGATTTCTGAAACAGATACAGATGATCGATTTGATAAACTACCTCGCTGGTTAAAAGAGAAATATTCTGCTACGGTCCGCGATGATTTACCACCTAAGAAATTCGCTGAACCTCCAAAGGTTGAACACGAGATCGAAATTAAGCCGGGTGCACGCCTGCCTAGAAGACAGCCATATCAGACGACACCAAAAATAGAACAAGAGATAAACCTGATCGTTGCCGACCTTCTCGAAAAGAAATTCATTGTACCCTCCAAGTCACCCTGTAGTTCACCAGTGGTTCTAGTTAAAAAGAAAGATGGTACATATCGTTTATGTGTGGACTACAGAGCTCTAAATACTGTGACAATCAAAGACCCGTTTCCATTACCTAGAATCGACAACCTATTGGCCAAGATTGGCTCTTCAACCATTTTTTCAACTTTGGACCTCCACTCAGGGTATCACCAAATACCTATGAAAATGGACGATCGTTTCAAAACCGCTTTTGTTACTCCTAATGGAAAGTATGAATATACCGTCATGCCGTTTGGTCTCGTTAATGCTCCAAGCACGTTTGCTCGTTATATGGCTGATTTATTTAGGGACTTACCATATGTCTGTGTTTACCTCGACGATATTTTAATTCACTCCCGTTCCGTTGATGAACATTGGAAACATATAGACATCGTATTGCAAAGGTTAACTCAAGAAGGATTAATTGTAAAAAAGAAAAAATGTAACTTTGCCGCTAAATCTGTTGAATTTTTGGGATACACTATCTCTGCTAATAAAATCCAACCGTTGATCTCGAAATGTGCAGCTATAGAACAATTTCCCACTCCCAGAACAATTAAAGAAGCTCAAAGATTTTTGGGTATGATAAACTATTATAGACGCTTTATACCCCGCTGCTCTCACATCCAACAACCGATTCAGGATTACATACATGGTAAAAGTAAGTGGTCGACGGATCAAGATGAGAGCTTTAACACATTAAAGTCACACCTAATCTCAAACCCAATATTAGTCTCCTTTAAACACGATGGTCATTACAGATTAACAACCGACGCTTCAAAGAATGGATTAGGTGCTGTACTCGAAGAAGTGAATGAGCAAGGAAAAATTCTCGGGGTCGTGGGTTATTTTTCAAAAACTTTACAAGGCGCTCAAAAAAATTACTCTGCTGGAGATCTTGAACTCCTAGCCATTGTCGAAGCCTTATCACATTTTAAATATATGCTTCATGGCATGCATTTTATATTGAGAACAGACCATATTAGTTTACTAACGGCACAAAAGAACAAAGAACCCTCTCGTAGAGTAATTAAATGGTTAAATGAATTAGCCGAATATGATTTTAAACTAGAATACTTAGCAGGTCCAAAGAATGTAGTAGCTGATGCTATTTCCAGAGCAGATTACAATATTGCTGCTATTGAAGATGCTGCCGTCACATTAGATCCGAAAAATTGGTACGAAGAATACCTAGCTGACCCATTATGTGCTGCCTGTTTTGTTTATATTACCAAACTTGATACAAAAGACTTACCCATTTGCAACTCATCATTGTTCAAGAAATATATGAAGAAATTGAACTTATCAAGAACCTTTCGCCATTGTTTTACAATTAATGACAATATTATTTACTTTAAAGAACGCTATGTTGTTCCCGACGCTAAACGAAATGAAGTCCTTCGAATATATCACGACCATGGCCTTTATGGTGGTCATTTCGGTTCAACCGTTACATACAATAAAATTGCAAGTCGTTATTATTGGCCAAAATTACACCACTCTGTTAATGAATATGTCTCTTCCTGTATACAATGCCAGTTGATTAAATCTCATCGCCCTAATAGACAGGGCTTATTGATGCCTTCTGAAGTTCCCGAAGGTCGATGGTTAAATATTAGCATAGATTTTGTATCTGGTTTACCTAAATCAGAACAAGGTAACGACATGATTATGGTTGTAGTCGACATGTTTTCAAAAAGAACTCACTTAATTGCTGGTAGTTACCCATTTGATACTACTTCCGTTATTAATGCTTTATTCCGTTATATTTTCGCTTACCATGGATTTCCATATTCCATTACTTCAGATAGAGACCCTCGTTTTACCTCTACAGAATACCAAGAAATGGCAAAAAGGTTGAATATAAAATTGAAAATGTCCACAGCAAATCACCCACAAACAGATGGTCAAACTGAACGTACAATACAGATCCTTAATAGGTTATTAAAGACTTATACTGGTAACAATCATAGACAATGGGATCGTTTACTTCCTCACATCGAATTCGTCTATAACTCTACTCCCAATCGCGTAACCAAGACAGCTCCTTTTGAAGTAGATATTGGATACATCCCTAATGAACCAATCATAGTTACAGGAGATGCTGTTTCTTCCCGTCATGATTCAACACAAGAACTAGCCACAAAGTTGAAAGCACTTACTTTACGCACAAAAGATTTCTTAACTGAGAATCAGATCAACATGGAAGTTACACATAACAAAGGGAGGAAGGAAGTTACCTTTGAAATTGGTGATTTTGTACTGCTACATCGTGATGCTTATTTTAAGAGAGGTCAATATCTAAAGCTACAACCCATATACGTTGGCCCATTTAAGGTAGTTAAGAAAATAAATGACAATGCTTACGAATTAGATTTACCTTCGACGAAAAAGACTCACAGAGTTATTAATGTTGAGAAATTAAAACCGTTAAAACGTAGAAAAGACCGCTATCCAAAAGATCCGCCTAATACTGCTGCCGAAAGGAAATTAAGAGTACATGAAATTATTAATGTAGTCGGTTACGATAAAGATAACAAAGTGTTTTATTGTCATATGGAAGATGTTGATCCGACTATTACAGTAGAATATCCAGTAGAAGAATTTAACTTACTCCCAACAAATATTGGTCAATCTTTAATTGACAATTTCGTACAATTATGGAAACAAGGTTCCCAAGAGAGAGAGGAAGATGTTGTGGAATAGAATAGTTATAACCATCAAGATTACATAAGATCCTGAATGAATCTAGAACCAATTAGTGTATTAATAAGCCATACATGTGCTACAACATTAGATGCTGCATAATAAAAAGATTGGATTACATAAGATCTTGGCAAATCTAGAATTTACCTATTGTTTTATTAAGTCCCACGTGTATTACTAATCACCATGATTAGAGAATTGGGATGCAGTTCTAATCCAGTAGTGCACCTAAATTAATATAATAAATTTTAGGGTTTGAATCAGTCAAGTCATTAATGTAGTAATCTGAATAATCGATCGAGCTCCAGAAAACATATAAAAGGACAACGTTTTCAGGAGATAAAAGATCATCTTCCATAATCGTTTCTTGTAAATAATTTATATATTATGTATAAACAAAATAGAACAAGCAAGTAACAAGTCAAGTAACTTCGAATAAGTACATTAGCTCGATATAAGCCGCTTAATATATAAGACCGTTTTAGTAATTATACTATCGACTATAGTTGATTACTGTCTCGATTATTTGAATTACTATTAATATTATTTGCGCTTCCCTGGAATACACAAAGAACTTCACCACAC